>NC_142605.1:36917665-37574544 GCF_041222555.1 Hakea prostrata | reverse complement strand
GAAGACAATGAAATGAAATTTGGCTTCCTCGACATTTTAATAATATCAAAAGGAATGCATTCAGAAAGAGACGATATAATTTGAAGAAAAATGCATAATATCAGAATGGTGTAACAAATGAATGTTCAAGCACAGGTGAGATTTGATGTATCAAATTTAAAGCCTGAAGGTTGGCCAAAACAAAGATTTATCTTTAATACTAGCACTTGCTTGTGAGTGAATCATTGTATATGACTAAGCCAAGTTTTCTTTACTACTAAGACAATCATTAAAGAGTAAAAGCAGGATTAATTTTAATCTGAATAGCACCTTTATTTTGTCCGCTAGGTAGAGACCTCAAACTTGAGAGGTCAAGCTCCAGATCAACACTTACAGAAGATATGGTACAGTGGTCTTCTCCTGTGCTGGTTTTAGTCACAACACCATATGCGATGACTTCATGCAAGGTCTATTGCACTTGGTCTAGAGCTCCATTACTCCAAATGATGCTTTAAATTTTTGTAGCCTGAGTGACCATTTAACTGCTTTGACCAATCTTAGGATCCTTATTTGTGCATTATTGCTAAGACTTACATGGTTGTGCAAAACATTAATGATCTCAAGTGGAATTGAAAAACTGTTCTCAGTTAATGAATTTGAAGTATTTCAGGAATTGTTTCATTTTGAATTACCATTTTTTAAAATTCACAAATTCCAAGTTTGGGCTTGCTTTTCGTGCAAATATACTTGCCTAAGTACTTCATCGATATAATTTCTTCAAAGTCTGAAGTCTCTTCATCTTTGCGCATTATTGAATCCATATTTTATTATAAACAAACTTATGTAAGAATGTCCAGAAACTGCATTTGAGGTAAGAGTCCCTATGTATCTTCCAGTATCATAAGAAGGGGTCCTTTTGGTTTCATGAATAAGTTTACACATGCCTGCACGCTTTTAACTGTGTGTATGGTGGTGGTGGTGCATTTTCAGAAATTAATCCCATGAAACAAGTTCCAGCAATTGTTGATGGAAGATTTAAGCTGTTTGAGAGGTATTTCTGATTTCTCTTTGATCACTTCTCATCTTCCAGACATGGTTGACTATTGGATGAAATAAGCATATGTCATTTGATTTGAGTAGAGCTTTTTATTTCCTTAAGGTTTAATTGGTAGTTTTATGTGTAACTTCATAATGCAATCTGAAAATCCAGGATTATGCATCTCAGTTGCAACTTGCAAGCAGGCCCAATCATCAAATCCGTGATCACATCTAAATAAAACAAACTACTTCATTGTTGAGGGAAGAAATCTGACTAACAGAAAAAAAGGGGGGGGGAAGGGGGTGGAATCTTTAGGAGGAAGAAAAGAAGTTAGGTTTGGGATACTAATCCTGTACATACAGCTCTTTAGCACCATACTCTTAAATTAAAACTCATATTCTTAATCAAATCGTCTCTAATCATTGAATCATAGAAGGACTCCTAACGACACTCATACACTAAATAAAGTACGTGAACTCGAAACAAAACTCCTTACTTTTCTTTTGGGCGTAAATATCTAACTATTTTGGTATCTTAATCTAACTTAACCACTCAATGTAACTCCTAACCCTTGTATTGATTTTGTCCCCCCAATTTGTGGATTTGAATTAAATCCATTACTATGAAAGTGACAGGATTAAAGACCAAACCTATAATTAATTACCCAAAGGTCAACTCCAGCCGGGTTGGATTGCCACAGGCACCTTATGAGCTTCCTAAGATTGCGTATAGGCCTCCATACAGGATAAATGTCTAATGCAAATGTAGCAGTTCCTCCAATATTGAGAAAAACTTATCCCACTGTTTTGTTGAAAGTCAGAAATAATAGCATACCAGTGGGAGCTTGTTGTTCCTAATGTGCTCCTTGAACAAATCTGAAAATATGAAGTTTCAATATTGCATCTTTGCATTGAAATATATGAGAAATATCAAGTTCAATAATGACATTTATTTTATAGTAGAGTCTATTATTGCCTCCCCCACAATAACCATCTTATCTCACTTGACCATTAGTTGTCCCCATCAGAATAGTCTTCCTCTTGCCCTTTTGGCTCTTCTTGTGATTTCATTGTTGATGCCACTTTGACCTGTTTTAAAAAGTTAACACATTGCAACCTCTTCAAAGCAAGGTTTTAACATACATACGTTTGCTTTTGGATCATGAACGCCTTGTTGGACTTCTATCATAGATTTAATTTTCAGTTCCTATTGAAATTTCTGGTTTTCCATGAGTTTTTGCATTTGTTTTCGGAAATTTCAAGGTTCATACACTGAAATTTTCTACTGGCAACATTTTCTTCGTATGCCACTAGTCACTATTGAATGACCTGTTGTCTGTGATGAAGCTTTGAATAGAGGGTTTTAATAGCCTGTATGTTTGTTTTGGTGGGATCTCAAATCTCAATCAACATATAGTTACCGATTTCTGTTTGTTCCCATTTTACTTTCCTTGATAATTTCTTTAAATTTCTTTGAGTGACCAACTAATTTTTTTTTAATCTTTTACAGTCATGCCATTCTGCGCTACCTTGCTTGTGCTTTCCCAGGAGTTGCAGATCATTGGTAAGTGGAAGGGACCTTCTGTGCAAACATATATCCTGTTGCAATGGTTTCCCATTATTCTGTTCTAGTTATTCACAAACAGGTGATCTTTTATATAATCAACACTGTTTATCGAGAAGATTGCCACTTTAAACCTTTTTATATGCCTTTTTAGGTACCCAGCTGATCTTTTTGCAAGAGCAAAAATTGATTCGGTCTTGGATTGGCATCATTCGAATTTACGCCGTGGTGCAGGTTCAGTGAATTCAACACCTAAAGTGCTCTCCCGTTGTTGATTTATGGCAGAGAACATTGGGTTAACGTCTGTTGCCTGTCTACAATTTTATGAGAATAGTCTTGAGTTTTGAAGCACTGCATCTTTTCAGAGAATCAACATAAAATATTCCAAAGACTTGGAAAGTCTCATCATTGACTAACCATTCTTGTTTAGTAGATGAGCTATGATTGAACTCATGGATTATTATGAGGCTTAAATAATTATGTTCAAAGACGTACACTTCAATGGTGCTAAATTTCCAATTTGGTATGCATTATCTTGTTATGTTTGATTTCTAATGACTAATTCTGAATGCCAAATATCAGCGAGTTCTGCTCGTTGTGCAATTAAAATTCATGTGTTAATGTTTTACCAATAAAATTGCTTCAAAGTTCTCATGTTGGTTGGCTAGCCTAGATGTTTTTTTTCTAGACATAACCATTGACTTATTTGGCAAATTTTGGGAGTAGAATCAGGGCAGGTGAATGTATAGATCTCCTATTTCCTCCTTGCTTTGGCATTCCCCATTACTGTGCCATCCTTTTTGTTTCATCTGCCTAGATGCTATATTTTATCAGGTCAGCAACAAAATGGATGTAGGAACATATTACACCTCTTTAGTTGGGACTTGGACCGTACATTATTTTTCTCTGCTGGGATTGCTAATATTCTGTTTTCTTTGATTTTCTATTTTATATGAGGGACCTGGTTTTAATTAAAATAAAAAAAATAAAAAAAAAAAAAAAAAAAAAAAAAAAAAAAAAGAAGAAGCTGAGTCTGACTGCAGGATGCCTATACCCAGTCCTAGGGAAGAGCCTCCCTTGTCATTGGTTTGTCAGGAATAAGCATGAGGAACATGCTACTGACAAACTGCAGATCATTTTGATATATTTGCTACTGTTTAGGTTTCATCTTTTGAAATCTCTTTTCCTTATTGACCTTGCAGCTACAACTTGAACGTCTATACTCAAGTTAGCATTACCCATAAATGAGATAAGAATCCTGTTTTGCCATTAAACTCTGTCCAATGCCTTGTACATTTAGGATACAAGGTGGCAAGAAGCCAAGAACCATGGACTGAATCATTAAGGTCAGAATTGTTAATATGTCTGTATACTGTAGTTATTTTTTCAAGTATCAGATTCCATCTATTATTTAGTCTTTCTTTTTGCATGGTCATGCACATTTTTGCTATCATCTAACATCTTTTCAAATTTTTTCCACAAATGTTGATTGAGTTTTACATAGATATATTTTTCTTACTCAGTGCTACTCGTCTCCTTGCAGCAACTCTTGTTTTCAATACTGTTCTAGCACCTGCATTAGGTCGTCCATTGGACCCACAAGCAGCTGCTGAAGCTGAGAAAACGTTGACCTCATCCTTATCAAAAATTGAATCGATTTGGCTTAAAAGGAATGGGAAGTTCCTACTGGGAAGCTTTCGACCATCTATTGCAGATCTTAGCCTTGTTTGTGAAATTATGCAATTGGAGGTAACACCTTTATACCCGTTGAACCAGAACCAAATCTCCCCCCCCCCCGGCCGGGCGGCAGCAGGGCCTTCTATATATATAGTGTGTGTATTCAATTTGGCTTAAAAGGAATGGGAAGTTCCTACTGGGAAGCTTTCAACCATCTATTGCAGATCTTAGCCTTGTTTGTGAAATTATGCAATTGGAGGTAGCACCCTTATACCCCTTGAACCAAATCCCCCCCCCCCCCGTGGGTGGCAGCAGGGCCTTCTATATATAAATAGTAGTGTGTGTGTGTGCGTGAGATAGGGAGAAAAGATCTTACTTCATATATACTGCTTTTTGGACATCATTCAGTTCAATTGTAGAGGTTTGCACCATTTGGGCATGGGATGATCTGAGAACTTCAGACAAATTATTTTCTCATAATATTTCTTTGTCTAATTGTTTCAAGATCTTGTCTTGCTACATGATTCTCATTTTTTGTGCCTATTGTGAACTTCATTTTCTCCTGCTTTTCTATGGTTATGTAATACTGTTTTAAGGCCAACCTAAACCATTCAAGTATGATTTACTTAAATTGGACTTTCTATTTGATTTAGATTGGCTGGGTTGGGGATACTTGGTCTGTTGGTCATGATAGTCTTGTTTAAAATTTTATAAGCTGAATATAACTCAAAATACCTTTCTTTCTGTCAATATAGACCAATGTACATATCGTACTCTATTCCACTTGTTTCAAAGATTCAGCTGGGAAAAACTAAAAACTTGTGCTGTGTAGGGATATTCATGCCAAGATTCTCCTCAAGTTAAAATTGGCAGGCAAATTAGTCCTTTATGTAGGCCAGATCTTCTTGTAAACTTGGCAAATCATGGTTTGTAAACCTTGTATCATGTCCTGTGAGTTACTGATTAGTCTGATCATATGATCAGATCCATCCAGAAAGTTGTTCTCTTCCAACAAAAAAAAGGGGGTTTGTCCAGAGGTTTGGCACCAGTTAATTATCATAGTAGTAGGATAAGCATGGTTCTTTTGGTATATTGTCATTGACTCTAGACGATGGGTATCTACTGATTGTCCAGATTAGAGTGCCAGAACCAAAAGGAGGTCATAGTGGCAATCAACTGTCATATTGTCCAATCATGGATTATGATGTTTGTCTGCCCATGCAATATAGTACAAGATCAATGCCATATAAATTTCAAGTTTGCTAAAGTAGAGGAGCACCTATACAATGTAGATGGACAATGAGCCTCGTACAGACTTTCAAATCTTGATCCTTCTGTTTCAGGTCTTGGGAGACAAGCATGTCAACCGAATATTAGGCCCCCACAAGAAAGTTTTGCAATGGATCGAGGATACGAGAAATGCTACAAGTCCTCATTTTGATGAAGCACAAAATATCTTATTCAAAGCTAAAGCCAGGTTTCAGAAGAACTCAGGTGGATTAAACAATGAGACTCAATCAAGCATAAAGGCGATGTTGCAGTCCAAGATGTGAAACTTGTAGCGATAAATTTATTTCTGAGTGAGATGTGCAGGTCAAATTTTTTGATCTGTCAAATAATGCTTGAATATGATATCATGGATGTTACCCTAATAATTGGTGATAGCCACTCAAGTAGCTGTTACCTTTTGGTTACTTGTAAAATTGGAGTCTGAATTCATGAGCTTAGAGCTGCTGCTCACTCTTTTACCAGGCTGTTGGAACTTTTCAGGTTTATGACTCAAGACAATGTTCCTTTAAATTATGAAGATACTCTGTTTAAGCAATACTTTATAGAGCTTTCCTGGTCCATTTTTCATGAAAAGAAGGGATTGGAAGTCTTATTGTGGTGAATAAGAACCAAGACAGTCTCTCATCTTTCTCTTCATTTTCAAGGGAAAAGACTTACTTGGGCGTCTACAACCTTGGCCATTAGAGACAGATGAAGCAGAATTGGTAGGAACCCGTGGAGGCAGGTCACCGTCAATGCTGTATTTCAAAAATGCATCATGATCAGTAGTTTCTCTCTCTTCTCTCCTGATGATATTCATGTCAATTTTGCTATTATTGTTATTTTTTCTCCCCTTGGGTATGAAAGCTTTCGCCCAACATTAAAGAGGAAGACCTACACTGGCAGAGTTCACGCCAAATCAATGGGCTCACGTGACGAAGCGCAACACAATTTATGCATTGAGGATAAGGCAGGAGAGAGGGACAGAGAGAGAAAATATCCACTAAACGTTATTAATTGTTTGATCGATATCGTATTGGTATTCTTCAGGGAAGAGTGATTCGATCCGGGGACCGATGTGGCGAATCCGATACTCGTGCCGGCATTCCAATCAGACGATCCTGACGTCAGGAGAACGAGGAGAAACAACCATGAACCCATGATGGATCCAGCTTCCAAGTATCGGAACTGAAAAGATTTCCTTTCCTTTGGTGCGAAGCCAACTTAGTAACGGGGTTTCTCTTCTCAAGCCAAGAACAATTATCATGAAGTCACGTGATTTCATGAGAGATGAAAAAATGGGATTGGTTCCACGTTGTCTTCCTACGCGATGATTCTACTTTGACCAAACTGTCCCATGGGAAATTGCCACGTTTGTTAGATGTGGGGACCATTCGTGAACCGTAGTTTGTCAGCTTCTGATTCTTTGTGTTTTCTTTGGTAATCAGTTTCTGATCATCGAAACCGAACCACGAGGATCCCATGATCCTTCCTGCCCTGTCCTACGCTCCCCAACCTGGATTTACGGGTCACACAGGCTTGAGTTCTATTTTGGGAAAAGCAAAATAGTAATATAGAAAGAAAGAAAAAAAAGGAAGGTGGTGGTTGAACGCCCGTTCACCTATGCGTATATCAAACCTGCCTTTCCCGTTTCTAACCTTCCTCTTTTCTTTTCCTCTTTTTTGGAGAAAGTGTTTTCCATTTCACACTTTCACTTTCACTATCAGCTAACTAGTTCCATAATTAGTATGTAAATTATTAAAAAAATAATAAAAAGTAAATCTTATTAAATTGATCCATTGAATCTCGTCTGCATGGACATGCAACAGTTTTCGATTTGAAGGAATATAAAAAAGAAGGAGAAGAGTTTTTTGGCCTTTTTATGAATCACTCCTCAACCGGTTCCCGTATTAAAAGTCTTCATTGGCTTAATTGGAAAAAAAGCTTCATCTATTACTCCAATTACCAAACTACCCTCCTCTTCTTTCCACTTTGCCATAGCTTTATCCGCTAGAACACCTCATTAGCTCTATAGTTGTCATTAGAAAAGGCTCAAAAATCTTGCACCATATCCACTTTATACAAGATATTCATCCCTATATTAGAATAAACGAGACACCAATTAACCATGGAATTCACATATAGTTGTGGTAGTTGAATATGAGGTCAACACCTACATCGGTGACATACTCAGTTAAATGAAAGATCAGGGCCAAAATGGAAGATCCAACAAATGTCCAACCTTAGGTTACTTTATATAAACCTTCCACCTACCTCAATCAATGGTAACTAAAATCAATTGACGACCACTCTTGCACATTCATGTTTTCCCTTTGGCTCTACAACTCTTCAATCCTAAGCCCTAATCCACCATCTAGTGGAAATACTATTCCATTCATTATTAGACTTGATCGTCAAGTGGGACTACTAAACCACCATAGTCAGTCTACTCTCACTAGTTATTTTTATGAACAAGTGTTGAATCAATCCCAAAAGTTCAACCTAGGTTCACTTGCAGGATCAACTTTGGATGTAACAATTGCCATAATTATGATTGTGTATGACAAAAGGAGAGAACTCTCTTGCAATGCCTTGAATATTATACAATGTAGACTCAAATGTAATGCATCTGTATTTGTCTTGTCATATGTGCACATGAATATCCAAAAAAAGGATCATATATAACACCCTTCAAAACTGAAGGGTACATGTCACTATTTATTTACACTTAATAGTATATCTTACATGTATTATAAAACAGAAACAGAGAAGACCGAATATACTTTCTTCATTGATAGATCATATTAGTAGTTCTGGCCAAAAAAAAAGATCATATCACTAGTAAACATCATTTGCTTCAAAATCTTGAACAAAGCCATAAAACCTCAATGTAAAGAAACTCTGATATGTCTCTTTCCTAACTTTTTTTTCATTGGGTAAAATATATCTATTTATTATTTAATCACATTTTCCTAATTTTTCTACCCTAAAAAAAGAAGGAAAAAAAAAAAGGAATGGCATTTCTGTGATTTGAGATAAAAATAAGGCGAAACTAGTCAACAATTCCCAGTTTCTCCGCTTCTCCCCATTTAAATAAAAATTAATAAAATGAGATGGAAAGTTTTATTGCTCTCTACGGATGGGCATGGCCGCTACAGCCCATAGGAAACTCGAGTCTCCTTCTCTGTATGTGTGTGACAGTGTGAGTGGATGCTGCGTACCATCCAAGAAGCATTTATAAGATTCAATTTTTTGTTTTTCTTCTCTGAAATGGATCCATCTTCCCAGGCCCTGGGACCAAAAATCGATGACTTCTCGTCTTTTACTTCCCATTAGCACTACTGTTACAGGTTCCATGCATCGTTTCTTGAGCCTGCCTGAAATCACTGCCTCAAGCTGAGATCTGAAGTGAGATTTCGGAAATGGAGATCTACTCAGGGGAAAACATGGGAGTTCCTCTCCAATAGTAACCTGCTGTCTCTTCTGGTGCTTTACTATTAAGCTCTTAGAAGCCGAGGTTGGGAGGTAATAATTTACGCATTTATGAATTTTAATGATATTTTCGAGTGCTTTTATTTTCTTCCGTTCTTCTGTGGTGTCGTTACCGTTTTCAGAAATGAAAGATGAGATTTTGTCCGTTTTGCTTCGAGTCAAATCTGCAATGTCGTCTTAGCTGTAGCTTTCCTCGGACAGAAGAAGACCATCGATTGTAACCTGTGTATCTTCGTAGAAAAGACTTTGAAACTCCTCCTTTAGTTGTCCTCTGTTGTAAAACACCTGGAACTTGAAAAGCTACTTGCTTTGTTTCAATACCTTCCGTATAATTCTTGAAGAATGGTTTGATACTGGTGAAGTTCCTTGCTTCTTTTTATTTCTGATCCTGTCGTCATGGAGATTTTTCAGAGGTTGTTGAAAGGCTCTTTTTTTCTTCTTTTTTTTTCGTTTTGATTTTTAAATTCCTAGCATACTTTCGACCTTGTATTAAGAATGTCACTCATTTGGATTCCTAGTTTCTCTTTTGGTAGTTTTTAAAATGGACGTGGGGATGTTATTTGGAAGAGGTCAAATGTGTTCGTATGCTTTCTCATGATTTAATTAGAAAAAATGGTTTTTGTGAAATTTATGCTAATATCTGGTCAATCTTTACTGTGTTCAAGATATAATAACCCTTAAAGTTGGGATTTGTTTGTACCGGAAAAAAGAAAAGAAAAGAAAGAGATTTGGGATCTGTTTACTTTCTGGATCTCGGCTGTAAAATTTGTTGACTTTTAGAATTCAGTACCTGATCTTTTAGTCCTGAAGACTGGATCAACTTTTTTATCTCAATGATTTCCACTCTCGAAGGGACGGAACCTAAATTATTCTGACGTTTTTGTCTATTTTAAACCTGAAACGACGAATTCTTAATGTTCAGTCTTCTAAAATCTGTTGCCGCTGTTTTTGATCTGAGTTATCTGTGACCATTTTTTTCGTTGAAAGATTTTTAGACTATAATAATCATTCTTAACTTGAATTCTTCTTGAAGTTCAATGATGTGACCACTTTGTTCTGCATTTCTGAGTGGAAGTTCCACGTAAGAATTCACCTTGCTACTGTATGGTTAATAATTTTTACTTCATTCACTGTATCCTCCCACTCTACTGCTACCCTTACGGTCACAGACTCTTTCCCTCTCATCAATGCAAGTGAATGTCTAGCTGCCGCTTCTCATTTGTTATTTGTTCATCCTGACAGTTTATTAGGGGGGAAATTACAAATCATTTCTTTTTTGTCTTTTAAATTCTTTGAAATCCTCTCCTTTCTTTAATCAAATATGAACTGATTATTCCTCAAAGCTGCATCTTACTCTTATTCTATAACTTCTCTTGCATATGAATTATGATGAGATGGAACTCCTAAAATTTGTTTACTAATTGTCTACCATACTTACAAGAAAATAAGCTTTTATTGGCCCACTGTTTTCCTATATGTTGTCAAGTTAGTATAGTAATGATGGATATCAGAGTGTAAATAACTGTATGTTTCAGTTAGAAACTGAAATCTTCACTAGAATATCTCCTTGTAACTGCTGATCGTTCATGATAAAGTACTTCTTCATTTGAATATTTAGATGACTGAATTATTTCTATGGGCTAAGATTCTCAATCTCCCTGCTATTTCAGGTAATCCATTCCCTTCTGTGGGTGCATCAAAGAAACCTTGAGTTTAGAAGCAAGTATTATTTTCGTTGTTGGAGCTTGATAAAGGTGAGGTAATTAAGTATACAACATCCTCCCAAGTTTTTAGTAAATGTAAAGGTGGTATAATTCCTTTTTTCCTACAGTTTTTATTCTATTTTATGCTACTCTCCAGATATTTTGTGTATTTCTAAAATACCACAGTAAAACTGTAGTTAAATCTTGAGATGACACAAAAATGCAGGTGCATTCTTTGGATTCTTTTTTGAATTAATGTATTTCTCCCTGTAGATTGAAAACTGGTTAATTTCTCACAAGCTTGATTGCATCTTGAAAGCAGAATCATTGAGTCCTCAGAGAGCTTCCATAATGGATGGCACTTTGAGGTCACTCGCTCTTGGAAGAGTCATAAATATTGTTTGGTTGTCTCCACATTACAGTTTTGGATATTGTTTTCTGCCCCTGTATTGTGAAAACAAGTTTTTTTATTAGGCTTTTAGGCATTGATGCTGTCGAGACTCTAGTCTAGACTTTGAAATAGTAAGGTTTCCAAGTGGGTGGTATCATCACTACTTGTGTTGGTTACTTCATGATTCATGACATAATTTTTAGCATTTTCAATGTTTGGAATCTTGTTACACTTCCACTAGCTTTATGGATATTTTGTTAGTCTAGGGAGGTTTTTGGTGGTGCCCTGCTGCCTACTATTGATGGACCATTCACCCAAATAATAACATTGAGGGATCAAGACCAAGGAGAATTTAGTTGGTATTAGTCTACAATGGAGCCGGCCCATACTTGGATCAGCCAGACTTAAACAACTTAATTGATGTTTATGATACTTTCCATTGCCATCTATAATTCCCTTTTAAGTAATTGGAGATACCTGCTGTGCTGAATTCTATTTTATTTGACACTTTATTAACACATGAGGTATCAAGTAAAGGGGATTTGTAAAGTTGTTATCGGCAAACTTTTTTTTCGTATGTAGATAAATTTACATATTATAAAAACTTCCTTAAGTTCTCACAGAATGTCAAGTAGGCCTTAAAATTGTTAGGTTGGGAAAATTCTGCCAGATCTTTGAGCTATAAGATTATATTACAGTTTTAACTCTTTAAGCTCTGTGTGTATTTCTTTCATAAATTTATCGTAATTTTTTTGACATTATTCAGGTATGTACCCTGTCCTAAATCTCAGTTGTGAAATTGTATTACAATGAAAGCTACTCCCCATCTCATTTCCTAGTGGAACAAAGAGGAAACATATTGCACAGGGTCACGGCAATCACACATCCATCACAATCAACACAGCCATGATAATGAGATCTCATAACCAGTCTGATAGCAGATAGGACTGTCATGACAGCCTAGGACTGGAGCTGGAATTTCCGGATTCTGCAGTCAATTGTAGCTGGGAATTTTCCAGATTCTTCAGTCCAACTACACCCCTCCAGCCCACAAAAAAAATGATTCATAGTCTGCCCCGCTCCAACTTTTATAGTGCATTCGCTATAAACCTAATTGTTACCCTGCTTCATAGCAAGTCCTTGTTATATCTTGCAAATTTACCTTATTTTTTATAGTTAACTTGTCGAACTTGATTATGCATCAGCTGTTTAGCTTCTTTGTGTATAATTTTCACCCAACTCAGTTGTTGTTAATTTGTATATTCTTTGATCTACTTAATGAACACAACACTATTATTGGGTTTCTAGATGTGCTCAGTGCATGCTCAGAGTTTGACTCTTTTTAATAACCAGTTTATTCATCAATAATTTTATATTAACTGTTTCTCAATATTATGTGTGTCCTAATGCCAATAATGATTATATTTTATCTGAACCAATTACTTTGAATACAAATTTTTTCTTTCTCCTTTCTATTTTGCATTCGACATCTTTGGAAAGCTACCCTTTTGTATCCCATTGTTATCTTCTTTCCAGGTACTGGTGATCCTTTGTTAACCTTATTTGGTTCATCAAAATTCTTTTCTGACAGACCTACCAACTGCATATAGGAAAATCCCAGCCATGATGAGCAACCTCAAGATAGGGGTGGAGGTGGTGAGTGCTCACAACCTCATGCCTAAAGATGGTGAGGGTTCAGCCAGTTCTTTTGTAGAGCTCTGTTTTGACGGCCAGAAGTTCCGCACCACTGTGAAGGAAAAAGATCTTAACCCTGTTTGGAACGAAAGCTTTTATTTCAATGTCACTGACCCGACCAATCTCCATAACCTTACACTTGATGTCAATGTCTACAATAACAACAAAGCCATCCACTCAAGGTCTTTCCTTGGAAGGGTCTGTGTTACTGGTACGTCATTTGTACCCTGCTCTGATGCTGTTGTCTTGCACTACCCTCTAGAAAAGCGTGGCATTTTCTCACGTGTTAAAGGTGAGCTAGGCTTGAAAGTCTATGTCACCGATGACCCATCTATAAAATCCTCAAATCCTGTTGAATCCTCTACAAATGCTGACTCACGATTGTCCCAACCTCGCATGCAACAAGCTCCAAATCCAATCTCTAATGAGAAAGCTGAGGCTAGGCATACCTTCCATCATCTTCCTAAAGTGCATCACCATCACCAACATTCTTCAACAACAGAGTCCCAACAATCAGTAAAATATTCTGCTGATGTGATGAAAGCAGAGCCACAACCACCAAAAATTGTTCGTATGTACTCAAATTCATCAGTCCAACCGGTTGACTATGCACTGAAGGAGACTAGTCCAGTCCTTGGAGGGGGACAAATTGTTGGGGGCCGGATAATACGTGCAGAAAAACCTTCCAGCACTTATGACCTAGTAGAACAGATGCAGTTCCTTTTTGTCCGAGTTGTCAAAGCCCATGAACTTCCTTCCATGGACATTTCTGGTGGTCTTGACCCATATGTAGAGGTTAGGGTCGGGAATTACAAGGGAGTCACAAAACACTTCGAGAAAAACCAAAGCCCTGAATGGAATGAGGTTTTTGCCTTTGCAAGAGATCGAATGCAATCATCTGTGCTTGAAGTTGTGATCAAAGACAAGGATTTGCTCAAAGATGACTTTGTTGGCGTGGTTAGATTTGATCTTAATGAGGTGCCTACACGAGTCCCACCAGATAGTCCACTTGCTCCACAGTGGTACCGGCTGGAGGACAAGAAAGGGGACAAGACAAAAGGTGAGCTGATGCTTGCTGTTTGGATGGGTACCCAAGCAGATGAAGCATTTCCTGATGCATGGCATTCTGATGCTGCCACCCCTGTTGATAGCTCTGCTTCTGCTTCTATAAACATACGGTCTAAGGTATACCATGCACCAAGGTTGTGGTATGTACGTGTCAATGTCATTGAGGCACAGGATTTGGTCCCAACCGAGAAGAATCGTTTCCCTGAAGTTTATGTCAGAGTACAGATTGGTAACCAGGTCTTGAAAACAAAGCCTGTCCAGGCCCGAACAATGAGCCCCCTCTGGAATGAGGATCTACTGTTTGTTGCTGCAGAACCCTTTGAGGACCATTTGATTCTTTCTGTTGAAGATCGTGTTGGACCTAGCAAAGATGAGATCCTTGGGAGGGCTATTATTCCCTTGAATTCTATCGATAGACGCGCTGATGACCGGTTGATCCACACTCGCTGGTTCAACCTTGAAAGGCCAGTTGCGGTTGATGTGGATCAGTTGAAGAAGGAGAAGTTCTCCAGTCGGCTCCACCTCCGTGTCTGTCTTGATGGTGGTTACCATGTTCTTGATGAGTCAACACACTACAGCAGTGACCTTCGGCCCACTGCAAAGCAACTGTGGAAGCCTTCAATTGGTGTTCTAGAACTTGGTATTTTGAATGCTGAGGGAATCCACCCAATGAAAACACGTGATGGCAAAGGCACGTCAGACACGTATTGTGTTGCAAAATATGGTCAGAAATGGGTGCGTTCACGAACCATTGTCAACAGCCTAAGTCCGAAGTACAATGAGCAATACACTTGGGAGGTATATGATCCAGCTACAGTTCTTACTGTAGGTGTATTTGATAATGGCCAGCTAGGGGAGAAGGGAACAAATGGTAACAGGGACACAAAGATTGGGAAGGTACGGATACGTATCTCAACGCTCGAGACTGGTCGTGTTTATACACACTCTTACCCATTGCTAGTCCTACATCCTTCTGGTGTTAAGAAGATGGGAGAGCTGCATTTGGCTATACGGTTTTCATGCACATCATTGGTGAACATGCTGTACATATATTCACGCCCATTGTTGCCCAAGATGCACTACGTACGGCCGTTAACAGTGATGCAGCTTGATATGTTGCGTCACCAGGCTGTGAGCATTGTTGCAGCGAGGCTAAGCAGGGCAGAGCCCCCTCTTCGGAAGGAGGTGGTTGAGTACATGTCTGATGTGGATTCACACCTCTGGAGCATGCGGCGCAGCAAAGCTAACTTCTTCCGTTTAATGTCAGTGTTCTCAGGTTTGTTTGCAGTTGGCAAATGGTTTGGGGACGTGTGCATGTGGAAGAACCCTGTGACCACGGTGCTTGTGCATGTTCTCTTTGTAATGCTTGTATGCTTTCCTGAGTTGATACTTCCAACAGTGTTCCTATATATGTTCTTGATTGGCATATGGAACTATCGATACCGGCCGCGGTATCCCCCTCACATGAATACAAGGATCTCTCATGCAGAGGCAGTGCACCCTGATGAGCTTGATGAAGAATTTGATACTTTTCCAACATCCCGCAATCCAGAGCTTGTACGAATGAGGTATGACAGGCTGAGAAGTGTGGCGGGGAGGATACAGACAGTAGTTGGGGATGTGGCAACCCAAGGGGAGCGAATCCAGGCACTATTGAGCTGGCGAGATCCTCGTGCCACAGCAATCTTTGTGATGTTCTGTCTCGTTGCTGCATTGGTGTTATATGTGACGCCTTTCCAGGTGGTGGCTGTTATTGCAGGATTTTACTTGATGAGGCACCCAAGGTTTCGTCATAGGTTGCCAGGAGTGCCAATCAACTTCTTCCGTCGGCTGCCCGCCAGGACAGATAGTATGTTGTAAATAGGCAATGGGTGTTTCCCTGGCGAATGGTCCTCATTCTGGGTATGTGGATCCTGCTCCTGTTGTTTCATTCTTCTATGTTTTAGGTGGTTAAGATTTCAAAGGTGTAGTACTATGCAGTAATGAATAATAGTTTCTATTGTAATTTATGTTCTCTGTACCTACCCAGTGGGTTAAAATTGTTGAAGTTGGACTCTTATCAAACAAGAGCACCCAGTTGGTATGTCTCTTTCTCATCCGGAATGTGAAATGACTCACCTAGCGTTCACAGGGTGTATAACAGAGAGGAAAAGATGCTTAGGCTGGAAGCAAACCCAGCATTTTCCCAATTCTATATTTCCTTGTTGCTATCTAGTAGTCGGACCCAAATTTTCTTCTTTCTAGGATTTCTGTAGGGGTTCATCTACTGATTCTTGAGACAATTATCTTGCGATAGCTGTTGCTGTAAAAACTGCTGCAGCAGAATGGTCATCTATTCCCTTGTATAAATGCCAGTTTCCTGACTTTTATGAGTTCCAGCTTTACAGAGGAGGGGGGGGGGGGGGGGGGTGCAGGAGTTTGGATCATGCCCCTGAAAATCTCTCTCTTCGTAGTATGGCCAAGCAAACGAAAGATGGGGTGTGGCGTAGTCTGTTGTCCAATAGAATTGCATAATCACTTTCTTTGACCAAATTAAAGCCTCTAATGACGAAAACTATATCAGCATCCTCATGATTAACATGGAGACGGTATGTGTCCGCATAAGTCTTACGTAGAATTACCCAATCAGGATCGGTTCCATATCTGCCTGAGGAGTCCACAGTGGATTTCGACAGTTCGAATTTAGACCTTGCTTCAGTCATGTGCATGTTACATCATGCTAAATAAATCGAGCAAGATCGAAATCTCGATTAAAATTTCGAATCGAGTGCCCAAAATTCAATTTCGCTCGAATTCCTCTCCGGTCGCAAGGCCCCCAGTTCTCGCAGTCACGGCTGCTAGTGTGTAGGCATGAATGACATGCGTTCAACAAAAAATCTAACACGTCTTTGTCTTGATTCGTAAAGGTGCCTATGTCAAGTCTTAAGTTTGCCGCAGGCTCTCAACCTTTAACTGTAGCAAACGATGTAGATCCACGTTTTCGCCTCAGTTTCTGCCACGTGTACACACTTGTAACCGGACACGTGGCTTAATTTCGTAACGCTGGCATATGGTAATAAGAAGGGTAATGTGAATGTTGTGATATTGTCTGCGAATCGTGATGCTCCGTCTTCCAAAGGCTCACATTTTGTTATGTGGAGGAAGTTTAGGCGTCTGTGCCGCCGCTGCTCCTTACTTTAATTTCACAAACCCACTCTCCTCCACTTCCAATCCCATCAGGTTATCCATCTTATCGTCTCCTTCCGTTTCGCCCTCTGTTCAAACAGGATATTTTTCTTCTTCTTCTTCTACCTTCTCTCCTGTGTTTTCTCATCCAAGATTTGTCAATTACACACTGAGATCGGCTTCTACCATGGCTAGCCAATCCACCGCGGAGCCAAAATCCGTTCATGATTTCACCGTCAAGGTTAGTCACTTCGATCTTGGGAATTGAGTTCATTTTTGTACTGCTCTGTTATACAGTTTGTGATCCTTCACTGCGTGTTTTAACAATTTAACCTAACAAGAGTCTTACAAGACTATTTCGATTTTATCCAGTTTTTTTCTCTGCCAAAAAAAAAACTAGACTTGCGCCTTTTCAGATTGTTTTCTGGAGAGTCTTACCTGTGGCTGATGCTAGGAAATTGAATATGATATCTCTAACTGTTGGCTTCGCTTGCTCTTGCAGGATGCTAGGGGAAACGATGTGGATCTTAGCATTTACAAGGGAAAGGTTCTATTGATTGTTAATGTTGCATCCCAATGGTGAACGAATTGTCATTTTTAACTTATCCCACTTATTAATTGTTACTTTGTTACTATACGTCATGTTTTCTTCTTCTTATTTTCCTTCAATTTGGTTGCTTTTCAGTGGTTTGACCAACTCAAACTACACAGAGCTTAGTGAATTGTATGAGAAATACAAGGATAAAGGTTAGGTTTTATTTATTTATTCTCTGGTTGAGTTCTGTTGACGGTTAATCTTTCTAATTGTGATATGAACCTTAGTTGAATTGTTTATTGGTTCCGCAGGCCTAGAAATACTGGCATTCCCATGCAATCAGTTTGGAGGGCAAGAGCCAGGCAGTAATGAACAGATCTTGGAGTTTGCCTGCACTCGCTTTAAAGCTGAGTATCCAATCTTTGACAAGGTAAGGGGAAAAATTAGTTGAAATTCAGACAGTGGTGGCTTGGCTATTCTGGAAAAAACAACTACGTTTCACGTTTGTAGTCCATTTGTTAATACGGAATATAAAAGAGATCCTGTCAGATTTCTTTCTTTCTTTATTATACTTCTGAGGTCCTTGGTAGGGTGAATTAGAAAACTAAAGCTCTTCTTGATCAATGAGAGCATACCCATTTGAATTTTTTTTGGTGGGTTGGGGTTGGGGGTGGGGGGAGGGAGTGTCAGAGTGTGTGCATTATTAGAGAAAGCTGCACCCAAAAGATTTTTCCATAACGATGCTTCAGATCAATGAATCTCAGTAGGCTTATCTTGCTTGTTTGTGTTGCACAAAACATACAGAACTAAGCCAGATATGAATGAAGACATGATACAATCTGGTCATAATCTTCATAGAGTTGATTGCACATTCTACTGAAACCTATAGATTAGTATGCTTTTTCGAATGTTTAAGTAATTTCTATCCTAATAGTTTGTCATCTAGGAGCTACGATCAGATATGCAAGCTTAAATAATAAATAATATTTGATTGGATAGTTAAGTCTGGCTGCATTACAACACTACTTTCTTGGGTGGTTCTATTTCTTTAGGTCTGTAGTCTCCAAAAGGAAACACCTCATGTATTTACCTTTCCCCGTTTATATTTATATACAAGCAGAAGAAGATATTAGAAACTCATTGACAGCAACATTTGTTTTGATATCTAAATTACTCTAGAACAGGCCAGAATCTCCACAAGTGCATAATTTTTCAGCCTTGGCCATACGTTTAGCTGCGCACAAGGGCGATAGATTGTTCTTGTGTCCTTCCAGTATGAGGGCCAGTATTTACTGATATTCCACTTTCACATAGGCTTCCCCACCTCGCTGATTTGCCCGCATGGCGTCACTAAACTTACATACTCCTATTTTTTTCCTCCTGATAATTGTTTTCCTCTTCTGAATGTGAACATGTATTAAGCTGTGTTGTTTAGATTCTTAATCTTTTCTTGTGCCCACTAACTTCCATCCCTTAGCAAATGGGGAAAATAGAAAGAACCCCTCTGTTTCTTTCCTGCTTGTCACTTTCAAAGTTAAGGGAAGAGTTATGAATGGCTTTCTTGCGAGGGGATTTTCTGATGCCTCCCAAGAGGAGAGTTATTGGGTCTGAGTTTACCAAGTCTTAAGATGTAAATCTATAGCCGATTACAGTAAACATATACAACCTCTTTTACTTCAGTTCCTGGTGGAAAGTGATAATTAACAGTATTGGTTAGATGGAAAGTTCTTTGAGCAACCACCTTTTGTGTTTATTTCAGGGGAGCAACAAAAGTCTATACCTGGGCAAATACAAATCATTTAGAGAAATTTAAGTATTTATTATTATTCTTTCTTGGTTTAGGTTGATGTCAATGGTGAGAAAACAGCTTCTATCTACAAGTTCTTGAAGTCAAGCAAAGGAAGTATATTTGGAGACAACATAAAATGGAACTTTGCAAAGTTCCTGGTTGACAAAGATGGAAATGTGGTCGACCGTTATGCGCCAACAACTTCTCCTCTTAGCATTGAGGTAAATTTTGAGCTACTTGTTTTGTTACAGTTTTAGTTCTGATTTGAATGGTTTAACCAACTTGTTATTTTTTTATAGCTAGTGCCTAAGACATGATCTAACAGATGTATTGACCTTTCATTCTTATAAATGTTTTGCAGAAAGATATAAAGAAGTTGCTGGGAGTCTCATAGGATCTGAACTGCAAAAGGATCTTATTTTATTTCCTTGTTTGAGTAAATAAAGAACTGCGAGTAAACATGATGCATTATACTTTCGAGATTGCAATTATGAGACTATGCTTTATTTTAATAAATGTACCTGATGATAGTTGGATCTAAAGATAAATGGTCATGGTTGGTATCTCTGGTATGTGGGAAACAAATCCCTATTGATATTCTGTGTGATTTAATGGCGATTGATACTTCGATTTAGATGAAGGTTTTGGGTTGAAGATGAAGTTAACCACCACCTTGCTTGACTATTGTTCCATTAGCTACACTGGGGTATAAGTAGTCTATATTTCGTCACTATATTGCTTCATTTTGGACCAATGCTGTCTTCATCTGCTCGTATAAAATGCCTAACTTATAGTGTTGATGGAGAGCCAGAGAGCTGTAGGGATATGGATCAGGACCTAAAAGACCGTTAAACTCTTAGCACTTGACTCGGCCCCATCAACGGTGCCTGAATTCCTTTGTCAATTGAGGATAGTGGCTTTCTCTTTTGGGTCCACAAACGAAGACCCTCAAGATTGCCACACTTCAGAAGAGTGAGATGTTTCTCTCTGTCAATCCATTTTCTGTGTGTCTTTCTCTCATCCTGTGATCAGGACCAAAACACTATTTTAGATATTGGTCGTTGCATACAAACTTAAGAAATAGAGTTTTTTTTTTTTTTTTCCTACTTAAGTTGGAACTAAATTCTTGTTTGTCACTTAAGTGGTTGCCAACATTTGTGTTTGAAAACCTATGAATTATGCAATATTACAAAATATCCAATGTTAATTTTCTGTACATTGGGGGTGAAAGGAAATATTTTATAAAAATTTTCTTTAATTTTTTCAAATTTATAAAAGAACTCCCTGGCAATGTCCAACCCACCCTTTACCTTTTGAGTCTTCTTCTTGAGGTCTTCACTGAATTGATGGGTCAGACTCCAAGTTGCTTAAAATTGAAGAGAGTTTTTTTTGTGAATTTAAAATAATTAAATGAAATTTTGTAAAATATTTCTCTTCACTCATGGCCAAAATGATAATTTAAAATTCAAAATTAACAAAAAAAAAACTAACATTAAATTACTTATAATATTTCAAGTTCACTAGATTGGACAAACTGAAATATTGACCATTTAAGTGAGCAAACAAAAGTTGGAGGCCCAATTTTAGTGAACAATATGGAAAAAACTCTGAGAAATACTACTTCTCCAACACGTTTTCCCCATAGCTATTATAGTAGTGCTATGTATACAACAGTCTTGGATAGTTCAATTGGTATAGCATCAGTGGCTTAGGAAACTGAAAACCAAAAGTACTAGCCCATGGTGTGGTGTGCCCAGAAAAAATTTCGTTGAAGTCAGTAAATTTCTTGATTACCAGTTCAATCTACCCTCCTGATTCCCGACCAACTCAAGGATAAAGATCAGAAGAATTCAAATTCTAAACGAATAGAGAACAACTAAGATCTGCAGACTCAATCGATCAGGAGTTCTTTGTCCATGCATGATTCTCACATTGGCCCAAGCGAGCCAGAGCCAAAACACACCAACTAAGCTTACAGTTCCATCTTTACATATACACAGTCGCCGCCACAAGGCTAAGAACTGTCATCCACGAGTCAAGTCAATATCAATATGGGAATTCCTCATATCCATCGGGCGAGACCCCAAAGCAGGCCACCCAGTCATCGAAGACGTGGGGGTCAAAGTTGGAACTTGAGAGGTATTTGTTGGCGTGGCTGGTTTATCACTTGTTGCCTGATTAGAATCTGCACCTGTTTCTGGCCCGGCCTTGATCTTGTGCTTCGACTTTGAACCACCATAAACAAAACTACCCACTACAACCTGCAAAAGATAATCACTTATATGACTGCTGATGATTCACACATTTTTAAATCAAACTAATACAGTTATACAGGTAAACACAGGAGTTACTGCATATGGAAGAAATTCCAAATCGAATTCAATACCCAAAGCTAGCAATAACTAGCTAAGGCCTAGCCATACGATTTCAGGATGAGAAAGCCTCATTCCAATTATTAGCCAAACTTCCAAATTTCAGTTAAAACCAACTTTAAAATTACCCAGTAAGTAATCCTTTGTAAATATAAATATGCACACTATATAGAAGTTCTTACCTGAACTGGGGTTGCTGCAATAAGCATTCCTCCAACCCCACCTCCAATGACACGACCATCAGGACTAGAGAGGGAGACACTAAGACCACCAGTTCGGCTGCGAGAGCCACCACCGTCAGTGAGCATGTAAGATCCTGATAAACATAATATCTCAAAACGACCCTGCAGAGATTACAACAAATTAGACAGGTTTGCCTCAGTAACTAGAATTGCAGGACATAAGAAAATGAAGGTGCACCATGATAATAACAAGATAAAAAGAACTCACAGTTTTGGGATTTCAACCACAGAAAAACCAGATAAACTATTTAGCAAAATTAACAAAGAGAGAAAAATGGGAAAACAATTCTGCTTCTTTTAATGTCACCCTAAAACTTGAAAACAGGCATTGGAAATTTGGAATAATTGGAACATTGCCAAGGGGAAGAAGCTCCATCGACAAGGGGAAGAAGCTCCATCGGTAAATAAGCATCCCTATTATTGCATAAGTCAAAGCTACGGATATCATAGAATTATCCCATCATTAATTTAGTGCAACCCACAATTAATGGTTATTTATCTTTTCACTTCACCATAATACCATTAATAAAATTGAACACTTAGTAATTTTGTTGCTTATCCTATCATAATGTACGGATGGGATAAAAGCCTTCTTTTGCTTGTAATGAGGGAACCAAACTCATTTAGGTACTACTACAACCATTCCCAGGAAATGGAGTTTTCTTTTCAGATAAAAAAAATACAAATAAAAAGCATCAACAATCATATATGAGACCCACTACCCCACCCCCCCCCCCCCCCCCAAAAAAAAAAAAATATATATATATATATACAAAATGAGGAAGAAAGACCATTCAAGATAAATGGATTTATAGCATGTAACTAACCCCCAGTTTTTTAGCAATGATTCAATATGCTCAGTCTTTCCAGATTTAGATCACATATTGTGATGTTGTAGTTTTCATCAAATATGCAACTGTATGCATCATCAGTCATTACACATGGGAAGAGACATGCACGTGGGGAGGTACACACATACCATTTTCCTTATTGCCATTGCAGCAGCAAGAGTGGAACTTCATATCAACTGGACATAATCAATTAAAAAATATAATAATAAAGTGTAACTGTTTGCATGCACCATTGCTAGAAGATGTACTTTTTGAGGGCTGAAACAACTTCTCTGAACCTCCGGTGATTACCACGCCCTGATCACAATGACTTGTTTTCTATTATTTAAGAGCGAGAGAGATTTGATGAGGCATCAGAAATTACCTCGTAGTTGAGGGAAAAGTTGTCACAAAGTATACAAGTTCCAGGGGTTGTGAAGTATTTCCTTCAGCTCAAGCATCAGATTGGGAGATATAAAGTGGTTGAGACTGCCATGGAGTATTGGAGCACAAGCTTGGTGATCAAGACCAACCATCCATAACGATTCGACCAAATCAAGCCAAGATTGAATTTTTTTTATTTATTTAAATTTTTTTTTTTTTTTGGGGGGGGGGAGGAGGCTTGATATGATTTCATTAATAGGTTTTTGTTTTCATCTTGTAATTTATCTGGATGGTGAGTTGATGTTTCAATTTTGATAGGATTTTGATGGCTAGAACTGTAGTTATGAAAGTGGACTGGAATTAGAAAGTTCATGGATGAAGAAAGCGATGGAGGGGTGAAAGATGAATTGAATGAACCGATGATGATATGGAACAAAAGGCTAGTAGTAAACCAGGCAAGAGAGAAAGCTGTCCTGGAATCAATAGTTGTTCAGTCACACACCTATTCAAATGAGAGTTCCAGCTGGAGTCCAACACAGCATCTTGAGGACTTCTCAATCTCCACTTGATGCTATTCTTTCAACCAACAGCAGCAATATAAACTCAGCTCTTGAAGAATTTTTTTGTTCCATTGGCTGAGATTTGTTGGCAACCAAATTACAAGGTGTTCTAAGAGTACATGGCTTGTACAGAAGTGAAGGTCCCATAGATAACTTTGGGTATTTTTTATGTTTTTAGAGGGTGATTAACACTATTACAATAGTTTTGAGTGTTTGTGAGAAGATTTAAGTGCTTTGGGTGAAGCGAAGATTCCTTAGAATAGTGGATTTCACAAGTCACTGCACAAGGGTCATCTTGGATAAATTTCTTGGTAGTCATCCAATTGTTTTCAAGGTTCAACTTCAACTACAAAAACGTAGTTCATGAAGTCTTCTTTCCAACGCAATTTTCGGATTGCGATTCCAATATCAAACAAGAAAGTTATGAGATTTCTCATGAGAGTGTGCGATATGGAAACAAATCTGAGCAGTGTAAACAAATCCAATTTTTTGGTCTCTATGATGTAATCTACATTAAGGGGTTCAAAAATAATTTTTAAAGAGTTTGGGGGTCTTTGTGAAATCAGTTTTATATCTCATGGAGAAGTATGTAATTTTGAAAGATTGAATGGTGCGAATATAATGATTATTAGAAGGACATGGACGAAGATCCGATTTTGAGGGACGAGATTGATGCACTTGGTCAAGTGTTCATGATGGAAAAGATTCCATCGCGAGGTGTTTGGTTGGCCTAAAGTATGCATATATGGTACATTGCGAAGTATAGTGATTAAAAAGATCCAATGCGTTGCATGTTTAAGATAGAATCAAAAAGATTCTATTTGAAATAATCTTGTGAGGTCTCATATAACTTAAGACATCCAACGGCCCAGATCTCACCCGCCATTTTAAAGTAGATATCCAATGGTTGTATGATTAGATTCTTTTTGGGACTCATCCAGAAGATGATATCCAACGGTTTCTGTACATCAACGTTCATCCTCTTTAAAAGCTTGAATTTGAGGGAAATGGAAGCGGGTTTTTGAGGTTTTTGACTTGAAGAGACTAAGAAAAACAAGGAGGAGAAGTCAAGAAGCAAGATTGGTATTGAGACAAGCTCGGATGTGTATTTTGGTGAAAACGTTGAAGAAGAAGGTGAGTAATCTATTATACTCTCCCTCATTTGAAAAGTTTCATTTTTCAAGTAGTTGCTTGTTAGGGTTGAGTTGTTTGAGGTTGTAGCATTATACTTTTATGGGTGCAAGAGTTCATACTGGAGTGGGTGCTCCATGTTTTGAATGTATTGAGAGTGGGTGCTCTCTGGTGCTCTCGATCATTGTATTTATCAAGATTTTAGTTAGAAAATGTTGAGTAAATATGAAGCTCTATTTAGGGCATTACTCCATGGATGTAGGCAATTTGACCGAACCACGTAAATTCGGTGTTTTGTGTTTCTAGTTTATTTTTCATTGCATATATTGGAGTGCTTCGATTGCAGAGTGATGGTGCACTGTGTGGTAAACCTAGACACATTGTGGAATGTAGTGGACCTGCCCTTGTGTAATTGATAACTACATGTTTATCTTAACCAACCTTGTCTTGAGCTTAAAGAAGCATCACATCAAAGAGAATTTTAAAAGACACTGATTCACACCCCCCTCTCAATGTCAACTCGGGAATAACAAATTTAAACATGAGAAGAACAATAGGGAAAAATATAAACTAAAGGAATAGAGGTGATTTAGCTCTCTCAGCAATATTCCTCAACTCCACGTGCTTAGCTCTCACAGCATGACCCAAGCCCTTTTTATCATTCAAGCATGGACAAGAGAATAGGATAACTCAAAGCTAAGCTTCACCAATCAATCTTCAAATCATTGGTGAGGCTATTATATGGACGCAAGAATAGGAGAACTCAAGCTTTAGTGCTTAGTTTTTGCTAAGAGACTGTATCGGTACCTTGACCTTAGGCTACAAAGATGGTCCACCAACCATTGCACCAAGGCCCAACCCTTAAAAATAGGGACTAACCTTTCTAAAAATTAAAACTGATACTCTCAACTTACAATAGAAACAATAAGTTGTAAACTTTCTATAAATAGAAGCTAAACTTATATTAAAAGTTGAGACTAGATGGAACAGTAATCCCTCATAACATAGTAATCAAGATGGTGAAGCAACCGCAACAATTAAGGGTCTTCATAAGTGCCTTGGTGATAAGACAGCCATCAGGTGTATTTATGACAACAAAGAATTGTGGTGTCCCTTTTAGTATAACAATTTTATTTGGTGCAATATAAAAAATATATATATAATTCTATTCATATAAAATTCAACATTAAAGAATCATCAAAAATGGAAGATATTCATAAAAAGTACAAATATAGTATGTCCATCATAAAATCATAACAATATGGCATACACATATGATCATCCTCAAGAAATTGGACCAGTCGATGGTTCTAATTTTCCATGAGACCTTTTTATGTTAGATAAAACACAAGAACAGCTTCCCAACAAATCAAAGATTGCACAAACATTACTTATATCAAAAGAGCTATGTTATTGTCAAACCTTGTCTGGTGTACACCAATGTTGTTGGTTTCATTGTGAATGAAATTATTTTATCTCATATAAATTCAAATGAATAATTTACGGCACTTTTGGTTTTTAGCAATCTCTTACCATATTAAGATTTATGAAATATTTAAATTTGAGAAAAACTCAATAATACAAAGTTGGAAATCTGGAAAGTTAACATTTATTTTTCCTTTCTGAATTAAAATTTTTAACTAACTTTTATGGATTCAAATAGGGGGAATTTGCTAGTTTATGAATAATATCTTAAGCAAATGAAATACAAAATATAAGAACATTTATTAAATAAAGCGCCAATACAGAATTTCACACCAACATAGATTGTGACTGGATGACTCAATGTTGCCTTGATAACTATGCTCCAAACATAGACAAATTCAACCTCTCTAAAATCTTCTCATGATCAGGTATTGGTCCCACAAGATCTTCTAGTATCATTCAAACAATGGCAAATAATAGGTTGAAAAGAGATGTTAACCTTTAAGTTTTATCCTACAGAGAAATCCTGCTCAAATGCAGCGAAACCCACCAGTTGATGCATTGTAGACAGTAGGAAAAAGGTTGTTCACCTCAACACTTTGTTTCCTCAGGAAATGTAGGTGATTTAACCACATACCAATATGGGGTTTTTTAATTTTTTTATTTTCCATTTTGATCTCTTAGTTTTCTACCAATGATAGGAGAAATTCAAAATTCACAAAATGCTGAACAGTATCAATTGAAACAGTGATTTTACATGCAAGGTAATACTGAAACAAAATCAAAACTTGGCACTTAAAAAAACACATTTCCATAGAGTCACACCCACTTTCCTTTTGATCTTTGTTGATCAGAATTATTTTATGAAATATGGTGGTTTTGACTGAGATTTCTTATTATAGTCTGAATTTGATAAATGTGGTGTGGCTCAAAGAAGATTTTATTCTAGTTTCAATCTCTTGCTTTCAATCTGAAAAAAGAAAAAATAAAAGGCTGCATCCCTTATTTGCCCATCCAACCTTGTAAAGTTTCCAAGATCCACCAAGATGGAAAACTAAGTGAATCACCAATATCAAATAGTATTCTCATTAAAAAAAAAAAACTGCTTGAACCTCATATGTGACAGTCCCTCCAGAAGTTGCAGGCTGACGGAGTGTCACTGTAGACACTGCACCATTGGCTGAAAGGATGCACACAGCCCTCGGTCCTTGTTGCGAAAATGCCATTATTTTTGTGGCAATGTCCTGCACATCGCATCCGACATAACAAATTATCCCAGTAATTGTAGGAGTTGGGAAAGGCAAAGTGGAGCCAATCTTCGTGAAAACATTTGACAACAAATTTATAGGAAAATGAAGAATACAACACAGCCAAATCGACAAAACCATAACCCATATCTTTTCAGTGGTAAGCTTCCCTGTGTTCTTAATTTTTGTGTCAAAACATTGTGCACTACCTATGGGGCACCGAAGGCCAGTTAAATAATCAACCCATGCTTCCACTACATGAGGAAAACTAGGGACTATTCTATTCATATTAGACCTCAAGCATGACATAAACTATAAGAGAGCAATAGAAGAATGAAATACCTCTCCTACTGAGACAGTGATGACATGAGGAGTAAAACCCATTCCAGCAGAACCAGAAAGCCATTCACCTAAGAAGACAATTACAATTAAAAAGTTCCAATAAAACACTTAAAAGTACTTCTACGAAGGAAAAGGATAGATCTGATTTTAATTAGTATTCAGGAGTGCTTCTGAATCTGCAAGTTAAGAAAGAAGAAAAGATTGCACAGAAAACTAACCAAGAGAAGCTAGTTGTTGCTTCCTGCCAGTCCCAGGTGGCCGCCCTCTACCACGCTTCTGGGTTGGTGAGATTGATGAGGATGGAGGAGCAGAGGAGGACAAGGGAGACAATGCCAGCGATACAGTACCATCGGGGCCATACTTCCTAGGTCTACCCCTTTTCCTTCGAACGGGCTCTCCTTGTGGCGCCCCAGTTGTAGCAGGAACACTTATGGCACTGTTATGGGGCGATACAGCCGACGAAGGCTCTATTTGTAATGCTGATCCAATGGAACTGCCACCAATATGTGATTGCATTGGCATGTTTGGGTTTGGCAATGGACGAATACCAAGCGGTCCATGCAACCCAGCTTGAGTTCCCGTGACCGATCCAGCTACTCCTCGCTGCTGTTGCTGTTGCTGTTGTTGCTGCTGCTGCATATAAAATGATGCAGACCCAGATAACGCCATGGCTTCTCTTCCATCCATGCATTTACTTACGAACTTATTACACACCACTGGCGCAACTTGAGAAACTTCCTTCTTGTGGTTGAGAAGAAATCAACAAAATATGATCTGAACGAAAAGCAATTCCGCAACTGGATTTGGATAAGATATTTTATGTGATCTTCCAGTGTAACTTAGCAGGAATGGAACATCAAATAGGAAGAACTAGACAAAAAAAAAAAAAAAAAAAAGTAAACAGTGACAGGTAGATGAAACTAAAAGAGCATTTGAAAAAAGAACTAGATCGTGCACTGATTCTGAACCAAAGCACAATCTTTTAATATAAAGATGCTGCAATCCCATGAAAAATTGCTTCCCGTAATCCAAACACGAAATGCAGTTGAAAATTTTGAAATCCCAGAAGGTATCTCCTTCCGACTCGCATGAAAGAAATGAAGCTAATTTTCCCAGATTCAAAGTTATAAAGGTTAAAGAGGAGACTTAACTTCAAGAATGGATGGTAGAATATCGTAAATTCATACTTCAACAGAAGTAGTGAAAATAAAATTAAAGATCAAATGCTCTTTCTTTCTTTTTTCGGACCAAGGACAAAGGCAAAATTCTGAACTGAAACGTCCAAAGAGAAATGAGGAGAACGACGAGGCATAAAAGAAAAATCTAGGTAAAGTGAAAGAATCTGGAGATAACTTATGAGGGAGAAAGAGTAGAAGCACAAGCTCTGCCGATCCAGAAAGGACCTCCCCCGGAGATTTAAAGAGTAAAATGAGCAAAAAGGATTTCAAATTTGAAGACAAGAGGCCCAAACTACAGCAACAACTTTTAATTCTTTAAAGCTTAGGATGCCCTAGTTCTTACAGCTCCATTAGCATTAGCAAAATAGAAAACAGAGACAGGGAGCGGGGAAGTAAAATACCAAAAGCTGAGAACAGGAACAATAGAAAAGCAAAAGTTAAAGGCGGAACATTTACATTCTCACCAACCGATCACGAACCCTAAACCAGAAGCCTTTGCAGAAGAAATGCATAACTTCATAAGCATGAGCAGCAAAAGAACTACTGAACCAAAGTTAAAAAGAGCCCGTATCAATATTAAAAGCTCGTAAAAAGAAACCTCACTACTTCGATCATCCAGAGAAGTTCAACCAGACCCAGATAACATAAAAAGCAATTCTTTAAAAACAAAATCAGAAATCGAACTAAAGATTCGAATTTGGAAGCTCATGCAGATAAAATGCGAAAGCAGAGAGGTAAGTGGGAGAAGAACAGCGGAAGAAAAAAAAAACCAAGAAAAAGCGGAAATGAAATAAATTTATGGAGGATTTCTTTAAAAATTAAAAGTTCGAATTAAAAGACAACAACACCTTTTTCCAGTCAAGGCCGTATTTTTCTGACCCAGAGAGTGAGAAAAAAATTTAGAGAAGACACCATTTAAGAAGCAAAGAAGCAAAGAAGAAAAGGAAAAAAGCAGACCCAATTTGCATTCGAAGAATCTGGGTACTTGGGTAGCGAGAGGGAGAGAGATCAACCGGAAGGACCAATGAGGTCACTCCTCTCAATTACAAGTCCTTATCGACTCGTCCCATGCAAAGCTTTTAGGGCAGAGAGCTCTCTGACGACACTTTCTGCTTAGCTCTCAGAAACACAGGACACCAGAACGAAACTTTCTCTCTTTTTCAAAGGAAATTTTCAAATTTATCCTAATTTTTATCCAGTTTCAGTCGATTTATATAAACAGCTAGTAATCTTGTTTGTTTCATTGAAAAAGAAAGGAAATCGGGGTAGCTTTATGTGGCATCGATTTTCGTGCAGAAAAATTTTGAGGTGGAATTTCGATGGATTTTTCCCTGTAGAAAAATACTTTTTCTACGCTCCAATCATTACGATAATTTCCTTCCAACTCCTCCATCATCTCGCGAAGCCACGATATCTTCTCATTATCTCATCCTTTTATCACGTTCTTCGCGAAAATATCTCGTTGTGGTCACGCGTCTCTGTTTCTGCATATCCCTTGTTCCTTTCCCATCAGATTAGAATATTCTTACGCATGGTTTATGTGAATATATCATAATATACCAATTCAAGGGCCAAGATTATCGTCCTCCTGATGAATCATCCGCTCCTATTCTTTTGATCCATGTTGAAAATCCCTCGTTAATGGGAATCTGGGCCAAGCTGGGCCCAGAGACTGTTGTGGATTCAGGCCCACCAGTGTAACGGTCTGGCTGTTTTCCTCTTCCCCATGCAGTCGTACCTGACCAGAAACAGAGTTGCCATTGGGTAATTAATTAACTTAATCTATGATTTCCATGATGGATTAAGATAGTGCCATTTCTTTGTTTAAATTAATCCAAAAGCCATGGACGAAAATGGAAACTATGCTTATGGACCAGAGGCGATGAAGGGGAGAAAATATCTTAAAGAGGCAACTGTGTGTCTGTGTCTATGTAAGGGAATAATCAATTCCAGTAATAATTGTATATTAGCCTACTAATCTCCATACCCCATTAAGGAAAATGACATGCTAATCCAGAAGCCAAAGGAAAACTCAAATTTTGCCTTTTAAGCATAATTTAACACGTTTCTTAAATAAAATAGTATAATCAACACAACACATGGTGAAACCTGGGTTTTGGTTGCTCAAAATTCTTTCTTTTTTTAAAGTGAGGTTGAGTTGAGTGAACCATGATCACAACGGGAAAGAGATGATAAAGAAATGTCTATAGTCCATGCATGACAGGAAAAGTTGTGGATTAAAGAGTAGACAAATTCATTTCTATGAGAAATGATCAAATGATATGACTAAAATTTATCGAGGGCTTTGGATACGAGATCAAGAATGCATGGAAGGCAAAACATATCGAACTCATTAACTTTGAACCAAAATAATATATCGAACTTTTGAAGTCCAATACAAAACAAATAAACAAACAAACAAAACCCTCAAAATAAATCTGGTTGAATGCGTAGAAGCTTTAATTATGAACCTCAAAGTAGATGGTTGCAAAAATTAAATGAGACATCGACCTACTCGTACCTTCTCCTTTCATAGCTTTTCCATTTTGGAGTCGTTTGTTTGTTATTTGCCTTTTCTATTTAGGAACTTTAGGCCATGAGAGACAAAATTGTGTGCTATTGATTGTTAAAATTTTGGGCTTCAAGAAGTGTACTGATATCGTGGAGGGGGAGGCATTGGCTATGAGAGAGGGTCTTCTTGGAGGAATTGAGTTGGGGTTTCAAGTCTGACCATCTAGAGCTTGTGTCTCTTCTTCATGATAGACAAAAGGTAGCACATTTTACTGTTCAACCAATGAGCTTAGATGTTTGGACACTAGTTGATAACTTTTCTAATTTATCTGTTTCTTATGTTCCTTAGATTGGCCAACTCAATGGCCGATAATCCAACAAAGGTAGTCTTATTGAGTCCGAACCCAATTAATTAATCAACTACCACCCCATGGCTTGTTGAGGGCTCCCCTCTTTTCGTGTGTAGCTTTTTCAAAATTTTCAATAATGATATTCTTACTAAAAAAGAAGAGAGATGTACTGATCATAGTAGCTAGTCGTGGATTCACATTCTAAACTTGTTTGGACATGCTGTGGAGATCAAACTTCAATAGCCACTCTTTGAGTTGGAAATTTTTTCATAAAACTTGTCACCTTAAAAATTAGTGACATGGTGGTTTATGCGGAAGAATGTGGGCCGTGTGGCCCTTCATCTCACACTATCACACACAAGGGGCCGGAGTCCAAATGAATGGCTTGCCTCCTGGAATTAAATGCCCTTCATATTCTATTGATGATCGCGTATATGCTTCTATTAGCTACTTACCCAAAAATAAAATATATGCTTCTATTGATCCTTGTATTTTTTTTTATAGATCCTTGTATTTGTTGCGTGGCCACTCTCAAAACAAAATATTAACAAAAAAAATCGCCATGGTTATCACTTCCTAGTATTTAATTTCATTATCAACTTATAATAATTGAAAGTATTTATAATATCTATTAATTAATTCTAAACAAATTAAAAAAATGACATGACCAAGAAATATGTTCGATGAAGTTCAAATATAAAGGCATGGTGTTCTTCAGTGGTCAACCATATAAAGTTGAAACCAAGAACCTCCAACTGTCTTAGGGTCCACCTCAACTAAGACATGTCATTTGCGGTTGTTTGCTTTGCTCACTCCGGACTTACAAATAGTCTCTCTTTTTTTTTTCTTCTTCTTTTTTTTTTTTTTTAATTTAAATTTAAAAGAAAAAAAAAAAAACATGTTAGAACGGATATGAAGTACATTTTTTTCTTCTAAGAATAAGTCTCACTCTCTCTTTATTCGTCAAAAAACATCTTCTACGAATTTAGTGATTTTGTTTTTTGGGTCTGTGTGTGGAAAACAACATGTTTATTCAAAGCGCAAAGTCGACGCAATGGAATTACAAATTTCTACTAACCCAGTGAGCAAAAATAGGCCAATTACAAATTTCTACTAACCAATGAGCAAAAATAGGCCAGATAGTCGATCCCTTTAAGGACTAGGCATTTCTGACCAAGAGATTAGTAGCAATATTGGACCTCCAAGAAATGTAAAATACATCATAGACTTCAAATCGGACTTTCAAATTCTAGATATTTATGATCATAAATGTCACCTCCAATGGGCCAGTACATTTTTTTTTTCAACACTAAGTACGAATTTATTAACCTAGTGCTATGATATGTAATTTTCATTCAAACAAATTTTGAAAAACATTATTGTGGTTGCAAGACCAAGAGGGCCACAGGCCCATTTCACCCCCAACAAGACAAGTCACCTTCTCACCTCTATGGACATGTGGAAAGGTGGAACAAGTGACGTGGACATCTCACTAAAGTGATCTTTCCAGTTCATGTTAAGGGATATGATTTGTACCTCTCTATCATTTAAATTTTTTGATACTCCATTTAGACATCACATCTCCAGAATTCATCAATCAGGATCGGAAATGCTCTAAGGAAGAGATGGTTAGAATTCATTAGAACATATAATTATATTGCAAAATATTTCATGTACAACCTGCATTAAATGCTGTCAACTTGACATATAACATAGGTGATCTTATACTCTTAATCGAGATTAGACCATGAGTCCCTTTCTTTACTTTTATTTTGAAGATTGAAATTTCAAAATTTGTTCCTAATTGCATGAATAATACATTGTTTTAGTATTTCCTTCACTTTGACATGATGCACCTTGAAGTAGCAAAATATAATTTGCTAGACAATTAGAATGTCTAGCCATAAGTATATAATATATTTTGATCAAAATACTTACTATTGTTTCTTGATCATGGATGAAATTGTGCAAGATTAATGGGATCTTTACAACCCTTACCATGGTTCTAGCACCTTTAGTTCAGCCAAACCCAACGGTAATTCTTACAAAATGATATGAAATGTACAAGAAGTACAACGAAAGTAATAACTTGGTCAGAATTTCAATACAAAGACAAGTTAGATTGAGCTCTACCATCTTTTGATTTTGTGCACCCATCTTGCACTCAGTGATTGTCGATGCATGACATTAATGAATATAACAATCCAACAGCCAATAGCTGACCTCAAACTCAAACTCAAACTTCAAATTTTGACATTGAAAATTGTATAGGTATGGATCATTTGGTTTATATTACTAATATGCTAACACAATAGTAGGGTGCATTAGAGGCTACAAAAGTGAAAAATAGTTAAACTCAATTCAAGAAAGCTAAGGCTAAAATTGGGTTTGCATATGTCCAGTCGAGCCCAACCTCGTAACTCAAAACTTGTAATTGAGTCTGGATTAGTGTCCCTCCCCAGACGCCTTCAGACCACAAACGTGGGAGGGCCATAGGGTGCTAAAGTGGATTCCACCGGTCTTAATTTTTTAATTTTTATTTTATAGACCCAACTTAGTTTTGTGGTTGGGAAGTGTAAGGAGAGATGATCCGGATTCCTTATAAGTTACCTCATCAATCTATAGAATTGAAAAATTCAGCTGATACCATAAACACATGAGTTGGGATTTCTCTACTTGTAGATAGTTTTGGAAGATGAAATTTATCAAATCTATTTCTCGTAAAAAAAATTGAACCATTCATTTTTTTAGGGCCTGTTTGGTTTCGTGAGTCTGAAGATTTCAAATATCTAGAGATTTCAAATCTATAGATTTCAAATCTATGGAGTCATAATTTTTAAAATTAAATGTTTGGTTGTGGAATGAAATTTGTGGATTCATCCTAAAAAACTATTTGATTGACGTGATTTTTGTGAATGTGCAAATGTATAGCTTTTTTGAAATCTCTGGATTTCACCCCTTACCCATAAATCTACAGATTCACGTTTTTAGTGTAAAAAGGTGAATCTCTAGATTTCATGAATCTGGAGATTTTTACAACCAAACGGGTATAATTCTCGATTCATGAATCCCAGAGATTTGAAATCTTTAGATTCAAGTAACCAAACAGGCCCTTAATGGATGAATATGATAAAATACACGTCCATTAGTCATGTAAAAAAATTTAAATTATATTTAAAAGATTTAATTTTATTTTAATTTAATCTTCATATGGTATCACTGGATGGTCCATTTCCTTGGACAATATTAAAAAAAGTGAACCATAAATGCTCAGATATTCGAATATCATATAAATACGTGAGAAATCCATGTGGGTGGGGCCCACCGCTGTTTATCTCCAATTTGGCCCGATTGGAACGGTATCCGCGGAGACTGATTCGTCGATCTGATCCACTCTCACGCACATACATACATTAATACATACATAAAAAAAAGGATTGGATTCGTTGGAGTTTGGCAATCCAGGTGTCAGATTCTCATAGGAGACTGAAAGCGTTGTGGCCCCACTGATGCACTTTGACACTCACCCGTCACATCGTACAACATCATAATACCACAATGGACCCCATACATGGAATTGACTGTTGGATTCAAATCAAAATTCGATATTAGGTGGGCCCCTGTACGTGACAAACAGTAAGCACCATTAACTGATGTCTGACTCGAGAAAGCTGACCTGTCATCTAATCTAATAAGTAATAACAGATACCCGCAGGCCACAGCTAACGACCAGGCTGCGTGGCGCCTGCACTTGGACACGTAATAAGATCAGATTTGAACCCGGCAGGAACTCTTCCAGATTTCCGATTCCTTAGTTAAAAATCGGTTTCTGTGTTTGGTTTCTAGATTAGTTATTTCATAGGAGATTTATCAAAGAAAGATCAATTTTAAGATACAGTGATTTTGGGGTTTAGAGTTTGCTGTCTAAGGTATGGTATGGATGTTGCATCATCACAGCTTAACTGATTCATGCTTTCCACCTTATTTGTATATAAGCTTAATTTTTAAGCATGGGTCTAATTACCTTGTACCTAATTTACATGTGAAATAGTAGTTTTTAAACTTTAGATTCTCAAATGTACTCATGAAGTAGTTACTTGCCAGTGCGGATCATCTCCGACCTTAGGATCATCTCCGGTTTTACAATTACAAATTATGTGGGGCCTACAAGTAAAAATAAAAGATATTCATCACCCTAACCTTGTGGGTCCTCCCGTAATTCTTGGTCAACAGTCATCGGGGGAGACGATCCGGACTCACTACTTGGGAGCAAAAGTTGTTGAAACTTTGTGACCAAGAATCCAAAGTCCCTTAACCCATTCCAGGCCCAAGTCCAGGCCCAATAACGTCTTAATTTCCATGGTTGGGTACGCGTTGGATCTAAGCATTGACATAGCCAGGCTCAGTGGGCCAAACATGGAAAACTCACTCAGACCCTATTATCTCTGTCGGCTTGATGAGGTTCAAAGTACTGATCCTGGGCTTCTCTAAATGCTAATGGGCCTGATATGTTAGGCCCAAACAGAATAATTGGGACTGAGCTAGCTCTCCTCATCCATAACCATATAAACCTGAAGAAAAGAACTAGATAGAAATCTTTTTTTTCTGAAAATAAACACAAACTTTCTTATTGATATTATTGTCTCAATCGATCTTGTTTTTTCTTACCCTTTTAACTATCATCCTTTCACTCTCGTACAAGTTTTAGATTTTCCAATCTTGATTAGCTGATGGAGAAGTATTATCTCCGAGGCCTCATTAATCTATAGGGTTCATTAGGGACCTTCTAGTGATTATAGTTCTTCTTGATGGCCAACATTGAGTGGAACTCCTTCAGTTTCCAACCAACCAAGATCAAGAAATTGGTTGATTCATTATGATGGAGCTTTTCTGAAGATGTTGGGGTTGCTGTTGTTGCAGGAATTGGCCCTATAAGCACTGTTTTTGAGTTGGTTTAGAGGTCAATATTTACAGTAAGGTTCCATTGATTTGCAGTTCTTGATCCCCATTAATGGAAAGCAAACAAGGTTGAACATGTACACCATAGGTTTGGCAAGTTATATGGTACTGTGTTTCCATTCAGTAAAGCAATACTTACCGATCTTGGCATCTTTAATCGTCTCCATGCATGAATCATAGTTGTCAATCAAGTAATATAAACATATAACAATTGATAGATCTAGCAATTTATATCCAAGTCTAGCAAAGAATTAATAACATAGCAGTAATGAACTCCTCCCCCCCCCCCCCAAAAAAAAAATTTAAATAAAAAATAAGGATAACAAAACACAAAAGTTTACATAATTCATCACCAAGATGAGCTACATATCCATGATCCACTGAGCAATAAACCAAGCTAGCATCATCTTGAAAGAAAAGATTACAAAACCTTAACTCCTAAACCTCTTACAAAATCAATTTTGTGTATAGCATTTTCTTGGACAAACTAAATCTTGCAATTTCAGCATGCTACAATATAGAGAATACCCAATCCTTAAAAAGTACAAAACATCCCATTAAAATCTTGGTTTGGTCAGTTAGTGGGAAAAAGATGGTTTTTCAACTATAACTAGCAATCATCTATAGGGTTTTCCTTTCTCTTCTAAACAGATCGATCAGAACTTATAGTGATAAGTTGTGAAGTAATAGAGTCATCATTGTATGATATGAAAATTCACATTTATAGTAATAACTACTAACAGCAATGTACCGGATAGATGTACTTGGAATAACTTCAAATGTATCACACAACACAACCAGGCTTGTACAGAAGAAGATTCAAAGAGTGATATTACTGAAACTAAATTGGACAGGTCAGGGAATACTGCTAAACTTGTAAAAATAGAGGCATTCAAATCAACTTGCAAAATCTGGCAAATATGTTCCAGCACCAACATAGAACAACTGTCATTAGAAAGATGTTTTCTGGGCACAGCCCAACACCTGATCCATCTAAGTGAGCATTAGGGCAACCCCACCATGTCACAAGTTGAAGGAACCAACCTGTCTAAATGGGGAACCCCACAGTGTCGCAATAACAACTTTCCTGCAATGGAATAGAGATCCCGGTCATGTCTCAGTAAATAATACCTGACTTTTCCAGACAAGAGTACACTTGAACCATTTACATTGGATCCCCTATCAGTTATTATCCAAATTTCAAATTTAAAGAGTTAGGTAGGACTTGTGTCTTCCTTCAGTGTCCACGAAAACTAAAGGAAGATTAACTAAAGCAAAAACTCTTAAAATGACCTGTGAGTTAAAAGGAACCACTGGTGATGGAGATTAACTTGAGACATTTCAAGAAACAGAAAACTTTCCATAGAAATGACCTTCATAGCTTGAACAACAGTCATGTGACATTAAAAAACAAATCCATAGATGCCTTTTCATTTTTCTTTTTGAGGTAAGAATATATGCTGGATTCGGCAGTTTCTTTCCTTTTGGGTTAATGGGTTTTATCATCACCTTCAGTGCCACTACCACCACACCACCAACAGTTCTGGGTACAAAAATACCCTAAAAACAACTTTGGGATTTCTTCCAAAACGATACTGACCTAAAAGAACAAACAAAAGAAGGGGAAAAGAGAACTCTTAAAGTAAAATATGAACAAGAGAGTAGAAAACCTCGAAATGGGTTTCTGAGTTGATAATTCCAGAAAACAACCAAGATACAACAAAAGCTACTGACTTCAACGCTTAAAATATAGAAAAATAACACAGATATCATTCACTAATCACTGCTCATCATGCAAAAAGTTGTTCTTTTTTGCCTTTTCGTGTTTCATGAGAAGAAGAATAAGAAGTTTACCAAAAAAAAGAGAAGAAGAATAAGAACATAAACCAAACACAGAAATTAAATGTAAAGAATAAAAACCAATTAAATTCTTAATCTCAAGAGAAAATACCATCTCCAAGTGCCCAAACTTCTCCTTTGATAAACGGAGAACTGCTGTTACAGTCGAAGATCAAACAAATCAGAAGAAGAGCAAGAAAACGAGTAGCAGCTGTTCTTTAAGCAAATGACTTGAAATTTAAGGCCACAGATGGAGAATTCCGAAGGGATCGCATGATCCAAAGATTCTAAGCAGAACTGATCCAAAACTAAAAACCCAAGAAAAATCAGATCAATGCGATCCCTTTGGAATTCACCACCTGCTGCCAAATGAACGAAAACCATTTGCTGGTTTCTGCGTTGCTTAGCTTACAACTCTAAAACCCGTTCTTGGGTTCCGTTTTCTTTTATAGTAGAGTTTGAAGACGTCCGTTACTTTCTCGCCGTTATAAGGCGAGAAGTCAAAGGAATGAAATCCCCCCCCCCCCCCCCCCAAATTTTTTTTTTCAAATGACTAAAATGACCTTTTCACTCTATTTTCATCCAATTTATCCTAATAAATATCCATATTTTCTGGCATATTAAGTTGTTAACCTTGTGTGCCAAATGTTTACTCTTTGCCCAAGGTGGTATGTTAAAGCGGTTAAAGATCCAACTTCCCTAAGGGAGGTCTTGGGTTCGCACCCACTTGGGCGGCATTAGTATGAAACTCCCCCTCTCTGAGGAAGTAAATCTTGGTGCGAATAAACCTCGACCTCCAAAAACCACAATTCCAAAAAAAATTTATACTTTCTTATTTTAAATTATATATCAATTTTTATCCTTACCATCAAAATAAAACTGAGACTTGAGTAATACACAGTACCTGCTGCTAATGGTTGAGATTTAATATTTGATCAAGATTTTGATTTTAACCGTACATCTTCTACAGTGCTGCATTAACTAAAGTTGAACTGTCAAAATAAAGACTTAAGAGATGAATAATCAGCTGCCATATTTTTCCAAAATTTTGAAAAGATAAAATTGAAAATGGTTCACACCTCCAACACAGGGACAAAGAATCCATCAATTTATGGCGATCATTGTATTTCACTAAAAGGTCAAAAAATCATAATGACATTTTGTTGTTTTCAATATAGGGAAACACATTATAATGAGGGATGGAGATTTTTTTAGATGGTAAGGTGGTAATGCTCGGTGAAGGTGGAAAACTTTACACGAAAATTTTTTCACAAAACTTTAGAGAAAGTTGAAAAGTACTTCACTGAAAATGATCTGCTTGCCTTTTTATTGAAAACATATAGAAAAAAAGAATATTTTTAACATGTAAATTTTTATTTATAAAGCAAAATTTACCCTAAAATATTTTCCAGGTAAAATTAAGTAAAATAGATTGAATTTATCATTAACTGATCATTTTTTGTGGAGGAACGAGATACTAAAGCTTAAACTAGATTCAAAATATCTAGAATGAGTGGTGGAAGTCAATCTTGCACAAGTGAAATTAAATTTGGCCACAAATAACTAGTGGTGGGAGTTAATAATCTGAAGGATAGGATCATAGGAGATGGTTAGAACTTGAAAAAACTGTGAAAATCATTATTGAACTCATTTAGATTGTGGAGTGGACTGGTTATTGGTTAAAAATTAAAACTAAAATCACTTTAATGGAGCAGCAGAAGATGAATGAAATATATACGATGGTATGGATTCGAGGGCACAAGAATTGGGTAACACGCAATGCGAGTGGCAGTGGAAGAAGCACCATACATGGTTGTAACAAAAAAAGAAGGCATCAAGCAAACAGGTTATGTACGAAAAAACAAAATCAAACCAAACCCAATATAGATCTAACAGAGCTGAATATACAAATCGAAACCAATCTTTGACTTAATGAATTGATTTTGATTTGTCCCCCATATCAATATGAAACCAGACAGCAAACCCAATTGACACCACTAGACAGATTTGATCTTGGGGACACAGGTTTTGCTTCACCAATGAAGAAAGATCTCAGTTTTATAGTTAAAGAATTTGGAATAAAATAGATTGAAAAAGGTTAATAAGGTTTTGTTTGATGCATATTTGTGATGGCCCCTGGTTGAGCTGTTGAAAAAATGTTTAAAATTTTATGCATTTTATTTTTTATTAAGATATATGTTTTAATTATGTCTTTTATTTTATGATTTTTATAATGAAAATTTTAGTTTCACATTAGATAGAAAGGAGTTGATTATCGTGTTTATATAAAGTAAGGACCTATGTAATATTTCTTTGGGGTTAAAGATTGAACCCATGTACGACGCGAACCAAGCCTAAACCTTGGTGTGACCCGACCATAGTTATATAGCTATATATTAATTATTATTAACAACTCCATATGTCGTGGATCAGCTGAGTAGCTACCTTCCTGTAGGGAGTTGAGTTGAATAGGTATCTTCATAAAGAGAGGTGATTTTACCCTTTCACCCATAGCCTTTAGGGTAATATATAAATCTATTTTCGAGTTCATTTTTGACAATGAATTTCTGCCTCCTCTTTCTCTCTCTCTTTCTCTCCCTGTTATTATTCTGTTAAACAATGAACATAACTTGATTATATCTAAAGTAACTTTTATGGGGTGCAACTTTAAAGGTTTGGAGTTGACTGATCTTGAAGGTAAAAACACATTTAGTATACACTCTATTGCACAAATTAGGGTGTCTAAATACCTTAAAGAAAGTAACTCTAGTACTTTTTAGCTTTGATGAACTATCGTGATTACAATAACCTTTCAAGTTTTCATGCAAATTCCTCAACAAAGTTTTCAGCAAGAGCAATGCTAATGATATCTAGTCCATCTCTAGTGAAGCAATAGAAGGCCTCAAAAGTAAAAATGGTTTTAACCTTTAACCTAATTGACTGAGATTGTTCATGAACTACAAGCCAATTCATTTACATTTAGGGTTGTAAGATCTCAATTTTGGGTTGCTTTCTTGCAGTATTTGGGGTGGGGTTGACCTTGACATGGTAGTACAATTGAGCACCTGATAACCCCAGAAGAGGTTAAAATTGAGTTTAAAATTTAGCAAAAATGACGTTTTTACCATATTGAGTTAGACCTTGAACTCCTTCCTAGTAAGTAATCAACCATACAGAAATGAGTGTTGTAATATTTTCAATATAATGGAAGTATATTTCTTAGTTTCTTTTTAATTTAATGTAATGTTTTTTATTTTTTTATTAAGAAAATATTTATGTTTAGTCCCACATCGGATACCGAGGAGTCGGATTCCATATTAATTTTAGTTTATGTAAAAAAGACACGTTAGAGCATTTATGTAGTGTATGAGAGATGATGGTTTACTATTTGCTATGTAGAAGCTTTTGGTCACAGATAAAATCAATCAACTATGTAGATATAATCCAGCCTTGCTTCGATAATTAAGTAATGAAGAAAATATATATACGAAATATATGATATATATACTCAGCTTTAGCTTTGAAATTTAGATGCACAATCAAAACCATTATTTATTTTTTTTTCTTCATACAACTGATCTTTTATCTAAAAAAAAAAGGAAAAAATTGATATAATTTAACTCCAGAATTGTCCATTGAAAGGAAAAAAGATATTAAAATAAATAACAAGAATGATATAATTTAAAAAGAGAGGAACATATAAAAGATATGATGAAACAAAAGTCTTTCCCTTTTCTTTTTGCAGGTTGAAATAATGGAACAAAAGTTAATATGAGAAAGAGAAAATTAAAGACACGGGCAGTGGCAGCACTATCATGTCACAGATGAGATGTCCCAAGTGATTTGGAAATGGAACATTTATAGTGCTCCATATGGTTCCCCCATTAATGAGAAATAATTAATGTGGAAGGAAGAATCACATCTAATCTATATGTGCCACATTCAATCATATCTTTCATTTATTCACCCAATCTCAAACCCTATTTATCATTGGGGGAAAAAAATCTAGAACCAGATACCTCAAGTAGGGTCCAAATCAATGGTTTTTTGGGTATGTGGCTTGGTTTAGCTTGGTTTTTTGTAGTTTACATTTTAAACTGAAACCACTTGAATCTCATCTCTTTATCCCTCTAATACATTTTGGAGCACAAATACAAAACATCAAAACAATGTGAAGTGGTGAGAGTGAAGTCAAAAACGATATTCAAAAGATGTAAGAGAAGTTAAGCCCTACATAAGGGGCATGCGATATCTCCAGGAGATGTGTTTACATCGTTGTCTCCTCATTTCAGCACAGGTAGGTCCACTGTAAACCACCTCTGTTGTGTTGTAGACAGCAAATCTGGAAATGCTTTTCTCACATCTGCTTTACTAGGTTGTCAACTTTGATTTCTCTCTTTTTCTCCATAACGAATTGCAATTACTAAGCCACATTCCAGCATTTCTTCATGAAGAAAAAGCAACCAAAATGATTCACTGGGCTTCCAGGTGAAAAGAAATAAAACCTTGGTGGATATTTCACTGTAATTCCCTCCTTTGTTTCTCTGTATGTCATGCTTTTTTAGATTCTGGACCATCTCTTCCTCAAATTACGCCATGCTTTTCTAGATTCTGGAACATTTCTTCCTCAAATTTGTTCTCCCATAAGTTTCCCGTGAGTGAGAGATTGAAGCTTTTACATAAGAACCAAAAACCTTTCAAGGTAAATTTAGGGACCATGTCTCTAGAAGATTGTTAATAAGAGTGCAAGCACAAGTGTCATGTACAAGTACCCACTACCCAGGCATCCGGCAAAGGATCCAAACAAATATATATATATATATATATATATATATATATATATATATATATATAATTTATTATTAGTAACTAAAGTTCCAAAAATTTCCAGTAAAATTAATAAACAATAAAAAAAATAAAAGTATTTTGAAAAAAAACAAAGATATAATTGTCAAGAGAAATATTTGCCACGAAATTAAACTACGTGTATTTATATGATAGTAATAGTAAAATATAAGGTAAATATCACTTACCTCCCCTCTTAGCTGGACAAATAGTACTTACACTCCCTCTTATTTGGATAATATCACTTATCTCTCATCTTACCTAATAAATATATCAAACACCTCTCCTCTATTAACTTTTTAAGTTAAATATAATTTTTACCATTAAATATTTTTTTAAAATTCCAAATTACTATTGACTAAAAATATTAGTTTAAACTCTAAATTACTATAATCACCATGGCAGTTAAAATACTAAATTACCCTCAATTAAAATAGTTGTTGAAAACCAAAACACTATAGTTAAAATTTAAATTATCTTTAATTTTGAAAGCCCAACATATTTTTTTTTTTATGTTTTATTTTATTAAACAAATTGAGAACCCAAGTAAAAATTAAATCTAATAAATCCCTAAAATTAAGCCTTGAAAAAAGAGGAGAGAAAATAATGTGGTGGTTGAAAGACCGTGTGGAGTGTTTAGCTGAACAGTCTTAAACATCTTACCATTAAATTTAGTAGAATTAAATTTGAATCGTCTATCATAAACAGTTCAGATTTAAATGAATAGATTTAATGGTAAGATTTAGTTACACAAGTAAACTGTTCACCTGTATTGTTTATTAAATTAAATTCTTAGTTAAATTCTAATTCTCACCCTGATTGCTGCTAGAGTCACAGTCCTAATAGTCCTAATAGGAATTATCCCAGATAGAAACTATTAAAGGGTGGGAATTGTCGAAGATGTAAACCCCTCTTTTCCCATTGGTAATAAGTATTGTTTCTTTTTTCTCTTTCAATGTCGTCCTCCATCCACGAAAATTGCAGCAATCCTATTCAAGCCAAAAAGAGAAGGGAAGAAAATTGCTCAAAAAACCTTCAGGCAAAAAGAGAAGGGAAGACAATTGCACAAAAAACCTTCAGGCCAAAAAGAGAAGGGAAGACAATTGCTCAAAAAACCTAGCGTTGATCCCATGCAGCAGCAGCTACTCGAAGAAGAATAATATTTGTAGTAGTATTTCGGCGCTACTTCCAGAGGATATCCTGATTCTGATAGTAAACAAATTAGATGTGGTAGGTTTTCATCGCTTCAGTGCAGCGTGCAGGTTCTTGCATTCGGTTGCCGCTGCTGCCAAGAAAATACGGCATCAAGATTCGAGTCCTCCCAAAACCTCAATTCCCATGGCTGATGCTTTCCTTCAATCCACCGAAATATTTTCAAACTTTCAAGGATCTTCTTCCTCATCATCCTTATGATCATGATGGGTTTTTCAGCGCCTTCCATGAAAAAGATTTTAGGTTGGGAATGACTAGGTTGGAACTCGCAAAGTGTTGTGGGTCTAACTGGGGATGGCTGATAATGTTGGATCTGATATCCGGAAGCATGTTTCTTTTCAATCCGTTTACTGGGGTTCGTATTGAACTTCCACGTATATCTATTCTTCCTCGCCCCATTAATATGCGACGTGATTATCCTATTCCCCTTCTCGCCCCCGTTGTACCACTACTACGCCATACAGTTATAATTCCGACGACCCCCCCACCACCAACAAAATTTTTGGGTGTTGTTTGGTCATAGTTCTTTATGGAGATCTCGCCGGGGATAGGCTGGCTCCCCCCGGAGTAGTTTCGATATCATTTTTGCGATGGCAAGCCGGCCTTGATCTTGTATTGTGGGTTTAGTTCTTTTTCCACCAAAAGAAACAAGTTGTAACATTGTTCCTCCTCCGGTTGCATTGAATAACTCGCCCCGTCGTGTTTGGCTCTCTTTTGGTGGTGTTGTGGGGGTTGCTTGGTTTGTGGTTGGGCTGGTTTTTGGCGTGGCGGTTTGCCTCGGGGTGGGGCTCCTTCGGCTGTGACACTGAAGATATTCAAGTTGGAGAAACAACAGCGTTGGGTTGAGGTAGAGGAATTAGGAGATCAAATGCTATTTGTTGGTGTAAGCACCGGCTTCTCTCGCTCGGCACTTGACTGCCCTGGATTTAGAGGAAATTGCATATATTTCACAGATGGATACTTCAGCCGTTATCACCATGATTTAGGTGTATTTCACTTGGAAGATAAAAGTGTCAAAACTTTTTACACAACTCCTCTTTCAGGATTAGACAAATTTCTGCCCATCTGATTCGCACCAATTTCTTGGTAGACAAGAAAGTGATTATTATCCTACTAATGCACACATTGTTGATTGGTTTTCAGATTTTTACAATGATCATCAGGGAGAGGCTGATCTCTCTTTATTGTTCTTGTTTTGTACTTCTATGCTTTTATAAATATATACATATTTATGGTCCCCTTTTATTTTTATCCTACTAATGCTCATGTTGTTGATTGGCTTCCAAGTTTTTACAATGTTCATTTGGAAGAGGCTCTGTCTTCAATTGCTTGTTGAGTTTGTTAGATTGATCTGGATTGTTAGGCTGGATGTTATTATTATATTCAGACTACATGAAGTCCAAGAATGGCCTCACTCATTTGTTTGTCATGATCATCCACCATTGTTGCTTCAATGGCATAGTCTCCAACCAAATGTGCCTCTGTTAAAAAAGATGGTCTGTGATTTAATAATGTCAAGTGAAATATGTTACTTTCGTTTTTCTTGCACCTCTGAAGTTCCTGATTAATGTGAATCCAAGTGTTGGTGAGGCGGTGCGCGCAAGTGGAGGTCAAGGTGGACAGACTTCCTATATATATTCTGCTACTTGTGCGCTACCATCGGACATCGGTCGGCCATGAAAAAGGGAGATGCATGAAGCGGTTTGATCGAGAAAATCCAAAGACACCATTCGGATCATGGTTGTCGCATTCGCATACCAAGTGAAATTAATATCTCACTTTCGTTGGATGAAGATCCTTTTAATTAACAGGTCTACAAATCCAGATCACACCATTCCAATTTCGTTGGACTTGGATGCCTATCTCCAGTTAATTCTATCTCCTATTGCATGCATGTATCAATATCTCAAACGTACCCAACACTCTGATTCTTCTGAAATATATATGGAACCCCGGCCCTCGTAATATATGACATCTATATTTCAAATTTTCATTTTTCTAAAGGGCCGGTTTTGTCTGTCCATGGATAGAATGGACGGTGCCTGCAGGGTCATGACTGAATTTTAATTTCCTTCATCAGTAGTACTGTATTATAAATTAACAGGTGAACTTGTATCAGAGTTCTCCCTGGATACATCTTTCCTTCAAATGCACTACATATATAACAAGGTAATGGAATTGACAGATTTTTCCAATAGAATTAAAGTCACATTTTTTTTTCTGCTAAGAAACTCACATTTCTAAACTAACTAATGTGAGTTTAGAAATAGGAGTTTCTAAACTAACTATAACCTTTATTGCCAAAAAAAAATATATATAATAAAAAATTAATTATAACTCTTATTGAACCCATTTGACAGATGAGAATTATACGAATAAATAAACAAATTCATTTTAATTAATATATATAAATTATATATATAATTCTTGTCTTCGGGAGAATATGGAAACTCCTATCCATCCACGACTACGGCTGCAACAGGGCTGGGCTTTTGTAATCCCAAGCACAGCCTTATATGTTCTAGTATGAGCCTATTCCCGCCCTAACATACTTTAGTTTAGCACAAAGGATTAATGCCCCTAGCCTTAAGCTCTACAAAGCCAAGCTAAGCCCATTCCTGCCTTGATTGGCCCTAATTGGGCCGAGTTGGGATGGGTTGGCCCTGACCTTGATTGGCCTTGATCTTGATTGACCCTAATTGGCCCTATCCCTCTCCCTAGCCCTGACCCTAATTGGCCTTGATTGATCTTGGCCCTGACCCTGATTGGCCCTAACCTTGATTGGCTTTGTCCTTAGCCTTAGTTGGTCTTATACTTTGACTTAAAATATCAAATGTAAATTCATAAAATATATATGTATGTATCATATTGGAGGCAATGGTTTGGATTAGGCCACATCAACAAAAATCAATCGGACGGCTGTAAATTAAAGAGAAGGGTATATATGTAAATAAAAAAATTTACTTTTACATTTAAATGTCTAAAAATTTTGAAATTTACAAAATCACATCCCTGCCTCTACTAGACAAATCCCCAAATTCCCAACAAAGCTGCTTCATTTTCTCAAAAATGTCTTCCTTCGTATTCTGAAAAAGTTATTCGAGCAGACAATTCTGCCGAGGCGCTCAACTTCCTTAATGCTGTTGTCGACGGAATCAGGCTCTTGGCAATTTGAAGAGGAGCAAGTAATGGCAAAAAATCGTGAAGTACCTGCAACATAAACCACATGTATTGACACGAGTTAACAAAATAGGAAGCGAAGGTAGTAATCTGGGAAGAGAAGTTATTTATCTGACCGGTGAGTTTTGGGGCATAGAGGGAGGTCGTGGTAGTTGAAGCTTTGGTTCCATTTGAGTGGAGTTTGGTCGGAAGTGAGTGGGAAGAGATGGAAGGGAGTTGCAATAGGGAAAGGTTGACAGCCATGAGAGGCCGTCGTAAGAAGGATGATGGATTGAACTCTCCATTCAGGTAGTCAAGTATGGAACTCTATTTTGTGTTGCAGACACTGAAACTCAAGCCATTGGAGGGAGAGAGAGAGAGAGTCAGATAGATGATAATGGTGATGGGCAAGAATAAAATTTTATATGGCTAATAAAAAATGAATTAATAAAAGAATGTTCACTTTAGTGTTTGGAAACTTCGGTTCGGACACTTGAGAACTTGGGAAGACATTTTTGAGCAAATGAATAAAAGTTGTTGGAAATTTTGGAATTTGTAGGGTAGAGGCAAGGATGTGATTTTGTAAATTTCAAAAATTTCAGACTTTTAAATGTAAAAAATAACTTTTTGTATTTACATACAAACCCGTCTCTTTAATTTACAGCCGTCCAATTAATTTTTGCTGATGTGGCCTAATCTAAACCATTGGCAGCAGTGGGCAGCCCCTGCCACAAATAAAAATCCGGTCACAGAAGAGGAAAGATCCAGTGATGAAGAACTGAGTGAAGATGAGCATGACTCCAGTGATGAGGCAGTGTCTGGCCATGGTGATCCCTAGTCTACAGGTGCATAAAAACATGCAATTAACATTCAAATGGCTGTATCTGTACGTTGACATTTATAGTTAATCTTCCACTGATTAGCTATATTTGGAAGAAATTGTCCAGGTTCTTCTGTTTATTAGTTTTCGTTATCACTGTACATTGACCAATGTTCAGAACTATAAAAATAACAAAAGATATCTACAAAGCCTGTTACGGAGATTTTGGGAGATGTAAAAGCCTTGGCTGCTGCTCGTTCGGCTCTCATTTGGGCCAGAGAGAAAGGCGTCAGGAAGCAGGTGGTCAGAGTGATTCATTGGGCCTGGTTTGGATTTTGAATGGGGAAAGCCCACAAGCTCCTGCAGAACTAGAGCCCATCGTCATCTAAGGTATCCATCCACATGTCATCTTCTTTGTTTTTCAAATGTGAAATGTTGTAGCCCATTCTTTTGCAAGGAGGGCCTTGTTTGTTTCCAGCAAGACAAGCCGGCCCATATCCACCTTACAAACCCTCCCCCGGGGGCCAAAAAGGAAAAAAAAAAAAAAAAAAAGTTGAGAAGAGAAATAATTTACCTAGATTAAAAAAAGAAAGAGATTAAGGAAATTTATCACCAATTATGTCTTTCTTTGAAATATCACTCCGAGATGGGGAAGAGAGACACCCCATCTCATCAAAACAATTCTCGTCAATTCTCAACAACCTAACGTGGTCGGTGGTACCTGATGAATTTTTGGTTCCAAGGTTGACAAATTGGACGTAGAGACACTCTTTTGAACTCCTTGAGAAACATAGATTTTCATGCAGTGGTTCCCACCTGCCTTCTCTTTGCTTCAAAGCCCTATGGTCAATTTGGGTGCAACATCTTAGATGGTTTTAAATAGAAAAACAAATCAATCAAATATACAAAACCACACTATCACTTTTAAAACTGGAAAAACAAGCAGGTCCTCTGCCTAGGGTTTTACACCCTTGTTAAGTTCTTCTTCACCAATATTTCTTACGCAGGCGGAACACCGCGAATGGATCGTCATTATTTATGGTGACGAGCTCATCATACATCCAGTCGGTTTCTTCTGTAATCTTGTCCCCATGACTGCGAACGAAATTGTAGCTTCTTTTCCAGCCATGTATTGGTAAACCTAAAGCGGAGCCGATAGGTTTCGGTGGTGTCCGAAGGACCCAGTAACCCCCTTTAAATGACCGCTGCATTCTTCCTCCTCCAATATTCTTTTTGTGAGAGAAGAAATACCATTCATTCATGGAAGGTATCACAGCCATTCCTGTCAGGAGTATAGTACCCGCCGTTAGATATACAAATACAAAACCAAAACAAACAATTAATGCTCACAAAACCAAACCAAAACAATGAATCTATACCTGTTAAAGCTTCTGGGTCCCAATTATCAATATCAACCTCATCGATCAAGTCTACCATCGACCCTTCAAGCTTCAGCTTCAGGTAATGTCCGATTAGTTCTTCATCGCTAGGAGAAAACCTTGAATGGGGAATTTTATTAGACAGATCTTCTATCATCTTCTCCTCTTCTTCCTTGATCTCCTCTTCCTGGATTGTAAGAGAATCAGAGCGCAGTAACAGCAAGGAATTATTAAGAAAACAGTTACGTGGAAGGGGAAAATCACAAGTTTGAGTCCTTCTCCAAGTCTTTTGCTCCGTGAGATTACAAAACAGATCGAAACAACAAACAAAAACTTTCCCACCAAATAGGCGAAAAAAGAAAATTGGGAAAGAGTCCCGTTCTAACGATGTTAAAATCAAAGCCATGCAGAGACACTCTTTTGGACTCCTTGAGAAACATAGATATTTTTTATATTATATATAAAATTCAAAGGATCCTTTATAACCATGCAGACACCTATTTTCTCAACTGCCTCGAGTCTTCTTTTCCATTAACAAGAAGAACCATACAGACAAATAAGATCGGAAGAGCAAAACACAAGTTAACAACCAACTCTTTCACAGGATATCCACGAATGAAGAATTGAGTTTTTCTAGGGTTTCGATGCATACCTTCTTGAATGTGGATGTCATAGTGTTTTTCAGCATGTGACTTTTCATCTTTTTCTTGTAAGGTAGCATAAATATGTATTTTTCTAGGCTTGAGTAACGTCTCCAACGCCCTAGTTAGTCGAATATTCAATGTCTGAATGGAGAAAGCAGATTATAACAAGAAAATAGCTAATTGGAGTGATTCTTCCCAAAAAAAAAAACTTACCCCATTATGGATGAAGGAATGGATATTTATAGTTGAAGTTCTCTTAGTAATATGGTTATTGAGTTCGACTTGAACTCCTCAATTAAATCTTATTTGCCAAAGAGAGAGAGTTTATTTGGCACTGTCATTAATTGTTGAATTTGACTGGACAATAAGACCAATTGGATCATATTGTCTTAATAAAATTCCCATCCCTAACTTCAAGGAAAACAATTGCTATTCAAAAAGGTCATTGGATGAAGGCATCCTTGATTCGCACAAGGTCCGACAAGAACTTGGTCGAACCATGTTAAACCTGGCTAGTTTTCATTGACTCGGTTTGATGGAATTTGCTCATATCAATTAGATTGGTTGTTTTCTATTTTTCCAAATACGATGTCAACCTTAGTCATTGAGGATGATATGAAATCTTGACAAGTAGAAACATAACAAGTCTACAAAATCTTTCATACACACCTAAATTTAGATTTATAGAGCGTATGAATTTCTTGAAACCCAATGAAACTAGGGTTTGTACTTTAATTTTTATATTTCTCTACGTCCAAGCCAATGTTCTATAAATTACCATTGAATTGGTTGTATGTGCAATTCTTTATTGATATCAAATGACTCAATATCAATATCTAACAAATTCTCACCTTTTTTTTATTTTAATATTGTAGATCATTTTTCTAACATTGTAGAGTATATATCTTTTAGCAAAGCATATTTATTGGGTAATTTATAATTTATTTTTTCTTCCAAAGATCATGTCAACCATAAATAGATTATGCATATAAGAATAGTTGCAACGGATTAATATTCCATCTCAAATATAACAAAGTAATAATATAAGGAGTTGACTTATTTAACCTTAACCAATGAGATAGAAAAATGAAAAAAAAAATTCATCTACGGACGATATGATTCTCAATTCCCAATTTTGTTTGTCTGCATTTGATTTAAAATTTATCATTCTCCACAACGTATATTTTTTCCACAACGTATATTCTTGCTATAGTTGATTATTTGTCGCCGTCACTAAAAAAATAATAAAATTGATAAATATTTCTATAGTTTGAATATAATTACATGTTTTTAAAATAAAACCAAAATTATCATATTTGTAAATAAATACGATATTTTATGTATGATGCATAATCTCTTACCTTGCCTCATTTGATAGCGGGGGCATGCATGCATGACAGAAAATCTTTCATCACATCATCAAAAAAATATAGATTTATACAAAAAAAAAAAAAAAACTTTGTCGGATAATATGTATACTTAGAATCGAAGTGGGGACGAAATAATAACTCCCTTCCCACAATCTCATTAGTCCCCACTCCCCACGGGCAAAGGAACTACGCTCCCCAATAGGAAATAATTCTCCTAAATTTACTTACAATAATTAAAAATATATAAATTCAATAAAAATTCATACATGTATATTATATTGGTTCTTTAGAGTTATTTATCTTTATGTCAATAAAAATACACATAAGTAGGTTTAGTTTTTATTTTTCTAAACATCGTGTCAACCACAAATTTCTACCCGAAAAAAGTGTCAACCACAAATTCATTATTTAATATAATAACAATTTACTAGGGACGGGCCGGACGGCTCTTCCACCCTTCCCGGCCCACTGGCCCATTTTCATTATCACATGTTGTTTTATTGGAGGCTTGATAAACGACTTGAACCCTGAAATGAGAAGACTTTATTGACCCTCAAAGAGTCAAAGCTGGCCTTGGTTGCGATTTGAAAACCAAAGGGGAAATTTGCGGCATCTGTGTTCCCTTGACAACGTTACAAGCACATAATTTGTGAGGCTTGATAAACGACTTGAACCCTGAAATGAGAAGACTTTATTGACCCTCAAAGAGTCAAAGCTGGCCTTGGTTGCGGGAAATTTGCGACATCTGTGCTCCCTTGACAGCGTTACAAGCACATAATTTGTGAGACTTACAAATAAAAAAATATTAAAAAATATTAAAAAAGAAAAACCCATCACCCTAATCTTATGGGCCTCTGTAATTTGTGGTTTTGTCGGAGGAGACGATCCGGAGTTGAAATTTGCAATCCCACCACTCAAGTTTTGAGTCCGGATAATCTCCGAGTGGAGAGAGCATTCTATGCTCGCCGACTATTGGCCACGAATTACCAGGGGATCCAGAGGATTAGAGTGATGGGATTTATTTTGTTTAAATATTTTATATTTTTTACTTATGGACTCACATAAATTATGGTTGTAATGTCGTCAAGGGAGATGATCCAGTTAAAGTGTTTTTTTTATTTTTTATTAATGTCCTATTTGGTTTGGACTACCTATAATAAACACCATTTATTGTATAACCCACAAACATTGATTTTGCTCATGGTTTTGGTTCACCGATCGTTGAAACGGCTGGAATTCGAAGAATTTTGCTACATGTTGCACACTCACGACTTGATCCCTGAAATGAAAAGACTTTAATGAAGCTCAAAGAGTCAAAGCTAACCTTCGTTGAAAATTAGAAACTGAAGGGGAAATTTGCAATCCCACCCCTCGAGTCTCCCCTAATAATAGTTCCACCCCTCGGTTATCTCTGCAATTATCAGTAAACCTGAGAATACTTCGAAAGAGGAAAAAAAAAAAAAAAACTCAAGAAGAGAGAGAAGGTTCAAAACGTCATTACAATTATTAAAATTTTTAAACAAGATTACCCTCCAACTGCGATTAACGTTAAATTAGTGGATTTTCACCAAAGAAAGGGTTAAAGTAGTGGATCAAAAACTTAAATATTGATTGCAGAGATTATAAAATACAAATACAAATTTAAAGTAAAAATCGAAATCATTGCGGCGGGAGTGTGGAGATGAGTGTGAATTATGAAGCTTCTGTACGCGCTTTGCTTCATTCTGCCTTTTAAATCTCGCAGCGAAGAAAAAGAAGAAGAAGCAGCTCCTCGTCATCGAAGATCAATGGCGGTGGAAGCTTGAAAGTTTTAAAATAAAAATAAAAAAACGACGAATTTTTACTTATTTATCGTTGAATAGAAAACAAACGATGTTTGGTCTTAAAATAATGGCAGTAAACTAGGGTTTTTTCAAAAGAAAATTCGAAGTATGTCGGTGGGAAATGAAGGAACAAGCACCACCATCGAAAGGAATGGGAGTTTACGAGTGAGAGCAAGTGACTGTATCCATCATGAGATCCATAATCTCTTTCTCTCGATATTTTTTTATTAATTTTTTTTTCTTCTGAATATTCTTTTCAATGTCAAAATTTTTTTTTATTCTTCAGTTAAGTAACCTTTTGATTTGATTGAATCGAGAACGTTGAAGGACTTCGAGTTTTGGTCACTTGGGGCTTCGATCTGTTTGTCAGATTCTCATTATTGGTTCCCTGGTTCTTTGTTGCTTCTATTGGAAATCTCATCTTCGTAAAAAAGTGGTACTGGTTAGTTCAAGCAGGCAATAAGTTCGATTGATGTTCGTGGTAGTCTTTATATCGAAGATGGAATGGTATGTTTAAGCTGAAGAGCTCATCGTTTGACTGAGCATTTAATGCTGGATAAAGCAGTTGATGCGATTTGGGCTTCAGTAATTGAGTGAAAGGGGAAAAGCTATTGGTGTAGTCTTCCTATTTTGGTAAGTTTTACTAAGATTTTATTACCAAGTCACGAATTTTAGTTTCATCAATTGGGCTTCCGATTCAACCATCAGCAAGCAATTTTTTTTCACAATGCAAGTTGTTTGTTTACTTCTCTATTGATGATGCTATTTCAAGTCTATGGGACTCGTTTCGCCGAATTTGCCGAAAACAATTTCAGAAGAATCTTATCTGTATGGGAATATGTTTAGAACTGTATTGAATTGGATTGGATATGCATCTAAAATTGGTGACTACTGGGTAGTGTGATTTGGACAGTTTCCTAAGATTTCAAATTTACCTGTTCAGATATCAAGATGGGATATCAGTTCTCCAAGCTCACGCCATGTTGTATGGGTTCTCAATTTAAGGGATCAGTTCTGGAGGCACCGGATGTTGGTCAGTGGGGTGTTTTCATTTGCTGTGTTCTTCTTTTCGGTATAGGAAGTGATCATGCTGTTTGCTTTTCTTGAGAACATACGGAAGATTTTGAAAATTTGTTTTGTTCCTTGCAGCAGAGAATGAGGAGAAAAGTGAGGCTTATGGCTTGCCTCCCTTCCGTGAGTTTACTCTTGAGCAGCTTAGGATTGCTACATCCAGTTTTGCCGCAGAGAACATAGTGTCTGAGCATGGGGAAAAAGCACCAAATGTTGTCTATAAAGGGAAGCTGGACAATCAAAGGCATATTGCTATTAAGAGATTTAATAGGTTGGCTTGGCCTGACGCACGGCAATTCGTGGTAAGTGCTGGGTAACTTTTTGATTATTCAATCTTGTATTTCTGAACATGAAATTATCTTTCATGTGCTGTAATTTTAGTATTTTCTACGAACTCATCAACAGATTTCTTTGATGGGAACAATTTAAGTTTTCTGTATCAGAATGTGAAATAGAGTTCTCTTCCATTATGTTTTGTTCGAATTGGTACCATTTTCTATTTGTAATTTGGGTTGAAAGTGTAGTCCATGGCTTTTGTCGCTGTAATGTGGATATTGTTTTGTTTCTTTGACTATTTCAGTTTAGCTTATGCCTTTCCGTTCTGTTATTGATTTTCATTTCAATGTCTCTGGGGTTTCTTACATGGTGTTTAATGTAATGATTTAGAACATAACCATGACCATAGATAGGAGGTCATACTCCTATGAGAATGTTTTCACTCACCTCTACCTTTAGTTGATATTCATTAATTTGTAAATGGAGCATACATATTTGAAACACATTTTTCTTTCCCTCGTCACCCTCTCTTTTTTATATTCAAGTGTTCATCCTTGATATACTTTGATTTCACAATGAGCAGTATCATAACTTTGGGTTTTTCTCTTGTGATTCTAGGCAGAGGCAAGATCTGTTGGCCAGCTTCGTAACAATAGATTGGCCAATTTACTTGGTTGTTGCTGTGAAGCTGATGAGAGATTGTTAGTGGCAGAGTATATGCCCAATGATACACTTGCAAAACACTTGTTTCATTGTAAGTTTTTGCTCAACGTGGAGTAATGTTTTGTCTTGCAATCTTCTTTAGGATGTTTTTGAAGCATTTTGGTTTATTTTTCAGAGTAAGTTCTATGTGATAAGGTTGGAAATGAATTTAGTTTTCTTTTCAGTTGGAGATTGAAATTACGCAGTTAGCTATTTTCTTCCTTGATCCCCTGATCTCCCGATCTGTTCTTCCATGCCCTGTTCCAACATTGGGCAGTACTAAGTGAACGCTGTTTTCCCAATTCAATCAGATTCATGTTAGTAGTATGTAGATGATAGTTGCAACAGGGTTCATGCTAGTAGCATACGTAGATTGTAGTTGCATGAGTTTGTAACCAAACGAATGATGTTTATAATAGCAGGATAATAAGTTGAAAACAGTATATATGCTTTGCTATACTATTCAGTCTACACATTATGCTTTCATTTTGTTTTCTATTGAATGGACATTCACTTTGTTTATGATATTTTATTTGCCTTACTGTCCCAGGGGAAAATCAGCCTATGAAATGGGCAATGCGGTTAAGGGTGGCTCTACATCTTGCGCAGGCTCTAGAATATTGTACCAGCAAAGAGCACCTCCTTTATCATGATCTTAATGCATACAGAATCTTATTTGATGATGTGCTTACTGCGTCACCCTTCTAATTTGGTAGCTCATACATTTAGGATCCTAATTTGTTACATATGTCTCATTTTGTATTAGCCCTGTGCAGGATGGTAACCCCAGACTTTCGACCTTTGGCTTGATGAAGAATAGTAGGGACGGAAAAAGTTATAGTACAAACTTGGCATTTACTCCTCCAGAGTATTTAAGAACTGGTACTCCCTTTAAGAATATTCCATTTATTTATGAAAGTAGTTATGGGAGCTCTCCCACTTCCCTCAATTTTGTTTTTGGGTGGGGTGCTAGAAGTTGTCCGCTTATTCTTGGATTTACATTATTACACCATGTCAACTGGCTTTTAGGCCTAGGACATGCTTTTCACCAACTGAGCCTGTTAATTTAGCTTGTTCTTTGGAAATTTGTTGTCTTAAGTGATCCAGTTGATCTTTCAAACTGCTGATATGATCTCATATATTTTTTTTCTCTCTCTATTCTGTAGGAAGAGTCACACCAGAAAGTGTTATTTACAGCTTTGGAACCCTTTTGTTGGACCTTCTCAGTGGAAAACACATTCCTCCCAGTCGTGTAGGTTTATTGTTTCTTTCTGTAGGCTAATTAGCTTTGGTGTATGTGCTGAACAGTAATATATTGGTTGTGGTGTCCTATTCCCTTTTGAAGCACATGAATATAAATGCTTGAGGAGAGGTTGTCAATAGATGGATACTGCAGTTAAGGAAAGGGAACAGGGTGTCAGGATCCCCCCCTCATCGGCATTTTTGGCATTTGCACCTAATCTATTGCTGAATAACTATTTCTTTTCCTTTTTCAGGATATGATTTGTTGATTTCCCCCTACTATTGTTGATATCCAAAACATTAAGCCAGGTCGAAAAAGATGCCAGTGACCTGTATATTTTAAAATGAGTACCTTATGATGTTTGTACTTCTATTAGAATTTCTTGGACACTCGGGAATTTCATGGTCCACTGTATCTTGGTCCCATTTGACTAAGGAAGGAAAGTAGGTAACAAAAACACTTATGAACGGGTGCCAAATTATGTTGGAAATGGGTGCTGTAATAAGTTGGTACTTCCCCATTCTATCCAACTTTCATGGTGGATACTTCAAAATGTGATATCCTTCTTTATCTGGTTGACATAGGAAAGAGGCCTTTAATGAAATGGGTACTCAGTTTGACAGTAACAATGTTGAATGTTAGAAGTATGAGAGATGCCAGTATTTGGATTGCATCTGTTGATGTCATTGACACAGCAGCATCAGTGCAGTGTCATTCACCTGTATCAGATGATATAGAAGTGGCAATATGGGAATGTCAAACGGATTAACCTCTGGAATAAGTAGTTTTCCAGGTCATCATCATCTTGAAAATTGGGTATGTGAGCTCTTACATTTGAAGGATACTGTTGACCTCTGGGAAGCATATCCAGGCATTGTTGTGCTCCTTTCTCCTCGGTGCCAGGTGACATGTTTCCGCATGAGTGCATGTCACATGCGGTGACTGTATATACAAGCATGCACGTGAAAGGGTGTTGTGTTCAAGCCTGTAGGCTAACCATTGACATTCATAGTGATGCTGGTTAATGCTGTAAATTGTAGATATTTACCTTAAACGACTATCTTCAACTTTACCAAAAAAAAAAAAAAAATGACCATCTTCAACTGGACATGCTCACATAGCATAAATTCGCTCTTCATAGTGCATTGGTTTCTTTGTATCAACACTAGAAACAAAGAATTTTCTTCAATTTTGTTCACTATTCTGATTTCAAAATATTTAATGCTGTAGTTGTGCTTATGCGGTGTGCAGCTGAATTGCTGAACTTTAATTTCTGTTAGTTTGAGGTCTTTATTTTATTTAAATTTTGAATTTGTTATTTGTTTTTCCACATGAAGAAACATTGTAACTAGTGGAAGGTGATACTTCCCCTATTTTCCCTCTTGATCTCTTTTCTTGTGGGTAAAAAATGCATGGGTTGCTCAACTTTTTGGCACCTTCTATTGTATCCAAGAGATGACTTTTGTTGAGTATAATGGATTCTATATGTACTATTCTAATGTTGCTTTCTTTTATATTTCTGTGCATCTAATGCTTTTTCAAAATGATTTGTCAGGCTCTTGACTTGATACGTGACAGAAACATTCAGATGCTAACAGATTCTTGCTTGGAGGGACAATTTTCAAATGATGATGGGACTGAGTTAGTACGCATTGCATCTCTGTGTTTACAATATGAACCTCGGGAACGGCCAAATCCAAAGTCATTAGCAGCTGCTTTGAATCCTCTTCAAAAGGAAACTGAGGTCAATTTAGTTTTCCTTCTCTTTACTAGTGGGGATATTTCTCTAGTGGCAAATATGATGGTCTCAGACCTTGGACTTGTGGAGGTTGATCGAATTTTCCATGCATTTTTCTTTATAGAAGAACATCAATTTACAGTGGCGCTCCGTGTTCAGCAAATTATGTTAAACAATCCCCTAATTCTACCAGCTTTTGCTACATTGTTTCACTGATGATTCATAAAATTAATTTGCCATTAGCTGTGCTTCATTGTCGTCCTTTTGGGTCAGCAGCAACTAATAAAAGGCATACCAGTGCACGAGGGCGCCGCCACTGCGGAGTCTTTGACAGAAAAAAGGTCATCAGATTATATAGTTCAAGAGAGGGTCTGTGCCCCCACTGCCCCTTGTATAGACTATAGAGGATATAAAGTTCATGCAGTAAATCTCTTAAATGGGTTTATTTTATTAGAATAAGATTTCGTTGGGTTATTATGCACTGTACCGCCAATGTGTTTTACTCTAATATATGACTTTAAATGGCCCATAATATGGGTGCCAGCATAACAGTTTTGATGGAGATAAGCCGAGACAAGATATTGAATCAATACTGACCTGTAACAAGTTTTGACCTGGTTTAGACCATATTTCACATGTTTCAGTAGTTTCAACTGACAACTATCAGGTTTTGACCAAATTTGACCAGTTTCATCCAGTCTGATTTCAGTAATTTCCACCAGTTTTGATCAACCCTTGACTTTGCACAGAAAATATTAATTTTGGTTTGAACCTGGGAAACTCAGTATTGGTCAAGGTGGAAATCGGCCTTGAATCCGATATTTAGAACCATGGACCTAGCCTACAGGTTTAATTGTGTGTAGTTTGGTTATTTTATATAAATTAAAGACCTTTACCTACTGTATTGGTCTTCTTTTTAAGTGCTCCTTTTGTAGTTAGTTAACTAGTGGCTATGTAAGTGTAATCAGATAGGAGCAGCTTGTAAGCTTATTTTTTAAACCATTAAACTGTATCAATGATAAATTGGCTGATGTGAGACTCAATCAAGAGTTAGAAACTCTTGGAATTGGACGTGATTCTGATCTAAGCCTTGTTGATTGGATATCAAATGTCACATCTTCCTTCTTAAGCTATGTCTTCTCTCCAAGCAAGTACTGATTTCCGGTGTTATTTTTTCAAGCTTGTTGGAATGTTAATTTTACCTGAGTATGGAAGGTGAATCGTCAACTAACATTGCCATTTACATCCTGTTCATAAGGGTCACTGAAGCACATATGATGTGGGACTCGTGCATTAAATAAGCACATCCTATGTTGTTCCTGTGAATAAAAATTGTCAGAGTGCTTTAGATAGTTATCCGTTAACTTAGATTGTTGTTGTTTTAATTTTTCAAAAGGAGCATGTCATGTCATCTTGAGATTAAGCTTTAGATAGTCATCCTTTTTAAATTTTTTTTTTTAATATTTTTCAAAAAGAGCTTGCCATGTCATCTTGAAAATTAGATTTCAACTATGCAAGCTTTTCTTCCTTTCTTCCTCATCCTTTCTGCATCATTGTTGATGTTATTGACCTAAGGTTTGAGAAAAAGAACAAAGGAAACTGACCCAAGGATGTACAGCTATCATCTCTCAACTGTCCCTCATTGCTGCCACAACCACCAACAACCCCAATGTTTCCACTCACCATCTCTGAAACTTCTTTTCCTCCATTTTGAGGAGTTGTTGACATTGCTGCGTTCGTCTATGCCGTCCCTCCCCCCCCCCCCCCAACAAAAAAAAAAAAGGAAAAAAGAACACTAACACACGTGTGTGCATGCATGCACATAAATTTTGGACTTTGGCATAAAAAAATATCTTGGTTTGTCTGGATTTTTTATTTTTTATTTTGGATGGATGGTTTGTCTGGTTTTTGGCCATCCATGTTAATTCCAGTTCTGTCCAACTTGAATTTTGCTTTGTAATTTTGCCTAGACTCTGCCTTGGGGAGACCTGGGTTTGTTGAATTTCAGAAATGTCTGGCCAGTGAAACATGTTGGAAACTGAATCAGATGAATGGTTATTTATTACTGCAGGTTCCTTCTAGTATGTTGATGGGGATACCACATGGTGGTGCACCCTCACCTCTTTCCCCTCTTGGTGATGCTTGCTCACGAATGGACCTTACTGGCATACATGAGATCTTAGAGAAGCTTGCTTACAAGGATGATGAGGGAACTGCTACTGAGGTGTGTCCTTGACAACTCTGATATGCTTTGACTTTTTTATGGTGATGAAAAAGAATCTAGTAGATATTTTTCCTTTTGGTAAGTCAGTGTAAAATCATACAAAATACAGGATCTTATTTTAGGTAGTAGTTTGCTTAATTTCCCATAATTAGTTTGGGTTACTAAATCTGCCTGGTTTCAATCAGAAGCTATTGTTGCTCAGATGTGGGATGTTCTTCCTCCGTTCCTCTGTCGGCAACTGGCATTTCCATCATATCCCTTTTCTGAATCCAAACTCGAAGTTGCATGTTCATGCTCAGATAGCCATAGATGGTTAAATTGCAAATCATAATCTTCTTGGCAGGGTGTGGTTTTATGATGGCAATGGTGATGACTCGTTTTTGGCTTCATTTCTAAACACAGAAGAATCAGTTAAAATTGTAAACATAGAAAGATCCTAATGGAAGTCACATGTTTGGCTCGTATGGTAACTGTTCCTGCATGTTCTACTCTATTGAAATTGATTTTAGAAAATTTGGTTTGTGTGAGTAGATTCATCTGCTCCACCTATATATTTTGTATTCTTTTTGTGCTTAAGTATTGCGTCAACAGATAGGATTTAAAGCCACATCTGCCAATTGAGGTTCTGAAAGTTAATTGTGCCTTCAGGCCTGTACATTACTTTTCTTCTTTATTAGTATGCCTTGCTGATGTATTATTTACTAAGCATTTCAAGCACATTGATGCAGTGTTCACCAACACTATGTGCCTGCCCCTAGATCCTTTGATGTTCATATAGTCTCATCGGATATTTATATTCTATACCTAATCTTTTGCTTGTTTGGCGCCGTCCATGTTGCTTCCTCATGTGGAATGCTATAAACAGATTTTCCCTTTTTTGGTCTTCTTCCTTGCTCACTGTTGGTTTTCTCATCCGGCAGTTATCATTCCAAGTGTGGACAAACCAAATGCAGGAGACATTGAACTTGAAGAAAAAGGGAGATGTTGCTTTCCGACACAAAGAACTTAGGGCTGCGATTGAATACTATACCCAGGTCATACAATTTGGCAAATCTTTTGTTGGATATCTTATAACATAGATTGCAATCATTTTCCAAGTCAATGCAACTGTCTTTGTTCCATAATTGTCAGGTTCCATATATCAACATTTCCTTTTTACTGTTGTTTCCACTTCCACAACATTATTGACGGTTGGAGTATGGAGCGGTAGCTAGCTCCTGGGTAATCTGTGGGGACCTGATCAGATGACTCAGCCTCTTTTTACTTTTTATGTTAAAAGTACTTGGTGTTTAGCCAAAAGACTGCAACATTTACTTCCTTTTGGTCATTGGGTGATTGTCAGATTGGAACCCAAAACGATCTTTTGATCAACTGCATGTTGCGGTACATCCTTGGTTGTAACTTGGTGCCCTTGACTGTGATCCCCATTAAAGATGAAATACCACTATATACGTCTTAATGGAACTAATGGTTTGTTCTTTTTGCAGTTCATTGATGTTGGAACCATGATTTCTCCAACTCTCTATGCACGTCGTAGCCTGTCTCATCTCATGAGTGACATGCCCCAGGAAGCTCTGAATGATGCAGTACAAGCTCAAACTATTTTCCCAGCATGGCACATTGCATCGTATCTGCAAGCTGCCTCTCTGCGTGCACTAGGAAGGGAAAATGAAGCTCAAGCAGCGATGAGAGAGGCTACAGCTCTTGAAGTGAAAAGAAATGCAGCTGCAGAACAATAGAGAGAAGTGACTTGTGGATCCTTAAATTCTCGATCACTTCTTTTGTGGCTGCCCTGGTATGATTTTAATGCTTTCTGGGCATAGTGACTGGGCACTCGTTCGATTCCCACATTCAATATGGTGCTTTGAATCGTGAGATAACCTTCTAATTTTTTGATACCACCTCTGCCATGTGGAAAGCTCTGTTGGTCTTTGAAGGCATTCCTGGCAAATGTTTGGAAGAGTGGTTGGCTGTCATCATCACTAATGGTTAAAGGGAGCTTTGATCTTTCTTTTTGCCTATATTTGTGAAATCATTCATTTTGAACAGTTTACAGCTCTTTTTCCTCAGGCTAGACATTCATCAAAATGCTCTTGCAATAACTATTATCTGTATGGTATTTCTGCCAATTCTTTTTGTGAACAAAGGGAACAGGAGTAATTAGATACTGTTCAAAACTTGTAATTTGTGTACAGCAACTGGTTCTGCTTTGCTTTCTCAATGTTAAATTGATTGCTTCCTGTTTGGGTGATTCCTTCTTTAGGTAACATGGCTCAATTTTGACATCTTTGAGCTTCTTAGTTCTATCCGTGCTGATAAAATAGGACTTGCTTGGTCAGCTTTAGTAGTTTTTTCACAGCTCCTGGAATAACTGATTTTAGATTGATTTGGAGCGGGCTGAGAACGATCCCTGTCCCTATTCTGGGTTTCTGTAGTGGTGGTCGTCTAATTACACGAAGAAGAGTTCATCTTTATAATGATTGGTGTTGGTATTTAGCAAGTCAATGGTATCTAACCTTCACGTAGTGGGTCAAGCTCTCGAACAAGGTTGGTGCAAGTTTCTTTTGTCTTCATCTGTCAGGCTACAATCGTCCCTGAACTCAGAGACCAAAGATGAATTCACAACTAACAGAAAACACTGGAACTTGGTGAAGTTTAGATTAACTATATCATCTTAAGTTGATGAAACTCACCGCAAAACTAATTGGATGTGACAAAAGGTGTTAAAAATAAACAGAATGGCACAAACAAAACAATAACAGATGACAGGGATCAAACGAGGTTAACACACTGACACAATGTGCTATCTACAGGAAAAGCTAAAGATGATTAACCTTGTAAAAATGGAAGAAGATATAAATGAAAGCCACCAAGGACACCTAAAACAGTGCCAGTTTCCCCCCAGAAACCCGAAACTGGAGAATTCCCCAGATCTCATTTTCACTTGCTCACACAAGAATCCATCTAAAACATAACAAATACTACTCCAAGTGGGTACAGCTTAAGTTCTCAGCTACATCATACACAACAGGAACAAGTAGCTGGAGTCTGGATTTTTTTCCACTCTAGATTATGCTAATACTGAATATTGAAATAGAACTATGTGACAGTCCCTGTTAAAGTGTTTGAAACAAATATGTAACATATATGGTACATTCATTATCAGTGGGCAATACACCCCCTGCTCTTTTTTGCTTTTTCTTCCCTTCCCATCTTGCTTTTACACAGTGCAACCGATATATGTAGCCAAGGGAGACTAATAGCCTAATCATGTTCATTACAAAAGAGTTAAAAGAAGAGATGAACAACAGCAAACAATCTGTACAGTTTCTTTTCAATGCATCACCAGAAATCGACTGCAGTGGAAGTATGTGGACGATCTTCTTCTTCCTCCATCTCCACATCTGGTTCTGCAGACCCAAATTCGGTCATTTCAATATCAGCCAGGTTCTTCAGGTCAACCACGGAGAGCTCATCAAGATGCCTCACCACTAAGTCTGCAGCTCCAAGTTCATACACTGGGTGCTTGCTTGCAACTCCCACACACTTCATACGCGCATCATGGGCTGCCTCCACGGTTGAATTAGAGTTCCCAAATACAATGCACCGCTCCGGTATGAAGTTAAGAAGCTGAACAGCATAAACAAACATCTCAGGGTCAGGCTTCCCCCTGTGCACATCCTCTGCTGTGACAATCACACTGAAGAACCCTTCAATCCCAACAGCTCTAATTGCAATCTCAAGAGTTTTCCTTGGACGGGTAGAAACCAAGGCCATTGGGATCTTGTAGTTCATCAAAACATTAACAAATTCTTGTGAACCCCTCCTCAGACTATAAACCCCACCTTGCAAACCTTGATAAATCTCCTCCTTTCTTGAAGCCATTCTTCTAAGCTGTGCTGGATCTCTTGACCAACAGAGAACTTCTGAAATTGCTTGCTCGTTTTTCATTCCTTCTATTCTTTTGAGGATGAAAGCTGGTGGTGGAGACTTACCTTCTTCTTGGGACAGGATCAACCATGCCTGGTTCTCAACTTCAGGATTATCTTCAACAAGCACTCCTTCCCATTCAAAGATTGCACCTAACCACCCAGCTCCCATTCTTTCTTGTCTTAGTAGCGGATTCCGAAGTGCAGGATCGTCTGCCTTATTTGGGGGTGGCCACAAACCGGGTCTCTGTTGTGTGCTTGAAGTGCTTCTATCTTCCCAGTAATTCGAATCCTGGGACGATCTTTCTTCCTCAGGAGAATAGGAATCCAACTCTTTTGTGAGTTCCATAGCAAAAGCCTTAACAGAAGAAACCACAAATCGACCATTTCCTAACTTTTCACCCATCGAGGAAGATGGAATTGAAAATGAAAGAGGACTAATAATACCCCGTCGACCCATAAATTCTGTACAATGGAGCTGATTAAAATCCAACGTTCTTCGCCTGTGGAAGCTATCCTTGATAGGAGAGAATTGGGACGCGGGTCGATGCCCAAGAAGGGGCGTAGTTGCAATTGAATCCACCATGTTTAAGTCAAACTGAAACAGCAATTGCTATTCAGGTAAAGAATTTCAATGTTCCAATCAGCTTTGAGGTTTCAGAAACAAGTCCTGCAAAGATCGATTATTTTCGACAATAGCTAAATTCCACCACTAAAATCCCTTTCTAGGTAAAGTAACGGAAACCCATCATCATTCAAGAAAGAAACTACAAGAATTTCAACCTACGAAGAAAGGAATCAAGAAAAACTACTACAGAATTCAAGTATTTAAGATTAAATTGCTAAAGGCTAATTAGAAAGATTTAGAAGCAGTACTGTTGCAGGAAACCGAAGCTCAGTGTAATGAGGGAAAAAATGGATAAGAGAAAGAACCTGAAAATGAATACCCAACAGAGATGAAAAGTCGAAGACGGCAAAGCGAAACTGGGGAGATCAGATTCCAGAAAAAACAGATGAAACGTATTTGCGTGTAAGCGATTTTCTCTTTCCCTGTTTCTTCCTTCCCAAGTTCGTTGAAGCAAATTCCTTTTGTGGCTTTAAAGCAAGTGACGTTGTAGCCATAGACCGGCCTCGAAGACATTTGAACCGGCTGAAATGTTACGTGTCGGTCACGCTGCTATCAGAAATGTGAAACGACATTCATGCCCCTGATCTACGCTAACCTGTAGCCCTGGATGTTCATTTTGGTAAACAAGATTATTTTGAATTTTATGATAAAAAAAATTCATTTGAATTTTAATTAATTTTCTTGCAAATAATAAAAATCTGATAAACCAAAATAAGGTGAGCTGAGATTCTATTACAGCAATGACGTGGTCAAGTAGAAATCTCTCCTGGGTGGCTTTTTCTGTTCATCACGTCCATCGGAGGATTTCCATGAAGAAAAAAAAAAATCAGATGGAGAAAATCTGAAAAAGTCATTGAAGATTCTTCTAAAACTGGTGATTCGTGATTAACCTCTATGCAGGTGGGCCCAGGCCCAACAATTAAGAGCCAATCCAGAATTTAACTTGGGTTGAAGAATGATAATTCGGATCACCTCTCCATTGGGAAAGCACTGATGTTTTTCGCAATACATTATATAGGGTTCACTGAGAATTTCATCTCTAAATTATTTTATTATATTTACATGTAGGCTCACAAATATCATGTGGATCTACTCATATTTAAAATATTATATTTATAATGATATGTGTTTTTGGACAAAAATATAGGTATGTTAAACGCATAAGGATCACTAACCCAAAAAAAAAAAACTAAAAGTAGGGGTGTCAACAGTAATGTTGGGCCGGTTTCGGGCTGAAAAACACTCAGACCAAACACGGCTCATTAAAAAAATAACGGTTTCGGGCCGGTGCGGTTTGGATTCGAGTTGACTAACAGTTTGGGGTAACGGTTTAGAATTGGGTTTACTAACAGTTTGGGTTCGAATTTACTAGCGGTATGTTTTAAGTACCTTGTTGATATGTGGAATTTATCAAGAACATGTGAACACATATAAGCATTAAATTCTCTTCTATAATTTAGCATTAAGCCCATCCAAAATAAAAGAAAAAGTTTAGGTTTTTGACCTACCAATTGAAGAGAGAAGCACGAGATACACACCATGTGATTGTTCCTCTTTCAGATCCAAAGTAGAGAGCATGTCAACTTTGACTCTAGCTAGTGTCTTGGTACATAAAAGTACTGAGGATTTTTATGGATTGATGTATTGCTTTGATACTGGCTCATAATCCTGCAAAAAAATATTAATTAACGATGCGTTTTATATAGATGCCGGAGCAAATAACATGCAATCATCAACAAAGAATAAATGATTTATGAAAGGTATATGATGTGCAATCCGAACACTTGGGAGTCTGAGAAACCCAACATTTGAGGTTAACCTCTGAGATAGGGTTTCCTAGCAAAATATGAAAATATAAAGACTTAGTGAACAATCATGTCTAAGGCCTCTCTGAGGGATAATGCAGTTTGAGAGTTCCCTAACCTTAATATGGCACTCAACAATAGTGATGCATTGCATTATCCATTGAGTTCATTGGATAGCAAATCCAAGGTGACTAAGTATATGCTCAACAAAGGGCCATTCCATTTTGTCATAAGCGTTGCAAAGATCTTATTTTAAAACATAAAACCTGATCTAGATTGTGATTTCTTCATAAAATGCAAGTATTCATGAGCAAAATAAATATTATCAGTGGTAGCTTTCCTTGAAACAAATGCACTCTGTGTCTGACTAATACTGGTCTCTAAGATGAGTTTAAGCTTATTAGCTAAACATTTGGCAACAACTATATGAAATTGTGCATAGACTTATTGGCCTAAGATGAGAGACCTCTTATGGTTTTGAATTTTTGGGATTAAGAGTAATGACTATTTTTTTTAAACTCCTAAACATATATCTCCTTTGGAAAAAAGGCCTATGAATGTAGGAAGATTTCAAGATACTAATGAACATTTTCCCAACGTATGTCCGTCCATCGTATCTTACATGAATGAAGACCGATTTACCCATAAAATAAAGTAGAAGATGATAAGCTGAAACAGTTTCGGCCCAGTGACCCATTTAATGGGCTTCTCTTCGGATGTAGGGTAAAAAGTAGTGGGCTGAACAAGGCCCATATCAAAGCCGAAGCCCACATCTGGGTAACTTAACCCTGGCTTGGGCCGACCTTAGGTGTTGGGTCTCTGGGTACCAGCCAACTCTTTTTTCAAACCTCCCATTCCTCATATTCTTTTTTATTTTTATTTTTATTTTTATTTTTATTTTTTGTGTGTCCGATGCTCATCCGGGCCAGCTTGCTGCATCTCGATTACATCCTCAGAGGGAGCTTTGTCGTTTGCCAAGGTCGAACCCATGACCTCTCCACTGAGAAGTATGGATCTTACCTCTCTACCAACCCTGCATTGACTATTCCTCATATTCTTGTTTTGAAGAGAAGCAACAGACACAAATGTGCAGGCGTTTGGCTTCAATGCTGCGAATGGTGAGGATCAATTCTGCTGGTCGAGATCCGTTTTTGTTTTCTCTTCTTCTTTTTCGTGTGTGTGTTAATTACACCAAATGAAACCAGGAAAGGAAAAAAAACAAAAAACAAAAGACAAAAAAACAAAAAACAAAAAACAAAAAACAAAAAACAAAAAACAAAAACAAAAACAAAAAGCACAAAACGAACCACCACTTTAAATTCCAACCATAAACAGCTTAGTGTAAGTGCATTAATTGCGCAACACAGAAGCACGACCCAATGGGCAAAAAGGTGAGTTTTTGCAGCATTGCAGAGCCAAGTGCTCAGTTTACCTCTTCTTCATCCTTAGCTTGCTTAAGAACTGAGAGCAAAAAACCCAGCTAGTCATTAGTTTCTTTGATCTTTTAGTTCCCAAGCGATCTTCACATTTGTTAACAAAGGCACCTAAGTTAGAGTATCCTAATTAGATAAAAATTACAGAATCACAGAGAAATGGCTGATGCATGCAGGCCTAAGCACACTGTTTTCCAGAAAAATTAAAGATACTAATCCAGAAAAATAAACAATAGCCCATTTTATTATTATTGGGTATAATTCTTCTGAGACAAATAAACATGTGAAGATAGCAATTTATATCATATAGAATCATGTGTCAAATGTGAGTTGCATTATATATATATATATATATATATATATATATATATATATATATATATATATATATATATATATACTTATTAGGGAGGTCCAACTAGGTGCAATTTGAATTCTTAGTGAAATTCATGAAAACACTAATGACATCCGTTACAAACTAAATTGTACTTATTTTTCAATTCTTCATACACATAAGGAGAATAGGGGTGAAATTTCACCTAATATTTAAATTATATATAAAAGGTACTTATGAGAATATAGTCAAGGTGTACATAAATCGGCTTGGGCAAACCTTAGTTCCAAATAAAGTTATTGCATGCGTGAGACAGAACAAACATCACTGTGATACAAGGTACCTGAAAGGAAAAGAAAAAAAGTGCACACTTACAATCGTTTGGAAGAAAGAACTCAAGCTATATGTTTCGTTCTTCAAAAATTGAAAAAGAAATCTCGAGTCGCACTAAAGTCGAAATGTGTCCTCACAAGTGACAAACGGTTGACATGCGTTATGACATTAAAAAAGTTTTAAATAATTACGATTACTCACCCCCTAACAATCTCAAATTTACAATTCCAACATAGAATTCTCCCGATGAAATGAATCCCTAGATTTTGAAACCATCCTTCCTTGCAATGGTCTTGTTCTCCTTTGCTTTGCGCTGCAAAAAGGTTAAACATCATCGGGGAAGCATAATCGAAATCCTAATCTGAGTTCATTTTGTCTCGCTAATCTCTAACTGTTAATTACCCAAAAGGAGAGGGATAAAAAATAAAAAACTCTTGCGAGTCATCGTGGGACTTCATTTCATTGTATGAACACCTCTATCATCATATCCCGTTAACATTAGTAATCTCATATGTGGAATTATAGTAAAACAAGAATGACATCTCTTCTAAGATAATTAGAGATCATGAAGGATCTTTTATTTACTAGTAATGTAATACTAGTGCATCTTTAGCGGTTACACAGAAATACTCAGATCAAGCTAATGAGTCGATGATTAAGCTTTACCATCGAACCCCCATTACCAATCCTTAGCTATGGTGAGCCACCAGATGGGTTTCCTGTAGTTGTAGAGGGAGGAAACGGCGGGCAAAACCCTAAGCACTCCGCCTGTGTGCGATAACATTTATCATCCTTAGATGTCAAACAACACCAACAATGTTTATAAAAGCATGCCCCTCCATGACTACATGGAGTCAGATGTATTTTCATGGAGGACCAGATGGGTTTATTCTCTTTGGTGGTGCTAGTTGCATTGCTACTGCCAAAGTGAAGTGCAAGCAGTGCTGCCAAGGCAATTAGTATTGAGAAAAGAGCTAAGCCTTTTGAGTTGAACATTGCAGCCATAGGGGAAATATATGATCAATCGATGATAGCTACATAGCCTATATAGGAGGTGACATTATGACAACATTTAATTATCGGGGTGGAAGTTTGGTCTTAATTCTAGTCTTGATTTTATCCGTGATTATATCCCTAATTTTAGCCTTGATTTTATCCCTAATTTTGATTTTAATTCTAATTCTGATTAACTTTTATTCTAATATTGAACTTCATACTAAATTTGATGTAAACTCTATCTTTGACCAAGTCATTCTGATCCAATCAGGTCTACTAAGGTCTAAGAAAAAATGGATAAGAAGAACAAGAAAAGCGAAACAGGGGAGATCAGATTACAAATAGATGAAACGTATCTGCGCGTAAGCGACTTTCTCTCTCCCTCTTTCTTCCTTCCCAGGTTCGTTGAAGACCTTTGAACCGGCTGAAATGTTACGTGTCGGTCACACTGCAACCAGAAATGTGAAAAGACATTTTTGCCTCTGATCTACCTACGTAGAAATCTCTCTTTGGTAGGTTGTCCTGTTCGTAACGTCCATTGGAGAATTTCCATGAAAATGGAGAAAAAGGCAAAAAGCCATTGAGGATTCTTCTAGAACTAGTGATTCGCTGTGATCAACCTTTATACGAGGAAGGGGCCCACCGGTAATAGAGATAATCTCTATCGTATCTTACATGACGAAGTAAAAGTTGCTAGGGTTTCGTATCTTTGCTGTTGTAACTTGTAAGCAGGGTATCGTGTGTCGGCGATATTCGGCGATAAATCGAGGTGTCACCCCCAACACCCCCAAGCGATACGATTTTTTCTAAAAGTCGACGATTTTTCGTCGAAATATCGCATATCGCGATAAATTCTCAAAATATCAAATAAATTTAAAATTCAAAATTTGAAAATCTCGCATTAAATATTCTTATATACTCTCTCTCTCTATTTAAAAATATTAAAATATCTTAATGACCTTCCAATCTTCCGATTTCTTTCCTTTCTCTTTCTCTTTCCTGTAACGGAAACATGGCTGATGGCTCTTTGCAGAAACGGAAACATGGAAACCAAACATGGCTGATGGCTCTCATTTGATGAAGATTTCATTTTTATCGACCTGCAATCTTCCGATTTCTCTCATTTATTTCCTTTCTCTTCTATTTCTTTCCTTTCTCTTTCTCTGCAGAAATGGAAACCATTGGAGCCAGCGAATCTCTTCTATTTCTTTCCTTTCTCTTTATCTGCAGAAACGGAAATCATGGCCAATGTACTCTAGTGATCTCTTCTATTTCTTTCCTTTCTTTTTTTTTGTGATCTGCAGCGGAAACCATGGCATCTCACGACTCTCTCCCGCTCTCTAATCTCTCTCGGTCTCTCCCACACCTATAGATCTCATCCATTTTTTTAGAAAAAAATGGACCAAAATGTCGCCGGTAATCGCTGTGTCGCCAGGCACCGACACGGCGACACCCGATCCTTCGATCCTTGCTTGTAAGAACACTCTACTTTCAAGCCTGCCCAGTTAATGATAAGCTAAAACAGTTTTGGTCCAGTGACCAAATTAATGGGCTCAGATGTAAATGGACTAAACAAGGCCCAGATCAAAGCTCCAAGCCCATCTCTGGGTAGCTTAACCATGGGCTGGGCAGACCTCAGGGCCTGGGTCTCTGACTCTCTGGCTACCAGCCAGCTCTTTTTTTTCATTCTTGTTGGGCCGGGCAAGGCCCAAGTAATGGAGTTTTGTGCAGATTAACTAGTACCTTCAAGCTTCCTATTCTTTGAAGAGAAGTAACAGTCACAGATGAGCACAGGGGTGAGTTTGTGCAGCATCTTCTGTTCATGGTGCTCACTTTAACTCTTCTTCATCTTTACCTTTACCTTTGTTTAAGAATTGAGTCCAAGAAACCCAACTTCGGATTCAGCTAGTCATTAGTTTCTTTTATGTTTTTACCCGAATTCTTGTAACTGATTTTGAAATATGGACCCTTACCGACATATTTTGGTGGGCTAACCGAATGACCCGTTTGTGGATATCTGTGGTGGAAGCCGGGGGGGGGTTTAGACAAATAGGTCGACTTGTTTACCCAACTGGAGTCTATGTATGTATATCTTATATTCGCCTACCATATTATTAAGAGATTTGTGATTTTCTATTAGAGTTTTGAATGAGAGTTCTTGTAACACTGTTCTTAGCAATTGGTTGTAAGGTCTCCTTCTATTCTTTTGCATAGTGAAAATAATTCTTCTTCTTCGCCCGTAGACGTAACATACCACATAAGTTGTGTGAACCACATTAAATTTTGGTGTATTTTCGTTTTTGTCCCCCCCCCCTCCCTTTTTAAGCAAGCCAAGTAGATAAACTCTTCCTTCTTCTCCACCGTTGAATAGTAAATTTAACCTATATCTATAGTAGAGAAGAGAACAACCAAGAGATTTCTTCACAATTTTTAACAGAGACTCCTAGCTTAGTCTAGAGTGTCTCAATCACATAAACAGAGGGTTCCCAAATCTTGATACAGGTAGGCCTAAGTACACTGTTTAAATGTTCCTAGTTCTGATCTTCTCCAGAGAAATAAACAATAGTACTCCATTTGTAGTATTATGTTAAGCTCTAAAATTTGATTTTCCCTTTTTAGGGTTTTTCTTCTTCTTATTCTTCTTTATTTAGAGAAATAAAAGGAGTAGGATGGATAGAGTTGAACAAACTTCCTATAGCTTGATCTAATCATTTCATCATACTAAAAAATGAAAAAGGATATTGTCATTCCCTATTGGGAATAATTCTTATGAGACAAATAAACATGTGAAGATAGCAATTTACATCACATAAAATCATGTGGCAAATGTGAGTATATATGCATTATCATTATAATAATATATAATTAAAATATAGCTAGGGAGGTGTAACTAGGTGCAATATTAAAAATTCAGCTTGATATATATGCTGGCTAACTCAAATGCTTCTTGTAAAGATTTTTTTTTTTGGGTAGAAAATGGTCTATATATTAACGCGTGACTTCTTGTAAAGATTAAGGAGACAACAAATGAACCTTCACGTTTTTTCAAGATAGTAGAGTTGAATGGATCACAATTTCTAGTTGACAAATAAAAAAATATCTTCCTTAGTGGGATAACCCACTTGGTTTGTGTTATTATTTGTTTTTCACTTTTTTTTAAGCTTGCCTTCTTATTTGACCAATGAGTTTGGTTTTGCTTTAATATTACCCAAAAAAAAAAAAAAAAAAACCCTTTATGACTTGATAGAGAGTGTGGGTCACAATTCATATAGGTTAGGTTTTTTGTTGGAGACACTATGTGCATGTATGTTTAGAAGTGGGTGGGTGGATGGAAGTTGGGTTGAATTATTAGTGAAATTCATGAAAACATTAATTCATTGTATGGAGAGTTTAGTTGGATTGATAACTTATACTCATTTTTTTTAATTCTCATATATACATAAGAGTTATTTTTATAGTTAAAATTTTAAAAATAAATATTTTTACATGACATGACATTAAGTTATTGTATCTACTTTTGTTTGTTATATGTATTACCATAACACCATTCCATATATACGTATCGTCAACTATGTCTTACAATCTAAATTTTGTCTTTTGTGTAGGTATGATAAATATATAATGTCACACGAATGTGTACATTAATTATTTTATTAAAAGACAGAAGAAGATCTCACAACATCAAAAGACCAATACAAATAGACCATCTCACAAGTTTCAATAATGTGGGGATCTTTTTTTAACTTATTTTAGACTAGCAAGTGGAAGTGGGCAAGTGGTACATATCTTTCATTTGTCACCTTTTCTTAAAGTTTGATATCCACTCACAATTCACAACCACCTTTAATTTGCCAATCCGGTTGGATTAGTTCTTTATTCAGAAACCTGAAGAGTGGCTGAGCAAAGTTCTAATAACCATTGGCTGGAAATAGGCCATTCTACTCGGTTTGAGAGGTTGATGCCTTCCTGAAAAGGATATCTGCTATTACATTGGATTTCCTAGATATGTGTCTGGCACTAAAATGCTGAAATTTTAAAGCAATGTGTTGTATGTCTTGGATATCCGGTTGGATTGGCTAGAAGCTTAGAACTAGTAACATCACTTGGCAAACATTGCTTAATATAGGATTACAAGTGCGTGCTAATGTCTACCAGGCTCCACTTTTCAGTGATCATATCACATCTTCCTCCATACAAAAACATGGTTATCAAGAACAAATGTTACTAGTTATGATGTGCCATGTCTGTCTTTGTTAGGTAATTTTTGTCAAAGTAACCAATACCTCTTAGAAAATGCAAGGGATTAAATCTGCTTAAGGCCATTTTTGATTATTTGAATCTAGAGATTTCATGAATTGGAGATTTATTATACCTGTTTGGTTGTAAAACATCCCTGGATTCATGAAATCCAGGAATTTCACTTTTTTGCCTAAAATCGTGAATTAAGCCATTCTTGGGTATTGAGGTGAATAATTGATGAAATTTGCAAATTCACGCAGAGTAACACAACGGAATTCTATGAACTTCGATAGATTTGAGGCTAATCAAACAATTAATTTTTTGAACCATGAATATATAGATTTGAAATCTCATTTCATTTCAAATTCCTGGATTCATGTAACCAAACAGACCCTTAAAGCACTAGTAGCAAGAGAACCATGGGGGTGAAGCAAGAAGTGTGATAGCTGCCTGGATCATCCTTTTGTCAGGGGAAAAGTATATGCTTTAGTCATGTTTTTTCAACAAAAAATAAAGGTGGGCCCACATAAAATTTACAAAAATCTCATATTTGATTCATTTTGTCATGAGCATGTAAAGGAAGTCTCATATTTTTCGTATGATGAAGAAATATAAAGGGAGCACATAACTTGACGAGTAAAAGATCTAGACTTTGATACCTGAACCAAAAAGCATTTGGCCAATCGGCTATGGTCCAGTTTAGCGTGGTCTCGTGAAATAGATGAAAACGAAGCCAGAGGAAGAGATCGTGAGGAGTAGCCAAGTTAGTCCAGATCACCAATTTGCCCCCGTGACGCTTCCTTTCACCATATAGTGTGTAGGTCCATGTGAGACCCACAGGGGTCCCTTTCTAATTTTTTTTCATCATGTTCATATGTGGGGCCCACACAATATGTATAATAAGGGAGGAAAAAAAAAGGGGGAGAGAGTGATCCATAATCTAGCCGAGTAGGAACGCAGGACCCCACCATACATGGCTACAAAAAGGTACAAAATATTGCGATGATAACGAAAAAAGCGTTTCATAAAAAGAGTAAGACTGGACCGTGAAACAAAGAGTAGGAGAAGAAAGAGAGATGACTGGACCGGGCTCACTGAAATCTGAAATGAAACAATCACGTGTGGAATGTGGGCCGGTCCAAAGAAGAAATGAAGAATAAGAAAAAAAGAAGAGACTAATTTTTGAAGACGATTACGTGTCCATCTTTTCTAACCTTTCCCTCAACCAAAACAAACGCGGCCCGCGTTCCCTCTACCACATGGACGGAATTACACGCCCACATGTGCCTTTTTTTTTTTTTTTCTTCTTCTTTTTTTTTTAGTTGAATTTGAACAGACGAGTAGGAGGCCACATGGTCTTTGTTCTAAATGAATCGTCAATCTCTTCTTCTTCTCCGACCATCTTTTCATTTATGTTTACTCGTAAAAGAAAAATCTTATCTATTTGTTTATTCTTTAATATTAAATTGGTCTTAGTTTATCTAAATGTGGTAACGTTCACTAATAAGATCTCATAAAATGATTCTTCATGTATTTAAAATATAAGGGCCTACTATAAGCCTTTAACAGTTATTACTCTGGCAGCCAATAAAGTGAAATCTTAAAAAAAAAAAATTTATTTTATCAACGGGCAGTGGTAGAAGTAGCAAAAATGTTTTAAGGTACTTAGGTACGATGACCCTAACACGTATTTGTGAAAGCATTAATCATGGATGGCAAGGTGGTCACTCGTATATATTCCAGCATTAATCATGAATGACAAGATGATCACTCGTATGTGCTCCAGCATTAATCATGGATGGCAAGGTGTTAGTTCTTTTATTAAAATCTAAGTTATCTATATATTAAGTTTCAAAATTAGTTTTCGTATTTCTTTTATTTAATTATTTGTTAGTGTGTGGGACCCATGAGGTAAGGGTGGTAATGAGGCACCATGAGTAAAGGATGCCCTTCATGACCTTGGTTATGAGGCTCTTCATGACATTGGTCATGGGTTTTAAAGGTCTTGATCATGGTGATGAGATAGGTTTACTTGAATGGTGGAATTACTCAAATTCTAACTCTTGACATTCATTTCTCATTTCAACTTCATAACCATTCATGGCCATTACCATGAGTGGGGTTAAGGTCTTTGAATGGGTTAAATCCTATTCATTCCAAAGAAGTGAATATGAGAGTTACTTCCCCAAGTAGCGGACAGGCTAGGTCAAGGGGGTTTATTCACATTAGTGGAGGAGGGACAAACCATTGATTCTTCCCTTGTGAAGAGGTGTGGTTTGGGCATATATAAACTCAACCCTTCCTTGCATATTGTGTGCAAATTAAGACACTCCTCACTCACATTATTTGTTTTACAAAGTTCATTTCTTTCTTGAGTTGTCTAAGTGTTGTGCTTTAGCTTTTGGCTCCTTGAAGGGACTAGAAAAATTACCTTATCTTCTAGTTGGAGGTTGCTTTATCTTGGAGGTAGTGGTGCGAAGAACTCTTGGTAGTAAGGTGCATCAATTACCTTAAAGACAGCACTCAAGGTGTGACTTAACCTCATTGATCGGTGATTCGTTCGGTTGCAACAACAAGCTCTCCAGATTGGCTATGGATCTTTATCTCTCAATTGTATTGCAATTTCATTTTTGTGTGTTTGAAGAATTTGTAATACAATTACCCCAACACAAGGTGGTCACTCGCACGTACTCCAACATTAATCATGGATGACAAGGTGGTCACTCGTACGTGCTCCTCTAGTCATCTATGTTTGGTTGTATAAATTGACATTCACTTAGACTAGTTATCGTTCTTTTTTTTTTTTCTTTTCTTTTAATAAATAGGATGGTACTTTTTGTTTAGTGATTATAATTACTAATGTAACTATAGCAAATGAGAGCTGATCAATGTCGCCTTGATTAAATAGTCAATGAGTTAGGTATGGAGATCAAGATCAATAAAGAAGAAAAAGAGGGGGAGGGGGGGGGGTTGAAAAATGAAATACCTACCCCACCCCATGTGAAATATAGAAGAAGAAAAAGAAATGTTTACTAACAAAGTGTATGAAGATTTGGTTTAAAGCTGATTTTTAGTCAATTCACATTCTTCTATCTACTTAGTCAATTAATTGGGCATGAAGGATGTTAACATAAGAGGGATAAGAGAGGAGATGTAATGTGCTCCCTAGTCCAACTCTACCCCAAAGTGCAAAAAAATCATAGTGCACATGAAAAATGTCAATGTAAATGGAATTTTCTATTTTAGAAAGGGTAGCACAATAATTTGGCTTGCTCTTAGGCCAGTCATTATTCTTTTTCTTCTTTAATAAGTAAGTTGGTGTTTTCTGTATGTTAATTAACGTTACTCGAACAACCGAGTCAATCAACATCGTATTTGCTTAATTAGTGAGTTGAGTATGAAGATCATTAGTATAGGAGCATTATGAGAGAGAGAGATGGTATCCCGTATCCATCTCTTGTGAAGTGAGAAAAAGGTCATTCAAATACGAAACTTGTCAAGTCCAAGAATGAACCCATTAAATAATCAAGTGATCTTAGTGCAACTTGATGGTCTTACGATTGCTCTACCAAGAACCACCGATAGGCTATTAGATCATAACCTGATTATAGCCTCTTTATGACACATTACGGTTCAAATAATCAATTGACTTAGTTATTATTTTTCTTTAAAATTGAAGATTTTATATGTATGTATAGTCGGAACTATTACGTATACCATAAGAAAAAAGCGAACCCTGACCTCTTCATTAGCCTTGCCCTAAATCCCTAATAACATAGAAAGGAGTAGGACTAAGAGATTATCACATATCCATCCCTAGTCTTTTTCATTAGGTAAATCTGTCACATTCTTTTATTTTAATAATTAGATAAATTTTCAATGCTCTGAATATGAAAAAAATCACGTTGAAAAACATATATTTTATCTTCCGGAAACGAATTTTCTTTCACTTGATCCAAAAGGAAAAAGAAAACGAAAATTCTCTGGTTCTCCCCTCCATTTTGGTTGGCCAGGTGTACATGTTTATAATTCCCCTCATTTAAGACATTTATTAAATTGATAATATTAAATATTTAATTAATTAAATAATGAAAAACATAGGAATGTTTTAAAACCCCACTCTATTGTAAGTAATTAAACTATTTTATACATTATCATTATCCTCGTGCTTATTTTAAAGCTACATGATCAAACAATGATATCTCATTCTAAATTGTCATTTGGATAAGTGCAAAATCGAATGACTTCAATTCCCTCTGCATGGATGTGTTCATCAATGCATATATGAAAGGTGAGTTTACCTATATTTTTCATTTAATTACGAAGAAGATGACTATTAATTGAAACATGTTCATCTCTTGAATTTACATTCACAATACATTCGATAATCCATTCTTAAACCACCAAAAGAGTTTGTTCCACTCACACTACATCTCGAGCTGATCAAATTGACCCTTTCTAGATAAGAAATGCTTCTACTATGCTTGTTTTAATGTGTAATTTGAATGGTATAAGTTTAAATTTTATTGGAATTTGGGTCAAAGGTGGAATTGAACAACTGAAACTGCAAATGGGTCTGAGATATTATTAGGATTAACAATGCATATCTAACCAAAAGAAAATAGATCCCTTCTGACTGGGCAGGTCGTTCGTCCAATCCCCTACACTTTGGATGGCTTGCTTGTGGCCCTGCCATCCAGAGTGAGGGGAGACGGGCAAACCACCTGCTCGGGTGGAGAGAATTTAGATCTCCGTCAAAACAATATAGTTTCTATATATTGTTTTGAAGTAAAACCGAAGGAAGATCTTTCTCAAGAACAAATTCCCGTCAAAACAATGTAGCTTCTGTATATTGCTTTGAAGTAAAGCCAAAGGAAGATCATTCTCAAGAACATTAATCGAGCAAGATGGTCATTCTACATCATATATAAGCATATGGGCTATCTGCCAAACATGCAGTTTTTCACTTATTTTTTTTTAACAACAAATATATAGTTGTAACTATTATCATGACTGGCCACTGGTTTATTTTGAGTCCTTATCACCGAACCCTAGTATCCACATACCCTCAAAAATTTTCCCTTGTGGCCCACCTAACATAGGTAGGCCCGCCCGGGTGGTCTATGCCAGGTGGACTATGACAAGGGATACTAAGGATATGGAGGAACCAGGGGTAGAGGTCCTGAATTAGATTTATTCCACTTTGTGTAACCTGGTGTTGGGAATATTATATGTATATATGTACATTTAGAAATTAAAAAAAAAATGGTCGGACCAATTCCATTCGATTTGAATCCAATCAAAGTTTTTTAAAAATCCATTGATTTGCATTGATGATTTATTTAGTCTATTTCCGACAAGGAAATGGACCATCTATTTACTTATAGATGATGACACATGTCTATATGTTGTGATCAAAGGGTTGAGGTTGAATTAAGATTAAAAAAATTCTAAATTTTAGATTTACTTTAACCCTCCGATATGAATTATGGACACATGTCACTCATCCATAAAGAAATGAATGTAAAAATCCTAAATTATGATGGCTGCGAGGTTGTATTGAGCAGTGGGAAATAACCTAAATGGAGGAAAAACGTGTTTCTCTTTGCCTTTTGATTCACGACTTTTGATTTTTGATCTTTGATCTTTGATCTTTGATCTTTGATCATTGACCTTTTATTCTCTTAGTTTCAATTTTTTGACTTATACGAACCCAAACCATAATTTGGTCCGTGATTTTTTATAATTACACAAAAATGAGAAGGTAACCAGCGTACATGAAACGTTGGGAACCAAATCAGGAAAGAAACTCTTTGGATGGATGGTAAATATTTATTTATCTAAAAGGGTTTCGACAATGTTAACCACATCAGCTCTTGCGTAAGAATTTCAATTACCGTGGAAACCAAATAGGCCACTGAGGTCATGCAATTAAAGCCACACATCTGACTGCAAAATAGTGAAAAAGTTGAGGAAAAAAGAGAGGGAAAAAGAGAGGAAACAACGTAGAAACAAGTTTTAAGAATTAAATAGAAAAAGATGGCGGAAAAGGAAAAAAACATGCACAAGTGAAAGATGATGAACAAGTGCCTTATGGTCAAATTCCGACATTCTTGAACACTCCTCTTTGATCTATAAATACCTTTTGTTTTCCTTCATATGAATCAATCAACTCTGAAGTTCCTTACACAGAGATCAAAGAGAAAGAGAGAGTGGTAGAGAATTTGAGATGGGTTTTATTCAGTTCTTGCTAGCTATTTGTTTGGCCATGGGAGCCCTTCTCATCTTTAAATTCTGGGTTTTGCCAATTAGGGCTTATAAAAGGCTCCGGAAGAATGGTTTTGGAGGTCCCAATCCAAGTTTCCCCCTTGGGAACATCGAAGAAATGTGTAAAAAGGAGAAGAGGAGTGAATCTCCTTTAGGTTCTGCAAATGTCTCTCATGACATCCATCCAACTGTGTTCTCTTACTTTGCTCGCTGGAAGAAATTATATGGTAAATAAAGTTGATTCTTTGCAGACTTGCAGTTCAATGAACTGGGTTTCCTGCAAATATTTCTAACTAGAACCGGGTTTGTCATGTTTATTGAATTTGCAGGAAAAGTATTTGTTTACTGGCTTGGGACAGAGCCTTTCGTATATGTTGCAGACCCAGAATTCCTAAAACAGATGTCTTCACGAGTTATAGCCAAGAGCTGGGGAAAGCCTAATGTCTTTAAATATGACAGAAAACCAATGTTTGGAAACGGTCTTCTAATGGTGGAAGGAGATAACTGGGTTCACCATCGTAGTATCATTGCACCTGCATTCTCACCAGCAAACCTTAAGGTATCTTCTTTCTTTCTTTCACTGTAAAACCAGATTCAATCAGAGCCAGAACACTTTACTATTCTTCTTATCAAAATCCTCTATCTTTTACCATCCAGATTGTGTGGGTGGGGAAGCAAGCTATGATTGTTCATCATCATTATATGTGGAGCCTGTGGACAATAATAGATCTTTAAAAGAGATCCCAGGTGGATTCACAGGCCCACATGAACCATCATAGTTTTTTAATGGATTTAGACTCAAGAACACATATTTAACATATTTAAATATATATATACTATATATTTATATGTTGCTTTTCTTGTTCGACAAACAGGCACTGGCAAGCTCAATGGTGGAGTCTGCCAATAAGATGTTAGACCAGTGGGCTAACCTCATTGGTTCCCATGAGCCCACAATCGATGTTGAGAGAGACGTTACAAGCACAGCTGCTGAGATAATTGCAAAGATTGTTTTTGGCATCAATGACGAAAATGGCCGAAAGGTGTTTGAGAAGCTCAGAGACATGCAACTCTCACTATTCAAGTCTAACCGTTTGGTTGGTGTTCCCTTCAGCAAGCTCATGTACCTGAAGCAAACCCTAGAGTCGAGAAAGTTAGGAGAGGAGATAGATGAACTCCTCTTAAAGATCATAACTTCTAGGAAGAAAAAGAACAGCTGCATTGGAGGAGAACATCATGATCAACCTCAGCATCATGACTTGCTAGGGTTTATGCTTGCAGAAGATGCAGAGAGCAACCAAGTTGAAGAGCAAGAGGGGAAGAAGAAGAAGAAACTCACAGAGAGAGAGCTGGTCGATGAATGCAAGACCTTCTTCTTTGGTGGCCATGAAACTACAGCATTGGCTATCAGCTGGACTTTATTGCTCTTGGCATTGCACCCTGAATGGCAAACTCAACTCAGAGAAGAGATTAAAGAAGTAATCGGAGATGGGCCTTTGGATTCAACCATGCTTGCTAGACTAAAGAAGGTAACCACCTCTTTCCCTATTCCTCCATTGTTCCTGCATGTGGTTCTTGTCGTCATGAATAGTGCAACGATAGAGGGAGACAGTGAAATGGTGCATTTACCAAAATATCCTTGTCAGCTTGAGCCAGTAACGGCTAGCCCTCGAGCATAATTTCATGACAAGATCTTTGTCATTCCCTTCCATGAGGATTTTGCTACGTTAGTGAGGCCGTGGTTCTGTGGTGCTAATGTTTGATGGACGCGGTCATCTAAATTTTATTAAATCATACTTGTTCAAAATATGGTTTTGAAAAAAAATCATATGACGAACAACTAAGATTTAATGAAGACCAGTTAACATCCATCTAATACTGGGCACCACAGGCATTATCACGTCACGATACTAATCTAGCAAGAGAAGAAAAAAATAAACACAAATAAAACAAGGCAGCCATGTGTTGACATTACTAGAGAATGAGTTTAGAGACGGCTAAGACTATTGACTTTTCAAGACCACAGAAAAGAGAATCTTTTCAACATTTTAAGGTCAAGCGTAACAAATCAGCCATGAGCTGCTTATGCCTTGAAATTTTCCTAATAAAGCCAAAACGGTAATACTAACCGGTTGAACCGGTAGGTCAGATGGTCTTAGGCCGTTGGGTCGACCAATTGGTTAACCCTATAAAATGCCCGTTATTGTAAATTGTAACTAACGTGCTTTTCTTTTCGCTGCTGTAACAGATGGGATGGGTATTTAACGAGGTGTTACGGTTATATCCATCAGCACCGAATAGCCATAGACAAGCAAGAGAAGAGATTCGGGTCGGAGAAACGGTTATACCCAAGGGGACTAACATTTGGATCGATACAGTTGGAATACATCATGACCCGACTATATGGGGTGATGATGTGAACGAGTTCAAACCCGAGAGGTTCAAGGAAGATCCGAATGGAGGATGCAAGCACAGGATGGGATATTTGCCTTTCGGGTTCGGTGGGAGGATCTGCGTGGGTAGGAACTTGACCGCGATGGAATACAAGATTGTGTTAACCCTAATTCTGAAGAGGTTTTCTTTCTCTGTCTCACCTGAATATTCTCATTCTCCAACCATTTTACTCTCCTTGAGGCCTAACAATGGCTTACCCCTGGTATTGCAAACCCTTTAGAGCTAGAGAAATTCTTCAATGTCTCATATTGTAAGTTGTAGCACACAGCAAATCATTTAATTTAATAAAATTATTTATATTCATATCTATATATCCGAAAAGCATTTAGTATCTATATATTAATTCAATCTCCGTGCTACTACAAAGTTGCCGGTGAGCTTCTAGCACATTGAGAGTAGTCAGTCTCTTGTGAGAGGCTTAAAGTCCTAAGAAGATTCTCTCTTCACCCATCTTCTTCCTATACCACGCAGATAATCTCACCAGCACCACTTCTCCTACCGGTTACCACCTTGCCCACCACCATTATTAAGAAATAATTATTAACAAACACAGTCAATCTAGAGAAACACAAAGAGAGAAATCACCTCGGTATTCTCCTTAATCTGTGTGCTAGATCTGAACGACAAAGTTCTTGGTTCTACCGATACTTCATCTGAGAAATCAAAGGAGACTTGATATTTCGTTAAGTAGTAGCATCAACGACACTTCACATTTTTTCAGTATGAACAGCAGAAGCAATGGACCTTCTGCTGCGCGTCTCTACAATCCCAATGAACTAACAGAGGCAACTCGAAGTTTGTACTGAGAAATAAAAAAGCATGACTTTGAATTTGCCTCCACTTGTCTGTGCTTCTAAAAAGAAGTACTTTTCTTGCCTCTAACCAGGAACGAATTCATTTCTCATTACGTGCTGCAAGCCTAATAGACTTACCAGAGAACACAACTCAGTTCATATAGTGCATCCCATGGTCAAAATCCGCAAAAACAAAAGACTAGAAATTAGGGTAACCATTATAAGCTATTGAAGATACAATCAGCTCCAAAAAATGAAAACTGAATACCCATTTCAGGATTTTAGCTTTGCAATCAAACAAGATCGTTTTGAACTTGCTTTCCTCAGACGCTTCATGTGACTTGTGAGTTGTTGGACTCTTCATCGATATTGGAGTCCAATTGGTTTGAGAGAGGGTTTTTACCATTTTCTAACATACTTGGTAGATTTTTATTTATGCAAATCCTTGTTCTTCAAATCTGATTTTATTTCTGCAGAATCAGATCTACGTTTGAGCGTGTGAGAGTGAGAGAGAGAGAAATGGGGGATGGGCGGTGGTCACCATGGGGGGGTCTTGTCGGCGGCAGTGGTGGGCAGTTTTCGGTGTTGACAAACAATTTCTAGCGAAGGATATGATATGAAGAAGATGGATGAGAGGAGAACCTAAAGATTGTGTACGTACGGACAGTAAAAGGCATTTAGATAATTTTATAATTTATTTAACAATATAATTTAATTATGATATAACTTGCAATTATGCATGTGGATGTCATGTAATTTTTGAGACAATAGTAGATGCTCATTAATTTTAATCCAAACATAATGGGTGCCGTATAATTTTTTTTCTTTATTTTAACATGAAACCATTGATTTTCATGACTTAATCTGTGGATTAATCAATTTTATAACTCGTTGGGGCTGAAAAAAAAATATTGATTTCATTATTCTATGTCTCTCAATGATCTTTTTCTACAGTAGATATCAGAATTGATTAATTCAAAGAAATGGCAAACAATTTTATTTATTCAAAGATTTTTTGCATCATTTCTTTTGATTAGTCAATTCAATATCCATGATGTCCCAAAGGAAAATGACTCTAGGTCTTGTTGGAGCAAAACGAATTATTGAGAAGCTTGAAATAGTGAAATCAATGTTTCACATGATAGAAATAGTTTCCTGCAATGGAAAACTTTAATTCAATGCTATAGAGTGGCAATAAAGTGAATAGAAGTAGGGTCGCTATTAAAAGTGGAAAAAAGGTAGTGATTAAAGCATCCTTGGACCTATTAAGTTATTTTTATAAAGCAATGCATCAAGCAAGGGAGTTGAAATGAATGCCTAGGGTCTGCTTTGTCACATGAATCTAGGGAGTTGAACTGAAATGAGATTTCAAATCTATGGATTCATGGTTCAAAAAATTAACTGTTTGGTTAGCCTCAAATCTATCAACGTTCATAGAGTTCAGTCAGGTTTTTCCGCATGAATCCTCAAATTTCATCCATTTTATACTTACGGTAGAATTTATGGATTTCACCAAATACTCAAGAATGGTTTAATTCATGTTTTCAGGCAAAAAAAAAAAATGAAAATTTCGAATTTCATGAATCCATGAATGTTTTACAACCAAACAAGTATAAATCTCTGATTCATGAATCTAGTTATTTGAAATCCCTAGATTCAGATAGGCAAACAAGTTTTAAAGACACATAGGATTGATTAATGTACAATTTTTTGGGTATAAAAGAGCATCGATTTTTTGGTATAAGGCTAAGTGTATAGTTTCTGTACCACGTGTGAGATCAAGGAAAGTTCACGAATGATTTGTTGAAAACTTGTAAAGGAATTATGCATGAACACTTGAAAGATTGTTATAATCATGAACTTTGTCAGAATTTAAACATTCTAGAGGTACTTTCTTTAAGGTATTTAGATTCCCTAATTTGTGCAGTATGGGTATCAAATGTGTCTTCACCCCCAAGATCAGTCAGCACATCAAAATTCATGATTACTCACAAGAAGAAAAGGATTTAAAAACCTTCTCGTTGGGTGGCGTGCCTCCGTGTAAGGCTCTACCGGTCTACCCTGCCAAACCTTTAAGGTTACACTCTAGAATGGTTACTTCAGGTGTAATAAGGTTATTTTCACTGTTTAACAAAAAGACAACAGGAAGAGAGAGGAAGAAAATTCATTGTCAAAAAATACCTATTCAGCTCAACTCCCTACAGAAGACACTTATTTAGTTGACTTCCTCCCTAAAGAAAAGGGTCTCTCTAATGGCATCTCCACACTTCCACCCACGACTTCCCAAGTCATATATAACCAATGGTTGGATCACACTGGGGTTCAGGCTTGTTTAATGTTGCATATGGATTTGCATCGTATTGCGTGAGTGCGATCCTTAACTCCAAAGATATATTACTTAGGTCTTTACTATATATAAATAAAATAACTAGTTTATTTCTATCCGATGTAGGACTAAAGTTCCTATTATAGCAATCATAAGATAAACGACATAAATAAAGCATATATTTAGATTAAAATATATAAGTTTTAAACATTTTTCAACATGATTTCTTGTTAAATTGGTTTATGACTCTCGCTCTTCGGTCAATGTATCGTGCTACGACTAAGAAGTGAAAAGGGATATGTATTCAGGACTTATATATATCTACGTTTTAATTTTCTCCTATGAAAAAAGGGGAAAGTTTACTACCATTTAGATTGAATTCTTTGTAATTATGAACCTGCTGATAAATTGAGGTACCCTTATGTCTGAGCAAATGAGCCACATGATCAACTAACTTTCTTTCTAAAAAGAAAAAGTAACTTTTTTTTTCTTCCTTTTATATATATATATATATATAAAAGTGAACCACTGATGAGCTTTATTATTCTTGTTGACTAGCATATATGCATCCGCTTGTTTTGTATTCATAGAAAGTCTCAACCCCAACACCCTTAAAAGGTCCCTTCTCTCTCCGTCCGTGACGCTCTGCTAGCCCACTTCGCCTGCGCCCTTTGAGGCGGAGAGGCTCGCCTGTAGTCTCTCCGCCTCCCCTACTCCGTTTCCCTGCTCCCCGCCCCCTCTCCCCTTCTCTGTTCCGGCCCCCACTCCCCTACTCCGTTTCTACTTCTTTCCCAACTCTTTCTCTCCCTGCTCCCCGTCCCCTCTCCCCTGCTCCGTTCCGGCCCCCTCTCCCCTGCTCCGTTTCTGCTTCTTTCCCATCTCTTCCTCTCTATTTCTGCTCCCCAGCTCCCTGTTCCCGCCTTCTCTACCTTCCGCCTCCTCTGATTCTTCTTCTTTTCTTCTCCTCTGCTCCTCTGCTTCTTTTCTCTTCTTTTCTTAATTTGCTCGGTCTTCTCCCTCTTTCCCGTCTCTGTTTCTCTCTCTCCCATCTCCGCTTCAATAATCAGATCTAGGATTTCCCCTTAGATCTGCTTGGTTGCAATACTTTCTTTTTTTTTCCTTTTCTTTTTTTCACATAATTGCTCCTTTGGTTACAAAGGTTCTTTGGTGCACATCGCAAAACAACTCCAACTCTAGGTACAAGTTCTTCTGTGTCGAGCTTGACAGGTATGCCTATACGGCAGAGCCGGATGGCAGGTGCGACCCTACTCCGCACTTTCGCTGCTACCATCTCTACAACTCTAGGAGTTTTGTGTCCGCCCTTGAGGCGTGCTGTATGTCCCCCTCTATGGGTGTTGTCTGTATGTCCCCCTATGTGGGTGTGGTGTGTTTGTTCTAAGGGTTTTGTGGACGTGATCCATTTTGGGCTTGACCAAACCCTTATTCTGGCTGACCCTGTCTATTGCATGTATGACAGTTTGGTCTTTGTCCGCTCCTTGGTTTGTTTCGAACCTTGTGTACTCATGCAGTTGTGTTTGTACTTTTTTTAGCTATCTGAATGAAGTACTGTTTACCAAAAAAAAAAAAAAAGAAAGAAAGTCTCAACCTTTATTCCTATAATACATAGGAAAGACATTTGTGAAGGTAACTGAGTAACTCCCGGATTTTTATTTGCATAAGCTGCTGCTGGTAGCTACGGACAGTTCTGATTGCGCCACGTCAGTCAAAAATGATTTAACGGTTGAGAATCAAAGGGCGGGGATATACTTGTAAATACCAAAATTTTCTTTTACATTTTAAGGGTTTAAAGTTTCCTAATTTACAAACGAGGTCCCTCGTATACCCACAACCCAAATCCCTCTCTCATTCTTCTCAAGGCGCTTCTTTTTTGTTTGAAAACAGAAGAAACCGAACGGCAACGGTTCCTATCGTTAGATTACAACTGGCGACGCAGCACACCTCCTGTTTGAGAGGGTCGTTTTATTATTTGTGTCTCAACCCTCAAATCATCCCTGTGTCCTCCACCTCTCAAGCAAAACCCTAATAAATCGTTCACTCTCTCAGTGTCATCTCACTATCTTCGTGAATTAGTCTCCCCTTGGAATTGGATCTGAAGGACAAAGGAATTCAAAAATGTTGTCCTTTTCTACTTTACAAGAAGCAGAGGATTCATTGGATTTAGTGAGTTTCTCATAAAAATACCATCTCTACCTTTGTTTTTCCATTTTCCTGTTTAGAATTGTTTGATTAGGTTCAACACTATCTAATGGGTTGTTTGCCCAAACCTAGAGCAAATATTAGATTGCATGCCATTGGTAGGATAGTTGAGCGATTAACGACCCAATCTCCCATGGGGAGGTCTTGGATTTGCACCCATCTGGTGGCATATATAAATTAGTAGTATATCCCCACACTCATAATATCAACTCGCCAGTTTCAAAAAAAAAAAAAAAAAAAAAAAAAAAAAAAAGAAAAAGAAGAGGATTGCATACTAGTCCAGAATCAAAGACACGCGGGTACCACAAATATTAGATTGAAAAAATAGAAACTAATTTCTAAACGACTAATGTATGGATTTTAAGATGTTTTTCATATAAAAGATTGAAAGAAAGAGTATCGTTCGATATCTTTTTTTTGGGACAAAGAAGAAGAGACTCGAGAAGAATGAAGAGGGATTTGGACCGTGCGTATATGAGGTACCTCGTTTTGTAAATTAGGAAACTTTAAACCCTTAAAATCTAAAAAGGAAAAAAAATTGGTATTTACAAGTATACGCTCACCCTTTGATTCTCAATCGTTAGATAATTTTCGACTGATGTGACGATCAAAACCATCCGCAGCTGCCATCAGCAGTTGCTGCAAATAAAAATCCCAACATTTCTTTTTCTCTTCTCAGCTTAGAGCTTGCATTGTTTTTTTTTTTTTTTTTTTTTTTTGGGTTCAAATCTTAGAGCTTGATTAGAGTCACAACTAGATCAGGTTTGGATATCTGACTAGGGCCACCTCGACTCCACCCGAGTGCTCCTATCTTATTGATTAAGTTTTAATTTGAAAATTACTATCCACTGGTTGTGGATGACTCAAAAATATAATTTGAAAATTACTTGTCGTTCCCAAAACGGGCTGCTCCCTAGAAAACCGTCACTCCAACTCACGGTTTCATGGTTGGGTTTATAAACCCTGGCCGTGTAGAAATGGGGTCTCTCGATCGCCGCCCACTACCTCTCCATGTTCGATGCTATTGAAACTTGAAAGCTGTTGGGTCTCACGGTCACTGAGTTAATATGGATCCAAAAACCGACAAGCTGGTGAGAAGAACTACCATGATTGCCACTATAACTGCTGCGTATTTTCTCCTTACTGCGGATTACGGTCCTCAACCAAATGTCCTCGATCCTGTAAGTCAGATTTTCTCCCTTTTTTTGAAGGAGAAGAGCAACGATCAGTTTCGCTGATATTTAATTTTCTCTTCATATTCGCTTTAGCTTAGCTGATTCTATGTGGATGTGGAATAAAGAATTTGTTGGGTTACCGGGTTAGATTTTTTTTTTTTTTTTTCATTCTTGTGATTTCCATTCTGGGTTTGTTCTAATTAATTTGGTTCTTCTGTTGAAGGGTTTTTCTTCTTCTCTTTAATCTTTGATTTGTCTCTCTGATAAGCGTCTTAATTTTGACCTCCAGATAGTTTTCCTTTACATTTCAAGCTGCAAATGTTTCCTGTAAAATTACATTTAAGAAGATAAGATTGCTTAGAGTTGTAGAATATTATTATTGTGGCGAGGCAGACAAAAATTGCATGACTGAACGACGAATTTTTTAAGAATCTTTTGATGAGATGAAGCTTTTCAATGGCAGATCAAGAGGTCACTAAAATCAGCAGAAGGCACTGTGAAGAGGTATTTCTTCGGCTCAGAGAAGGAATCCCAAGACAAACACAACTCCGGTACCCCAGAGAAACAGAAGCCATAGCTCGGATGGCTAGAAGTAGGATTTTGAAGGCGAGGAATAGAAGAAAAGAGAAAGATGTTAAGAGTCGTAAATCAATCATTCAAAGCCAAGCTTTTCAGCTTCTTTTGGTTCATTCATCTTCTTCTAACCTAAATCCAAGAATGTACTGGAATTATGTGGGCATTGGACAGCTTCACTGTTTTAAATTGTGTTGATCTGTAGCAAGCCTCAGCTCTTAAATCCGGTTTAAATAGATAGTTGTAAGTATTTTCACCCATTTGTTCTGGAAGTTTTTGTATGCCATTATCTATCTCCATGGTGAAACTCTCTAAAACTGTTCTGCCCCTGTAGAAAAACTTGAAATTAAAGCCATTTTCACACTCAAAACACAGGCGTCACCGATACCGAGACCCTGGTTTTCTGTAGAACCTTCTCCCTTCAGTAGCCAAGTATGTGAGTTAATAATTTGAAAGCTACATTTCGACCGGAAGAACCATGCTTGTTCTTATCTAAAAAACCAAAGTATAACATGAAGAAAAAAATCAGCCTCAAATTATCACTGGGGAGATGACTTAGAGAAGCATAAACTTGGAAGAAGCTTTGCAACTCAAAAGATAGGGTTTAGAGATACGTTTATTCAAAACCAATGGAAATCACCAGAATCAACTTGGGCTTGTGCCATAAAGAGTATTTCCACGTTGCAGTTTTTTTAGGCAAACGGGCAATAGCTGCTACACCGGGGGGTGGGGACTGGGGAGGGGAAGGTCAATAGCCCCGCCTGGGCTGCGGAAGTCCCATTGAAGGAAGTAGCATCTGTTTCGTCGAAACTGAAACCCAAGCCGATCTCACTCACATTTGTCTAGAAACCAAGAGTTAGAACCCTACACACTACCGTAGTGTGCAGAGAATTTATTTATACCCAAATGGTGTGCATGGAGGGAGGCATATGAGCTTTCACGTACATATGGCAGAGACATCACTACAAACCATCAACTAATTCTCTAACTCTGAACACTAGGATTAACCCAGTTACAAACTACAATGACCACCTAGTAAGGGGTGTAACATCAATCCCCACCTAGTAAGGGGTGGGAAGGGGAAAAAAAGAAAAAAGGCTAACTATGCACTAAAATGAAACTGTCATCCTAACTACCAAGCCCGGAAACATACTAGTAGATATAGCTGTACAAAAAACTCACTACCTTTGAACAACGAAACCAGCTAGCTGTACAAACTACAAACCATTGGTCAACTTTCTACCCCACATTGTTGCTAGCAGGCGAAGGATCTTCAGTTTTTCCCCTACCAAATGATCTCTGAGTTTGAAAGACCGGCATATAAGCTGCAGTTTTCTTCTTAAAAGTATTGTCCGCTGGTTTATCAGATTCACGGGCAGTAACCAGTTTTTTCTCAACATCTTCAAACTTTGCTGTAGCCCATGGTGCAGTGCCCACATTTCCAGCAACAGTAGGTGCATCTATTGTCATTGAAGAGACTTCATCTCGGAAAGCAAACCATGTGTTACCACATGCAATACACTGCAACTGATAAGCAATAGAAAGGAATCATGATCAGGATACAAAATCTTCCAAGAAGCATAAATAACCAGGCTACAAATCTATAAGAATTCTATAGATTGGAGAATGCTTCATCCTCTCTTTGCACAGAACTGCACCGCCATGGTACACACAATCCTTGACAGCAGCAGATCTAAGTAAACAGCTAAATGGGACATCATAACAATTAATAGTATTAATTCTAATACTACTGAGGGGGGGGGGGGGGGTACACTTAAAAAGTACAGTGTTTGCTGTCATAACCCTTTTTGTCCCTAGTCCTCCAGTGCTGTGTTAGTAGCTGTAGGATATTGTTTATATTCTAAACTTATTCTATTTTCCCTCTCAGTTGTAATTAGTTTTGGAAATTATTCCTAAACTACTCCTGTAATTAGTTGCAACTCTCCCCCTTCCCTCCTCTTCTTCCACATCTCCTTTATTTCCAATTGCTGGTTTCTATTTGCTTTATCTCACGTGGTATAAGAGCAATAAAGCAATCTTCTACACCATACACATCTCCTAAGAAAATACATTGCAAGGTGGGTTGTCAGAACTGATGGTATCTCAAAGGAGCTCCAAGGAAGGGACGATTTATTGTCCTCATCAACATTTTTGGGTTTTTTTTTATGCCGACTAAGATGGGCTGGTGGTGATGAAAGTTTCACCACTGGTTATTGTACTTTTGTGAGAGAGAATTTAGTCACTTTTGAGGAGCAAGTAAAAGTCCACTATTGCTCGACTGAGTGCTAAAGCTGGATATAGAGCTGACTCACACCACTCCTGAATTAAAGTGGGTGGGAATCCTTTCTTCCTGAGCTGGGTTTTCCAGTAACTTAACCAATAAAAATGTTATGCAACAGTCAAGCCACTACTTGCATTACCATTAATCCTATGTTTCAATAGCGTATAAGCACATTGAGGTTGGTTGCCATTTTGTTAGTCTTAGAGATGTGTCCTCAAGAAGATCGTTTACTTCTTTGTTCCTCCCACCAAGCAGCTTGATCACCCCTTCACCAAGCCTTTATCTAGGTCTGCTTTCAAGAGAAGTTGTTACAACTTACAAGCTGGATATGGGAGATTTGTATGCTCCATTAATAATGGTTCTATGTGAAGTGTACTTAACCCAAGCATACCATTGGGAACACTTAAGTACACCCTTATACGTAATCTGCCTTTTGTCCTAGTCCTTAGTGCTTTGTTAGAAGTCAGGATATCTTCTATTCTAAACTTAATTTGTTTTCCTTCTCCATTCTAATTGGTTTAGGAGATTATTCCTAATTATTCGTTTGCATCTTATAATAAATATAGTCTGCATAAAGGGGACAGTTTTGCTTATTGCACAACTCTCCCTACACCCAGTACTCCACTACTTCTCCACGACTCTTTTCTTCTTGATTGCTGGTTTCTGGTTTGCTTTGTCTCACAATATGTTTACTAGATTTTATTCTAGTTGATGACCAGAGCAGTTTTCTGGAAGAAAGAAAACCAAAAGAGCCAAGGGGAGTGTCTTTCCTCCAACCTACTTTTCTGGGTGATGAGCCCCATTATACAAATTCTCGCCCCAAGGTAATAGAAAGAGAAACAATGACAATAGGATGCAATAGAAAGTATGTCAACCTGATAACGGTCACCACGTCCTCCTCCTTGTATGATGTTTGTTAAACCGACTTTCTTCTCCATGCATCTTTTACATCGAGCATCAGTCATCTATGTCAGATGCAAACGATAAATGTTAAGGCTGCACTGAATATTTAAGGATCTAACACACAAGTATATAACCCTTCTGGGCAAAGGTTATCCAGTGTGAGTCTAAAATATATGCCAAGTTGCATGCTAGAGGAGGCCCAGATTGGGTTGCCAAATGTCAATTTCCAGCTGAATTGGACTTGCCAATATTAAAATAAAAAACTATATAGACAACAAGGATGTGCATACAAAGTACCGATGGAAACATGCAATTGAAGACATGAGAGGTAGTATGATTGATTTCGCATCTAAAACTCACATACTGCCTATCCAGACAATCAAACACAACAAGCCTTTTCCCAACTAAATGGGGTCAGTTACATAGATCATTGCCTTACAATCAGCTCATTGCCTATCCAGACAATACCTTATCTAACAGTTGACAATGCTCACGTCATGCCAGATAGAAAAATTAGGGGGCCCGTCAAGAGAATGGAGAGCCTGCTCTTGACAAAACCATAAATTGGCATCTTCCAATTTCTTTCTAACGAAAAATAATTAAAGAGAGAGAGAGAGAGAGAGAGAGAGAGAGAGAGAGAGAAGAAATTCAACCTGCATGCGCTCAGATTCTTCAGGCTCATTTCTTGGAGTTTCTTCTGCTGTAAGAGCATCCTGGGAAATACAGGAACTTAGAATTAGTTTCTTTCATACACAAGGAAAATAAGCATCACTCAATGTACCCCCAAGTTCCCTCAAATGTATTATTACTCCAACATCCATAGCCTTACAAACCATTCATCTGAGCATTCTCATTTAACAGAACAATGGATGATTAGATGATAGTATGTTGTATGGCAGGTATTTGGGTCTCCATTTGTCTTTCTCCCCAACTCTCTGCTAGGGTTTCGTTTGTGGTATCATCATATTTTATCATTTTTTAGCAAATATTAATTTTTGTATGTGAAAAATATTCTTGAATCTAATGCTGGCCTGTAGGATACAAACATGTTATAAAGAACATCACATCAAAGTTCTCAACCATTGGGTAATCTTAACATATTCGTCTTGAAAATACAGCCACTAGTGCTAAATGAAAGCAGTGGCTAGCTGAGATAAGAAGAAACCAAAGACTGGTACTGGAGGCCAATTGACTTCAACATGAATCATGGCACGAAAAACCCAAGTTGATCCGTTCTGGAAGCACAGTAGACTCACACAAAGAAATTCAGAAAACTGTAATGAAGGTATTTAAACAGAATAGAAGCCAGAACATATTCTATACCTTTAGTTCAGTAGGTGACATGCTAAGAATTCTTGAAGGCTCCAACTCTCTGTTTACTAGACGTCTGGCTAGCATTGCGTTGCCCTGTTACAAGTTGTTCAATACTGAAGATCTTCAGGACATCTGATATACTACTTTAAAAAGGAATGTAGATACTGCTAAAACATCAGCAGAATGGTAGTTGTCAAACAAGCTGACATCCATTTACATGTTAAAAATTTCTCATACAGAAAAAAGCATTTTATTCACTAACAACTAGTAGTTTTCCAAGCACGGTGGTCATGACACCTCGATGATCCAAAGATGGCAGGACCTAGTCAAGCAAGCAGCTGTATGTAAAGAAGGGAAAGGAGGTCACATATAATATTGAAGACTCAGTCCCTATAATAAAAATTAAAAAAAAAAAATGAAGAGGGGTTCATGAACAACTTTAGAACTTGGTCCATAGTTGATTGCAGATATGGAGTAAACAGAAGGACACTTTAACCATGAAAAGCAGCATGGCCCCTCAGCCAAGACACATAGTCACACTCAAGTGCAACAACACCGCCACCAATGAAGGTGGAAATCTCATCCCTGTTGATGCTTTCATGCACACTCCCACTGATCCCCACACTGGCGTAGGAGCTGCCTGCCTTTCCGGGAAACCTCTCCCATACTTTCTTTTTTTTGGATAGAAGAGGAACTGTCCTTTCAATCCTTTGTAGATAAGAAAATTCCCTTGATACAATCTCAGAATTCCAGAAAAAAATTCTCAAGCTGCAGCAAATGACACTCAAATTACAGAGAAGTCTAACTGTTAACGATAGGGTCACTGGAAGTTTAAAAAGGCCCACTACTCCCATTCCTCATCTTCCTCTTTCTCCTTCCTAGGCAAGCAAGGGTGGCAGTGGCAGTGGTGGCTCTTCATGTCAACCATTTCATTTCTTCCAGTTACTACATTTTGGACTAGGCACCTTAAACAAGCAACGCGACCAATCACCTAGGCTACCAAAAAGTCACGTTGACTCTTGAAAATTATATTCCCAAATTCCAATTATTTCAAAAGAGGTCCTTCTCTGACAGGTCTATTAGACACACTTGCCTAATGAAACATTATGGAAACATATTAGAAGTCCCTACACAACAAAATGAAAACAGAATTAACGGATGCATATGTTCAAATAGAAGTCCCTGATGCATACTCAGAGAAAATTCAGCATGCGTTGTCTGGTTTCATTTTGCAAGCAAATATCATTAATGCTGATGGTGAACACGACAGTCCACTTATATGACAGGCCCACTATCCAAAGCTGCTACATTAACAATATCGATGCTTCTGGAGACATCAATAAGAAAGTGGTCATTAATATTTTCAGCAAATAAAGTAGTACCTCCTGCTTTCCATTGTTACAGTTGCAGAATGCATAAAAAAAGGTTAAGTGCATGAGACTCCGACCACTGCAGCCATGGTGTACTCAGTCTTGCCCCTGCTTACACAGAGGCTACTCCCTGGCTCAAACCCGTGATCGACAGGTCGCAATGAGGCAACCTTACAATTGTTGAAGTCATCAAAATAAATCAAGCACCCAAGCCCAAGAACCAATTAACATCAAACCTGGGATCATTGTCGGCCAGGCAATGCCAAGGTATCTCTTGAAGTTCAATGCAACATCTAGAAAAATGTCCCAGAACTCAAACCTCGTGATCCTACCCTCCAAATGTTATATCGGATTATTTCTCCTTTATCCCCTTGTATGTTTCTACAGTCTCAGTTTCAGCCCCCCCCCCCAGGGGGATTGTTCTATATTCTAGCTTTTATAACCCTACAATACATAATAATAAGATGAAAACAGTAAGAAAATATGGCCTGAGATAAAACATAAAGCTCTCGCATGGGCACCCTGACCTTGGCAGGGCATCACCTAGGGATCAAAGTGGTTACCACACCCTGGTGCTGTGGAAACTGTGGAATCTCATACGCAATCAGTAAAAAACAAACACAAGTGACAGACACTGCTGTTCTGTGCTTATAGCCACTGCTTATAATATTCAGGAGTCATTTAAACAAAACCAAAACTGGAAGCCATGTTCTATTAACGTGTACAACAAGGCTCACTATCTGGTCAACCATGCGCACCAAATTTGATAGCCATTATCTTGTCAGTCCGGCCCCAGCGCTAGTATAAAACTAGGCTTCTCTGATCCTATTTGAACTGACTCCACAACAGCAGGCCGAACAGTAACTCTTCAAGGGCTAAAAATACCCTTGGCCAAAAGATGTAGTCCCCTGATTCAAGGAAACTCTTCCAACATTGTTTAATGGCTTCCACATTTGGATGCCTTTGGCATTAACTTTTTTTACTCAATACAAAGGCCAGGCCACTCTCCGCTTAAAAGCAGTTCCCATACCCTTGGAAGAAGAGTTCAGCCAATTATTCCTGAGGGGTTGGAAAGGGGGGTGGGATGGGAAAGAATTTATTGTATATCAATGCTTATCCCCTTGTTTAGGCCCCTTTCATGAGTTAGGCAGTGCACTACTACTTCTGCTGTTTCTCTATTTTATTTATTTCAAATAAAATTTCCATTTTTACTATTAAGAAAATGTAACCCAGTTACAGTGATGCAGTAGCACTTGACTGGCACCATCTGCATCACAAAATTGAGAGAACCAGATCCAAACAGAAATGATCCAATGCCAACCTGGTTTTTTTGTCTACCACCATATCTCAGAAGTAGTTATTTAGTATTTTATTGCTTTTAAACACACTATGTGTTTTGAGCCGCATATCACAGAATTTTAATAAAAAGTTTCACGTTATTTCACCTCTAGAGTCAAAGTAGGAATCTTTGGTTTTCCCTTTAACTACTTGGATGTACATTGTAAACAACAGTGGACAGTTTAGAAGAAAATTTTGAATTGGGTTGCCAATATGTGTACAACACATAAATACCCCCCCCCCTCCTTACTTTTTGCAACTCTCAGATCTGACACAGATTTCCCTTCTCTTCATGATCAGTCCTCAATCACACCCCCATATCAACCTGGAAAGAAAAAAAAAAGAAAACAGGAACCCTAAGAATTGGTTTAATCCAGTGTGACCATTGGATCAAGACAGCCCAAGATGACAACATTAGGAAAGAAGCTTACATTGCACAATTCATAACCACCTATCCTTCTGAAGTTATGGCTAACATGTTCTACTAAATACTAGTTATTACATACCAGTCCTCATTAAATGTTGATTTAGTATCCTTGCAGGAGCTACGCTTCTCAAAACTTCGAATATCTGATTGACTTAATAGGTAGCTCCATAGATAAGGTGCATGAAGCATTTTAATTCCTTTTACTTGGTAGAAGAAATCCAAGTCAAACCATAAAGTTTTTAGGGAAAACTAAATGTCCACCCTGTGTGCTTTGCCTACAATAATGCAAACCCAGGTTATAAATATCTTTTACACACCTTTGGATTAATAATAAGAACATAAAATTAACAATCCATTGGGAACTAGTTGTCAAGTGATGATTTGAGATATTATCTAGACTGTTAATGGATCTAATATGAGGATGCTGAGATGGATGAGTAGCAAAACTATGATGCATAAGATAAGAAATGATTATATTAGAGCTGGTCTGGGAGTTGCTCCCATAAGTGATAAGCTTCGAGAAAGTCGTTTGAGGTGGCACGGCCATGTTCAACGGAGACCTATGAATGCCCCTGTACGGAGAATTGATATAATCAATATTGAAGGAACTAGAAGAGCTAGGGGTAGGCCTAAGATAACCTTAGGAGAAGTGGTGAGAAAAGATATGTATAGCTTAGGCCTTGTATCTAGCATGGCCTCGAACATAACTGATTGGAGGGCAAGAATCCATGTAGCCGACCCCATTTAGTTGGGACAAGGCTTATTGTTGTTGTTGTTGTTGTAATGGATCTAATAATAGGATCCCCAAATTCAAGAATAGAATTCCTACTGAATTATGGAGATAATGGACAATGCTGGAAATTGAAAAATAAAAATTAAAGAACTCACAATTGCAGGGAACCGAGTGCAAGTCCTCCCAACTCCAACAAAAACCTGACGGCCCAACTCCACTCAATACTCCAAAACTGCCCCCTTTCTCTCCTCTTCCCCCTTAATCAGAATTACTCCTCCCTGCCCAACCATTTCCCCTCTCAGCCAAGGAAACGAGAACTGCTTCTTTCCCTCCTCCCACACCACCTTCCTTCTTTGCAGCTTTCTTAACCACTCCCTGTGCCACCTCCACATCCAATCTCTCCTCCTTTAGCCCCAGCATGTGGTCCTCCCATGCCTCCTTCCTTTCCACCACCCAGGGAGCCTAGCATAAACCTGTTCACTGCTTCTCTTTCCCTCTTGTTGCCTTTGCCAAAAAGCTCCACAACTACAATTTGGCCCTGAATACTTAGAACTCAGACAACTTTGGTAGCATTTCCTTGCTTCTCCTTCCCTCTCATTGCCTTTGCCAAAAAGCTCCACAACTACGATTTGGCCCTGAAATCTTAGAACTCAGACGACTTTGGTAACATTTCCTTCCTAGTTTACTCTTGCCAATCCGATCTTTCTAGAGTGCAAACTCTCCTCCAGTCTAATCTCCACAACCCAGCTTTGGCTGATCGGGAGCCTCTCCTCTGATCTACACTACACTCACTCTCCTCCCAAAAGGAAAGTCTCCTTTGCCACAAATCCCGCATCAAATGGCCAGAGCTTGGTGACACTAACAATGCCTACTTCCACCACTTCTAAAAGCCCACCTCAACTCTAACTCCATCTGGTTGCTCCTAACAAGTAATGGGGTTTGGATCATTGATGCTCCCAGTATTGAGCAAGAAATGGTCTCTTTCTTGTCCTCCCTTCTCTCCATTACCAACTCCTAAATCATTCCCTTGAACCTTATCAACAAGTTGTCCATTCCTCACCTTTGGACACCCTCCAAACCATTCCCTCTACTGATGAAATCCTCTTTGCCATCAATTCTCACAAACCCAACCCAACTCTAATGGGTTTAGTATGGGCTTAGCATTCTGCAAAACCACTTGGATTTCACACTGGAGGACCTCATTCTCAATATCCATAAAATTATTATCCAGGCCCTTCCATCTCTCCTCCATCAACCAAACCTTCCTTTATCTCATTTCCAAGAAGCCAGGGCACTTTTCTCTTGGATTTCCAACCCATCTCCCTTTGCAATCTCCTTTACAAGTTCATTGCCGACATCCTTGCTAATCACATCCAATCTATTATCCCCTGTCAGCCAAAAGTAGTATGCTTTCATCTCTGCTATAAGCATCACTAACAACATCCTCCTCTCTGCTTAAATTGTTTGAGGGTTTGCCCACAAATCACATTACCCAGCTATCATGAAAATTGACATCAACAAAGCTTACCATTCCCTTTGCTAAGACTTCATTTCTGATGTCCTCTGATCCTCTCCCTGATGAGTGTCTCTCCCACTTTTGTTCATTGGATTGAGGTTTGCATCTTTACTCCTTACTTTACTGTAATCACTAATGACTCTCCAGCCAGCCTCGTCCTGTCTAAAGTAGAAATTCATCAACACTACGCTCCCTTTCCTTCTCTTGCCTTTGTTGACAATCTTATGATTTTCTCCAAGCCTCTCATTCCTTTGTCTCTACAATTATCTCTTCCCTTAACCTCTTTGAATCCTTATTGGGCCTTCACATTAATTTGCAAAAGTCCCATTTGTTTCTAATTGGGGTCTCTGAACCAATCAAAGCCTCCCTCCTGCATCTCACCAATCTCTCTTGGCTCCATTCCTATGGCCTATTTAGGCCTGCCTCTCGTTCCTAGTATATTCATCAACCATCACTGCACTCATATGCTTGACCTCATTCATAAAAGGCTCCAACTCTAGAAAGGCAAGCTTTTCTGCTTTGCCAATAAAGCTATTCTATTAAATCAGTCCTCCAATCTTCTTATCTCTACTAGTGTGGCATCTTTTGCATTCTTAAAGCCATCATTAGAGCCATAAAAGGCCATCTCTACATATTCCCCAGAAAGGTAAAGACTCTTCCCACTTCCTTCTACTTTTACCTATTAAGAACTGACTCCATCTGGGTATGTGAATGGACCCAAGGCCATCTCAATAGAGGACCAATGGTTGAAATAGGGCCTAGGGTTGCTTTACAGCACCCTATGGCATTAAAAGAAGAAAACCAAGAACGGTAGTTTGGGAATTTGGGAGTCCTAAACAAACCCAATTGGGGTTAATTGGATTCAGTATGTTAGTAGGTGTCTAACTCTATTTCGATTTTGGCCTTTGATCTAGTTTTGGTCAAATTATGCCTAGGTAGGAATACTATTTAGAGAATGATTCCTTCAGTTGTAGTCCAAATTCTACTAGCCAACTAGTCCTACTCTCTTTAAATAGAACTCCTTGTCTATTATGTTTTCCAATGTCCAAGTAGGAGTCCTTCAATGTAAGGCTCTAAGCCTCTATGTGTAAGGCCCAGGCTTGTAAAAAAACTCAATTATTGACAAACAAAAATTTTGCAAGGTAGTTTACAGCCAAGGAAGGTGCACTGGGGTTGCTCAGGGTTTCCAAGTTGGAGGAAGCCATGCAACAGCTTTGTGGTGTTTTCCTCTTCAAGAGCTTTCAATCCCCAGCAGTAAACAACAAGTGATCACGCTGCCTGTACCTTTCTTCCCAATCATTCCAACCCATATGGATTTTGCTTAAACCCTAACCACCCATAGGTTCCCTTAAGATTATTGGATTATTTCTCGGAAGATTATGGGTGAATCCTTAATTCTAGGGAAATTATTCTAGAAACCCTAACCCCAGAATCGAGTTCACGTCAGCCCCATTCATATCCTAACCGAAACCCTAAGCCCCTAGTTTCTAAACCCTAACTGTTAAATCCAAGATCTGAAATTGTCATTACAACAAGTTTCAAGTTTAAAACCTTCAGCCTCTTAACCCTAAGCCTGGCCAAATTCTTCCAGGCCTTTATCTATTGTGAAATGTGAACCCTAAAACCATCCCAAACATCCCATAATCTTAGACTAAGTTGCTAGAAGATTCTGGGCAAACCCTCAATTTAGGAATCAATTCAAGAAAACCAAACCCTAAAATTGGGTTTCACATCAAGTCTTCATCAGATGCTCAGAAAGCAAAGGGCAGTAAAAGAAAAGGACAGGATGCATAGAAAGCTTTCTGTGTAATGCTCAAAACAGATGTTAACTTCTTGAGATTGGTAATGACAAGTTGACAACTACATGGATGAAGAGATAATAGAAGAAGAAGAGCAAGAGCGATCATCCATATTCTCTGAAAATGCACAATAGCTTCATTATGAATACCACCTACAAGCTCTAACCTCCATCTCTTGCTCACTGATCTCACTGCCACCCACATTTTCTCTGTCAAAATCAGTCACCTATGCAGTGGGAGAAGCCCTGATGGGCAAGCTAGATATCTCCATCCAGGGGAGGACGAAAAGGAGGGTCGTCGTATTTTGTCGAGTGTTAAGAAAAGGTATAAGACTCATTTCAAGTCCACGTTATGTCCCACATCATCCCTGAACAGCCAGTTCTTAACGATCTGTTGTTTGTTTCAAACAAGGGGTTACACAAAGTGGTTATTAGAAACTTCAAATTTAATATGTTTTAGGCAAAGTACAGCATAGTTTCCCCAAGTTTTTATGATGATCAAACCCAGGCCAGATGGTCCCGAAATATGACAACCAGTTCATACTAATAGACATTTTGGACAGCCTGTAAATTCTCACAGCTATTCATGTCAATATGGAAAGTGAACCAAAAGCTTGTCCACTGATGATCTGATCAGTTCGACTATTCATTCTAAAACCGATTTTCAAAACATCAACTGCAAGACACCCAAAGAGCAAGTTTTAAAGAAATATAATGTATTTTTTTTGGTAGAAAAAGAAGTACAAGTCTCATAAAGAAGACACAGACAAGCAGTACGTATGAAACTATGAACGATGAAGATCATCCACTACAGTTAAAAATCCCTATGAAACTCAAGATGGAATAACCAATATGTGATTAGAGCATTTTCCTAGGTACAGTCAAGTTTCTAAGCTTATCATAATCAAAAGTCCAGCTAATAGAACATTGCAAAATGTGTGCACATACATCATGATTCAGAATTTCAGTTTCGGAGGCCAACTCAGTCCAAAACAACATGTTGGACCAAGATCTCACCAAGTTGGTGCATATATGTGGTTGAAATCAAAGCAAGATTTGGGTGGGGAAAATAAAATTACAGCAAAATTCTGACATATGCTGAGATCTCGCCAAGAATGTGAGATCTGAGACATTAACTTGCAGGGCACCTGGTCTTGGAACCTCCCAAAGAAAAGATATTAACAAGAACTAGGAGATTTCTCGTACTATGCCATACATATTACACCAACACTGGGAAGTAAAAAGTAAAGATTAAAAAACCTTGAGGTTGAATACTAGCTGTCTCATCTTCTGGTTATACTTCGAAAAATCAGATGCAAGAGTTTCATATGACACCCTCTCAAGAGCAGTTACTGCTGCAACAGCAGCCTCCGGCCACTGGATGCCTTCATCACGCTGCAAAATCAAAGAAGTTGCATAAGAACTAAAACATCATAAAAATTAAAAGTTGAAAACTACCAAACAAACATAGTTGTGGATTTATACCAATAATATCCTACTCTAGAATTGCATTATGAAATAATCAATTTGACCTGGTTCATCTCCATTTGAACACCAAACTAGGCGGGGTCAGTCCAAAGCAGTGTATGTGCATCAGTTTCTTCATAATAATACAGCCAATCAGCCACAATCCTCAAACAACTGAGGCTCCCATATTGTCATTAAAAAATTATGACATTATAAATGCAAAGGCACTTTCTGAATTCCGCCCTAATCAGACTACCTGCTTCATTAATAACGCTTTGAAGTCCAATATCATTGATAAGTTAGAATATAACTGCTTATCCTATATCCTCAAATACCTTGTTACATAGTATAGTTTATAGTATTTTCTACAAAAATTGTAAAGTTAAAACCACTACAGATATAGAAATTACAGAAGGTACAGCCAAAATTTCGATCTAAATATCCAATATCTATGGGGCTGCGTCAAAATCCCGTCCTATATCAACCTAGCCTTTCAAAAATCCTAGATCACTCCCTAATTTATGTTTGTCATTTCATTTACATAGATATTATTTATAAAGGACAACCAGCCAGGACCAATTCAAACCAGCATTGGATGCAATTCAACTAGTCAAAATAGATGGTCCCCTTGCTCCACAATTTTGACCATTCAACTAGGGCTGCCACAATAAGATAAACATGAAGAAAATTGAAATAAGGCCAAAACACTGTGCAAGTCGCTGTTCACGTGAACAATGTCACAGCCCTGTATTCGATATATTGGCAATGCTTCATAGAAGATTCGTGGGGCCCAAAATCAAATTCTATGAAAATTTTATTTTGGGAGATTTAGGACCTAAGTTTAGTTTCTATTTTAGTTATTTATGTATATGGCTAAAATATAAAGCCTAGTAGTTTCTAATTTTAATTAGTTTCTATTTCCATCGATTCTTGTTGTTTTTTCTTTTTTGATAAACCATAAGATTTTATCATCACTAGTTACTAGGATATTAGTTTATATTTCTTGTAAAGCTTTAACCAAGCTATAAATAGGCCCTTACATTGCAATAAATCAGAGACTTTATGGAATAGAAAAAAGATGAATTAAAGCTTTAGTTGTGTGGGTATGCAGCCCCCTTCTCTCTCTCTCTTCCCCCCCCCCCTCCCTTTCTCTTCTTGTTGAGATTGTTATTCTCTTTCTTCCCCCTCTTAAAGACTGATTCTTCTCTGATTTCCCCATCTTCTTTACACTTCTTTCTTCTCTATCCTGTCCCCTTTTAATTTGGTATCAGAGCCCAATCGTGGGTAACTCTGCATGTCTATTGGATTCTTCACTCTCTCAATCTTGCCCTCAGTTTATCTTCTTGCTAATGTCCTTCTTCTTATGATTTGTCTTCCCTACTAACTCTTCTTCTCTCTAATTTGTGTTCTCTATTTCTTCTTCTTTCTGTGATCTTCCTCCCCATTCTGTTCTCCACCTATTCACCACCAGTGTGATTAATATCACTCTTGCAAACCTTACCTCTTTTCATTCCGCACACCTGGGGGAGGGGGGGAGCATACTTTTTGAGCAAGCGCTTTCCATACAACATTAGTTCTTATTTCACAAGAACTCAAGGACGAGTTTTTTTAAGAGAGGGAGAATTAATGCATGACAACCAGCTAGGACCAATTCAAACCAGCATTCGACGCCAGTTCAAACCAACTAACTAGTCAAAATATAAGGTCCCCTTGCTCCACAATTTTAACCAGTCAACCGAGCCTGCCACAATAAGAGAAAATATGAAGAAATATGGTCACCACACTATACTGTTCACGTGAACAGTGTCACAGCCCTTTAGTCGGTATATTGGCAATGCTTCATAGAAGATTTGTGGGGCCCTAAGATCAAATTCTATGAAGATTTTATTTTGGGAGATTTAGGACCTTAGTTTAGTTTCTATTTTGGTAGCTTAGATTTTAGAATTATTTATACATATGGCTGAAATATAAAGCCTAGTAGTTTCTAATTTAATTAGTTTCTATTTCCATAAGATTCTATTGTCACAAGTTACTAGGATATTAATTTCTATTTTTAGTCAACTAAGTTTTTATTTCTTGTAAAGCTTTCGCCAAGCTATAAATAGACCCTCACATTGCAATAAAACAAAGATCTTATAGAATAGGAAAAAAAAATGATTTGAAGCTTTAGTTGTGCAGGTTTGCAATCTCCCTCTTCGTTTTCTTAAGAGTGTTCTTCTCTTTCTTCCCCTTCTTCAAGATTGATTCTTCTCAAATTCCCCCTTCTTCCCCCTACTTCTTTACCCTTCTTTCTTCTCTATCCCTGTCCCAAATTAAAATATTATCCAAAAAAATATAATTTATTAATAATAAATACCCCCATAGTCAAATTAGTCACAAAATCAAATTTCAATAGGAAAAAAAAATCATTCCCAGTTCAAGAACCAAATCCGGATTTTCAGTGGATTAAAATTTTTCAAGTTTCCGAATGAAGGGTTTTTCTCATGGTTAGAGAACTTGGGAGATCTCGCTGAAATTTTGCAAGATATCTCAAATTTTTTAGACCTTGAGATGAGATCTCATGCAAAATGGAACAAGTACAATGTCTTGGGCAAGATCTCGCTCGAGTCAAGATCTCGGTTTGACCTAGATTCCGGTTGAGCTTTAGTTATAAAAAAGCCATATCTTGGTTAAGATCAAGTAATTTTGACTTGTCTCAACTCAATCTCGCCATGTCTCATGGCAGCCCTTCTTTCCTTTTGCTTGTTTTGTGTATCTTTCCAGAATTTTGCTGGAATCTCGATCCAAACACTACCTACGTGCATCAAGAAGTTGTTTAGAGCATCTACAGCAAAAATCCAAGTGCTTTTTTTAAAAGAAAATCTTGAAGCAAGGTGAGTTCTTCCAAAACTTTTTTTTTTTTTGGGGAAAAACTATGTCCACTACTTCTTTGGATGCGGAATAAATATATGTTGAACAACTTAGCTTGATCTAAGCTGGTGGAGCTGGTGCTCATGGAGCAATAGATGGAGAGTTGCTTAGCATCTCATTGGTTTTAATGTTGTTACTTTTGTACTCTCGTGGTGTAACTTATAAGCACAACGATCTTGTAATGTGGAATTGTGGAAATGTTTGATATATTGTTTGACTTTAAACCTTAATGTGTTCATATTAAGTAATGGTTGTATACTTTCTACTTCATAAGTCTACATGTTCACTTCTTCAACACTTCGATTTCAAAGTTACAGTCAGTGGAACTCACATCTATGCTTTTTTTTCCTCTCATAAATCTAAGGCCACTTTTATGTTTAAAAGGCCTAAAATATAGTAAATACCAATTTCTAGCCCAAAGTGAGCCCTCAAACTCCCCGAGACGGCCATCGAGTTAGCTAAAAAAGCACCAACTCCGCCAAGATCTTGATTTTTTGGACCACTGAGATCCTCATCGAGATCAAGATCCCTAACCATGGTTCTTCTCCAATCCCCCAAAAAAAAAAGAATACGTAACTCTTAAAACACTTCTAAAAACCAAACGAGTGGCAAAGTAATCATTTAGTTGATACCTAAAAACTTATATTCATTCAAAGCAATTTTAACAGCATTCACCCGCACTAAATAAAGTTCGCTCGAAATACAATTCAATTTGAGCCAACTTAGACTTGTTGGTGATGTATTCTTTAACTAAGTTAGTAAGTGTCCCAATTGGAATATTTTAAATTAAGATTCCTTTTAGATAATCAGTTATTTTAGCAAGTAGCTTTTTTTTTTTTTAATTTATGATTGTTATTTATTGAGTGTTCAAGGGGATCCTAGTCTATAAAGGTTTCCCTAATCGAGTCAATATAGGTTTCCAGATTGAGTCTTAATCTTTTCCCCTCCAATTGTTACACTATATATAGCCCACCCTACCTCATTGTAAAGGACGTTAAATTGAATAAAGACATCAGAGTCTTGAGGGAACTAAGTCGTGGTGGGAGGGCCACAGTGGGTTATGAGAATCATCTTCTTCAAGATTCACCAAGGTCATTCCATCTCCAACAGCAATTCAACACCAATAGCAACATGAAAACCCTAAACCATTAAGTGCAGCCCCTCCCATCCCCATTCCAGCCTTTCCCCTCTTTTCCCCATCCCACGGCCCCACCCTTCTCCTTATATCGCAGCCTGCCCAGAACCCCCCCCCCTTTGCAGCAACCAAGAAACCCTCCCCCACCCCCACCATTTCCCAAACCCTATGGCACCCCTCCCCCTTCTCTTCTTTCTGCTTTCACCCCCCTTTTTCCCTTTTGGATCTAGCAGCAGCAGTAGAACAGAAAAGAAAAGAAAGAAAGATCAAGAAGAAAGGCAAGATCCAAAATCCAACCAAGATCCCAAGGAACCTCCCCAAGAATCAGTTCTTTACCTTATAACAGCCCATAGCAAACCATCCCTAAACCCTCCCATACCAAACCGCAGGCTTTCCTTTTAGCTATAGGGTAATTCTAGTATTAAAAAACCAACCCATTTTGATTTTGTTAGAATCCTATCTACCCAAAACCATCCCATACTGATTTTGTTAAATCCTAACCTGTCCCTATGATTTTCCTAAAATCCTAGCCTTCCCCGAACTTAACCCTAAAAATCATCCCATCCAGATTTGTTAAGAATCTCTTATTCCCAAGTTTGGTTCTTTATTTTCTGGTCCACAAAGGAAAGGATCATGGGCTAACCCTAATTTTAGGGAAATAATTACACCTCCCCCAACCCTAAAATTGTGGTTACATTAGTTGGAAATTTGGTTTGGTGGTCTACCCAAAACAGATGAAAGATTACTGAGATTTGCTATATTTTATGGGAATTATGTTATGTTCAAACCTCAGATTTGAGAGATAAAAATATAACAAAAAATAAAAAGTTGCATCTGAAAGTTGGAAATCACCCCAACAGATTTCCACTACAACCTAAATTTCAGTCCCCACCCCCTCTCTTGATCCAAACTTTTTCTCATATCAGAATTCGATTGTTTAACTGTTATTATGAGATTAAATAAGGGTTACTTGCTTTCTCAATAAAACCATATACTTAAACAATATTTTACATAAACAAAGGATGATTCCAGATCTAGGCGAAACATTGAACTACAACCAAAGAAAATGCCTCAAAAAGACCTTAAATCATTGTATAATTTTCACATCGCTCCAGCAAGTAAGCTAACCAAATGTTGTCTACCTATTGAATAGTTGTATTTACAATAATATTATGCAATGAAATTGCAAAGTTACCAAATAAATTTGGTTCATGGAACCTGAATTCAAACTAGGTGGATAAATGAAGGGAAATGTACACTGCGTACCTTCAAACTCTCTTGACAGCCATTGTTACCACTTGTGGCACCAGCAGTGACTGCAGCCCCAACTTTATCTTTATTATCAGCCTGCATATTGTCCTTTGCAATGCACACAAGATGAATTGCTTGAAGAAGTTTCTCCAACCATTTGTCACGATAGGAATCTCTAGTTAAAGCCTTGAAGTTTGCTAACAATGAATAAAACTCAGAAGTATCATTTACAACACTTCCTGGTGTATCAGTTTTTGGATCACACCTGGTAGCCACATCATCTTCCCTTGACACATCAAGTGGAGTTATATTCTTCCTTCTGAGGGAACGCTTATTCTTCAAGGCTTCTTCCTGCTCAACAGGGGAATCTTCAGACTCGACATCTGGAAGTTCTCCTAGACGTGCTCGAGTTTTTTGAACTAGAAGATCAATTTCATCTTGTTTGTTGTCTTCGTAATCCTTATCTGTTAATTTCCAAAGTTTTCTCTCTACAGTATCATACACTTTTTGGACAATAAAACCAGGATGCTGTGAGCGTAGTGGAAGTTGCTTCCCTAAAGGGACAAAATGCACTACACATTTGTGCATTACAGATTCTGCTGGAACCTCATCACGATGGAAACTGTAGAAGAGCTCTCTAGTATCACGTGCTTCCCAGTTTCCTCCACCCTTTTTATCTGCTTCCTCGGGACGATAGAACCACTGTCCAGTAACCATCACACTCCCATTACTAGTTTGTGCAATATCCTACAAGCAAAAAATCATAACCTGTCCATGAGAACAACCAATGGAACTTTAAAAAAAGATTGTTGAATTAAAATAACTTGAAACCTTTCTCAATTTTGACCTTGGCTCTTTTTATGCACGGAATAAGCATTTGCATGAATTTGATGTTACCATATGTCTAGGACAAGATGACCACCAAACTAGTTTGGCAGCTCCGGCAACTTATGGCATGGTTCCATTGAAAAGCTTTTTAGAAGAGATACGGTTGAGGTTCAAACTATGATATACAAGTAATCTGACAAGAATTTCTTTCTTATTACTCTATATTGATGAAAGGTCCAGTACAACTTAACATAGATATGACCGGCATTGAGATATCCGAAAATTAGCAAGCTGGAAGTATCTGATTAATGTAGAATGAAATAAATGACCCAGTCACCTTAATGATAGCAACGTAAGGCTTCTGATCCCCATCCTCAGGTGTTAAAAGTACCGGATCTTCCTGCATGCAATAATAGCCAGATGAAAGATATATAAGAAGTAGACAATCCCATTAAATGAATCCATTTTTACCAGCTACGAGTCAAAAATTCTAGGCGGAGAAACAAAATCTTCAATTCCAGTGTCCGAGGACCAGTAAAACTTACCAAATACACCTGAAATCAGGCTTCTCAGAGACTCGAAAGTTGACTCCGAGCATCATCAAACAAAGGTATTAAAACAACCAGCTTACCCTTCTTACATCTCAATACCCAACTTAGGAACGATGGTAAATTCAAACACTAATCAGCGGTACAAATGAAGGGAATGTATCAAGTAGATGAACTTCAAGAAGTTGTACACGTAAATAAGACGAATCAGTTTCTAAACGGAAATTATTGCTTATCTTCGAAACCGAGTATTTAAGAGAAGAATTATAGCGAAGACAAATAATCAGAAAATACATGACGAAAATGTAGACGCAAAACCCTAACAAACTAAAATAAATAACCAAAAAGGGAAAGAAAAATTTAGAGACGAAAAATGAAAAAGAAAACAGAGAATAATCATACTAACCAACTCGAAACTATTCCCATCGTACTCGAAAGCGGTATAGTGAGTTCGCCGTCCTCTGCCTTTGCCCGAAGTCTTGATTACTTTTCCAATCGGCTTCGCATCCTCTTGCACCGCCTCATCTTCGCTTTCGCTGCTCTCAGATTCTTCTTCTTCTTCAAGAAGAACTTTCTTTTTCTTATGATGCTCTGCATCTGAAGAAGACGAACGACGCCGTGAGGAAGAAGGTAGCACTTCTGCTTCATCATCTTCGTCACTTGTTGAGACCTGTTTGAACCTTCTCTTCCCCATTACCATTTCTGGTTTGGTAATTTGGATTTTGCCCGCCAATTGCCATAAGAAAACTTGGTCATTATATAGAAACAACAGAAGAATGATCGACCATACTCTTCACTTAAATTACCTGTCTGCCACTGCGTTTTGGTGCGGCTTTTTGCCGCTGTCGCCCAGTTGACACGTATGTGACGAAACTTCGTCGCACTCTCTCAACTCTCAAGTCTCACACACTCAAGAGCCAAGACTACTTTGCAGCGAAGAGTCTGAGATCAATATCTCAGACTTTCGTTAATGCACAGCACTCAAGCAATTTTCCACCTCAACAGGCTAGATCAATATTGGTCCATTTCTTTGTAAGAAATTTTCCACCTCAACAGGCTAGATGTATGACAAGTCTTCCAGCATCACATCACATGGTGGAAAATCCATTTATAGGTCACATCAGTCAGTTGATTGATGTGACCTGTAAATGGATTTCTACCATTTGATGTGATGCTAGGACACTTGTCACACATCTGTAAAGAAATAGATGGCCCAATTCTGACAAGGAAATGGATCTGATAAATTTTTCAATGGGCTACACTGCACAATGAGTGTGAGACCCACAGGGCCACAGTGTCCTGATAAGTCAATTAATGTGGACTCCATGTTCGTAGATGTAAGAACAAGCTGGATGAAAAGGATCTGGCTCTCTCTTCTTGCTTCTGTCGCTTTGCCGCTTAAGTCAAGCTCACTTACTGCACTCGACATTTGGCGTCCTTTTCATTGCACAGGGCATGTGACATTCGTTTCTTCGTCGAGATAATAATGGTGCACGCATATTGACAGTTTGGATGTTTTTTTATTATTATTTAATTCTAGGTGATTTTTCGAGATCTATCTAACAGTTTAGCTAAATGAGCAATTAGAGTCACAATCACTAGAATATAGTTTCAAGTTCACTCAATAATTTTGAGTCTACTTCTCCATCTTATGGACTGACGGACAAGAATATAAGGGTGCTTCTATATTTTTACAAAATATTTATGACCTACAAAGTGTTGATGGTGACCATTTAGTAGTATATATGGATTTGTACAAATGAGAGGCATTTGAAAGCCAGATTCGTATCGAATTGCAACAAAAGAAACTTGTTGGAATCGGGATTAAGCTGGAATTTTATCAGGTAAAGACCATCTAGACAGAAATGAACCATCAATTTATCTCTGGATGAAAGACATATGTCTATCAGTCATATTCAAAGGTTCAGATTCAATTAAAATAATACAAAAAATTTATCCATTCAATATTACATCAACCTTCGGATGTGATTTGATTGACATGTGTCATTCATCCAGAGATAAATGGATGACCAAAACCAGACCTTATAAAGTTCCGGATCAAGCTCATCGTCATTAATATAATGGGCCTTTGAGAAATTGTAGTTGCGATGCCAAGCCCATAGAGCAGGAATGTTACATTTTCTCTCGTAGAAACGGATATTTTTTTTAAAATTGCCTTTTTTAAAAAGGGGGGATTTTTTGTCTTCTTTGGAAATTGTTGGGGATTTTTTTTTTTTTACCCAGGTCTCAAATCGCGTTATCATTAGGTGATTACCTCATATCAATTATCTATTGAATCAACTGAATTAATCAACCTATAAACCCTAACCTAGTCAAGCCAACCGATAGTGATTTAACAAGAAATTGGAAGCAAGAAGAAGAAGAAGACACAGGTGTTTGATGACGGAGTTCGGCTCTTGAGCCTACGTCTCCGGGACTCGAGTGTGAATCCAATCCACTATAGGTTTGGGTGATTACAAACTAAAGAAGAAGAACAGCAAGGAACATATAACCTGTAATACAATGTCTCTCGGTTCTCATAAGACCATCGAACGATCGCCTTGCTCATACGATCAGAAGCCCTATCTTTCCATGATCAACAACCACCTAGAACCATAGGTACAGAAGATCGAAGACGAACGCCATGAACGAAACCTCAAGAAGCTTCAAGAACCCGTAGCAGAGAGCAAACCAAAATCAGAAAGACGAGTTGCATTAACTCGTGCGAACCAAAACCCCAGCCCTAATATAATAAGGCTTGAACCACATGAACCAAAAGAAACCGGTTCGGTTCAATCACTAATAATAATACAAGATTACCAGATTACCCCAACATTCTCCCCCTTAATCTGTATCCCCAAAAAACTAACTATAGTGAATTGGATGCGACCGTCATCGTCCACGTATACCTGCACACACAAGACAAAAGAAAAACATAGTACAAAACAAATAAAGAATATGCAAAATACCTAGACACACTAACCATGCAACACTAATGACTCCATGCAGATATACCATGCAACAGACTGCACTAGGTAGAGAAAACCCTAAACATAACTCATAACTCATAACTCACTCATACAACAATGAAGAGCAAATATGCACACACCAGGCATATATCCCAAAACTGAGATAAACAGAATAAGAGTTATAAAAATTTGGGCAGCATCTCCCCTAAAACTGCAACATATGCAAACCTAATAAACAAACACAAACATACCTGGACATCACCACACCATAGATAAATGAAAAACAAGTATACAATCTCCACAAAAGATAATAACCCACCACATAGACTTACTCATGCCAACACAAGCATAATAAATATATGAATTAAAACAAGTAAGACTTTAAACAAGAGACTTGTATAAATTTCAAGAAATCCATGGTGATATCCAAAAACCAACCTAGATTAACAGAACCTCACAACATCAACAGATGAACAACATGGATCCTGACATAATTGTCAATGCCAATACAGCCCATAAATCTACAAATGCTTACAATATAAGCCAAGTCAAGTCTAAAACATATCATATGATACATAAGAGAACTTAACCAACTAGAGAAAAGAGATTTAAACAATTCAAATATATAAAACATAACAAGTAAGCATAAATCTCTCCCCCTCAATCAGTAGATTCCAAAACTTAGGAAATTCCTAACAAATCCATGTATTTTCATTTCAAATTCTGATTTTAAAACCTTCCCAAAGGAATACAATCATGCAATCAATATGTAAATCACATAGATGCAGATATAAGACATAGAAAATGAAATGAGAAACTAGAGGCAACTGTCAACCTAAAATGCAAATACAATGCAAAAAACTCAACCATCAAGTCTTATATATCAATGCCAAGGGTATTCAAATGAAATCACAACAGAATTCATTAACAAGTCATATTTCCAAACTTAGTTGTTAAAATGCCTAAAGAAGTTGCAAATCTTTCTTTCTTCCACACTAAAGTAAAGAAAGACAACAAGTATCCAATTACCCATTAACATAATGAAGAGAGTAACTCAGGATAGCAAACATTCTAATAGCCTTACATTTAACCAACAAGATGAAAATATTCTAAACAAACCCAAATAGGCAATAACACTCCTCAATCCATCACTGGCTTACTACCACTACTCAGACCAAGACCTCTTCACCCACTCACTACATATGACGAGTACAAGTCACAACTAGACACATCTAGGTCATCTAGAGTAGAAACCAAAACAGAGATAAAAGAAGTAAACTCAATAAGACTTGACAACTCTGACCAACCAGACCAGACTCAATGACCACATAAAAAATCTAACTGCAAACAAGACATAACCTAACCAATAAAACTGGTGCAAGTCATCTTACCAGACAACTCAATAAATCTGACAATAACTACTCCCAAATCAAAATCATACAAGCTGACAAACCATATCCCCCTGAATCTCATGTGAACCCCAACCTGTGAGGACACACCCTCTTGACAACACCTATGTCAAGACCAGCACCAATGCTGAACTGGAGAACAAACATCTCCCCCTGGAGACCAACCTCTCCAAACACTTGACAACATTGTGTCAAAACTAGCACTCATGCTACACATGGAGACTATACCTCTCCAAAAAACCAGGGATATATCTAATGCTATACCAAGTGAAATAGGAATCCTCATGTGTAACCAACTGTAATAAACAGTCTCAACACCACCTATTACCACTCTAGCATTACAAAAAAAAAAAACAGTCAGACAAGTATACCAATGCCAATAAAAACATCCATGAGAGTACAAAACAACAACAAATACATAACATGCCATCACTATCATAATTGGTCAAGAATTCTCACACAACAAGGTATATCTTAACCAATAGAAAAACAGGCATAAAACATGTTGTCTCAGATTTATGAAAAAATAAACAACTTCCTTACACAAGCATATCACCTTAAAAATAAATAGACCACCTCCTTTTAACAAAGGAACAAAATAGGATAAACCAAAGTGTGCACCCAATAGAAAACCAAACAACCAGGTCTTAAAACAAGGTTTATGCTAACACAGAAAGCACCTAGGTCATCAAAGGACCTCAAACATGTTTATTTCACCAGAATTAGGCACATTATTATTAGTTGTCTCATTTTCTTGCAGTTTTCTCTTATATGCAAAACAATCTTTCTTGAAATGTCCTACTTTCTTACAAAAGAAGCATCTCTTGAGGTTTGCATCAGACTTGTTGTTCCCATTATTATTCTTATTGTTATTCTCATGACTTTCAAATACTTTTCCCTTCCCTTTGGGTCTCCTTTGTTTGTAAGAGCCTTTACCCTTAACAAACAGATTCTCCCCACTGCCCTTAGTCATACCAGAAGCCAATAGTTCAGACTCCCTATTCTTTAAGGCATCAATTAGTTGTTCTAGGGAAATGTTTTGACAAGCATACTTGATTGAGTTCTTAACAACAAGATAATCATTATGAAGTGAATTCAATAGGATAATAGACAAGTCCTGATTTTCCAATTTAGTCTTTTCACCTGTATTGGCTAAGTCTTGAATAAGCTTCTTAAATATATCTAGGTTCTTGTCAAGGGTAGTTGTAGGGTCCATCTTAAACCCATACAACCTCTCCTTCAAATAAATTTTGTTACCTAGATTCTTCTTCTGGTATATCTGCTCAAGCTTGTTCCAGACTTTTATAGGGGTGTTGTCTTCATCATCAAGACACCTGATGACCCCATCTGTGATGTTCCAGAGCATGCATCCAATTGCATTCTCCATCACTTCAGTCCTCAAGACTGGATCAATACTTTCAAAGAAAGCATCTGGGTCATCTATAGATCTTAGGAGTTTCTGTTGTGCCATTAAAGCTCGAACCTTCCTCTTCCAAATCCCAAAGTCCCCTGTCCCATCAAACTTCTCAATGTCTACCCTGGAACCCCCCATAGGAGTATCCACACTTAGGTAACTAGGACTCAACCCTAGACCTACTGCTCTAGTAGAGCCTGTGGTAACTACACTAACCACACTGGGAGGAGTGCCCTCCCCTGGTAGACCAAATCCCTTACTTAACTCCACTTTGAAGCAGATAAATCACACACAATCAGTATATATTGGAATTAAATCACAATACTGACATAAACAATTCTGAAAAATATAATGAACACAATTAATCAATCACAATTTTATTATCTACTCATATACATGTGTCAGCAGTATTTAATCAAACATTTATTAACTCAATAGGCCAATATAAACCAAATAAAGTGCCTAAGTTATCAATTGAGATCACTACTGCAGTCTTGTATAAAATTCTAGCAGAAATTATATAACCAGTGATCAATTAACAGTTAATAAAAACAGAATAAATCTCATACATAGATTATCACAATTACAAAGTCAAAACAGGTCATAAAAATTAGAACCGAATACCTACTGGTAACATACAGGAGCAGCAGTAGTATATATGACCAACATATGACAGTAATCAACCTATATTCATATGAGATTAATTCAGCAAATTAATCTAATCAGAATCACCAATCCTCATATAGATTAACATTGGAAATGAACCAAAAAGTTATCAGCAGACCAGAATGGTAAGCAGCAGAAGCAATAAATCAATCTATATTAAAGAAAATAGGTTATCAATTTAACAGGTTAACACTTGCTGAAATTATATAAAAAAAACAGATTATATAACCAAATAAGAGAATCATCCGAATTATAATCAATGACAAGCGAGAAGCATATACAGATTATATAATCAGAGGAAAAATGATTCAATAATTTAACCTATTACAATATGAGATCATAGAATCGAATTAGATATAGGAACTAAACAAAAGCCCTAATCCATCTAATTATCAATCACACGAAAAATGAACCGAAACACCGGCTGTCTCAGGCTAGCAGGGTAACCTCAGCTCTGATGCCAATCTGATGTACCCAGGTCTCAAATCGCGTTATCATTAGGTGATTACCTCATATCAATTATCTATTGAATCAACTGAATTAATCAACCTATAAACCCTAACCTAGTCAAGCCAACCGATAGTGATTTAACAAGAAATTGGAAGCAAGAAGAAGAAGAAGACACAGGTGTTTGATGACGGAGTTCGGCTCTTGAGCCTACGTCTCCGGGACTCGAGTGTGAATCCAATCCACTATAGGTTTGGGTGATTACAAACTAAAGAAGAAGAACAGCAAGGAACATATAACCTGTAATACAATGTCTCTGGTTCTCATAAGACCATCGAACGATCGCCTTGCTCATACGATCAGAAGCCCTATCTTTCCATGATCAACAACCACCTAGAACCATAGGTACAGAAGATCGAAGACGAACGCCATGAACGAAACCTCAAGAAGCTTCAAGAACCCGTAGCAGAGAGCAAACCAAAATCAGAAAGACGAGTTGCATTAACTTGTGCGAACCAAAACCCCAGCCCTAATATAATAAGGCTTGAACCACATGAACCAAAAGAAACCGGTTCGGTTCAATCACTAATAATAATACAAGATTACCAGATTACCCATTTTTTTTTTGAAAAAAAAAAAAAATTTTTTTTTTTATTAAAAATATTCTCTTGTTCCTGTTATCTATTGGACGTTGGACAAAAAAAAATTTTGTTTTTTTTTTTAAAAAAAAAAAAACCAAAAAAAAAAAAAAAAAACCCAAAAAAAAAAAAAAAAAAAAAAAACCCCCCCTCCCCCCCCCCCCCTCCTTTTTTTTTTTACAAAATTTTTCTCTCCTTTGCTTCCATGCTTATACTATTGGACGTTGGAACAGATCAGATACTCATATTTTTTTCCGATAAATCCTTTATTTGTTATTTGGGAAAAAGAATGTGAGCAGGTGAGATAGTTCATATGCTTACATGGTGCCCACACAAATTTCTTGGTTAGACCATAATCAATTAGAAATTTATAAGGTAATAAAAGATCGCTGCATGGCGACCTTTTTCATATGCATGCCAACATAGAGGATCACATGAATTTCTTGACTAGCCCATAGGATTTAAAAAATAATAAAAAGTTTTTTTACCACCAGTTGAGTTGCCTCCTATAATTAATGTCATCTTTGAGTATATTCTCAAATCTCAATGGAGCTTTATATAATTAGTATAGGAGGGGCTTCGCCTCTGGCCTCTAGGGAATTTGAACTTTGACTTCCTACATGAAAGCATTGGTCATTTGCTAGCAATTGAGTCACCCATCGGGGTTACGAGAACACTCTTTATATATAGATGATGGGGATATTGCATATGTCATTAGTGAGAGCCGAACCCACGCCTCTTCACTGAGAGTTGTTGGTCTTACCAATTGAGCAACCCTGCGACAACAAATAATTAAAGGAGTCGATCGGTACGCTTTCGGTAAATTCGGTACGGTACCAACTTTGAATACTGAAAACTAGAACCGTATCATACTGAATTTACTTTGTATTTGCAAAAAACGATTCGGAATTAAATCGGTGTTATAAAATGGTTTAAATACGGTATATAGTGCCATACAATTTTAGTACGAACGAACCCATGCCACTTATTGTTAGTTCATTAAGATCCTAATAAAATTATGATCAAACAATCGATAGAATCTGATATTAACAGAGACAACGCAAGTAATCTAAAACGATGAGTGAATGGCAAAGCAAGTAAATCTAATTAAAGATAGGGTAAAGTGTTTTAATTGTAAAATTACATTTACGGTACCAATTCGGTATGGTTTCGGTACATACCAACGATATGAGTACCTGAAACCAGAAACGTACCGAAAAAATTTGGTTTAGGTACGCGTACCGTACCGAATTTTGAACGGTGTGGTTTTAGACAATGCGGCTCGGTAGGGTTAAAAGGTTTAGATAAGCAATTGACACCCTTACAAATAATAATATGAAGAGTTTTTTATGTATAGATCCCAACCAGACTAACGTCGTTAGCTGCTGTTAATTATATTCAAATTTTAAACATGGAATGACCAAAATGCCTCTCAAATTATTTAATATATTGTGTTATAATTTTATTTTATTTTTTTATAACAATTCATTCAAGATAATTGAAAACCGAGCTACAACAAGCATCTGAGACACAAGCGTTTTGGAGCCAATAAGTGGAAACCGGCCAACTCGAGAGAGAGAGAGAGAGAGAGAGAGAGAGAGAGAGAGAGAGAGAGAGAGAGAGAGAGAGAGAGAGATGACCTTCTTAGTGAGGGAATTCGCAACTAAGTTGGACTCCCTATAAATAAAAGACAAATAGCACCTAACAAACTTAGATGCAAGGTACATAATATCATCAATAATCACTTGAGCTTCAACTCTACAACCTTTTCCTTGGTTCCTTAGGCAAGTAATGAGCTCCAAACAGTTCGATTCTAGCGACTATTGAATCATAGCATTCTCCAAGGGCGTGGAGCACTCCATGTATGAGGCCCAAAGCTTCACCAATAAAAGGACAAGTAAACTAGGTTGGGAAGGGGATGCCTAGCTTGCAGATACCCATGTGGTCTCTAATTACAACGTCGATTCCACCCGCATTCGAGTCTTTTTTTGTTGTAGCATCGGAGTTGATTTTAACCCAACCTTCTTGTGGCGCTGCTCATTCATTCTTTTGATGGAAAGGAGTAGAGTTTTTGAGAGTAGAAGTTGGTTGGGAACCCATAAATTCCTTGTGAGCTCTCTCTACTTTGATGGTTACTTTAGTAGGTTGCCAAGTATTGTTGTTGAAGATGAGGTCACTTCTAGCTGTCCAGAGGTATCATAGCAACAAAGAGGCTTTCCCAGCAATCCTGTTGTAACTCTTTCTACTATCTTCTTTAAAGGCACCCCACGAATCAATAAGCTCATGTATCATCTGCTCTTGATTTTCTCTATGGTTTAATTCGGATCCGAATCGACTGTTTCTCGCAAACTCACACTTGAGAATGACATGTTGAATTGATTCTGGACCCTTCCCACATCTCATACAGTTCGAATCCACTAGGATATTTCAATGCTATAGGGCATGGGTTGTAGGCAGTCCACACACACATGCTCGCCATAGGAATTGTTAATTTTTTGGCAAGGTTGGATAACCTCAAATACTCTTCCATGTGCTATCTGGAACTTCATCCCAATTGTTCCCTTTCGAGGATGACGTTTTTTTTTTCCTCCCAAAATTAGATTGTAGGCTGATCTCGTTGAGAAGTTGTCGTTTCTGGCTACAACCCATAAAAAGTATCCTCTTTGCTGAATAGGCTAAGTTGGATCTTCTGAATTTCTATTACATTTTTCTCTTCAAATAGGGCTTCAACGATTTGGTAGTTCTAGCAGTTGTTTTATTTGTCTATCAGTTATGATACAAGTAGAATATTGCAACTATTATAATTGAATACAACTGATGCTCTTTAGCCATTCACAATAAGTAATATATATATATATATATATATATAAATAACAAAATATATTAAATAATTTGAAGAGTATTTTGATTTCTCCAAGTTTGAAAATGGTTGGGCCCACACATAATATTGCACAAAGGGAACGCAATATTAGTTTTTGGTGTTGATACGAAATCCTGCTCGTCCTTCCTGTCACATTCCTGCAAAATACGTGCTTGACCTTGGGTGGTTAAGGTACGTCTCCAACGAGCAAGTCAGTACCAATGATATGATATCAACTACTCAATAGATAATTCAAGTAATTTATCACACATAATATGAATACTTACTACATAAAGCCTGCCTGAAGTGGTTATATAGTTTTAGATATTAGAGTTAGACTCCAAATATAACTCTAAGATGAGTTGTGTTAGGGAAGTGACTCTAGGAATAGTTATTCACCTGACTTATTCTTCTAGGTAGTTGACAGATGATAAAAGTTTACCTTGATCGGGCACCCTTAACATAATGGTCGGACCGTCCATTAACACCATGATCGAGACAACTGTATTGAACCCATTGGTCGGACCGATCAGGGTAGAATAACTATTTTTAGTTATTAACAGGTCCACTAAGGGACTCACACATAAAAAAGTATAATCTAAGTAGATTAATGGGTAAAAAATATAAAATATTTAATGGGCGCTGTTATTACTTATTAGGTCCCTCCGTGCACCGAGTCACCCAGTGGTTGAATATTAACACCGGTCCAATACACTTGAACTTGACAGTTGTCGTAGTCATAATGGGTAAACCGGCCCTACAAGCAAAAGGAATTTGGTTTGTTTTCTTCGTACGCTCACGAGAAGTGAACGTGAAAGAGAAAACTAAAAAGACAATAAACCCCAGAAAGATGATCAAAAGCGAAGTGCACTGGTGGAGAAAAAGGTTGTAGAAACAATGACATTTTGGTAATTAAGAAACATAGTCCCGGCTTTAAAATGCTCACGCGAAAATCACTCATCCCACCAAAAATCGATTTTCCGCCGAGCCTTTCAGCAGTTGCAGAGTTGCAGAGTTCATAAAAATGGATCAGGTACGAATCCGAAACCCTAGAAAACTTAACTCTTCATTCTTGAATGTTTTTACGACATTGTGAAAGAGTTTCGCTGTCTCAGGCATGAATCTAAAGGATCCTTTTAAAGTTTCTATATAATATCAAATGACAAGCAGAATCGTTTTTCAAGTCCCTAGAGTTGGAAATCTTATTGTGCTCAAGTTAGAGTCATTAACTTTTCCCCTTAAAACATCTGCATGGTCTTTTAACATCGTTCGAACGGTTCTCTTTGCCTATTTGCTGCCATAAGTTTTATTTGTTATTTCTATTTTGTAATCTGACGGAGTCGTTCGAACAAATGACTTCGAGAAGGATTCAAATTCTCGAGTTTGATTACTACCGAATTAAGCTTTTTTTTCTGCCTTTTTTGCATCAGTACTCTGTAGATCTAAGCTGTCCAAGAATATATGATTTCCCCCCTCCTGTAACTGTTTTCTTTAATGATTCTTTGCGCACTGATTCTGTTACTATCCATTTGTAGGTATCCCCTTCTTTTGTGATGGGCTCGATGGAGGAAGACCAGAATACGATGAAATACCTATATAATAGACTCCCTGGTTTTGGTTTCTCTCCTAGTGATGAACAACTAATTGGACATTACCTGAAACTGAAGCTTGAAGGAGCCGAAGATAAGGTACACTTGATCAAGGAAGTTGACATTAATAATTGGGACCCGGCAGCCCTACCAGGTACTCCGTATTTCTTTGTTCTGGTAATTTTTTGTAGCGTTAGTTCTTTGTTTCTTTTAAGTTCTAACAGGTACTCGTGTTGTGACAGAAATAGCTGTAGTACCCTCCATTACGGAGTGGTATTTCTTCTCTCGTCGAGAGAACAAGGAAGGAAGACTGGGTAACTGGGTCAGTCAGACACAACCAGAACCTGTCATGTCCGAAGCCGGCGAACAAGTACCTACAGTTTCTTCAGCCGTTTTGGGGACAAGAAAGAAGAGAAAACAGAGTGGATGTACGATGAGCTCACCAAGAGTAACGGCGAGGAACCATTGGCTGTGTTCCGCTTGCGTAAGGTGGAAATTATGCAGTGATCTGTTCCGGCTGTTCATATCAGTTTGAATTTTCTTTTGGGCGTATTTTCCAGTTTTAAAAGTGACATTAGTTTTGTATATTTGATTGATCTGTTTTTTCATTTTGAACCATCTAAGACGTTTGCAAGAGACAAGCTAGGAGACTCAGGTTTATACACAAGACTCCATGCATTTTTAAAAGGCACTACTTTTGTTAATGTTGCTTCTAGCCATTTAGAATTGGGATATGCGTATCTATCAAATGCAAATTAAAGTACTTTAAAATTCTTATAATTTGATTTATCATTTTATGCATGCTAAGGACAAAAGTTCTATTTGATTGTGGGCTTGACCCTGTAAAGACTATGCTCAAAGTCAAAGATGGATGACCATTATTTACAAGCTAATGGAGATGAATTAATTTTAATTCATATGGTTGGATGGTTGAAGTATTTTTTTGTAAATTTCCTACAAAACAGGGATCATGTTTTAAGAGAAAAAGACACTTGTCAATCATCCACCTATATAGATTGGAATTAATTTATATCTATGTAACCATGTGGGTGGAGGGTCTGGACTCCAGCTTAGGACGGATTTTTATTTGCGGCAGCAGCTGCCGACGGCTCAGATGCAGCCACGTAATCAAAATTACATCGAACGGTTGTAAAATAAAAAGCAAGAATATATATGTAAATATAAATAATTATTATTTCATCTAAAAGGTTAAAAGTCTTGAAATTTAAAAAATCAATCCCTCCAACCGACCCAATCCCCAAATTCCCAAATACCTTTGTGCGCTCCGCCTCTTCATCGTTCCACCGCCACCTCCACCTCCACCTATAGACTTCGCCGGTACCTTCGATGATCGTTGTCGCGGGCAAAAGTTATGAAAGAAGCAGCGGCATCAGATCTGTCGTCGATGGATCCATTGTAGAGGGTAGCGATCTGTTCCAGATGATTTAGAGAATGGTTTGTTGGTTGCGATGGGAGGGAGAGTGAGCAGTAACCAAGGTACTCATCATCGCGGTTGTGTCGGAGGCGGAAACACAGAGGAACCAGGAAACATCACCGATGGAGTTTTCAAGCTGAGAACCCATCTTCTTGAAAGCAGCGGCGGGGTTGATGGTGTAGACAAGCTTCATGAGGCCATGGGCACGACACTTGAAGACAACAGCGAGGGCCTTGTCGAGTACCTGCTCTGTGTCATCGATGATCCGGCAAGTTGGGCGCTCGTAGAAGTCGGAGCTAGCACAGGCAGCCTGACGGAGTAGGGCAGCGATTTCTCCGTTTTGGATTTAAACCATGCACAGTCATCCTTCCAGGTATGGTGGGCTTTGTCGGCGAATTTGATCACCTGATCCGCCAATTGAATTGGCTTCGCAAGGATCTCCTTCAGATGTCCGCCATGGCCAACCCACAAGAGATGGAACAAGATCAACACCACAGCAGAACCCTTAAACCAAAGGAACCAAAAAAGCAAAAAATCACAGAAATAATGAATGCATAAATAAACGAAGACGAGCTACTTGTTTACTGATCTGCAGAATGGATGGACATAGGCAACGCTCTGTTACTGTTCACCGAATGGATATATGGGATTTGGGGGTGGGTATACGAGGGATTCATTTTGTAAATTAATAATCTCTAAACCTGTAAAATGTAAAACTAAAAAATAAATATTTACAAATTAATCCAGTCTATTGATTTTCAACCATTCGATCAAAATGTATTCATGTGGCAACATCAGAGCATTTGGTGGAGGCTTCTCTGACCTTTTTGCTCAAGATATACTCAAATCTCCATAGAACCCCAATTGGAGGTCTTATTGCCATACAAGCTAGGTGTTGGTGATGCAGTTATTCGCAGATGGCATTCCAGTGGAAACGATGGACAAAGAGCTCACAAAAGTAGAGTGGTTAGAGGTGGCCTTAGGACACAGCATAGATGGGAAAGGAAAACGTATTAGACGTTAAGGCACTGGGTGAAGCGAGAGTAGTTATTGCATATTAGGTGGGGGTTGAGTTGCATAATTGCATTGCTTAAGCCATGAGCCGCAAGAGACCACTCCCTATATACTTACCAAGAGGCTAGCGTGAGGGAAGCATGGGCTGTGCACCCAAGTGGTGTTAATGGATACTAGACAGGTAAGTTGAGACTTGAAGTGATAATGGGCGTTGCACCCAAATTTGACCATAGAGCTTTGAAGCAAACAGAATGCAGGAAACAAAAGGTTGGGAAGTTCTTGGATTTTTTATCAACCCAAAAAAAAAAAAATAGCAATCTTGATTTGAACAGTTGCGCTGAAGATCTGTGTTTCTCAAAGAGTTTGAAAGAGCGCCTGCGTCCACTTTCTTAACCTGGGAGCCAACAATTTCGTCGGTAATACTACAGATCAGGCTGCAGTTTGAGAATTGACGAGGGTGCTTGTTTTAAGATGAAGAAAATGGGTGAAGAAAAACGAGTGGAGAGAGTATTTCTCCGCCAATCTTTCCTCGGATCTATTTATAAATAAAGGATAAAACGATATTCTCCTCTCAATTTTATTCTTCTTCTTTTTCTCCCTTTTCTTTTGGTCCAATGGCGTTCACGATTACAAAGATCCTGAATCTAGAGGGTGATTATGGGCCAGCTTGTCGGGCTGGAAACAGAAGAGGCCCTCTTGCTAAGGAATTCCCTGCACCAAGTATCGTCTAATCAGTCTTACCAAAAAGATAAAAATAAAAAAAAAAAAGATTAAAATTTATGTGACAATCATATCTCTCACCGGATGCCAATAAGGTAATCCTTGAATTAGCTTCTCATTTATTGGGTGAAGAAATATATATATATAAAGAACAAAACGCCCCATGCCTTGATCAAGTGCATTATTTTGCAGTTAGGAAACTTAAATCTGGAAAATGAGAGATGTCTATAATGCACTACCTAATATATGACAACGCGTGATTGGGCAAGACCTTTCTGAGTAGCAATGACCATCATACGAATGAACGTTCAAAACAGAGGCAAACTTGCAGGGAAGCGTACATGCATCCACTGCTTTTCGTAAGATGCCATATGGTCCCAGCCAATTTCATTCAGCAAAGAGAGCTTCATGTCATACAGTTTCTTCTTCGGCGGCTCCACTTCATCTTGAATTATTTCATTCAGCACCTGGTCAAACATATGAGAATGTTAGCAAATGATATCAGAAACTTCTACAAGATTAATGTTGATACCTATTGTAATTACATTTTGGGATTCAGCCATAATCATGGTATTTGAGCTTATTTGAGCTCACTCCCAAGTGGTTTGCTAGCCCCCATTTCCCAAGTTTGAATCCTCTCTGCTCCTCTGTTTCTCACATTGGGCAGTTGTGCGCTCTTTTGCCTGGACAAGGAATCACTACCGGTTTCTCTAGACTATACTAGGCCTCCAAAGGAACTACACTGATGGGTCAGTGCTTGCACTAGTAGTTCATGGGGCTAATGCTTGCATAGGTCAAACTTGAAAGTCTGAACACTGCATGGCCAGGGGCACAAGGTCACCACTGCATCCCCACTTTTCCTACCCCCCCCCCCCCAAAAAAAAAAAAAAAAAAAGTCATGTTTGAACTCTAGCGAATGTCTAGTTTCAACAGTTTCTAATTCTCAAGTAAGATGCCAAAATACGCCATCCCTGGTGAATGCGTGCATATATGCACTGGTTACACCATTGTTGAAGTCAAACAAACTAGAGGCCTTACGCTCCACTACGGCAACTTTCCAAGGCAAACTTAACAAAATACAGTACCAACTTTAAGTCCAGCCAGCAAAAGTATAATAATGATGAAAGAAAATGAAATATAGCTTCTTGTCTCATCTTCAACGCACAATCTAATGAGAGACATGGTCTGCACAATGTTTAACAAGAGAATTTTCCTTTGGGTGGCAGGGGTGGGGTAGGGTGCACCAACTTGCATATTTAATTTGTATTTTGTCCATTTTGGTAGCAACTGGTGAATTTCTTCGCATCCTAAAAGATTTGTAAATCTATTTTCAACTGACAGCCCCAAGGTTTCATCAAAAACTATGCCAATAATTTGCCAAATCACGATGGTAAGCCACCGGTGAAACCAAAAGAAAGAACTGAAAACAAAATTCAAATAACCTGCAATTGAATAAACATTAGGAAAAAAAAAGAACTGAATACAAAATTCAGATAAGCTACAACAGAATAAACATGATGAAAATTCTGCCAGAACCCGCATAAATTAGGTTTGCAGCTCCAGCGAATAAGGATCAAAGAGGAGGTGGTGTAGCACTCTAAAGACCAAACGAGTTAAATGTTATCAGCTCAAAAGCTACACCGCAATTGAGAACCTTTAGCACTTCAGTCATTTCCACATGTCAGAGACTACGCTCTAACTCTATCTCAGAGGTAAGTTTTGAACATACGGTTTCATATGGTATCTTTGTAAAACCAACCATAACTTCCAATTGGCAGTTGGTTACAAGTCATTTAGTCACCGTTTAGTTCTCAGACCAATGGGAGCACTCATGTGTCAATACAATACTCTGAAAGCTGTTCCAAGAATAATATTTGTTTGGGGCTGTTTTAGGAAAAAGAAGGAAGAAGATGAAGAAACCTTCTCCCTCCCCCTCCTCTCTAACTCCTCTAGAGACCTCACTGTTTGGCTCCCCTCCCCCTCAAAAACCTTCTCCACCTCTTTTGCCTGGAACCTCCTCAGACCCCATAGTCCTAAGCCCCCCTGGCCCCCCTAGTTTGGTTCAAAGGCTTCATTCCCCACCACTCCCTTACCCTCTGGAGAGCCCTTAACCTTGTCCTCCCCACCCAATCCTTCCTTATTGACTGCCATATTCCTGCTAAACCAAATTGCATCCTTTGTTGGAACGGTGTGGAGAACCTGGAGCACATTATCTTTTCTTGCCCCTTCTCCAAATCTATCTGGGGAAAAGCCCTAGCTTCCATTTGGCCCCGTTCGAGGCAATCCTATGGGTTCTTTCGAGATTGGTCTTGTATTTTGAGAAACTTTTCAGGCTCTTCCATTTGTGATCGGATGGGTAAACTACTGTACTATGCCTTGATCCACCACCTATGGTGGGAGCGCAATCTTCGGAGATGGACATCCAAATCCCGCTCAATAGATAGGATTTGAAACGCTATTTATTTTGATGTTTCTTCTAGACTGTTAGCGATTCCCCATCCCCTTGTTGATGATACCCTAAGGAACAGACTTATTGTTGTCTCCTGGGGTCTTAATTCTTCTTTTAGGCCTTCTGCTTAAAGGCCTCGAAATCTTGTTTCTTTGTTTAATATATTTTTTATTCATAAAAAAATTAAAAAAAGGATGAAGAAAAATCCCATAATCGATGGTGCAACATATGGTTGGTTTGAGATGAACCACCAAATCTGATATGCAGAACTAGAGATTTTCTCAGCTGTCCTATATTCAGATGACCACCAGATGCTAGCACATATGCAGTTATATTCATGTATCTGGGATTGGTTTCCAACATTAAGTTCTTCGGGGGCCTTTTTTGTCTTCTTTTGCCTCGTATAAAATGAAACTAGAAATAGTTCTCTCTGACTTTAGTGCTTTATTATTTGATTGTAAATTCTATGGGCAATTAGATGCTTGAACCTCTTGACGGATGCAACTAAGTAGCTTACCTTTAATGCTGTCCCGATTCTTCCAGCACGTCTTTCGCGTACAACCAAAAGTTTTCTGTACTTGGAGGACTTTACATCCGCCCATCTTGTAAGTTCTTTGAAGTTCTCTTCAAACAAATCTCGCTGGTAGCCAGAGTCTGCCTTGGATTCCTCCGTTGCCTCACCTGAGTCTTTGGTACCTACTGTGGTTCCTGCTGGTGCTTTCATTCCCTGCCATAAAGTTGAAAAGCTTGGGACTCAAACAGACCTTCATGACTTATAAGTATAGAACATAGTAAAAAAGTTTATATCCAGCAAAAACAAGCTTTGAATTGGTTAGATACTGTCAGTATAGAGAACCAATAGTTATTGTCGGCATACCTATTGCACGTGTAGAGACTTATTTTTAGCTATTGGCATGACACTAGATCTCTAAGTTGTTTTTATTACCCAATGGGTGACAGACTGACAGGTTCCCTTCCCCCCACCCCCCCCCCCCAAATTTTTTTTTTTTTTTTTTTTTCCCCCTTTTTTAAGGTAAAGTAAACAAGAAATTTCATATCCTTCAACTCTATAAGGAAGTCAGCATGATTGTAGTTTGGAAAGATCCAGCAAATTCTAACACTGCCTTTTAAGTTAAGTATTTTGTGCACAACTCAGACACTTAAAGCATTAAAGTGATAAGTATACTATGTAGGTTACTGGGACACACTGCTCATGCAAAGTTCAATACAATATACAAGAACAAATATGTTTTCATTGATTTTCTCACTATGAAGCTAAATGAGTAATGACCACCATTAAGAAACACTATAGAGAACTAGTAAAGTATTTAACAGCGCTCAACAGCTGGCTCTTTAACAATGTAGATTTTCTGAAGTTTGACAATACAATATTGTGTAAATAGAAACTTCGAATTAGGGTTCCAAAAAATAAAAAATAAAAAAGAACGGAACTTAATCCCTCCAATCACTGAGACTAAGATGTGGATGTCCAGCAGCAGAAACATATTGGCTTATCATGTGGTCATACTTAAATATAACAAAGACCACACTTGAGAATTATACCTTGCAATGTTCGATCTCTGCAAGTGCACGCCCCTTTTGGTACAATGCCTCAACTAACTGGTCATGGGCGAGCTCAATTTTCTTCTTGATTTTCTACAAAAAGAAACAAAGAAAGAAAGAAAATCACAGCATATAATTACATATAGAAATGTGATCTCTTGATAAAATAGCCTACAATGCAAGTCATAAAAATTTAAAACTCAGGCTTTGGCAGTTAGCACAAATGTTGCTGGCTACATGGATCCTCCTACTCCAATCAACTCCATTAAATGGCATTCTTGTTTTTGGTCCTTAGCAGTTCTATTTATTTCTTCACCTTGTCTTGTATTGTCATTTTAGGCTTGTATCCAACTCATTTTGTTCCTCCAATCTAAATCAAATCACTCCACATCGGAATTATTCCTAAAGGGCAACCTGGTGCCAAAGGCCTCCACATTAGCACAGTCCACGAAGGCAGTTTTGGAATTATTCCTAAATAAAACTCTAATTCGTCCATTCATTTTTCTCTTTCTAAGTTTGTCTGCTCATTCTTCTCAACTACACTAAGTTTCTTTAAATGTTATCTCTCACTGCACAACATTCAGCTCCACATGCAACTGTTCAAAATAATTAGGAAAAAAGATATTCGGGGGAAAACACATGCAGAAACTTCTCATGTGCTAAAATCATGGTGCCCCTGAAGTTTACCTACAGTTAGCACAGCCAAGCCACCAGAAAACCAAATTCATGGAGTCATGATTTTATAACAAGCAGACCTTCTCAATTAACTTAGGACATTAATTTTATAATTACTATTCCTGTTAAGAAAGCAGCAGAAATAGCTATTTACCTCTCCCTCATCATCTTCAGGGTCAGTTTTCACAGATAAATATTTAGCCAGCTCATCTTTGTCAATACTATCAATCACATCATTTGCTGCTTCAATAACCTGCAAAGTGGCAATTCACAATTATAACAAACCTACTAAAGGTTAAATGCCTCCACCGGTGTCAATAAAATATTAGTTTGGAAGTGTAAATTATGAAAAGGTCAACAATGCCATTAATTCGAAGTATGTCTAGTCTATAGGCTATGGACCAACCAATTTTTCATGGTATTGTAAGAAAGGAAACATGCTTGACTTCTAAGTTAACGTAAAATTGCAACATGATGGGGGGGGGGGGGAATCCCATTGTGGGGAGGGGTTGGAGGTGAATGAATCGGACAGGTGACGATGTAGATAGGTTACAAAATGAGTTAATCTCAACCAGAACTTGCTTATCTGGTTCTAATGTTGGGGCATGGGGGAGGTGAAGGAAGCCATGCCTAAGGAAAGGGCAAGTGGCAGCTGGCCCCACTTAAGTTTTGAGGAATCAATGATGATATAGATAGGATGGGCTCTCTGAGTCAAAAGGCATGGGCTCTATGTCCCCTCCCTAAGAATTTGGAGATTTAAATCATATGCAAGTAGTTGGGTCCTAACATGGGTTTACATTGAAGGGTAAGGGGGAAAGCTAATCTATTGTAGTTTATAGATTTTAAGGTGGTGGTGTCTTGCGAAGGGCCAAAAAAAGATATTTATTTGGCTACTCAAACACTAATACAGCTACCATGCATTAGATATATGGTAGTTTCTCTAGGTGAGGCCCGGGAAAACATCCTTTGCTGTGCACAGCAGTGAACATATATACCAAATGATTGGTAGATGGATAGATAGATAGATAGATAGATAGATAGATAGATAAATAATAATATATCTATCTATATAAATAAATAAATAATAATAAATAATATATAAACAACTAGAACCAAAAAGGGAAAAAAAAATGAAAGAGGAATTAATAAGAATTATAGATGAATTTTCAAGAGCAAATTATTAAAAATAAATAATAATAATTTTGAATGCTAGTAACTTTCTACAACTTTCTAAAAACTCTCAAACGTGGAAGATTGTGCACCTATTTTTTAGGAATTGAATTATTAAAAAGAGAATCCAAAAAGATAAAAAGTATAACTAAATATATACATAAAGGTAGAGGGTAATTTGGGTAGTTCATAAGAGAAAATTAGTTGGGCAGGAAAAATTATCACAAAATTTGAGATTTCGTAATTATTTTAAAAAAAAAAGAATCTAATTGAGTAAAACTTTTTTAAAAATATCTTATTGAGTAAATTTTTTTTAAAATCTGACCATCTGGGAATTTTTCCCTATTATATATGGAGCAGTAGGTTGTACTTGTAGCATGGGTTTACATTTCAAGGGGAAAAGAAAAACTAATGCAGTTTACAGCGATCATGCAATACATATACTGTAGTTTCTCCACGTGAGTACTAGCGACTTGCATGTTTACCAGTGCTTAAAGTCTCTTATTCTTATTCAGCATTGCACAATCTAGATGTTATACTGAACCAGATTTTAAAAAATAATTTCTTACACTATCACAAAGTTCAAAACAAAGTAAATGCATGAGACTTTGGCTTCAAGATTTGCCATGACTTATCATCAAAGTCTTCTACACTTCAAATGCCCCAAACTACAGTGCTTGATTCAAAATTAGTTAGAAATAGAATAGGAGAACCCTTGATTCGTTTGACAAATTAGTTGAGATAGAACAGTAACAGGCACATGTATAGTCCAAAGGCCACTCTTCGAACCAAGGTTCTAAGAATCAGGATTAGATCAGGCATGTCAACCAATCATATCAAGATTTCTGAAAACTTAGTTAGATGGCCATATCCTAATGGATAACTAGCGAGTTCAGATGATCCACAATGGGACTATGGCTAATTTGACCTCTTGTACTGCCCTTAATATTATTGGCTCCAAATTTCTGGTAGTCAGATTGGTTACATCTGCCCATTGCAGGAGAAGAGAGTATAATTCAAAATTGCAACTAAAGGTTAAACATGGACCCCAATTAAATCTGAACCAGACAACAATAAAAATTTAACTTCAATTAGAGACTCCCAACCTCAAAAAACTGAGTTCCTGGCTTCTCATCTTTTCTGGAACCAAAATCACACAAGGCATTCCATAAGTAGAACCATCTAAGGTTTTCTTTTGAACATATAGCAACTCCAGGTACAACTTTAATTTCCCATTGCTGTACATTTTCCCATCACACATATCAAGGATCTACTTGGACTCAGACCTTCTACCAGCTCAAAATCATTATCAGCAATCAATCATAAGGTTAATTGCGACCCCTACTTTAAATCAAATTTGAATGGCCAAATTGATTTTGATTTTATTCTCTATTAGAACTTCAATTTCTAGGATGCATATTGTAAGCTTTTGAAAAGCTTGCCAAACAAATCCTCTTTTGGGTGAATAAATAACACAATGAAAATCAATATTTCTTTACTATCAAAAAAAAAAAAAAAAAAAAAAAAAAAAAGGAGGGGGGGGGGGGGGGGGGGGGGGGGGGAAAGAGAAAGGAAGGAAAGAAAATCAATATTTCTTTACTATCAAACAAATGGAAATAGATGGCTCAAAATGCAAGTCATCAGAACTTTAACAACATTAATGAAAATTCCAAATTCTAATTTTTATATTTCTGGGGAATGAATACAGGTAGCAAAAACTTAGCAGGCAAAAAATAACCATGAAACGATGAGTGATAGAATGGAACAAGGATATTCAGCTCTCACATTCTCAAAGATGAAAAGATAAAAATGATTAGTCATCCAAAACTCGTAGCCTACCACTTAACTGCATCATGAAATATTTCTGAACATGTTCGATTCAAAAGCATATATATCAAAGTTTAATGTCTCAAAGAAAACTAGAGAACTACCTCCTCATTAAAGTGAATTGTGTCTGCATCACTACCTTGGGAGACCAAGCTCTCCAAGATTTTTGCAAGCAATGGTGTGTATTTTGGATATTCATCCTGCAAAATACAAATTTGACAGAAGTCACTAACTAAAATATGATGTGGAGCTGATGCCAAAATCAAAGGGAGAAAGTTATTGCTCAAATGATGAAATTCAGCACAAATTTAATAAAAATATGGTTAACAGCCAACGTGTTATGTATTCAAGAAGAATTTGCAAGACACTCATTGGGAAAAAAGGGTGCTAGATATATAACCAAAGAATACACAAGATGATGTAAACCTCAAACCCAGGGTTTAACCTTCAGAATCATTCAAGTTAACCAGCAGTAAAATAGGTTTTTACTAACCCTGCAGTCATGGCTGCCATTAATTGATTCTAGGGTTGGGGATAGGTTAAACAAGAGTTGGGTATGGTCTAGAAGCTACGGTGTGATGAATCTCAAATCTGAACCTTGCTGTATTTTAAATTCGAATTGAAATTTCACGTCTAGGCTTTAGGAAGATCAGGTTTACTAGAATTTAGGGTTCCTAGGGGGTGGTGAGGGTTAGCATTAAGGTCAAAGGTAAAGGAGGGGTTGGGGATGATGATTAAGGAAATAAGACTTACATGAAGGGTTAGAAAGATCTAAGTAAAGAAGGCTAGAGTTTTGGCGAATTTAGGGCAGCAAATGATTTAGGGTTTAGACTAGGGTTTCGTTGGTCCGGTTGGGCTGGAATGGAGAGGAAAGGTCACTAGGATTGGAGGGACGAGGTTCTTTAAGTTTTGGAGAGATCGAACGGTTAGATTGGTGTAGAACCGACCTTGAATTTTAAGTCTTTAGAGAAGTCCGAAAATTCCAGAAATACGAAAAAAGGATATGGAGGATAGGGTAGGGTCTAAAGGAAGAAGAAAGGATTCAGCTGTCCTAGGGTTTAAAGGGATGGGTAGGACATAGATTGGGATAAAAAAACTAGGGTAGGGGAGGGGGTGAGGTTTCCTAGAGGGATGGGATTTAGGTTTGGGGGGTGTTTGTGGGATCTAGGGTTTACGGTTTGGGGAAAGAACTAGGGTTGCTGTAGGACTACAGGAGGGGGAGTATGGAGCGCTGCAAAAGAAAAAGGAGGAGAAAGTTAGGGGTGCTGGCGGGGGATTGTATGCACTTACTTGAGAAAGAGAGAAGAGGTTGAAGAACTTTGTAAAACAGCAGCAAATGAAAAACCAACAGCAGCCGCAGGCCTCAGGAAACCCATGACTTCAATAGTCACCTTCAAATTCTTAAGTTTTTCAATAATCAAGTCTGCCTTGGCTGTGTCTATAGCCTTACATAAGTGAACTCAAACTGGGACTCAACATTAGAAGGTGACTGAAACTAGGACTCTTATTGGACTCAGGAGTCATTCTAACAAGGATTTTATCTTCGGATAATTCAACGGAGGCTATTTACTTAATTAGGAGACTTATGGAAAGGTATAGAGAATGTAGGAAAGACCTTCATATGGTATTTATTGACCTAGAAAAAGCTTATGATAGAGTCCCTAGAGCGTTAATTTGGCAAGTACTAGAGAAAAGAAGTGTTGCAAGTAAATATGTAGATATAGTTAAGGATATGTATGATGGTTCGGTGACTAGTATTAGAACAATGGGGGGACAAAGTAATGAATTCCCGATAATAGTTGGGCTACATCAAGGGTCAACTTTAAGCCCATATCTATTTGCACTGGTAATGGATGAATTAACCACAGACATTCAAGATGAGGTCCCCTGGTGTATGCTTTTTGCGGATGATATTGTGTTGATTGATGAGACCCAAGTGGGGATTAATACCAAATTAGAATCATGGAGAGTAGCTTTGGAATCAAAAGGCTTTAAACTTAGTAGATCAAAGACAGAATATCTAGTTTGTAACTTTAGTCATGATCGGGCAGATGATGAGGTGGTGATACTTGACGATAAAGAGATTCCTCAGAGTGATTGTTTTAGGTACCTAGGTTCAATCATAAGTAAAAGAGGTGATTTAGAGGATGAGGTTTCCCAATGAATTAAAATAGGGTGGATGAAGTGGAGAGGTGTGTCCAAAGTCTTATGTGATCAGCGCATTCCATTAAAGCTTAAAGGAAAATTTTATAGGACCGTTATTCGATCAGCTATGATGTACGGTGCAGAGTGTTGGGCTGTTAAAAAGAATCATATAGATAAACTCAGTGTAGCAGAAATGAGGATGCTAAGATGGATGAGTGGCAAAACTAGGATGGATAAGATAAGAAATGATCATATTAGAGTTGGTCTGGGAGTTGCTCCCATAAGTGATAAGCTTAGAGAAAGTCGTTTGAGGTGGCACGGCCACGTTCAACGGAGACCTATAAATGCTCATGTTCGGAGAAGTGATATAATCCATATTGAAGGAACTAGAAGAGCTAGGGGTAGACCTAAGATAACCTTAGGAGAAGTGGTGAGAAAGGATATGTATAGCTTAGGCCTTGTATCTAGCATGGCCTCGAACAGAACTAATTGGAGGGCAAGAATCCATGTAGCTGACCCCATTTAGTTGGGACAAGGCTTATTGTTGTTGTTGTTGTTGTATAATTCAAATTACAAAACATGAGTAGGACTAGACTCCTTGTTGAACTTGAACTACAACTAAAGGGAATCCCTCTCTAATTGGGACTCCTAACTTTATTGGACTCTTAGTAACTTAACCAAAACAAAACCAAACTTCAAAACAAAAGTAGAACTAGTTTGCCAATAGAATTTAGGCCACCACTAGAGGAATCCAAGCTAGACTGGGAATCTTTTATGACTTAACAAAAACTAACTCAAATATGAAAATAAGATTAGGACTAGATTCCTAATAAAATTCTGGTTCATCTTATAGATCAAGTTGGGTTGGACCAGGCGGACCCAAATTACCAAAATGCCCCTATGCTTTCCCTGGGTTGCTGGCAGGGCCACAGAGTACTGCAACGTCCCTGGGCCTTCTTTGGGTGGTCCAGGATCCAGTCCACTTCAAAACAAGTATGACACCAACCCTTCTATGAGTTTATTTGGAGAAACCCCACTGGTTTGATGCTAAGGGGGAGAATGTGCAGAAAGTGTGTAAACTACACAAGGTTAATTACGTGATGAAAGAAGCTATCACAAGATGAGGATTTTTTTATAATGGTATTAACAGTTTCAAGACATTGCCTGAGACAGTGACAAGTAAACTTATAATTTCTGATCAACCAGCTTTTGTTTTATATGACTGTGGATCAAGTCATTCTTTTCAATTTCACATGTTTTCTCAACAAAGACAAAAAACCACAAAATCGGAAAGTAATCAGATAGCAAGTTGTCTGTTACAACATGTATTCTTTTGCTGAAGGTTTCTCTCAACTTAGTATAGAACTTACTAAGCTATAATGAGGAAAAATGTCCAAGTGAGTGGACCTATGAATATGAAGCAAGTTTCCAAGAGCTAGAACAGAAGACAACAACTGCCCAGATGTTGACAATTCCCTCATATATTGGAGGACTGGTGATATACATCGATGCATCCCGTGAGGCTTGGTTGTGTGTGTTGATGAGGTGGTGGCTTATGTGTTGTGACAGTTGGACCAATGGGAGCATAATCATTTCCTACACGACCTGGAGTTGACAGCAGTGGCATTTGCATTGAAGATTTGGTGGCACTTTCTATATGGTGACAAGTGCAAGAATTACACTGACCACAAGAGTTCTGTTATGAAATAAAAACAAAGTGCAAGAATTACACTGACCACGAGAGTTCTGTTATGAAATAAAAAAAAGTGCAAGGGCAGAATTAGAAGACTACAGATTCTCGAGATTTAGCGCATGGGTTTTGAGTCCATTTAGGACTGTTTATGGTTTTATCAGTCGTGTCATTCCTCTCTTATTTGCAGTCTCTCACTATGATAGTGAGGCTCCCATCATCCTCTCTCTCGATTTCTCTTCTTCTCGAGCTCTCTTTCTTCTCTGCTCTACTGTTTACATGGTATCACGAGCAGGTTGATCAACTGCTTTAGGTTGTCACTCAAAAATAAACTCTGAGCCTTATTTTCCTTCTTGCGGCAGACTAGTGGAGTTATCAACTCTGTTTTTAGAGACTTCTACAGCAAATCTTGACTAAAGGCAGCACTCAGCGCTGGTTTTCTATGTACTGGTTTTAGAAGCTGAGATGAGAGACTGATTCTTAATCAAATGCAAAAGAATCAAGTTATTGGTGTTTGAATGAAGGCTGGTGGAATGTCCTTTCTTCTGTCCAGGTATGTGTACTGCATTTTTCACCTAATTTTCTGAGTTCTGGGACTGGTCTATTGAAGTTTGTTTGGATCAGACCCTGCCGATCAATAGGAAACTGTCTTGAAATCCTATTTTTGAGGACTGTTTCAAGTAAAGAGATTGATTTAGACCTAGTTGATCTGCCCTAAGTTTCTGTACACTTGTTTTGGAAGAATTTTCTGCTACTTCAAAGAATTCTGTTCTGCCATACTTGTCTGATTGCTAGTTTGTTTGAAGAAAATTGATAATACTTGGTTAAAAGAGACTGTTCAGAAGCCTAGTATATTGCTGCAACATGGCTCCAGACCTAGGATTGTTGAGAAATTCCATTTTTGCAGACTGGGTTTGCTGCTATTTTAGTTCTTCCATACCTGATTTCATTAAGACTAAGTGTTTTGGTGGACTGATAAGTGATAAAGGAAGTGTGCTGTTTCTTATCTTGCTTGCCTCTTGCTGCCTCATATTTCTTGGTTGGTTTGGCAGTTGTTTACCAGGACAGAAGAAGGATCAGGGTTTGGTTGAATACACTGATCTGAATTGCATCTTGCTTAAGGGTAAAACTGAACCTAAGGTGATCATAACTGAAATTATGACAACATCCACTTCTCACCATATTGCTGAACAAAAATTTGAAGGGACTGCCAATTTCCATCGTGGAAAAGAGATAGTCAGGATTGTGTCAACTGGCCGTGGGCAGCAAGACCATTTCATCGTGTAAACGGGGAATGAGACACGGAAAACTGTTGATGCCGAAACTCTAAGCCAGATGTCGGGATCCAACTAAAGAAATATTTTTGACCTAGTAACACATATTGACACAATCTTTTCTACATCTATGAGGTGTCACAAGAATTTGACAAAGTTGACAGGAAAGGCAGACCTATAGCAGCTTAGCCCAGCATTTTGCTGACTTTAAGAGGATGTATGAGGAGTGGAATGCCAATTTACTCACTAGTTCTAATGTGCTTGAGATGCAAAATCAGCAGGAACAAGTTAGCAATCAGTGGATTTTTGGAAGGACTCTATTTAGTCAGATGACTCAGATCACAGATTGATTTTACGGGGAGATAAGGTACCATCTTTGTCTGAGATACCATCTTTGTCTGACTTTTTCCCAAGTACTCTGTGTGTCCAGAGAAAATACACAAGTCAAACTTCGCTAATAATTCAGCTTTAGCATCTTTCAGTGGCTCTGGTTGTGGGTCAGGTTCTAGAGGCCCTTGTGGTTGTAGGAAGGGAGGATAAAAAAGAAACCTGAGTACACAAGGGAATTCTTGGGGATCCAGAGATACTACAGGAAATGTAAGGACTTGTCACCAATGTGGTAGTTTAGGTTATATACACAGATTTTGTTGAAGCTTCATGGCAAGCCACCTCATGTTGCCAACACTACATCATCAAAGCCATCTATTACCACCACTCCACAGTCTGATGGGAAGACAGTGAAAATATTTGATGAAAAATATATTCGGTTACCCAATTTCAAGCACTTCAGACTCAACCTCCCATTACCCACCCTTGTTCAGGGAGATAGCTAGAGTCTATACTTTTACCTCCCGTCCCTGCATCATTGACTTAGAGGCATCTATTTAATAGAGGCTTATGTGTACAAATGCATAGGCCCAGCAGGTTATCCATGTAATTACACCATCAAAGACTTTTAGTATAAATAAACTGGTGGGTCACGATTTGGAAGCATTCTTTCTAAGTCTTCTCCACTTCTCCCTCTCTCAACTTCTCTTTTTTTCTCCTTTCTTTTTCCCTTTAAAAGAATATTATAATTGGTTATTGTTGATCTGATATTGTCACCTAAGTCAAGGGTCCTACTCCACTGCTAACTGCAGCAAGGAAATGGAAACATATCTCAGTCAGGATTCTCCCAAGAACCAGAGAACAGGTGGAATCATAAGTTGTTACCTGAAAAGCATGATTAAAAAAAAAACCTCCCACATCGAGACATACATGTGAAAAACACAAAGGAGAGGATGAATAAAAGTTCCTCCAGGTACTAGAAGTGCCAACATTCTGATTTCAGAAATTATAGATTAAAAAAAAAAAAAATTCCTTAATAGATTTCAACGGACTAAAGCAGAATCATTATCATAGATGCCTCAGCTTCACATTCAGGTCAGAAGGAAGTGATACCTTGAGGGAATTGCATAGCTGCTTCCATTCTTTGTGCTCTTCTTCAGTACATAGCTTCAGGCTCCCCAGAAATTTCATTTTTGCATCTCTAAGCTGATTAAGCCAATAAGAAATATATACTATTGAGAATCAAAATATAAAAAATTTTAATTATTAGATGCCAGATTGACACACCAAATATGAACCAGAACCATGAGATGCCTCCAAGCAGCAGCAGCAGCAACAACACCACCACCACCACCAACAACAACAACAACAACAAACACACACACACACACACACACACAAAAAAAAAAAAGAAAAAGGGAGCATTATTTACAATAAACAGAAGGCATGCAAAGTACAAAACCGTATATGCTCAATAAAAATCCTTCTAATGGCTTCAGGATTGCAATCCGTAGGCCATAGTCATTGATAGTTCGGTTTTGCATTCTTTTCGGTGTCTATGCTGGATTCAAATTCATTAATTCATGGTTGGTAGTTGGTAAGTCGGTATCACTAAATGAACTACTTGCTACAGCTTGAGTATAAAGGGCATACCAACACACAAAACTACCAACATTCCAGGGTCCGAGGATATACCCTAGCTTTACAGAGCAAGGAAGAAAATTTGACCGAAACAGGAATTTCGACCTTGCAAAAGGCCGAAATTTCGATGTTTCGGTCGAAACTGGACACATTTTTTTGTAAATTGAAACTTCAATTTCGGGCCTCATATGGACTCAAAATGATTTGGATTCTTGCATACTACTTATTTCAAGCATAATAAACACAATGGAACTAGTATTTTGCAAAAAAAAAAAAAACATTGAAAATTTATCATTCAAGTATACTAACAAATGACTGGTTCCAACAAGTGCAACCTGTATTGCATACAGAATAGAATCATTAGCATACACGATTTATTTGGTAGAAAGGTTACATATACAACAAGTCAACAAAATAAAATGGCGACTAGATTAAGTGATGGTGTCTCACATATATTAAGTTGAAACCCATATCATATATACATAAAATAAAAATACATAATTTTAGAAAATAATTATTAAAATCAAAAAATAAAAAAAATGGTAGCACATGATAAAAAGATAAGTAACAAAACACAATCATAGATCATAGTCCTAGGCTAAACATATATTAATTTCAAGGCAATACAAGAATTGTCTGAGGCATGAACAAAACAAAAATCCATAAAAAGAGGAAGTTTGGAACTGTTGGGTATGGCTTATGCTTCACATTCTATTGTTGCCGAAGTTTTCTTTGTAGTTGTTGTGGCTTAGGAGGTGTTTGGAGGCAAAAAATGAGCAAAAGAGGTGTTTGAAGGCAAAGGAGTTGTGGAAATTAGGTAAAAATGGGATAGAAATCAACAAAAATTAAGGAAAAAACAAGTTGAAATGTTGAAATGTTCGAAATTTCGGTCAAAACCTCCAAAATGGTTGAAATCTCCAAAATTTTGGTCGAAATTTGACATTTTTCCCAAATAATTGGAATTTCATTTGGTTTTTGAAAAATGCAGACATTTCGACTGAAATTGTCAAAATTTCGGTCGAATTTTCTTCAATGTTATGGAGAGGCTGCTTCTTGACTAGAAACCACAACCACTAAGTTGCGAGGGAGCAATTCAGCAGCCTTATATCTTTACTTGAATTGCCCTCATGCAATTGTTCAAAAATTGGAGAAAATATCATTGAATCCTCCAAATTTCAGTATGATGGGGGCGATTAGATAATTCAAAATGAAAATAAATAAGCAAAACTAATTATTTGAGATAAAATCATTGTTTTATTCAAATTTGGTTATTTCCATCATTTTTGAAAATCTACATACAAACATGGCCAAGAAAAGCTAAAAAAAAATGCAATGTTTGGGCAAAATTTCGGCATCTCAAAGAATTTGATCTGGCCGAGATGACCTCCTAAAATGAGATTCAGTACTATGCATGCAACGCAGCTCGAGAATACCATCAATTTTAAAAATGGGCCTCCATAGATTCAAGACCCCGAGAAAGTGTTTCTTTCCACGTAGAAGCCGATTAATTGTCACCTTTTATTCTTCTGTCACCAAGTTCTTAAAGGAAACTACAAAAGAAAGATTTTATTGATCAGCATAACTGCCTGTGAAGGCACTTTATCTGCCAAGAGCAGCTTAAAGTTGGTGCTTAAAGTTTGCATAACAAGTTTTGTCCATCTTAGACCCATAAGTTTTGGATAAGAGCAAATGAGGCAAAATCATACCAGGGGAAAAAGTTCTATGCTGTATTTTGAGGCTCAGTGTCATGGTTAAATTTGGGTCAACAAATGGTCAACTAGACAACTACTAAACAATCAGGGATTCAGTATTGCCATATCAGCTTTACATTCATTTGCCAGCAAAAAATGTGAGACGAAGTCCTAGATTTGGATCATATGGTTGAGGAAGGGCAATGAAATTTGGCCTACAAATTGATCCAAGAAATGCTGCATCAGATTTGGCCACAACACCATCCCTCATGGCTGAAGTAGCCTGCTCATATATAAATTTGTATCCAAGTACACTCACCTAGAGAGTCTTTTCCATTGTTAGTATAATAAAAAGTCATAAACTATTCTTTTTACATTACAAAAGCAAAACTGTCAATTGGTTTGATTCTAATAGGAGTTTTGGTTTATTTATTTATTTAGTTTGTTATTCTTGTTGCCCGAGTAAGGGTATTTTTGTAATAGTGTTCTTTTCACTTCATCATAAATAAAGTGTTGGGATCACATTGATCTATTTAAGCCATTATACCACAATCGACTTTCTCAACATGGTATCAAAGCCAAGTCTAATCCATCACTGAGAACCTTCTTCCTAGAAGAAAAAGGGGGGACAGAAAAATCATTATAGAGCCATCACACGACCAGAACCATCGCTTCTATCTTTCTTTCTCCATTACCAGCAAGCTGAAATCATTGCCTCTTCTTCTTCTTCAACCTACAACCTGGAACTAACCCTCAACACCATCAAACCCTGTTTTTTGGAGATCGAATCTCTGAACACCATCTCCTCCACCATTGAACCCTATTTCTGTTTCTCTCCACCATCGCCTCAACTTGTTTATGCAACAGAACCCATCAAACTATCGAAGCCAGTCTGGAGGTCTCGCCTTCTCAATCTTTTTTTATCCTTCCTATTTTTCCTGTTTAAGGTAGAAGAAAGGGAATAGAACTCTCTAACTGAATTCTCTGAACAAAACCCTTCTGAACTGAACCAGAATTAGACCCAACCAGGACCTATTGAACCCACTAGAAAACCTAAACCAGACATCCTATGTTGATTTCTCTTTTCTTTTCTTTTTTTGCCTTATGAGCCCTTCTTCTAACCTATAATAACACATTAGCCCATCAATTTCTGTTTTTAGCCTTCTACCCCCACCCCCAACACAAAAAAAAAAAAAGAAAGAAGCTGATGTTGTTCCTTATCCTATGAATCTACAAATTTATTTGGGTAGTCAAACTTTTCAATTCTGCAACATTTTCAATTCTTCCGAGAGGGTGAAGACTAAAGAACAACAAAAAGTCATTTGAAAACATGGCAAGCACCGATGGTACTACTGCTCCCATTGGCTTCAAACATTATCCTACATTCCTACTCTTCCTCCTCTTTCGGTAAGATTTGATGAGACAAATTATTTGATTTAGTCTCGACCTGCATACTTGACTATTGTTGGAAGAGGACTTATTGGCCACATCAAGTATACATCTGTTGGCATTTCTCAGGATAAGTGGAATTCAAATGACTCTCTCATTTTGTTGTTTCTTCTAAATTCCATTAATCCAAATATTACCAGGAGATATTATTGTTTGGTACAGTAGCAAAGATCTGGTAGGCAACAACAAAGACACATGGCTAGTTGGGGAATGATGCACAAGTTTATGAGTTGCGGAAGAAGCTTCATGCGACTACCCAAAAGGAATTGACAGTGGCCCAATATTATGCTGAATTGCAATCTCTTTGGTAGGAAGTTGATCATTATGGGAATATCACCCTACTAATCTAGATGATGTGGCTACTTATAGGAAGCATGTCAATAAGAATTGGGTATATGACTTCTTAGTTGGTTTGAATGTGGAGTATAATCAGATCAGGGTACTAGTATTGAGTCATTCTCCCTTTCCTACATTAAAATAGTCTTATGCCCTTGTTTAGTGTGAGGAAAACCATCGATTAGCCATGCTTCATGCTCCTATTGTGGAGAAATCAGCCCTACAATCTGCTAGCAACAAATCTGATTCGACCAAGAAGATTGTCAAGTGTGAGCATTGAGCACTGTCACAAACCATATCATACCAAGGCTAACTGTAGGAAGACTCATTGGAAGCCTGCTGATTTTGAGCAAAAGAGGGCACAAAGGAGGGGCAAACCGAAGGGCCAATCTTTCTAAGACTATTCCCACAACACCTACTGTAGATATTGGTTTTTCCCAGGAGTTACTACTTTGTGACGTATTTTGCAATCTTCTACTGTTGGTGCTGCCTCTCTATTGCTTCTTCCACTCCCCAAACCAATTCTTATCTTGCTACATCAGGTAACACTTCTACCGGCTTCTATGTTTCTTCTGTTTTTGTTCCCTGGATTACCAACATAGAAGCTATAGATCATATGACATGTTCTACATCCTCTTTCTTATATTATTCTCCTACCTCAAGGAAAGCTAAAGTTCGCATTGTTGATGGTTCTTATTCTTCCATTGCTGGAAAATGGACCATTCAACATTCTCCCTCACTTTCTCTGTCTAAAGTTTTGCATGTTCCTTCCTTCTCTAACAATCTTCTTTCTATTAGTAATCTTACACATGACTTGAATTGTAACATGACATTTTTCCCTTTTACTATGTCTTTTAACATTTGGTCACGGGAAGGAGATTTTACATGGTAAGCTATATAATGGATTGTACCTATTGGAACCAATTGGAGGATCTTCTTCAGCTATGACTACATCTCCTCATTAGGTCCATTCTATTTTGTCATACCATTGTCAATGGCATTATAGGCTAGGTGACATCCCTTTAGAACTCTCAAGAAATTATTTCCTGATCTAGTTTCCTCTTGTAATAAAGAAGACTATTTTTGTTTTTTAGTGAAGCCTGCATTATTGCGAAGCAGACTTGTTCTACTCTTTAACTTCTCTTAATAGTTGAAAATCTAATCCTTTTGTGTTGATCCATACTTAGGTGTGGGGCCCTTACCAATATGTGTCTATTACTTGGCCATAGATACATTGTCACTCTCGTTCTACTTGGATGTATCTTTTAAAACAAAAAAAAAAATGAGGTTTTTATTTATTTATTATTTTATTATTATTATTACGTTTTTTAGATTTTCATAATATGATTAAAACTCAATTCAATGCCGCTGTGAAGATCTTTCGTAGTGACAATGACACAGTGTATATTGATGGTGAATTTCGAGATTTCTCTCTCGACTCTGGCTTAATACACCAGACAGGTTGTGTTGATACGGTTGCCCAAAATAGGGTTTGCCAAAAGAAAGAACCACCATCTATTAGAAATGGCCCGTTCTATTATGATTGCTATGAATGTCCCTGACCAATATTGGAGTTATGCTACACTCGCTACCTCTTTACCTTATGAATATTGAATAGGATGCCCAATAGGATACTTAGTTTTAAGTGTCCTAATGAGATTTTTTAAGGAGACTTTTATTTCTTATTCCCCCCACGATTTTTAAATGTGTTATGCCAGAATCACAACCCACCAAAGTAAGTCGGCTCCCCATGGCCTATGCTGCATATTTCTAGGGTATTGTATTGCTCATAAAGGGTGTAAATTTTATCATCCTCCTTCCACGAAAACCATTGTATCCATGGATGTCATTTTTAATGAGTTTTGCCCTTACTATACACCTTCAAGGGGAGAGTCTTAGAGGAGAGGTGTTCTCTCCCACACACCACCAACACAACTTAGGAGTCCAGGAAGAGATTCCTAATTAGGGGGAGACTTTGGTCAGTATACCTGAGAACTCTAATCTCCCTCTCCCTTTTCTGAACCTTGTGAGGAACTTGGTCAGGGGAAAACTACTCCTATAAGGCACATTACTGAGGTCATTTAAAACAAGATTAACCAGAATAAAGAGGTGCAGGCTTATCAGAGGAAAATTACAATCGGCCAAAACAGGTGGAGAAAGTTGACATGTTACCACTTTAATCTCTTGCTCCAAAATCAAATTATATTGTTCCTCCTAAGGTATCTTCTTCTAATCTTCCTATTGCTGTAGAAAAGGAATTAGATCTCGTACTCAGCATATAATAATTAAGTATGTTTCTTATGACTCTCTGTCTAACTCCTACCATACTTTTATATCATCCTCATCATCTATTTCTGTTCCACAAAGATGGCAGGAAGCTTATGCTTAAAAAAGATGGAAGGCATCTATAGTAGAAGAAATGCAGGCAATGGAAAAAAATGATACTTAGGAGTTGGTTATACTTCCTCCAGTGGAAAAAAACACCTGTGGACTATAAGTGGTTGTTTATAGTTAAATAGAATATGGATGGATCGGTCAATAGGTTGAAAGCTAGACTGATTGCAAAGGGGTTTACCTATACTTATGGGATTGATTATTGGAAGACTTTTGCCCTTGTTGCAAAACTGAACACTGCCTAAGTTTTCTTATTTGCAACCGTGAACGAAGATTGGAACTTGCACCTACTAGATGTAAAGAATGCCTTCTTCCATGGGAAGTTGGAAGAAGAAGTCTATGTGGAGATCCCATATGGCTTCTCTGATGACAATAATGTAGGTAAAGTTTGTTGATGAAGAGGTCAATTTATGGGTTGAAGCAAACCCCTCGAAAAGTTTGTCACCCACTTATAATCTAAAGGTAGAAACATATATTGATGTAGATTGGGCTGAGTCTCTTGATAGGAAGTCAACTTCAAGTTATTATACCTATGTTAGAGGTAATCTAGTTATTTGGAGAAGTAAGAAACAAAATGTGGTAGTTTTATCCAGTACAAAAGCTGAATATAGAGCTATGGTTCGTGGAGTTTGTGAGCTATTATAGCTGAAAGATCGATTAGAAGATATTGGAGTTCCAGTTCCAAGCCCTATGATTCTGTATTGTGACAACAAGGCTGCCATTAGTATTGCCAATAATCCTGTGCAACATGATCAAACTAAGCACATTGAAATCAACAGATTTTTTGTCAAAGGAAAGCTAGAACAAGGGTTGATCTGTATGCCTTTTGTGAGGTCTGGAGATCAAGTGGCTAATATTTTTACTAATAGTTTAAAGGAAGGAGATTTCCTTCTTGTTGTAAGCAAGTTGGGCATGACTAACATCTATGCTTCAACTTGAAGGGAGTGTTGGTTGGATCGATTCTATTAGGAGTTTTGACTTATTTATTTATTTAGTTTGTTATTTCTTGTTGCCCAAGTAATGATATTTATATAATAGTGTTCTTTTCACTTTATTATAAATAAAGGGGTTGGGATTACATTAATCTATTCAAGCCATTCTACCACAAACGACTTACTCTAAAAGAAGAAAAAAAAGAAGGCAACTGAAACCCCTAATAAATTAGAAATCTCAAACATTCCAAATAGCCAATAGATAAATCCACTCACCTTTTAAAAGACAATCTTTTGTTCCCGAAGAGTGTAACATTAAAAAACTAGTAAGGTTCAAGGAACCAAAATAGGAACAAATTGGTTACAAGAAAATGTATGCAAGGAGGAACATTCAACATTCCACACCGCACATTATTGTCAACTGTATGATAATTATATAAAGAAATCCTTTTTAAGCATTAAATGGAAACATCAACCACCGAAAACTTCAGATGCATACCTCCACTTCAACCATCCTATGTAGTTCTTTGTGAAGCATTGCTTCTTTATCTATATCAACTTCTTCATTTATGATTTAGCCAACATAGCTAAAATAGTTGCTTTAAGAAATCTTGCTCTCACCAAGTCTCACCACTTTGGTATCCATCCTAGCTTTACTAAAGTTACTCTAGTCATACATCTTGGTTCTACACTTCTACTTAGCTCTTTTGATTTCAAAATTGACCTCCATTACTCTTAACTTGGAGTTGATCTTCCCTTTTCTCTTACCAACCAAATCAGTATCATCATCAAAAGTATGCACCAAGGTACCTCATCTTGAATGTTTTAGGTTAGATCACCCATGATAAGCACAAATAATAATGGCATACAACTGATCTTTGATTAACTCAATTGTAATTAGGAATTCACTATCTTGGCCCCGTTGTTGCACTTGTCATTGCACCATCATATATATTTTTAACTATGTCCACATATTTACTTCAAACATATCTTGTATCTAGTACTTGCTAGACCAAACCTCTAAGACTCTTTATCATCGGCTTTTTATAGGTCAATAAAGACAATATGGAATTCCATCTTACAATCTCTTCACTTTTCTATAAGTCTTTTTATTAGGAGAATAGCTTCCGTTATGGATCTTCATGGCGTAAAACTAAATTGGTTTTCCGTAATAGTCGTTCATTATTCATGTAGGTTTCAAATTTCCAATACCCATCTCCTATAATTTTATAGGCAAGATTCAATAGTTTGGTCTATGGTTATTGCTGCTCTAAATATCACTTCTCTTTGTGTATTTATAACCAAAATGCTTCTTCTCCATTCTCCAGGATTTTGCTTTGTGCTCATGCATCTTACTAATCAACTTGGTTATCCAAGACAAATAACAAATTCCTTAAACTCTTCCACACTTCTATTGGGATTTCCATGCAACAACATGCATTGTCTACTTTTATATATATATATATATATATATATATATATATATATATATATATATATATATATATATATATATATATATATATATATATATATATATATATATATATATGTGTGACCTTGATGAATAATGTAGTCCTCAAAGCGTGTTCATTTGTTGGCTGGAGAAATAACCTTTCAATCTCTTATGATATCCTCATCCATTACCTTTGCTTTCCCCCTTCCTTTGTGCTTATATTGTCAAGAAGACCTTAATATTTCTTCACTCTTGCTTTTCACACAACTTTCTTAGCTTCATTAATGGCGAATTTATAACTTTGCAGATACTCTACACTTTACTCCTTTACCATGTCGCAAAACTAGCTCTCTTAGTCTTAATGGGTGTTTGAACCTCATCTTCTGATCACTAGGCCTTTCTAGAGGAATGATTTTTTTCCTTTCAAATAGCCTAAGACATCTTAGAACCTTCCTAATACAAGTAGCCATCTCATTCCACATCATATCAATTTCCCCCTCAAAGGCACAAAGTACCACTTTTTAGGTTTCACCATTTTGTTAGTGAACAATATCAAGGTTTCTCCTTTTAACTACCTTTTCTCAAGGCAAATAAGCTAACCTTCTAACAAGTCTACAAAGTTAGGCACATCCATAACCACCAGCCTATTTTTGTGGTTAGGCACACATCCATCACCACTAGTCGAAGTAACTAACACGACAGAAATATATATGGGAAAGGCTTTTGTGTAGATGATCACTTTTGACAAACGGAAGCTTGATACACGAAGGGTTTGAGTTTTGGCATTATAGAAAGAGTTCATTCACATCAAGTGTTTCAAAGACGATCATGTGCAATGCATGGCTATAGATGAAACCTTTTGCCAAAATATGAAAAGATAGAAGTAGACAAATATAACCTTACTCATCAAGAAGCATACTGTTAAGAAAAATAACTTTCATAAATCATTAAGTAGCAAACCAAATACCTCTTCTTCCAAACGCTCAGACACACTTTTAGTGCTGGCTGAAGAAGAATTCTTTCCCTTTTCCTCATCAACCTACAGCCACAAGAAATAAATGGAATAGATTAATCATAAGGTCCCCAGAAGTTTTAGTACTAAATATGCCTTAGGTGATGATGTATAGAACAGTAATAGTACGTAGAAAGCCAAAAGGTGAAACCATAAATATACCAACCTTATTTGGAGGTACTACATAGGAGATCTGGTAAGATACTGGTTGGTGCTTGGGATTTCCTGCATCTTCTTTTACTTCGAGAGACAGCTTTCCATAAGAAATTTTCCCAAGCAACACAGATCCTGCCGGACAGTTCTGCACAACATTTTGATATGTTTAAACAAGGTATGCAGTACAAAAATTTTAAATGCTCATTAAAATGGAATACCTTTGGAAGTTTGTCTTTAGCTGGTGGGCCCACATAAAATGCTTCTACAGATCTGTGGTAAGCAGCACAAGATATCGAGATATGAAATATATGGCACATGGAACTTACGAAAGACATTAGAGTACAAAGAACACTGACCAAAGAAATGGATCAAATAGAGTACAAAGTTTTACATACCCAGGGACCAACACTGAGGAGCTAAAGCTGCCATTTCCCATCACAGGCCCATCTGGTTGAGAAAAAAAACTGAGACGGATGAACTCCTGGAATCATAAAAAGAAAGCTTAGTTATCACCTATGACATTCTTATTTTGGCTGCCCTAAAATACAAAGTCTTGGCATTTTTAACTAGAAATTCATCATCACAGCAATAAGTGTCACAGAACTTCCGTATAAGAAGAACCTATGAGAGAATTATTGATCATCACAAGCTGGTGGTGCATGTTTGAGCTAAGGTGTCAACAGAACAAAAGAAACTCTGAACTTAAATCTCAACTCTTACATCCTTATATTTATATCTCCTTGGGGTTGGATTTAATCTTGGTGTAAGAAAATAGCTAAAGAGACAAACCTAGGCAACAAACTAAGTTTCCAGCTCCAAATACTATTTGTATGAAGACAAACATTACCAATCATTTGAGTCCACCATACAATAAGATGAACCAACGATTACAGCCCCATTATGAATATCTTGTACCAGTTAAAAGACTAAACAGGTCTTCCAACCAAATGTAATATGCACACTTAGAAAGAGAAGTTTATCCTGTGAATAAGATCCAGTAATTTTTCAGTAGAAAACTGGAAAAGATAGCCAATTCACAAAACTAGGTTTCATTTTTCGGTCTGCCCATCTGACTGCCCCAATGGACTTCACAACGACAATATATGCACTCCAGTCTGAAGGGGAATGGTTAGTCTGTCTCAGTTTGAGGCTCCATGGTTATACCTAGATCTGGTACCATGTGATCATGTCTAAGTAACTCAGGTAGCTTGTATTTTTTCTTTCCTTTGGAATTAGACCAAATAGAGTCAACTAAATGTTTTATTTGATTTCTTTTTACTCTTAGTCAACAACAACAACAAGCCTTATCCCAACTAAATGGAGTTATCTAATGGATCCTTGCCTTCCAATCAGCTCTATTTGAGGCCATACTAGATACAAGGCCTAACATCTGCATGTCCTTTTTCACCACTTCTCCAAAAGTTATCTTAGGTCTGCCCCTAGTTCTAATACCTTCAACCTAGATTAAGTTACTTTCTTGTAGAGGGGCATTTTTAAGCCTCTATTGAATGCAGCTGCACCACCTCGTTCGATTCTTTCATAGCTTGTCATTCAGAGCTACTCCTAGACCAGCTCTAATATGATCTTTCCTAGTATTGCCACTCATCCCTCTCAGCATCTTCATTTCTGCTACACTCTGAGTTTATGTATATGATACTCCTTAACAAGCCAACACTCTACACGATGCATCATGGCAGGCTGTACAATGGTCCTATAGAATATGCTTTTGAGCTTTATACAAATATGTCATTACACAAGACCCTAGATGCACCTCTCCACTTCAACCATCCTTTTTTAATTCTTTGGGAAACATCATCTACTATATTACATTATTTATTAATGAATGAGCCAAGGTACCTAAAATAATTGCTTTGTGCAACCTCCTCTCACCAAAGTTACAACTAGGTATTCCAACTTTGTTCTACTTAGTTTGTTAGAATCCAAGACCTATAACCAGCTCAAGGACTGAGAAAGAAGAGAAAACTTAAGAAGAAGAAATGAGGAAGAAGAGTTGTCGCAAGCCTAAATAGAGAGCCAGTGATTAGGTTGTGTTGTTCCTAATCCCAGACAATATTCTTTTATTGATTTAATCCATCATACAAGGCCCATTCCTCCCCTGAGTAATTAACATCAGAAATACACAATCAAATAAGGGAATAAAATGATCTAACCTAATAGCACATAACACAACACAAGGACATACTTGCCCCTAGTGTTACCGCTAGAACTTTAATACTCCCCCCTCAAGCTATAGCATGCAAAAAACACATGCTCATCTAGTTACAGTTAGAACAAAAACAAGGAGCAAACCACCCCTTGGTAAACATATCTCATAATTGGTTAAACGGGGACACAAAGGGAGTGACAATCAATTTGTCCATCACAACATTGAGAGTCAACCTAGAAGGGGGTGAATAGCTTGAGACTAGTGACTTGCGCTTGACCTTGTAAACAATTAATAATTTAAAAATTCAAAGCAATAAAATAAATGATGTAATCCCAGGTCAAGGGGCAGTTTTCAGGATTGTCTTCAAAGCAGCAGCAGTAAATTAGGATTTAATTTTGTTGAAGTATATGCAAGTTTTGGGCTGTTTTACTGTTCATGTGAACAGTATTATACCATTGTTCCTTGTTTCCTTTTTAAATATACAACTCTACTTTCTATTTCTAGTGTAGGAATCTTGCTACACAAGTTTTGGTAATTTCTAGAAAGCATAGATTCTATTTTATGTTAGTTTCTATTTTAAGAATTTTGCTTTTTCTATACTTTCTATTTTGGACAGATTCATGAGTCCATGAGTTGTACTCTTTATTTCCTTTTATAGAGGGCAAGATGACCTGCTTCTCAAGTTGTAATCTAAACTATTGATATCTATAAATAAGAGACGCTGCAATTCTAGGAGTTTAAAACTAGAATCGCAGGTTTATGTGATTCCTATCAATTCTTCTTCTTTCTTTCTTATCTTCTCTTCTTCCTTTCTCTTCTTCTTAGTTCTTCTTGTTATTGCACTATTTTGGTTGATTAAAGTTTATTTTCTAACAACAAAATTTTTTCCTGTGTAGGTTTGATTTCAATCAAATTTTAATGGACAGCAGCTGTATACAGTCAATTATGTCCCATGGTAATGGTTTTGACTTTCAAACCTTGAATCTAGGGTTAGGAGGTTCAGGGTTAAGTGAGGAATGACTGGGAAGGATTTCTAGGGTTTGGGCAGGCTGTTTTGGGTCTGAAAATTGAAGAAACAATTCTGTTTTAACAGACTTTTTTAATTGCAGAATCATTCCTCAACAAGGGTGTTATGATTTCTAGTTCCAGGGTGGAGTTAGGGTTCGGGTTAGGGTTGAGTGTAGGGTAGGGGAAGGGGATGACAATCCTAGGATAGAATGGGATTGGGATGAGGGGTGGTGAATGGAAAACCTAAATTAGGGTTCAGGGTTTTTAGAATTTTATAGGTTTCTAGGCTGCCTCAAGAAGAAAGAGAAGACAGAAAGAATGAGTCATGGGGATAGGAGGGAAGGGTCTAAGGAGGGGAGATATTACTGACGTAGGGTTCGAGGGGGAAGGGAGAAGGCTTGCGATGGGGTAGGGGCTGGGAATGAAGTGAATTAGGGTTTGGGGGTGGGGAGGGTGCTGCACGCAAGAGGGAGGGAGGGGAAGGGTTGCAAAAGGGTTGGGAAAGCAGGAAAAGGGTAGGGAAGGAGGCTGGGGTTGTGCTTACTTCTTGTAGCTGGGATGGAGACTTGAAACTGCATAAGACTTGAAGATCCAAGGCTGCAGTAGGCTTGAAGAAAGGGGGAGAAGTCTGAATTTTGCAGAAAATAATCACAGCAAGGGATTCCTCCTTGGAACCCACAACTCCAAATCTTCCTTACAAAACAAATCTCAACTCATTCAATCAATCAAGTCTAATGTGTTACAGCTGAGTGGGGCTATATTTATAGCCTCTTACAAGAATGAAATTTAAGATAGGTGAAGAAAATAAAAAACTATTAGGACTCAACAAAGGAATTCAGTTTGGACTAAAATTCCCTCACCACTAAGACTCTAATTAAGCAACTAGATGAGGACTAATTAAGAACTCCTAAACTAAAAGAGAGACTGATAGAACCCACTCGCATTCACCCTGAGTCTCACCCAAGCATTAATGGAAGCAATAGCTACTATCATTCAACATCATAGAATAGTAAAAACAGCAACCAAATATGACTCAGTTCATTCAATTAACTCTGACAATCCTGACCAATAGATACAATTCTGATTTCTATTCGATGAGATTCAGTTCTTGGAATTAGAAGAACAATAACTAAACTAGAGGATAAGCACAATACATATCCCACATCCCAAAGACTATACCTGAGAGGTCGCCCTCTCCTAGCAAGCTCCGCTTGCCCCCCTTCTCTTCTCTCCCCTCCCCATTCACTCCTCGCGTGCCTTCTCTTATTCCTCACACCTCTCTAACAAACTCTCACTGCTAACCAATCTTTCATTGCCACTTGGGAGCTCCTCTGCATGGCCCTGATTCAGTTATGGGTGTTGCCCATTAGTTCCCTGCCACTTGTCCCCCTTCTCTCTGCTGGTGCTGATCCCCTGCTTCCCTTCTTATTCTTCCTTTTGTAGACGTGAGTTATAAGGGGCTTATCAGAGACTTGCAAACTTAAGTCTCCTAGTTAAGAAGGAATCCAACAAGGACTCATAAGCAGATCAGGACTCTAACCAACAACTCAAATCAGAAATAAAAAATAGACCTTGGGCCCAATAAAATACATAACTTTTATAGGCCAGTTGAGACTTCCAGTCATATCCGATTCCCAGTATTCCAGATTGGAATTATCAAAGAGGTATCCTATCTCCTGGCTTTCCATTTCAAAATTCAATTTTCTTAATTACTTTCAATCTGCCTGATAGATAAATCCTACACTTTGAAGGACTCGTATTCTATATATCGGTGACTGATTCTTGAAATTTCACTCTAATTGGAGATGGTGTTGACTTCTCTATTAACCTCTGAATTCAACATATACCACCTGGGAGGGTTTCACGTTTCATCTTACCCACCCCTAAACAACTCCCCCCCCCCCCCCCCCCAAAAAAAAAAAAAAAAAAAAAACAAAAAAAAAACACGAGGGCAACAAGCTTAATTATACTGTTGTTCAAAGCAATGCAAACAATATCATAGGATTGGTAAGTAGTATGGACAATTGCACCTCCTATCAAGAAGCATCCTAAATTAGTTCCCCATAAAGTTGAATACTGAGACCATATTGCATTGGCAATGTATTTGACTGGAGTTCTGTGCTTCACTTTTTTCTTTTGGTGGGTCCAAGGTACACCTTGAGCCTCTCAATTTCTTTTGCTTTTGTTTTGACACTGTCTGATGGCCTCTTTTGAGGCTTTGTCGATACAACTTCCTCCCTTTTGCAGTTGCAATCACCCATGTAAGAGAGAGAGAGAGGGAAAGAGAGAGACTAGTATACTACCTTTTCTTCCAAGTTCCTCTCAATAAATAAGACTAACTGCTTCATTTTCTCCAAACACTGTATGTCATCATGCCTGTAAAATAAATAAGTACTGTAAGGAACTTCAAAGTGAAATGAAAGATAAGGCCATGCGGCTGACATCAAACACTATTCCTTGGTTTGTTCACCAAATTCTGAAACAAAGTTTACTCAGTTTCAGATCACACCAGCTGGATAGAATCCAGATAAGATAACCCTATAGGCAGGTCTCTTGAGCTGTGTTAGGTGGTTTCTTCTTGTTTACCTTCTCTGATCGCACATGGAATTAACAGAGGCAAACAACAAGAGTGTGCTTCAATATGCACAATTAACATTCACTATTCAAAGGGACCACTTACCACCCCCAAAAAAAAATTCATAAATATTCATAATATTTCAGACATTTTTTATTATTAAACAATTTGATAGGGTAAAGCATTTTGTACCTAAATAAGTTATAATGCATCAAATCACCAAATATACAATCTTAATCTAACCAAAAATGGAGAACAGAGATAACTAGTCCTCCATAGCAAAAAATCCATACCTTAAAAAGAGCTGTAGAGTGTATTCACCCTTGGGAAGTCTTACGGAATTTGGGTAGACATCTCCCATAGAATAAACACGCTATTGTTGAAAGGAGAAAAAAAAAGAGAGAGAGGAAAAGAAGAAATAAGCCATCTAGATCTAAAGGGGAAAAGAAATAATACAAACCATGCAAAGTCAGATAATCCAAGAGAATATAGAAAACAGAACCAATAAAAAAAATTTCACTATAAAAAGCAAACAACCATAGATATATACAGTCCATGTAATATACGAACTGTCCCATATTCAGCACTTCAATCTTTATTTGAAAAAAAAAATACAAATGTATTTACTACTGCAGGTTCTGCAAAAAGGGAAGGGCCAACTTTACTTATGGGTTTAATGCAGGAAAAAAACAACTTTCAGTGGCCAAACTTAAGCATCCACAAGTGCATTTGTTTGGGCATATAGGGGGTAGCTTACCTCCAGTTGTCAGACTATTTATATCTTACAGCACATCACTGTACACCAAAATTTAGTTTCATAACAGATTCTGTGACAAATAATCCTAACCTCCTAAGTTCCATCTCTAAAGGGTCTTCTCCATCTGCAACGGTAATTGGACCTGTCTCAGTATACACGAGTCATGAGTCATGACCACATAGTCTACATTATAAAACCTTTACCAGAGCATTCTAGTTATCAGTTAAGCCACATGAATGCTGCACGGAAACTCCACTCTGTCTGGGGAAAGTATTCCCTTAAATCATAACCATCCATCCCTTTCCTCAGTAAGTCACCCTTCTAGTCTAAATGAAATCCCTCATTCTAACCCTAAATTTTGACCTCTTGGAGTCAACCTTCATCATCTTCCGCGTGTTCTTGTGTGGTCCTTGCTGGCAAACGCATGCATTGCATGGATCCAGTGGCATTTCAGCCAGATCTTGGAATGTTTCATCTCAAAGGTAACCGTTCTTCTCCAAACTATATTTTGTTTTCAAAATGCATGTTAGAAAGTTGTCAGATGGGTATGGAAATAATATATGTTGAACATCATGGGTCGATCTATGAACTCACAATGTTGAAATTTCTTTCCGCAAAATGGATTATTTATTTTTCGGTGTCAAAAAATATATTTTCCATATGTCTTCTATGATGATGGAATAAAATATGTTGAACTTCATGGGTTGATCTACGGTCTTACAGAGTCAAAATAAAACGTGCCTTTACAACAGTCAATGTCCGCCCTTAGAGAGCAAATATTCAAATCTGATAACCACCCATTACAACAATACAATTATCTGTTCACCATTTCTTGGGGACAGGAAATCACAAGACAAAAGGTGCACCAACATACTAAATATTCTTAAGCCACATGGTGGATCAAGAGTTGGATTCAACCTGTTGGATGGGTCCCTTTAACCAGTCAATTTCCAAATTTTGTTGTCCAACACAGACATAGGCCTCATCTTGCTTTAAATTATTTGTGTATTTCGAAAACTACAATTTTGTCCCCTGCCCAAAATATCTAACCCTTTTTTTACCATCATTGTTGCTATGTCGAAGACTTCAGCTGGGAAGAAAGTTTCTCATTTTAAGAAAATAAATCATTTGGAAAGAAATTTTACCCATGGAAACCCCACAGGAGCACCACATGGCAATAATGCTGGCCAGTAGCCAGGACTGGCATAACAGTTGTTGCACCATCATTTGATAAATTCTAAATGAACATTTTTCCCACGAAACAACATTAGATTTTTTTTTTCCTTTTTTCCTTGACCATCTTCCAACTTAACCAGACAGAAAAACAATAAAAAGAATTGACATACAAATTGAGTAATAGATCATAAACAGAAAATCACTTGCAATAAAGGGTTAAATTTTTTTGCATGAATAACGTTAATCAATCTATAGGGTTGACTGTTACCTTGTTAGAATCAGAAATCATATAAAACTGGGACTCAAATTTTGTATCATACACACGATTGTTAAGAAGTGGAACTTGAGGCTTTATTGCAGCGCTGTCTTCCAGTTTGATCTTGTAACTGCAGAACCAAGATGATACAAATGGAATAAAGCAAGACAGAAGATGAAATCCAACAAATTGGAGCATGGATTCAACACAAGAGAAGCACTAAAACCTACGTTAAAGTCAGTGCAAGGATCTGCTTGCCAGAAGGCAATTTGTCACGGCTAGAGAGAGCACTAAGTTTAGCATCAACAGGCCTATATGGAACTCTTATCTGCAAAAAACCCCTAAAAAGAAATTCAGAACAATATATACACACACACACACTCACAATTATACATACACACACACCAAATTACTGGCACCCAGTATAAATAAACAAAATTTTCTTTGAGGAATTATAATACACTCTACCTTATCCATGATGGCAGCAGGAGCAAGTTTCTCTGATGATAGTAAAGCTCTGGCATCGATTCTGATGGGTGCTTCACTTCCATGAAAGATGATTGACTCCTTATTGATGCTTATCCCATGAAACTCAACCTAAGAAATTTTAACAAGAAGTCAAGGTTTCTCTACACAAACCCTCAGCAATTGTTCCTCCTGAACTTCATTTAGGAACTACTTTTTGGTGGATAGGAGATGGGGAAGGGTAGGGGATATTCACATACGTTATACATTTATCGGGTGCCAAGAAAACCGAATATGGAAGCATGTCATATCCAAACAAATAAATGAGTTACACTAAACAGAATGCACCATGCAGGAATGTTAACGAACAAATGAATATAACAGGAAAGTTGTGATTAAAAATAAAAACAACACGTATAAGTTGCAAATAGAATAGCAACTGTACAGTCAGTACTGCAGGGCGTTTCAGTCCTTTCAGGTGAAAGCCCACCATAGCAGAACCCTTCTCAGCTCTGGACCATAAAGTCAAAACAAAATGGACGAAGTAGAACTAGGCAACTAGCAAACCAGAGATGACCACAGAGAAGGAAAAAGAAGAGGAAAAAAGTAGAGAGAGAGGCTCTGCAAGAGACGCTCATTAGTTTCCCTCCCTCTCATAATTCATATTTATGTAAAAGTGTGGCCCAAAGCAGTGGTAGAAAACTTCCCAAAAGGTAGGAACACAAGATTAGAAACTACTGAAAATGGGAAAAGGAAATTTACCATAAATAAGGAAATTACTGTTCACGAATAACTATTCACGTGAACAGTACTCATGGACAGTGTTCACATAAACAGTGTTGTGATCTACTTAATTAATACTTCCAGCATTCCCCCTCAAGCTGGAGTATATTTAGAAAAAGGGTAGAATGGGCTTGTTGAGATAAAATAGGATTCCTTATCCAAATAGAATAGGAACCCCTAGACCGTTGGAATTGGACTTCTAGTCCTTTATTCAAGCTGTTTTCCTTGTACCTATAAATAAAGCTGTTGGGACTGGAGACTTCACAAGTTTCAGTGTGAAGCTCCAAGACAAATCGAGCTCACTATCATCCCTTCTTCTCTCTTTTCTCTTCTCTATTTCATATTTACAAATTACATAGTATCAGAGCAGAGCTATTAGAATCACACAATCAGATGTCACTCAGCTCTCTTTTCAACTTATTCGTGCTGTTATTAAAAGAAGCTTCTACAACAGATTTTGAAAAAACTTAAAAGCTTTTGGATGAAGGGAGCAGCACCCTTTTGCTATGTTTCTAATTTTCTGAAGACTAGTTCATGAACTGAAGTATGAACTAAACTTCATGAAGTAGGTCTCTACATTTGAAGACAGCTTCTGTCCCAAAAATATAAACTCTTGATCTTTTCTGATTCGAAGTTGGAACCAGAGGTGTTCTTTTGTTGCCGCCAGGTGCCTCCTTCTGTTGGAGAACTTTTTTTTTTCCCTTCCTGTTTTTCTTTGGGACAGAAGCTGCCTTTTGAAGATAGCTCTGGGATTGGAGAGAGGTTTCTCTGTTTTTCTTTCTTTCCTTTTTTCTGAAAATTCTCAGTTCTCTTTTTCGGGGCAGAATTTATGAAATAAATTCCTGCTATTTTGGCTCAGGTATTCTCTGTTTAGGAGTTCAGTTGTTTTCGGTTCAGAAGCAAGTTCTGCTGCTGTACAGGCTCAGGTTATTCCCTGTTGAGCAACTTCTGCTGTTATTTTGGGTTCAGATTGTTCTCTGTTTAGAAGCAAGCTCTGCTGGTCTAAGCCCCTAAGGATCTAACCTGATCTACCTTTTCGACTCTTTTGCAGATCTGCTTGACAACTATTTTCTGGATTAATTTTGCTGATATCTATTAGGAGAAACTCCACCTAATAAGAATACTATGACTGAAATTGTCTTCTCATCCTCCCATCATTTTTAACTGAAAATAAGTCAGAGGGTTCCTCTAACTTTCCTCAATGAAGGGCTATTGTAAAAGCAGTTCTTACCATGGTGGGAGATCTCGGCGAGATCTCTCGCTTTTTCATATGGGCGAGATGAGATGGAGGTCGAGAGCAAAGAGTTGGGATATCTCGCTCGAGATCTCGCCATATCTCGCCCTGAATCTCACTAGAACTCTCAATTTTTTTTTTTTTTTTTATGGATTTCGGCTGAATTTTCATTTGCAACTACTCTCAGCACATCCACAACACCGAAGGAAGATCAATCATTATTTACTTGTCTTATAAACTTATGATTTAATGACTCATACAGAACTTTTTAATGGCTGTATAATTTTATTATTCTATTCTTGAAAATTGAGATTGTGATACTCATATGGATAGAATTTTGATAACATTAAGGTTGCTTGATGCATTTGATACCCTTGCTTTTCATCTATATGCCTTAAAGGTTCCATATTATATGTTGTATAACATTGCATTCCCTAATTCTACAACATTTCGATTTCACACTATGGGTAGACTAAAAAATCATACATAGGATTGTTTTCTGACAAATCCAAGGCCACCAATGTGTTCAAAAGGCCTTAAATAAGCTAACTACCAAGTTTCAACCCAATTGGGACCCTAAAATCTACCAAGATGGGCCACCGAGTCGACACTAAAAAATTGTATATCTCGACCGAGATCTCGCCGAGATGGTCAAGATCTCGGTTTTTCAAGGAGGCAAGATCACCCTCGAGAGCGAGATCTTCTACCATGGTTCTTACACTGGACGTGGACAGCTAGTCCACCTGACTAAACCAGCCTCTAAAAGTAATGACAATTGGGAGGTTACTGAAGCATGTATCCTAGGACAGATGTTTAATTGTATGGCTGACCCTATTGTGGGGATAAAAGTCCCCTGCTGTGCGCATCTCTCTGCTCTGCATGGCAGTGCAGCAGGACAAGGTGACACCTGGAACATGCAAATCCAATGACTAAAATTGAAACCCTCAATTAAGTCTGAAGACCCTAGGGTTGAAATGAATTTAACACACCACCCATTTATATAAAACCTGATTCAAGTTTATGACCTCCTCACTTCCGTGTAATAAAAATGGGAGACAAGTACTATAAGGCCATGACACCCATCAAGAAGAGACAGACCAGTCACCTACATGAATGAAAATAACCAAAACTATACTCAGCAATTAATAAATTTCACCAACCTAAAAAAGAAGACAAACAAAAATATAAAAATAATAAATAAAAAAAACAACTTTATAGAAATCAACTAAGTTAGAATGAGTACCTCAAAATCAACTATAGTGGTTTCATGACTCCCAATGCCACTTGACCAAAATTGAGCAATTGCTAACTCCATTGTCTGTCCGCCTTGCACAGCAAAGGAAAAACTTTTGGCAGAAGGAGATGAAAACATCACAACATTCTCCCATTTAACAGGCCGCCTCAACGGGCAAATCTGCACAAGAAGAATGTCAAGCCATGGCAGGAAAAAGTGATGTAGGCTTCTGCTGTATCTTTTACCTGAACAGCATCAATAAAAAATCTTCTAGCCGTATCAAACCCTGATGTTCGCATGGTTGCTTCAGCCCAAGTAGCCCCAAGAGGTACTTCAACAAACCTCCTTTCAATGTGACCTTTTCATTTATAAAAAGGAGAAAAAGAAACACCATAAACAACAAACTCAGAAAAGTAAACCCCTAACATGTTATCCCCAGTTGTAATTAATGCTACTAGCTCGCAGCATATACGGGTCCATATAAACATTGTTATTGATCTAACAGAAAATATGTACAGACAGACCACTAAAAAGAATTACCTGAGCAAGCAGTTGTTTCAGAGACAGCTTAAATCAACAGGACAATGCTACTTGACTGATTATCAATTACCAAGAAATCTTAAGGTATTAGGTCTTTTGTTTTGAAAGCAAAGCCATACACAAAATTTTCATTTTAAGGAAAAAGAAAATTCAGCCAGAAAAATCTATGAAGCTCAAGCCGTTAAAGGAGAAAATATCCAACAGAAACTGCCATACCAAGAGATACAAGCTTAATTAGAATAAGTGTATTCACTCACAAAGTAAGTCCACAAACAATATAATACCAGACAACAGATCTTATTAATCATTTTTCTCCAATCTTACAAGGGAATTTAGTCAAGAATCCCCCCCCCCCCCAAATCAAAAAAAAAAAGAAGGAAATTCAGGAACAAATAATGTCTAATGAAAAAGGAGAATGGATGACACAGTAATGCTGAAGATGCTACTATTTTCACAAAACGTTCAACAGTTACTGATCTTAGTCCAAGTAAGAAAACAACCAACTAGTTTCTGATCCACCAAAACAAGAACAGAAGAACCCCAAAAAGAAGGGGGAAAAGCCCTGTAATCCGAACTCAATGAGGTCATCTACATGGATTCAAACCAAGTAAATTTGACCCAAAAACAAGGAGGATGAGGAAAGAGATGACAAATGAAAAAGGCACAGCTCAATATGTCAAGAGAATCTCAACTAAATAAGGTCTGCAACATAGATTCCTTGCCCTCCAATAGGCTCCATCCAAGGTCAAACTTAGTACAAGATCGAGAATATGCATGTCTTTCCTCACCCCTTCTATGGCAATTTCAGTTTGCCACCATCTCTTTTTACCTTTTTCAATCAAAATAATATCACTCCTTACTAGGAGATCCTACACCTCCATTGAATATGATCATACCACCTAGGCACCAAGGTCTGCCCCCCATCTCTTTCATCTTGTTCAATCAAAATGGTATCACTCTTCATGGGATATTCCCTGCGCCTCTATTGAATATTACATTATCACCTTAAACAACTCTTTTTGAGTTTGACTTTGTCATTGACCTGTGTAACTCCCAAGTCTGCTCTTATGTTTAAATTATGAACTTTATCTCTCCTTGTTTTTTACACCCATCCATCTTCACATCCTCATCTCTGCTAGACAAAGCTAATCAATATGAACATCTTAACTCCCAACCCATAAAACTGATTATCTAATTATCAAAGACAGAAAGGCAGATAGATCTATGAGAGGAAACAACAGTACTGAAATGAGAGTTCAAACCAATGAGGAAGAACAAATTAACGGATTCTATAAAACCAAAGAGAGCAAATTTGCCCAAACGGCACCACAGACAGACAGGAAAACATTCCACCAACACATATAGAAAGGAATTGGCAGAAGATGAAAACAGATGTTTGAGACACGGGTATGATTTTCACAGGCTGGTTTAGGGAATCTACTAAAAGCACTAGTAAGGTCTTGACGTGGTGCTCAACAGATCCCTATTGGTCCAGTTACTCCAGTACTAACTCAGCAAGACATATGAGCCAGGTGTATAATGACTAAGCCCTTGCAGGTGGAGAAATGCCAGACTTCTTTTATCTTTAGACGTTGCACACCTTGTAGAAGGACTCACCATGTGCACAAATTGAAAGATGATTAGTATTTAGTTCATCTTGGAAATGAATCTGAAGCTTTTGCATAGGGACCCGCAGACTGCAGTTTCAGGCAAATGGAGATTGGTGACAAGCATGCGACCAATTCTAAAAATCCAATTGTCACAAGGTGGGAGCACGTATATCATAAAGAATAGTCTGGTGTGGGTTTCCTAGGGGAAAGGGAAATCAAGTCTTCTCCTTGATTCCCAATGGAACATAATGGGAAAAGGAAGCAACTGTGCACAAAAATAAATGTATGATTTCCCCAATTGGATGTCAGAAAGAAAATGAGGATATGAATAGTGGATAACAAACAGAGACAAAACAGGAGGTTGCACCTGCATCAAAAGAAAAAGGTAGAGAAAAGCTGCGGAGCAAATAGGAACAATAAATTGAGACGCCTGAAATTACTTTAGAGGAAATAACCAGGAAAACAGAAGCAATAAAGTGAAATAAGATGAACCATGCGAAACTTCACTTTGATACAAATTTCAATTAAAATGAAACAAAGAACAAGGAATGTTTGTTGAGGTGGCAACTGTAACTTCTGAAGACTTGCAGCTGGAGGTTGGGGATGGAGTCTCAAGAACAATAAGAGCTTAACCTATACAATGTTAACAACATCAAAAGATGACAAAATGACTATAAACATGTTGACCCAGAAAGAAAAAAGCGCATAGCAAAAATAATTCCTAGGAACAATTTTGTGGCAATACAACCATCAACAAGGGAGATAATATAACCAGTTACGAAAGGATTTTATTAACCTAGAGCACCTTGTAACCTATAAATGTTGAGACAGTTTGCTATATTATTTGGGTTGAAAATAGTGATAAGAATTCAATCATCCACATCATGGAAAAGTATGGAAATTACACCTGGTAAAAACTGCATCCCTGAAAATGAGGTCAGTGGATGTGACTGTTTTAAAACCATAGGTTTTGTTACAGTAATCGGCACCCTGAAAAGAGGACCACGCCAAGGAGCCTTGCAATCTATTCCATAGAGCTCATAATAGTGTAAACCATCACTGAGTTTGGTGGGATCCACAACTACACTGGACAATAAGAAACAAAACAAAGCAACGATACAGTTAACAGTGGAAGATAAAAGATATTTAATTATTAACAATTATAGCCATCTCAGTATAGGAAAAATGAAAAGATGGATAAATGAAATAAGCATAACCATCATAGTTATTTCGAAGCATAGGTAAAATCATGAAAATAACTAAACATGAAGGAAAGGAATGAGCATTTATCAAGAGGCATATCAGGAGGAAATTGGTTTCTTCAGCAAAATGGATCAAATTGAAGCAACAAGGTTGCTTTCATGCTTGCACAGGATTATCATGAGCCATTAAGAGTTGTAAAAAATGACATTACAGTGGATTCACATGGTTTTTTAGAGTGATGCAACCATACTCTTTCCCCAGAAAACACAAAATTTGTTTAAATGCTTTGCACAGAAACTTCAAGCAATTAATTTACAATCACTGAAAAGATATGCTAGACTGCTAGCACAAGCACAAGGATCAACCTAAATGAATTATTTTTTCTCATATCCTATAAATGGAACCAAGAAAAGAAAAAGTTACAAGATGAGACAAAGATATGCAAACTAACTTGAAGCTACGCCCGTTATGTGTAAGGAGAAGATAATCAGGTGCCTTGACAACTGCATTTTCGCTGGTACATAACTGAATACATTCCTCGAAAGGATACAATTGTTCCAAGTTACTTGCATCTTCATGGAACTTTGGTTCAACTTCCACACTCCACTGTTAAGTAGAAATTTATCAAATTAATGAAAGACATTAGAAGGTAGATACAAAGATTTCTGATGCTTCATAACCTTGAAGGTACAAATCGGAATGCTAAAATTTGCTTCTTCCATTTCCAAATACAAACTAATTACGGAAAAGAAAGAAGGAATTATTGATACAGTATCCAATAGACACAAAGGACTCATCAGGGCAGGTGAAACTACGAAAAATCCATGAACCACCTAGAAAAGGTTAAAAATCATAGTAGAAAGGGAATACTAGATTATACTCCTGCAATTTCTCCGGCTACTTCAGTTTCGAATGACGAAGTACAACTGGATGGATTTTGTTCAATTTGGCATAGCAGTTCCATCCATCTCCAAGGTTTTTCCAATCTATAACCAAGGTTGTCAAGGCAGCAAGGTGACCAAAGCAATTGGGGCTCCGCCTATGCGATAAAGCGACAAAGTAGCACCTAGGCGGCAATAAGGCGACCAAAGCGGTTGGGTAAAAATTTTTCAATACAATTACTTTTGAACTACTTTTAATACAACTACTTTCTACAATAAGCTAAACAAACGTTCAATAGTCACATTCATCCAAAAAAGAAAGCATTCAAGAATCATAATTATTAAAAATTATCCAAAAAAATAACACAAACATAAATTCATCTCATCAAGCATCATAACAATGACTATGTACTAACAAGGCCAACACGATAAATTAATAGATCTCATTATTCCAATTTTCAAGTCATTGTCCATTTAATTATTCATTGATTCTCAATGTTGAGTATGGCTCATGCTTCACATTCTATTATAGAGGTCCTATGTCACTTCAAGCCTTGGAGTTCCTTTGCAATTTGGGCCTCAATTCCAAAATAACTAATCTATTATATTTATATACGGCTTTGTAGAATAACTTTTGATTTTAAAAAAATTTTAAAAAAAAAATTAAGAAAAAAATATTATGCACAAAATGTCAAAAAAATCGGCTGCTTTAGCGTCTAGGCGGCAATAAGGCGCACAATGTGACAAACGGTAGTACTTAGGCAAAAAAAAACGCGTCAATTAAGTAGTTCAAAACAAAGCGGCTCAAAAACTGTTTTGCCGCCTAGGCAGACGCTTTGACAACACTGTCTATAACTCATTACAGCATTGAGGGCCTGAGGCAGAAGTAAATATGACCAGGTTAAGTGGCACTCTCATATAAGTATCTTAAAAATGTGTGCAGCCTATGCTTCACAAGCTTTTTAGTTATACTTAATTGATTTAGCTTTAATCAGTTTTCAATTTAATCGAGTTGATTAGTTGACCAGTTCATTTCTAGGTTCTTTTAGTACACAGTATCCAGATAATAAGCATTATTGTCAATAGACATCAGTTTTCACCAGGTGAAAGTCAGGCATAAAACCTCCATGTTTCCCATCTTTGGGGTCCAATCATAAACTGGGGGATAGCTTATGGATTCCCTTCAGCTGTAAATGAGAAAGAAGGTTCCCATGTTACAAGCCTCTAAAAAATTAAAACCAAAAATGGCTTTGAAATGTTGGGTTCTTTCTTTTTCTTTTTCTTTTATTTTTTTTTCCCTTTCTTGTCTGGGGGAGGGGTGGTGGGTAGGAGCGCAAATCACAAGCTAGAAGATGAAAAGGACCAACACAGAAAACCACTTTCCACTACTTCAACTATCAAAGCCCCACGGGCTCCTTTTAGCCTTTTGTATCCAGGACCAAAAGCAACTTTCTTTAGCTTTTCTTGGAACCATGATTTGTAGTTCAGGCTGTTCAGCAATTCTGTTGAAAGCTCTCTTGTTATTCTGATTCCATTATTTCTCACCCATGGTGGCTGGAATAAGAATTCAATACAATTCTAGAATCTTTCAGTTGTAAGGACTAGATATGTTGATCGTCTAACATATCATCAATCATCAACCATCAACCAAAATCATACACACCTCAAAAATCAAGACACTGCTGTAGACATTAATTACGAGAGGTCTGCAAGGCTATAGCAATCCTACTGTATTAGCTAACACAAACCAGTACCTATAATTTGCTGCCAAATCCATATAATATCTAAAAAATGTATCAACTGTATCGTGTTGATTCATGATATGTTAAAGGGTTGATATCTAACAATATGCTTGATACATCTCTTAGAAACTGAGGAACATGATTTGAAATTCTAGAACACCTGCTAAGAACCCAGTAGAGCATTCAATTTTTTGGGGTTTTTTTTTTTTTTTTTGGGGGGGGGGGGGGGGGGGGGGTCCTCCTGCAATAGATTACCGGATTAATGAAAAGCTAGTAATGGTTGCACTTGCACCAAACTAGGGTCTCCCCCCCCCCCCAAAAAAAAAAAAGGATCCGTACACCAAAACCTTTTTCCCCAAGTTGAAAATTCCTAACACTTCATTATTCAAAACTGAATTTTGCCTGTATCCTAAGCATTTCTTGACCAATTCCTTTACATGCATATTTTTGGAGTATCATGTGTCTCCTATATGATAAGATATATGTTAAAATTACTCTTCCATAAGGACTTTCTGTCTCTATAAGAAGTCCAAGCAATTGTACCACACTAATCAGAGGGAAGTAATAACAAAAACATCAGCAATTCAAACCTAGCATCAAGCAGCCACCCCTAATATCACTAAGTAATAACATCATAACCTGTTGCAATCAATGTGCTAGCAGAATGGTTGACTTGATCAATTACATATAACATAGAGTAGATATGCTCCAACATCGAACTCCTAAGCAAGTTTTTAGGGAAAAAGTAAGAAGATAAAAGTGAAGCTACACTTACCCAGAGGAACCAAAGCATATAAAAGAAGAGAAAATACATTAATGTAACTATGAGTCACAAAACTGGTTAAGCTGCTTGGAACAAGCTCATTCATATGGATTGGGCTGCCAACCATCTCTTCATCCCATCTAGAACTTTGTCTCCTTAGTCTAATCCTCCCATTAACCCAGCCTTCTACTCTCCATGACTCCAACCCACCATTTTTCTGAGATGCCCTCTGTTGTCCCTCAACCCCCCCCCCTCTCCTCCCTCGAGGGGCTCTTTTCATGTCTACCAGCAGAATGACATAAGTTCTGTTCCTTATTTTAAAAAGCAGCCACTCTTGGACCAACCCTTTGCCAGAAATCAGAAAATATTGCCTCTAATATGGATATCTGTATCATGCTCCTTGTCAGTTTCACTCATTTAAGTTACATTATCCATAATCATGCTCCTTATTTCTTTTAAGATGTGGTCCATTTGTAGAGTTGTGGTCAACCCTTTACTTATTGTGGCTTCCTCCAGGCATGTCAACTCTCTAATTTTTGTCTGCTGTAATTTCTTAGGTATTTCGCCTTCCTTGTTGTGGGCCCCATGCTGGTACTTTTGTTTGTCGTTTCCTCCCCTCCACCCCACCAAACCGAAAAAAGGAAATTCTCTCCTTCGCTAATGAATTTTTTTTTTAATCTACAAAGAAAAGAAAATCATAAAAATCCAGATAATCACACCTCAGTAGTTTGTTGGCAAGCACTAGCCTCCCGTAAATATATGCCCCGTGAAGCAGGTTCTGCAACCAATGAAACACGTTGAAACAGGCACATGTGACATTATTTTTCAACATTCTAAAGACAAATTGAAAATTGCAAAGCTATAAGATATATTAGAGGCCTTAAACAGGAGCTTCATATTGCATTGTATAACTCTTTTTTTCTTTCTTTCATCTTTGATAAGATAGCAGAGAAGAATTATGCTCAGATAGATTCAAAATTTTCAAATAATAAACGACTTCAAGCCTACTCTCAATGCCATATACAATTATCTGTCAAGATTATGGAAAACTTTTTAATAGGGTTCCATGAGGAGAAAATTTGGTTGGAATACTTTTTATGCATTGCCTCTTACTTGGATCACATAGAAGTATAGAACCATAGTTTGAAATTTGATCTCATCTTGGTGTCTCAACTCTTAACAAGATCAAGATGCTGAGATATCAAATTTCAGGTCAAAGTTTCAGCAATCGGTTGCATGTTTTGGTGGATTTTGGGCAAGCTTAAAGTATCCCACAATACAATGCAATACTAGTCGAAACGTATCCATACTGGATACAACCAATATGATTCATATCAATAAATCTTCTCTTATCTTTCTTGAAGGGCACGTATTAGATTTCACCAAAATATATCGGCCAATACAATACAATAATATACTTGATACGAGACAATACATCTCTTAAAATCACCTGACCGGTATGATACTCAACACCGATACTTTAAACCTTGGTTTAGATGGTATTTTGTCTAAGTTTTCGTGTACAATCTAATTTGAGGCCAATAAATACAATGGCAACTTTTTTGTTACCAAAACCTAACATAAATTGGTCTTATTCATTGGCACATGCCCGATTGTATGTAAACGCAGACAAAACTATATCATGTATTTTTCACAAAGTTAAGCATGCATATACAAGAAAATATTAAAATTACAATTACAATTTTACAAATTACGGTCCCATGAAATTCTTGATATTTCACCAAAAATTCCAAAATTTCACCGAAATGCAAAAATTTTGTCTAAATTCAATCAACTAACTCAATTTTGTTTTGGACCATGTTTCGTCTTAGTAGGCTCGAGAAGAACAAAACTTTGCAAAATTTAGTCCATGAATAGAACCGCGCACTATTTTGGAGAAGGAAATCGTTGGCTTGGGAGATAAACCGACAGAACAGAAATCCAACATAGGCAAAGTGAGCTTCATTGGCATACAAATATTTTACTTTGGAGACCTATAGAGAGTGATAAGGCCCCGATCTCAACAGAAGAGCAATGGACAATTTGTCACACAACGATAATAGCAATACTCAAAATAATCTCCAGAACAGAACACACTACAGCTGTAGGTGAACCTATTCTACCCGAGAGCAATTGCCCCCTCCCTTACTTTTCTCACAACTCAAAAACGTATCCTACCTACTCTTCCTTCCCCCTATTAATAGCAATTTATTTCCTACCGTATTGATCAACATAATTATCCCAATTCTAATCCTAAAGGAAATCTGAATGCAATAGGACTCTTCAAGTCTAATCCTAAAAAGCAATCTGAATGTACTATGACTCTTCAAAGGCAATCTGAATGTAATAGGACTCTTCAAATCTTCCAGCCGTTTCCTTCCTTGCTGGACTGTTGATCAGCGTGTCTTGTGGATCTCTTACGAGTATAGACTCGTGAAATAAGGGGCTTATCAGAGAGTTTTATAGGATTCCTACGATAAGACACCAGAAATCCTGGAAAGGGCTAACAAGAAATCCAATATAAGCAAAGCACGCATCAATTCCCTCTCCCCAGCAATATTTGACCCACACAAGCTTTTATTTTAGATATTGATGCTTACTTCTGCTTTAGGAGGGATTGGATGGGAATATCATATATGATGTAATAGAAGTTTTCTTTTCACGAAGAAAAACATTAAAAAGATGAGTACCTTAAGATGGAAATCAAATATCCATGGCTTTAAGTATAGTTAGAAGCAAGAGACCAAAAATAAAGAGAAAAAAATACAGACCGTAAGAACTTACTTGATTTTCCAGCTTGATTAATCTTTATTTTATACCAAATACATGGAAAGTTCTTAGATTTCTGAATATATTCATATGCTCTGTCAGGTAAACAAATACCAATAGTTATTTGAGACAGCCAACTGGGAAAGGAACATTCTCACAGCCAAAGAACCAGGACTAATGCATAATTAGCAAAACTTACTTGTCAACTTGCATAAGCCCTTGTCCAGTAGATAATTTATCTTCCAGAAGACTGCCTACAGGAGCTGCTGTGTTTTCAATTGCCTTCCGCACAGTGTATGGACTTACAGGAATATCTTCAGCCTGCAAAGACATAATGTACGTGAAAAAATCCTATGAGCAATTAACTGTTACCATTGAGGTGAGACTAAAAGCAAAAGGCAAATGATTGCACATAACAAGAACCTTCATTGCACTGATAAGTAACGCAACTCCCCCACAGGCTGATGGAGATGACATTGAAGTGCCATTCATAAGCATGCGACGTTGAAGAGTCCACGTAGGGACGGGAGCAACTGCCCCACCAGGAGCACTTACAGATACTCCAAGATCTCCATCAGCAGTTGGACCTCGACTGGACCTGCACCACATGTTCCCAAGAATTACTTGGTTCAAATGCATAACCACTCATGGATAATGCTCAAATATATGAGAGGAAAAAGAAGCTGACAGAGGCTTGTAGAAGAGAATGCATCTCATTGCCAAAATGGAAAGTGCTGTTCAATAATAAATTAAAAATCATATAAGGAATTTACCAAGTGTATTCTTGTCCTTCAGAGGGGGCTTCAACAACACAGTGAGCTCCAGCAGCCATAGCAGGAGACACATATGCACCAACCCCAATTATGCTTGAAGTGGTGCCACCAGGTGCACCTACAGTACTCAATGCAGGTCCACTGTTGCCAGCACTGCTGATGAATATCAGGCGGTGTTTATTTACCACCTAAATGATAAAACTATAAATCAAGGTCATTGGAATTTTAACTAAAAGTAAAATAGCATTAAAACAGGAAATAAAGGGAAAAGGAAGGAAAGAATCACAATTTTAGCAGAAAACAGAGGATATAAAGTTTGAAAGAAATTACTTCATTAACAAGGTCAACAAAACGCCCATAATCTGGCAAAAGTGTAGGCTCTCCATAGCTCATGTTGATAAGATCACACTTGTGCTGTGAATAGAAAGGAAATGGCCTGGTCAGAGCAATTTATAAACAAAAGTGAAACCATGTAGATAAAACAGTTAAAAAAGGAGGTGAATATAGGAGTACCACTCCTGCAAATAAGGAAAATTGACACTCTTGAAGCCCTATATGAGTATTTCTGTCAAAGAGAATTAGGGATCCACAATTTGAAGTCCCTCTCCAGAGGTAAAAGAACAAGAGAAGATGGGTTGGCCATGATAAACATAATGGAAGTAAAGAAGAACAGACACAACCTCCTGATGAACTACAACAACCCTAAAAGGCCGAAACTCATTGTTTTAACCTAATGCACTGCACTCCTAGAAGCCACTGGCTTTACTATCACCCAGCAGCAGCGAGACAAAAGCAGACAAAGGTATCCCAACTCAACTAAGAATGAGACTCGTAATCCCATTAGATATATGGGATCAATTCTCATAGATGAAAGGACTAGTAAGTTGGTATAAAATTTGTATCCCACTAGACAAACAGGCAACAGCAACTTAATCGGGAAAGTGGGAAACAGAAATGAAGAACCCCAAAGAACCTAAAATTTTCAGAAAACCAGAATCTAGAACCAATTAGTGTGATTCTGCATCTTTAAAACAACTCAGAATGGCCAAATACTACCAGCAAAGAAGGCCCAGGGAGGTACCAGTACCCTGCGGCACTTCCAGCAACCCAGAAATTTTGGCCAGCATAAGGGCATTTTGGGTACCCCTAAGCCAACCCAATTTATATCCCAAATCAGAATTTTGTTAGGAGTCCAAGTCTATTTTTATTTTGTTATTTACATTGGTCCTTGGTTAAGTTATTAAAGAGTCCTAGTGTAGTCAGGAGTCCTCATTAGAGAGGGTTCCTTTTGTTGGATCTAGTATGCAAGCAGGATACCAAATCTACTCTTGTTTTTGAATTTGGTTTAGTTTTGGACAAGTTATTGAAGACTCCCAGTTAAGCAGAAAATCCCAATTAATGAGGAATTCCATTAGTTACAGTCCATTCTTACGAGTCTAGATCTACTCTTATTTTGTAATTAGATCATTCTAGGTTGAGTTATGACAGAGTCCTTGCTTGAATGTGAATCTCAAGTCTAGTAAAAGTCCAAGTTTGACTCACCTTCTTATGTTGAGTCCTTACATGTAAGGCAATAAATAAAGCCTCTTAACTTGTAAAAGACAGAAGTTGGATGATTTATAAAACTTGAGTTCAAGGTGCAAGGAGTTGGAGTCATGGCTTCACCAAGAGGGGACTTGAGGTTGCTGTTGAATTTTCTGCAAAATTTTATTTCCTCAAGCCACATCATCTCTTACAAGCATAAGGACCCCCACCCCCAAGCCCTAGCTTGTAATGCCCCGCATATTTTTATATTATTATTTTACCATTGTATTGGAATGTTTCAATCATCAAGATTATTAAAGGATCATGGTGGTTGGACCATGTGTCAAGATTGTTTGTTTGATGATTTAACCAAATGGTTTAAGTGTAATTAAATGATAGCTTAAATGGAACTGGATCCCAATTAGTATTTTAGTCGAGACCCGACATTGCTTGTGGTTCCCACAACGATGGAATTAGACTGAACTGAAAACAAGGAAATGATCAGCATAATTTTCTGAACCCGGAGGTGTTAATATTTGCATCCCTGTGTGGGCTTTGCGTAAGGAAATAGAGTGGGCCTACAAGACCATAAAGAAGCCCACTAATTATTTAGTTAAATATATATACATATGTTATGTTATATAAAATATGAAAAGTTAAGGAGAGAGAGAAGGAGAAGGTGACACTCCCCCTCTCCCTCCCACCTAACGTGGGTACTAAAAGTGAGAGAGGTGTCACCTTAATAAAGAGAAGAGAAAGAGGAGGAGGAGGTGAGGTGTTAACCAAGAGAATACGAGAGAGAAAAGAAAGAATAAGATGAGGCTGGGTTTTTTGCGTGGATAGAGGGAGAAAAGAGAGAGATAATAGAGAGAAGAGAAAGAGAACAAAGAAGAAAGAACATAGAAGAAGAATTAAGGAGGAGAGAGAAGAGAAAGAGAAGAGAGAACAGAGATGAAATTAAGAGGGGAAAGAGAGAGTTGAAAAACAAAGGAAGAGAGAGAATTAAAAGAGAATAGAAGAAAGAAATCAGAGAGAAAATTGAAGAAAGAGAAGAGAGAGGGAACGGAGAGAGAAGAAAAAGAATAGAGAGAACATAGAAGAACTAAGGGAAAGAATGAAGAAGAAAGAGAGCAGCAGAAAACTAGAGACAAAGAGGAGGAGAGAGAAATAGAGGGAAAGCCTTGTGTGGTTTCTACATACTCTGAAATAGTCAAGGATCATTCACAATACAGGAGAGAGGACGAGTTCTAACTGAGTCAGGATCAAGTAAAACACATGGAACAAAAACAGGTAAGTGATATTGACTAACGTATGTATGTTATAAGTGGATGATTCCACTTAGTAAACAGATAGCATTCACATGTTAATATAAAATATATCTTATTTATTCACTTATGTAATTTATGGAAGTGCATGATATATTGCTTTGTGAATAGAACAGAAGTACATGGGATCGAATGACAGATAGACTAAACCTAGACTGAGACTAATGTCACTTGTGTGGTTTAGACTGAAGGTGTCCTCTCTACAGGTAGTGCTTAGGTCTCGATTAATAAAGAAAAAAGAAACAGAAAATGAAAAGAAAATTAGAATGCATAATGTTATAAGACTTTGATGTGATAATGGATGCATGATGATTTGTCTTATTTACTTACATGGTTGTCTATATTGCTTATTGGGCCCGCAAAGTTCACTATTGTAAACGTTGACAGATCAGCAGATACATGACAAGGGCAAGGGTGCTGCCACCCAACAACAACTTTAAAGTAGAAGATGGAAACCCTTTTTCTTTTTTGTTGCAACTGATGTTTGCTAAACTGGATTGTGAAATGTATATATTTCTTTTAAGGCTGTATGTATTTAACTAGGTACTATTGAAAACTCAAATGTAAGCATAACAAGACTTTAGACTATATACATATGTATATAAGTCAAATTGTCAAACAGGTTATCTCTTAGTCCTTAGAGATGTTTAGTTTAGTATTGTTTTTAGTGGCTTTTATCAAGTTGATAATGAGAGGAACTGTCACGTGTCCCGGTTGAACGTCCGCAATGAGGACCCCACCAAGCCTTAGGAACTGGGGTCATGACATAGCTTCTCTCATCTTCTTCTCCCATACTCCATTAATCCCCCTCCCTTCCCCAGCCCTAGACCTATCTCTGTAAATCTGTAATTACCGCTGTCATGTGGGATCCTATTCCACAAAAACCACAAAACATGCACATATATGTTCTATCTTGCATTAGAAAATGTCTCGGAGAAGCTAAACCTATAGGGACCATTGGTCATCTGATGTAACCCTGGTTTAAAAGGCCAGTAGTAGGATCTTTTCTAAGAACACAGCAGGCACTCTAGGGTTAAATGCTTTGCTGTTTGGGGTCAAATCTCAAAGGACAGCAGTAGTTCAAGACTTCTAGGCTTGTAGCCCTGCTGTTCAAGTCTGGAATTTAAGGACAGCAGCTGTTTTGTCCTTAAAACACTTGAGGAGTCCTGCAGCTAGGCCTGATTAGGCTTCCAATCTTTATATTTAGGACTACATAGGTCTAACATGGATATGGATAGGGGTTTTAAGGTTTGGTTAGGCTAAAATTAGATCAGAAATATTTAATGAAACTGTACTTGCAGAATTTTTAAGAACTAGGGTTTAATTGAATTTAGGGTTTTTGAAATTCTAGGTTTTCTAGGGTTAAGGTGAGGGTGAGGGGAGCGATTGAATGTAGAGAGGATGGGAGGGGTGCTAGTCCTAATTCCTAAAAGGGTTTAGGCTAGGGTTGGGGGTTTTTTTGTGTGAAGAAGACGAAATGCAAGAAAATTCTACACAACTAGGGAAGGGTAGGGCTTAGAAGTAGGAAAAGGGCTAGAAGAAGGGTGCGATCCTAGGGGAGGCTTTTGGGAGGGGGGGTGAAGTGGATGGGGTTTATTAGGGTTTTGTGTTTTTTCTTTTTTTCTTTTTTTTTTTTTTTTTTTTTGGGGGGGGGGTGCCGTAGGGTAGAAGAGGGAAGGGGGAGAGGTTTGCGATGCGCTTAGAGAATGGGAATTTGGTAAGAGAAGGGGCTGGCTGTGTTGTTGCTAGTTTTGATGAACCTTCAAGGCTGCCACAGGTATGAAGAAGATGAAGAAGAAGAAGAATACTCACAGAATTTTACCAAACTCTCTCACACCCGTGGGGCTAGCTTCCCATGACCCCAAGTCTCCGACTTTCTTATTAATTCTCAACTCCCTTGCTTACAATGAGGTGGGGCCTTATATAGCCTTACACTTAAACAGACTAAGACTCAATCTAGGAAACTAGACTCAAACTAAAGAATCCACTCTGGATTATGATTCCGTTTTACAACTCAACAAAACTAGAAAGGAGACCCAATCAAGGAAACCTAACTAGACTCAAACTAAAGAATCCACTCTGGATTACGATTCCCTTTTACAACTCAGCAAAACTTAATAAAACAAAACTAGAAAGGAGACTTCTAGAGATCTCCTAATAACTTGCAAAACAAATAACCAACTTCCAGAAGGAAACCTACTTGAAAAATTGGATTCCAACTGGGACTCCTACTCAAACAACAACTCTAACCACTAATCCAATTTTAAAAACACAAAGTAGATATAGGATCCTAAAAAATTCTGGAATTTACTGGACCCTTCTGGTGTTCAAAGGGGGTGGGGAAATGACCAAATTACCCTTCTGAGGGTTCAGCCAGCTCCTTGGTGCACCAATTGGGCCTGGTTTTTGGTCCAAATTTTGATGGACTTTACGTTTTCTGGACCTGGTTACATCATCATATAGAAGATAGCCAATAAAGGCAACACAGTATCAGTGGATACAACCCCATGAAGTCTGAACTCCAAACAAACACAAAGTCTAGATTTCAAGATTTGCTTGGGTCAGACATGTGAATAATTAGAGTTTTAAATCAAAGAATTCATTTCAAACATACCTAAACTGCAGCTGCAAGTTTTATAAAACATGTTCATATGTGTCGACACATGCATCTAAAATATCTTGGAGAAGCTAAATCTATAGGGAAGCCATGATCATAGCCAAGAAGGCAACACGGTGTCAGTGCATGTACCTATGAAATCTTAACTCCAAACCATACTCAAACTATGGATTTCAAGATTTGCTTGGGTCAAACATGCAAATAATTAGAATTCTAGACTGAAGAACTCAACTCAAACATACCTGAACGGCAGCTATAAGAGCTCGAGTCAGTCCCGTCCCTGTTTCCATTGAACCCAATCGTGAATCCCCAATTTTGCAAGATATTAGTTGTGCCCCAGGTGCAACTCCATTTAGCAAAGGTTCCTACATGGCAACAGTGTGATTAAGAGGAGAATAAAAATAAAAATAAAAACCGACGTCTAAGTAGAAAATAACCATCAAAATAAGTATTTTACTGATAAAGGATATATCTAAAATACCTTCTCATGGAAAGCAGTAGCAATACCAGCAACATGAGTTCCATGGGGAGAGCTATCTGTTACAATACTTAAGATCTTTCCCTCATCATAAACATTCGCAACAAAGGTGCAAGCATCCAGTTTGCTGAATATCCCAAACTTCCGTTCAATCCTGTAGGCTTACCAATTATTTAAGACTAATAAATGGTCGCAAATAACAAAAAGAAGTATATTTATTTTAGTATCAAAAAAGAGACGAATAAGAACAAGAAAACGTCGCCCCCCCCCCCCAACCCCCCTTTTGAAAAGACTCGATAGAAGAGAAGCACCATAAACCAAATCCCGGGCTCCTACCAGCAGAGAGCCCACATCCAAACCCAAAGCATTCCACTTGTATTCTTTAGTGCTAAGCAGAGGAGATTAGAACATAAGCCTGCCAATGAATCCAGTAATAATACTATTGCTGATGCTATCACAATGTAGATAACAACAAGAATTCTGCTGTGGGAATCTAACAGGCTGCAAAGGACTGCTCTACTCAGGCATCAACTGCATTAGAAATTGTCATTAGGTTATCCAACATTACACTAAAGGGAAAAGGCAAGCGAAAGACCACAAAAAATGTCAAGCATGAGTTTGATGCTTTGAACTACTATTTCTAGTAACGAGCACAACAGTGGCACTCAAATAAGTGTATATATTTTTTATCATATTATCAAGATCGATCCTGTATATGTATACATATACAGACACAGATATCCACATCCACGCACCCCTTCCTGGTGAAATGCAAATAACACAATGTTGAAGCCGAATCCACCCACAATTGTTCATGCATAAATTAATGTGATTATACACTAGAATGGGCTAGATCACTCTAAAGAGAGGACTTGTAAAAGGGGGTCAGGAAATTTCAAATTTAATCAACCTCAAAATTTTCAGAAAACATCAAAATAACCCAAATATTTCTTTTTTCTTCAGGAATAAAAAATTGGGAGACTACCACCACATACTGATCAGGTGAAGAATGAAATCCACAGATTTAGATTTTCAAAAAAAATCCACAGATTTGTTAAGCTTCAAATTACAAAGCATCATACCTAAGTAGAAATTTCTTCAACAATATCATCATTGATAAACCATACACACCTATAGTTTGTTAACGGAGTGAAGCTAGCCAACTTTCCACACTCAGGATCATCCTCCAGACTCTGTGTGTCAAGAGCAACTCTCCAAACCTCACCATCATTCCACACAACAGCATCTACGATAGGCCCCTTATCGTCATAGCTCTGAAACAATAAACACAAAATTACTTCAAATATGAACATGAATAGTTCTTGAAACCTTAAGACAATACATAATGTCAACTCACTTCAGCATGTTTTTGGAGAAGATCAACTCTACTTTGGAGGTCTTCCCGAGTCTTCTTCAAGCTGACATCTTCTACTTTAGCGTGTTTCTACAAATATTCCACTCATAGCAAATTACATGCAAAACCCCAGTGAATGCAAAGATATTGTAAAATCACCTAGCAAGAACCTAATGTAGAGCAAGATATACAGAAATATGATATGCACACATATCTATAAGTGATTATCCTGAGATTAGTAGCAGAGGTCCATCAAAAGTTGAAAACACATTCCCCAAAACATATTTGCTGAATCAGCAAGTTTTCTGTCAGGAGGATGAGGAGAATGTTAAACACTAATAGGTGATCTCTCATTGGAGCTTCCCAATGTTGGTTTCACATTTTCCCTTAACAACACCCATCCCCCCAAAAGCTTACTCACCAGGCAGAAAAAAAGAAGATGGGGGGAGGAGTGACACTGTAAGATCCATTGAGGTCTTAATCCTGCTGAGAGGTATTTCAATACAGTGGAACAGGAAAATATCCAAACACAAAATTGGCCAGTTCTGCAGGCAAATTTCTAAACTGGTGAAAGGGGGAAAAAAAGAGATTATATTGCTGATGAAGTTAACACCCACCATAAGAAGGGGGAAAAAAATTCAAATATATATTTTAGCCATTGGAATCTGATAGTAATTCTTGAATACAGGACACAGAATAGATATTACAAAACAACGAGGGTGTCGAAAAAACACCCTTAGCAACCTGATCAAATTCATTGAGATCCTTTACAGCCTCAGCAACTGCTTCCTGATTTTTCTCATCCCACTTTTTCTTCCTTTCAGCCTGTCAGACATGCTTATAAGCTGTTATATAGTCACCTTGAAGATCCAAATACATTAGGAAGTCCAAGATGATGGACTGAAAGTAAAATACCTTCAAACGAGAAGTCAAAGTGTCTGTGAAAAGCTCATAAACTAGCTTGCAACCAACATGCCACTCCCCAGATGGATTCTTCCATGAAGGATTTACAACCAGTGATGCTCCTGAAAAGATTATTATATTAAACAGGGAATTAATAGAATAGCAACAAGCATGGAATCTGCACGAGAGTTGAACTTAAGATTAGCTTTTAGCAAGGTACTGCGAACTCAAAATATGAAGTAAAGAAATAAAGAGGGTAAACAAGGCAAAACCAGGGTAACAAAGAGTATCCAAGTATGGGTGATGTGAACAAGGGTCAATCCCCTCCCCCGATGGCGAAACCCTGGAGTGGGGCCCCAAGGCCACTCCAAAGTGGCACACCTAGGACTGGCCAAACCCTCCAACAGGGGTTTTTTAGTCGATTTTAACCCTATTTATCTGCTGGAATTAATTTCAGAATTTTATTCTTAATTTTCAGAGTGTTGTTAGTTTAGAAGTCATGTTTTGATTTGTGAGTTGAGTTCTTGACTCCTTAGAAGTCTTTCTTTAAAGTAGGGACTCTTATAACTCTTATTTCAAGAAGAGTTCCATTCCTCTATGTTTGAGTCTTAGTGTCATAGGGAATCTAATTTCAAGAAGACTATACTAGTTGTTTGGTTTAAGTTAAAGTCATTTCCATCGTGAGCCTGAGATTAAATGAGGGAGATCCTAAATAATCATAGATTCCCAAATCCCAAGTAGATCATAAGTCTTTTAGTGAAGGCTATAAGTAGCCCAGTCTTTTCATTGTAATCTCAACTCTGGATTATAAATTATGAGTTTTTACTGGTGGCTCCCATAAGAGGTGTTGAAACTGAAGGTAGCTTCCTTAAGTGCCAAACATTACTGGTTATTCACCTTAATATTACTAGTACACACTTAACAGGGTAACTCTCTGTTAAGTAATTCAAATTTTCAAAATAAAATGACAAAAATACCCTTATGTAAGGTGTTATGAGCAAAGTATCTCCATCATTGTCTCATCCCATAACCAAACCTTAGGTGGGTGAAGGAATTCCCCCGTCACCCATCTTCTTCCTACACCTTGCCTTACCGGAAACCACCACACCTCCCCGCCGCTGCCCCCACCCTTCCCCTGCCGGAAATCACCCAACACCATCCCCCTACTGGATTCCTGATTTTAGGTGATCCCTAACCCCTAAAATTCAAACTCAACAGACCAGAATGCAGGTTTATCCTCTTTGGAGGAATTTGCATGTCGATAACCCCGTTGAACTAAGTGATCTTCACTTTTGATTTTTCTCATTTTTATTGTTTTCCTTTCATTTAAGCAACTTTATAGGGTTAGGGTTCAAGATTTTTAGCAAATTTCATTTTTTTGTTTGGATTGGGTTCAAGTCCAAGAGGGGTAATCAAAGGTTGCAATGAGGATAACAAGCTCCCTCTTCTGAAATGAAATCGAGGACAAATGCTGGCAAAATCAAACCTGATGCTTTAACGCCACTACTGAGTAATCTGGTTTTCCCCTCCAAATCCTATTTCATTAAACTTGAAATTAAACTTCTTGTTACTTAATCTAGGGGATTTGCTTCTGGATGATTGCATCGCTTTGCTTGAGTCTTTACATTGTTTAGCTTTTCTTCTCTGTGGTTTATTAGGTTTTGAGAATGAAAGGGGAAAGGGTGTACATCATGTGATGAAATCAAAGGAAGACTAAGAATTGCAGTCCTAGGGAGAGTTGCAATGGTGAGGGAGAGTCGTAGTGGTGCGGGAGAGTTGTGGTGGTGAGGGAGAGTTCTGGTCGGAGAGGGAGAATTACAGTGGAGAGAGAGGGGATGGTGAAGAGGGAGAGTGTGAATTACAATGATGGGGGTAATTTGATCATAACACCTTACATAAGGGTATTTTCGTCATTTAATTATGAAAGTTTGAATTACTTAGCAGTGAGTTACTTAAGTGTAACTCACTGTGAGTAACTAGTAACGTTAAGGTAAGTCACCAGCAATATTTGGCATTTAAGGGAGGTACCTTCAGTTTCACACCCACTTAAGGAAGCCACCGGTAAAAAACTCCAAAAATTATTGAAGAATTGCAGCCAAGAAGGTGCGGCGAGGTCCTTTTGAGAGGGACCTTGTGGTTATCAAGATCTCTGTTATCTTCATCAATCCTGCCCTGTGATTCCAGCAAGAAATCCAGCAAACCAATCTCTTCCAGATTCAGCAAACAAGTTGAACCCTGACCAACTCCAGCTAATCTCTCTTCTTTCTCTTCTTCTCCCTATACCCTGTTGGTCCTATTACTTGCTGTTTCAAACAAAGAAACATCAAGAAAACACCATGAATCTCCAAAAACCTACCAGTACCATTCCTGCAGTCTAAGAAAACCTTTACCCTCCCATCACAAGTCCCTGCCCCACCTTCGCAGCAGCCAAGAAACCCTTCCCCACCTGCAGCAACACCTAGACCCCTACCCTACCCCTGCGACAGCACCCCCACCCTCCCCTTGACCCTGTGGCACCCTCTTTCCCCTTTTTATTTCTGTTTCTTTATTTCTGGTTCTTGCGGCAGAATTACAAGAGAGAAAGAAAGACCCCCCCCCCAAAAAAAAAAAAAGGTGAAGAAGAAAAGAATCATAGGCTTCCCTTCCCTTCCCAATTAATTCCCTTCCCTTCCCAATTAATTTTAGGTAAAGACTGATCACCCCACCACTTTCCAAATAATTTTATCAAACCCCCTATCAACCCATAGAATCCCAATTTTATCTCCTTGTCCTTTCCAACTCCTATCTATCCCTCTTCCATATCCATCCCACCCATAGGATGTAAAATTTACTTGCTGAAAGATTCTGGGCGAACCCTTAATTTTAGGAAATCATCCTAGGAACACTCACCTTAAAATTGGGTTCACATTAATGCGACTAGGTGGCAACAGGACAGTGAAGCATCCCCCTGGATATAGTGTGACCCTGAAATCCTGGGCCTACTCCAGTTGCCTCAAAAACTTAGTGAGCCCCATGCCTGTTTTGCATTGCAGGTTGACTAGGGTTTGATAAATATTTGAAGAGGGCAGACCGACAGACACACAACAGGAACATTTTAGGCTATCAAAATAGAAAACATGAAATGCTACAGACACTACCACGAATCTTGCACATCATCACTGGAACAGGACAACCTTGATTAAATTGTAAAAAAAAAGAGGCTTTACAATAGGTCAAGCTGTCAAGGGCCATGACAAACCACCGCTACTCTCGACATGCATGCATGGATGCACACACATAAAGAAGGCTCTGCATGTGACACCATCATGTAGTGGCACAAACAGACAAGTGAAGGAGCATACCAACGCAGACCCCTTGCAGATACAAAGGATCAAACACTGACCACTTGCCTTCTAGCTCTAGGACCATATTACAACCTCTTATCCCAAAAGCTTGAGCTGTTGGGCAGGCCATAACAATGAATATCAACATAAACCACATAAAACCACCACTTACAAAAGGGAGTTCTATTGATAGAGAGGAGTTTTCTACAAGAACAAAAAGCTCTTACATTTCCTTGCAGCAGCAAAATGTTTCCGACTCATCGTCTCATGATTATCCTGCTAATCCTCCATCATTTTTTAAACTTAAATTTATTGTTGATCTGTACTGGTCAAATCAGCCAAAATCAGGACCACACAGTTCTGACCTGAGCTGACTTAATGATCCTATACCAAAACATGGTTCTGTAAGGGGTGGCAAACTTGGCCAAGCAAAGCAAGTATTGGCTGAGTTGACATGGACTGGATCAGGATAGGCAGTGGGGGTTCAATATACAAGTCTGTTTCTTGAATCTTTATTTGCAGATTATGTTCTTTGCCCCTTATTTCCTTCTTCTCTGTTCTTTTTATCTTGTTGTCCCAGATACCTAAGCAAGCATGACTGTGGTCTAGAGTGCAAGAGTAAAGCTTCAGTTTGCACTCAAAAACTCAACTGCCCACAGAATTTGTAGTTCCAACCAACTGTCACCTTTAGTTATATTCTTGATATTTTGGAAATGGTGTGTACCACTAAGAGAGATTCTTGCCTTTAAACTGATTTTTCTTTTTGAAAAAAATAAATAAATAAATAAATTAGGAGCTTTATGTGGAACACTAACAAAGTGAAAGTGTTATTATTCCAATAAATGTCACTAGAACTGCCAAATAAGACACATCTTGCCAACCTGAAGCACCAGTGATAAAACCATCTGCATCAGCCTTCACCACTTTTGAGGTATCAATATCCCCACTTCCCGTGCTACAAGGAAAGTTTCTCCAGTTATGCTATAAAAAATAAAAGTAAAAAATAAAAAGAAAATAAAAAAAAATCAAACAAAGTTCCTAAGTTATCCACAATAAAAGAGTCTCTGGTATACCAATCTATAACATCTAGGATTTTTGGTTTCCCATCCGAAGTAACTTGTAAACCATCAGCTGCCGGGTCCACACCAGAATCTGAAAGTAATAAATTAAGGATAGACAATATACATCAGCTAGTAAGTGGCAGGAGAACAATACCCAAAAAAGAAAAACCAAATAAATAAATTTACAGATAGAACCACATCACATTATATTCTAAATAAGCCATGCAATTTCTAGAAAAGGTTTCATGCAGAAAAAATTTATTACTTTGCAACATATGATAACTGAAAACTTTGTCAGAATATCATACATGCACATATCTGATTATGACACATTGGCTTGCCCAGTTGCACTCAAACAGATGCAAGTACAGGTAACAGGTTGAAGATCATGAATTAAAGAAGGGGAAAGGCATCCATATTTGCACAACTCTTAATGGCACAAACACATCAACCATCTGAAAGGATCATTTGTGGTTAAGATTTGGAAATGTGAAATAATTTAACAGTAAACCTATGTACTGACAGCACATAAAACCACTAGGTACTTTCAATATTTGAATGACTTGATGCAACAGATCCAGATGGCATACACAACATTACATCCTACATTTACTTATTCTCCTCCCCCGAAATGTAGTCCACTTGATCAACTGGTTAAGTTGGACAGCAGTCACTCACTTTCTCCAACGAGAGGGTACAGCTCCCATCTCTTGGAGATGATACGCGCCAATCAATTTGAAAGGAAACTAAATTTAACCACAGTCGACCATTTGCCTTACAGAAGCAAGTTAGACTTGTAAAAATTCTCTTCAAGTGGAATTTCATGTCAGTGAGAGATATCCAGAACTTCTCAAGTACACAGTATTACAATCAGTTCTTTCAAGGCCCAACTCCCGGAGTGGTAAAGAAAATCTTTATACGCTAGTGAAGATTCAAGGAGGTTCTCCTCTTACTTGACAACCTCATAGTAAGGGCATAACTACCAACAGATTGAAACGCGGTGAAAATATGAGTAAGCCTATTTGAGAAACAACAGGGAGAAACTGCTTAACTGACATGCCCCGAACGGCATCCAAATGTCAATCAAAGGACCATAGAGTATAGCCAGTTCATCACTCGCACTGTTTTACTCGAATTCCTCCGTCAGTAAATTTATAATTATAAAATAGATAAATAAATAAATAAAAAGACGAAGAAATTCTACGATCATATGTTATCAACATTTTTTAATTTCAAGGTCTAAATGATTATCAGTTCCACTAGAATAAAAAATTAACTATAAAAAGCAAAGCAATAACCTATTGATTACTTAAAACATCATCAGACTCACAGATTTAGAAAATCATCAAAACCACTAACCCAGACCCAAACACTTTTCGAAAACAAATCAATAACTTCGACGAACGTTACTTCGGATACCGATTTAACATATTCATGACCACCAGAATAAGTTTTTTTTTCCCTGCAGTCCAAGTCAAAACCAACTAGAACACACTAAATTGACCATCGAAGAAATGAAGGATTACCAAAAATCGCAATGATAGCGCCCCGGCCATCGAAGTGTGGATGAGCTTCGATGAATTTATCAGCCCCGATCTCCTTCTTAGGCATCAATGAAGCTAGGAAAGTAGGCTCGTTCAGTCTGAAAGAACCAAGAGCTCCGTTTTCTTCACCAGAAGAAGTGTGAGAAGAAAGAGGCATTGCCCTAATTGTGAACCTTCCTTGAATCCTTCTTCTCCGCTTTCGGGGCTCAAGCGATACTACCGAAATAGCAGAAAAAAATGAAAGAGGGAATACTAGTAGATGTCCACTTAGACAGAATGGTTTAAATAAAGGTCTTAGCATTTCCGAATTATTTATTTATTTATTTATTTCCGTTTTTGGCAAACCGTGTTTTTAGTGATAAATGAATATTCCGGCAGCCGTGTAGCTGGTGACGCCACTTATAGCCAGAAACCTGGCGTATCGTTGCAGTATAAAAGTGATTTATTCTCTTTCTTCGTGGCTGTTACATGTCGTGCTTGATCTTTGGATACTGTTCGCACTTTTCGGAAAAGAAGATTTACGTTAACAAAAATGCTTTGATGGTCGTCTACTTAAACCAAATTCCCTGCCACTGTTCTTCTTTCATGGCTCCTCATACAAGCAGAGTTCGATTCCTATTCCCTCATTTCCCAATCCCCACTTTGTGTCATAAGATCCCTGTATTACCCTATCTACTCGAGTGCGAGCACCTTTCTTCTCTTGCCCTAAATGCCCAGTCACCTACCCGGCCCAACTGGGCCAACCCTACCTCCTGACCCGACTCCTAAATTGGATTTTTATTCACTCACATCTTTATTTTGGCACGTGATTACCAACTAAAAAAAAGTTTGTTTTGGCACGTGGCAGGATAAAATCCAACGGTTGATATTAAAGATAAGAAAATAAGTATATAACGCATTCCAATGACATCATATTGCTTACTCCTCCGCATCAAAGCAAAACCTAGATTACCAAACCAATCTAAATTATACTCAAATTTTAAACCGATTTGAATCCACTGCAATTTTTTACCCTCTTCAACATGAAGAATCACAAATAAAAAAAAACAAAAATGTTGAAAATCCATAAATGCAAGGAAAAAATAATTATAATAATTACTGTTATCCTCCTAAACTATAATTTATTACTAAAAATACCTGCTCTTTATGAAATTATTATTGCCCCTCTTAGTTATAACAATGTTAAGAGATTGTTACATTTTTGTGTTTAATGTCTATTTTATCATTTTACAATTAATAAATCAAACACACAATATTATTTTCATTTATGGAAAAGAAAGAAGAAAAAAAAACATATCAATTATCAATTTTAGAGTTGTATCCTTGTTATTTTGAATTTCAAAATAAAACTAAAATCATTTTTTTAACTAAGAAAATTAACTTCCTAAAATTGATAACCCGTCAAATTATATATTAAATAAATAAAAACCTAATAGAAGTATGAACTTTTTAAATTTGATAACATCAAATTGAAAAATAAATATAAATAACAATAACTAAAAAATAACACCAAATTGAAAAGTAAATATAAACAAATATTTATATATTAAAAAAAAAATCAAGGAACTACCAAATTATGGCTAATTTTTTTGTAAATCTAATAATTAATTTAATATAAAATGTAAATAAATATAATAACACCTTAAGGTTATTTTGATAATTTTAGATAAATAAAAATTGCCACATCATCACTTAACTAGTAGAATTTCAACTGTAATAGAGCAATTAGTAATTACAGACAAAGTCAAAAATTATAATATTAATTTTAAAAATTATAAAAAATAAAATAGTAATTAAGCTATAGTACAAGGAGACAACAATAATTATTCAAATAAAAACATGGATGAAATTTGAAGGGAATATAATGGATTGATGCAAATAGATAATCAAAAAACAACAAAGAGGAATAAAAGTAAATGGGAGATTATATAAACAAATATTATATTTTCTCCATATGTCCCTAAGAAATGCCTTTAGAACCTAATTCAAACCAATAGTGCTAAATTTTAATGGGTATAATTAGAGTGACTATCAACTCAATATTCCCTAATATACTTTCTTAAACCCACCAAGGACCCACATAAATGACATATCTTTCACCGCTACTATACTTTAAGGGTGTAAGTGCAAAATCATTTAACCGCTAATCGCGCCTCAAACGCGCACTGTCTTCTTCAAACCGATTATCAAGATTCTCTAACAGTAACAGTACATTGGTATTGCCAATTAAGAGATATGAATTGTTATTTTACAATTAAAACATTTAACATTTTCATGTCCTTAATTCCCTATTTCAATTTTTCGTTTCATCATTAACTTATCTTCTTAGATTTACTTGTTTTGTCTCTATTAATTAGATTTACTTGCTTTATCTATGTTAATTTCAGATTATATTGATTGGTTGATCACAATTTCATTAGGATCTTAATGAACTAATAACAAAAGTGGCATAAGTTCATTCACCAAAAATCTAAAAAAAATGTATAAACCCTTTCTCTTATTTTTCTTTAAATTTTAAAAGTTGTAGATTGTTTGATTGCTTGTGGTATAAAATTTAGAGACAAATTTTTTTAAATTAATGAAACTGTTGCCAATTATAATATTTATAAATAAAAACCATACCTTGGGCATAGATCCAATTGGGTTTCTGGAATAAAAATGGGGTGGAAAAAAATGAATGAGAAAATTCTTGAAAATTTTTAAACTTTTCATTATTTTCCTTTAAATCTTAAAAGTTGCAGATTGTTTGATTGTTTAGGGTGGAAAACTAAAGCCAAGTTTTATTAAATTAATGAAACTTGTATAGTAATATGTGAAACTCACAATTAACATTTTTCCACAAAATCCCATTTCCTTCTTTCTTGCTCCACTTCACATGGGGCCCACATATTTTTTTTTCTCACCACACATTTGCAAACAAATGCAGCCTATATGTTTGTGGATAGTTCATAACATCTTTACAACCTTTGATGTTTAAATTGTATTGTTAGTTTTCAATAGAAAGGAGTTAACAAATGGATTTCGTGAACTTAAATGGCTTTGAATTGTTCATTTGAATGGTTTATTATAGTTGAGTGTCACGGAATCCTTAATACAATCCCTCTTCATACACATGAAGATAAGGTATGTCAGGAAACTCATGTCTACAAATATTTACAGACACATCATTATTGGAAGGTTATTGCCATTGTAAAAGATATTCACCACATTGCTGCTACTTTTAAAATGTCAGTTTCATCATATCCTTTACGAGGTTAATTTTGCTACATATGTTCTCGCCAAAACTGCTGCTAAATTATAGAATTGTTTATATTATGTTAATTCCCCGCCCCATTCTTATATTGGATTTTAGTGTATAATTTCCTTATATGTAAAACCCCAAGAGGCTTTGACATTATTACATAAATAAATATTATTCTTGACAAAAAAAAAAAAAAGCGAAGTTGAGTATCAAGTTATCACCGGTCTAAGTATTCAAGTTACCCTATTGTTCTTAATATCAACCATTTGATTTTTTCTTACCACGTGTAAACAAAAAAATCAGCATAATCAATGGACGGTTAGTGAAATGATTGAAAATTTCACTTTTTAGTGGAGAGATTGTGGATTTAATCATTGCTGGTGGCATATGTAATATCTCAATTTCTAATTTCTTTATATGTAACGACTTTATTTGATAATAAATAAATAAATAAACAAAAAATCCGCCTAGTAATCGAATTGGATGGGTAGAATCGAATGGTTCTCAATTTGGCGTCCAATGTTTGAAATTGGGCAGTCGGGGTTCGGTATAGGGACAAACAGGTAAATTGTACAAGAATGGACTTTAACGGTTCCATTTATAACGTTTCTCCCTCTCTCGATTTTATCCAAACCCGTTTGAACATGTGTAGAACCCTCGTTCACAAAACAACCGTCACCAAACTCCACCCTTTTCCCTCCCTTTTTCTTCCCTTCTCCCGTACAATCTCACTCACACTCAAGATATGTCCTCATTTCTACTTCCTCACTCTCCATCTTCACTCATTTCGCCCCAAACCCTAGCCCTAATTCCAGCAGATGAGAGAATCGGCGACGCCTCTCCGTTATTCTGCAAATTTATCATCAATTCAGAATTTGATCCGCAATCCAAGAACAATCGTTCGCTCCACTGTTTCCTTCAAACCCAATCATCAATCATTCAAGGTTTCATGTTCACAGATTCCAGATTCTCCCTCTTCTCAGACCTCAAATTTGATTTCAATTCTTGGTGCAGTTCCTGCTTGGGCTGATGGTATAAAGGAACGGGGAATGCGGAAGAAACGGTATCTATATAACCACGAGAAGTGGCTGGAGCATCGAAGTTCGCTCCGTCACGTTCGTCACCTATTATCAAGTCTGTCTTCGCGTGTGATTCTCTCATTGATTCCTCCAGTGACTTTCTTCACGTCAGTTGCTGCGTTCGTTGCAATCTATAACTCCGCAGTTTCACTGCATTGGTTGCCCGAGTTCTTCCCCTTGTTGAAGGCTTCTTCACTGCCGTACCAGTTGACAGCGCCGGCTCTGGCGCTTTTACTTGTTTTTAGAACGGAAGCATCGTATGCAAGGTTTGAAGAGGGAAGGAAGGCGTGGATGAAGGTGATTTCTGGTGCGGATGAGTTTGCTCGTCAGGTGATGGCTAACGTGGAGACTTCGAGTAATGTGGCGCTGAAGGAGGCGTTATTGCAGTATATCATGGCGTTTCCTGTTGCACTTAAGGTTGGTATAATTTATTGTTATTATTAAAAGAAGAACAAGCAAGGTTTCTCATTGTTGTTATCTTCAGAGTAAATTGTTGGACGTTACGTGGGTTTTCTTCTGTTTTTTTGGCTTGTTCAGTTGAAACTCATCGCAGGCCTCTTGCTTATAATGTTGACCTTTTCTGTTGATCTTTTTGTAAAATTTAACACCACTGAAACATCTTTACAACAATAGGAATAAGAAGAGATATAGGGCTATTTTTTCCATCGAATTTCCGACGCACTGGGGCGAAAAGATCAGTAATTCCTAAATGGAATCAAAATTCATGGAACTTGTGGCATTTGGTCACTATTTGAACAGCAACAACCTTACAGAAATAAAAGATTGAAAAAAGATAGTCGTATTTTTCACCCTGGAAATTCTACCCTCGAAGTGAAGTGCATCTTTTATCCCATTGTTTTAATCTCAATATTATAAGGGATTTTTAAGGACAAGTGGTGCATGCTACACACAGTGGATTAGCCAATAATCACCCTGTTCCATAAGTTACAGACATCTACATATGCGGTCAGCCTAAATTATCTGCATTTGGTGATCAAGATCACATCAACAAGCTATATTGGTTTGTGCTGTTCTTAACCCCAATGAATAGGCTTATCAGCACCCAGCAATGACTGGTTAGTATAATTTCTGTTTCCCTAATCAACTATTACAATAGGTTATGGGCTATAAGGAACAATTTGTCGGTTGCCACCGAACACAATATATTTTACATATCAAAAAATTGGTTAGGTATAGTTGGATGCATAATATATTATGCTTTTTTGAGTGCAATATCATATATTTGGTTTGGTTTACCTTGTAAATATATTATTGGTCTTGGTTTTGGTTTTGGTTTTGGTTTGACTTTATTGGTTTTGGCTAGTTTTGACACCTCTAAGATATTATAAAAGAGAAGATGGGAGCAAGGTGGAGATTGGAGAGAGAGAGAAGTAAGATTGATTTTGTTTTACTATCAACTTCACCATTTTACCCCTACTTTAATAGCAATTTTTGCACATGTACATCAATAGTTACCTGCATAAACAAAACTAAACAATTTATAGTGATAATTCATAAACAAACCTTGAGCTATGCTTTTCGTGGATGATATTGTGTTGATTGATGAGACCTAAGTGGGGATTAATACCAAATTAGAATCATGGAGAGTAGCTTTGGAATCAAAAGGCTTTAAACTTAGTAGATCGAAGACAAAATATCTAGTTTGTAACTTTAGTCATGATCGGGCAGATGATGAGGTGGTGATACTTGACGATAAAGAGATTCCTCAGAGTGATTGTTTTAGGTACCTAGGTTCAATCATAAGTAAAAGAGGTGATTTAAAGGATGAGGTTTCCCAAAGAATTTTTAAATAGGGTGGATGAAGTGGAGAGGTGCGTCCGGGGTCTTATGTGATTGGCGTATTCCATTATAGCTTAATGGAAATTTGTATAGGACTGTTGTTCGACCAACTATAATGTACGGTGCAGAGTGTTGGGCTGTTAAAAGAATCATATAGATAAACTTAGTGTAGCTGAAATGAGGATGCTAAGATGGATGAGTGGCAAAACTAGGATGGGTAAGATAATAAATGGATCATATTAAAGTTGGTCTGGGAGTTGCTCCCATAAGTGATAAGCTTCGAGAAAGTCGTTTGAGGTGGCACAACCACGTTCAATGAAGACCTATAAATGCCCCTATACGGAGAAGTGATATAATCCTAAATCCATATTGAAGGAACTAGAAGAGCTAGGGGTAGACGATAACCTTTGGAGAAGTGGTGAGAAAGGATATGTATAGCTTAGGCCTTGTATCTAGCATGGCCTCGAACAGAACTGATTGGAGGGCAAGAATCCATGTACCCGACCCCATTTAGTTAGGACAAGGCTTATTGTTGTTCCCTGTGTCGATTTATTTTAAAAAGAAATAGGGTTATAAATCATACCAAACACACCTATATGTGTTTATATGTTCAAAAACATAAATTTAAATTGTATCAGAGAGAGCCAAAATCATTTACATAACATTCTCTTATGGCCTTTGGGGCTAAATTGTCTGCATCTAATATAAGATTTTTGGTGGGCTTGATTAATTAATCCTAGAATATTGATTCCATGTACATAAAGCTGGTTTGGACAATCTTTAAGACCAATGCGGGGACCAATGCGGGTATCCTAGTCATTTTTGTTGCGGGGCTGGATACAGGTTAGAGTTTTATTTTATATACATGTTCAGGTCCCTGCAGTTTGTTCTTAATCATCAAGATGATGTGGTGTCAGACCTGTTCAGTTCGCTCTGGTCCAACCCTATTAGGACCGGTCCAATGGGGCTTCGTCCAACAATAGTTGGATTTAATTAAGTATTTTATTTCATTTTAATTTTAGTCTTCCATTCTGTTTTAAGATTCCTGTAAGAGTGAATAGACTTTGGGTTGAAATCTGTTTTGAGTTTAATATTTCAACTAGGATTTGGTTTTATTTATTTTAAATTTAAATAGCTTGTATTAGGATACAATTTCAGGTCGAATGAAATGAATTGAGTATTATTAGATTGAGAGAATTTCCTTCCCCTGTCTCTTCTTCCCCTTTCTTCCTCTTCCTACTCCTCTGATTCCCTTTTTTTGAAAGCCCACCATAGCAGCCTATCTCAGGCCTGTATCACTAGAAAGATTATTAGTAGAGAAGCCTGTGAAGATCCACGCCTAGGATTCGCTTGTATTTGTTATAAGGAAGCTATATGAGGTCTCTGCAACATATCTAGGAGCAAGCTACACACTTCCTGTTTTATTCATAGATATATGTTGTTCCATTCTGTGTGGCTCTCATCCAGGGTTTCTGTCATATCCAAAGGGATTTATTTCAACCACTTTTACCCAATGGCTTTAGTTGATATTACAAGGGACTTTTCTGGACAGGTGGTGTATGCCACCTTCAATGGATAGGCCAATAATTACTATAATTTGCAAGGTACAGAACTCCAAATGCAGCACCTAAATTGTCTGCATTTACCGGTCAAGCAGTACCAAGTTATACTGGTGCCCACTGTTCTTAAATCTCAATATGTATATGGTTATCAGCAACCAGCCAAGACTGGTAGCCGTACTTTTTGTTTTCCTTCTCTTTGATGGTTCTTAATGTTTCCATAACTGTTTACATAGTGTCATCAACTAAGAGATTTATGACATATTTCCATTTTTATCAAAACCCTTCACATGAAACCCTTGATTAACGTTAGTGGAAAAGAAGAGGATTAGCATGGAAATTCATTTTTAGGCATTTTGTGCTTTCAGCTGGGATTTTGTATGATGGAAAGTCCATCCATGGTTGAAACATGCAATTTCAAATGTGCAGGTCTTCCACATTAGACTTATTTGATTGATGGTTCTGTTTAGGCAGTTTCAGGCTGATTAACATCTCACCAATCTTTATTCATATGCGAAATAAGGCCAAGACCATTGTTATCTTATTCTGTGGGATGACAGTGGAGAAGGAGACCTACTTTGATTCTATTGGCGTAGTTTCTTATGATTGTTGCTTTCCAAAAACTATTTAAAAGTGTTAGGCTGTAAGTCCATGCATTGTGGATAGATTTTCCACTTTTATTACTTGTTGATAGGATTTTGTCTCGATATCCCTTTGGTTTTTTTCTTTCAAAAGACTCTTATTAGCAGGTATTCTATGAGTCAAAAGATCATTGGTATAAGGAGGGTTATTGTTGTTTTCCTGGAGAATTGGCTATCAAATCCTATTAAATCTTAATCCTGGCACATATAGTGAAGGTTGAAGTTCTTCCTAGTGCAAAAATCCCACGGGCATGATCTCTCTCTCTCGCTCTCTCTTCCTCTCCCCTTTTATCAAAGATCTTAAGTGTAATAGGCATATATGGTTTAGTGGCATGTCCAAACTAAAAGGATTGTGTTCTATTGTTTCTCTTGATTTTGACAGTTGTTTATTTGTTTTATGTCATTATATGCTAGACCTTCTGAATGTTTTTTGAGTATCAAATTCCTGCCCAAAAAAATAATTGATTATCATTTTCCCTAAGGGTACCGTGATCCTCCCCTCAAACCCCCATTAAATAAATAAAAAAAATAAAAATAAAAATAAAAGAAGGAAAACCACAAGACCATATATTTGTTCAGACCATAATTAGTTAAATGTTATGCTGCACATATCTACCATCTATAACTTATCTTTTGAGTTTTATTGGGGTCATTTTAAGTGATGGACAAGCTAATAGACAAGATATCTTTAATGCAGTGTCATGTGGTTTATGGCTCAGATATCAGGAAAGATCTGAAGGATCTCCTGAAAGAAGATGATCTAACAGTCCTTCTCAGCTCAAAACACCACCCTCGTTGCATGATTGAGTTCATATCTCAAAGCATTCAATTGCTAGTCTTGGAGGATTCAAAGCGTGTTGCATTGGTACACTCTTTTCCTATTTGCATCTAAAGTTCTTTCCCCCTGAAAACTTATGTAGTTGACAATTTTGTTCCTAATATTTCCCTGTTAATGAATTAGCTATTGGGACTTCCCAATCATTCTGTTTTTTCAGTATGGAAAACCTTAAAATGGATTTTTGAATTTCAAAATTCCTTGGTGCTGCTATATTGTAAGATCAATTTCTTTTCCGTATGTTAGAGATATTCATGGAAACAAGCAACATGCATATATTACATAAAGTAAAAGATGGGGAGAGAGATTTCTTAATTTATACTTGCATATTATATAGCACAGGTAATTATTTCTACTAAGGACACAGGATATGCAACAAAATGGCATTGATCCATAACTGCCTCACAACTATGCAGGAGTCAAAAATTTCTTGTTTCCATGAGGGCATTAGTATTTGTGAAGAGCTTATGGGAATTCCAATTCCTCTTTCATACACTCGCTTGACCTCAAGGTTCTTGGTCCTCTGGCATCTCACTCTTCCCGTTATACTTTGGGATGATTGCAACTGGATTGTTGTTCCAGCTACTTTTGTCAGTGCTGCCTCTTTGTTCTGCATTGAAGAAGTAACTCTCTCCCTTTCTCTCATTCTAGTGGCTTCTATAGTCTGCAACATGGATGCATTTCTTGTCTCATGACAATCCTTTTCTTACAAATTTATACTGATCAATAGAGAATCCATGCAGGTAGGTGTTCTCATAGAAGAGCCCTTTCCAATGCTTGCTCTTGATGAGCTCTGCAAGCTGGTTCATGACCGCATTCAGGAAGCAATTTCCATCGAGCATGTAATTCAAGGCCAGCTTCTTGGGAAGAAAAAATGCCATTCTATTGAGCACTTGACGAATGGTCGACCCTCCTGAGTAGATAAAGAGTGTTGTGCCTGCATTTCAGAAGTCACTGGTGAAAATGTCAGCCAAAAATCATACCTTTTTAGTGGTGAGCTCATTGCATATTTTCAGAATTATCTGTATATAATAGAGGGGAACTGATCAAAGAAGTCTTATTTTTTTCTTTTCAAAGAAGTGTTAAGAAAGGGTGTAGTAGGCATCTGATAGCTTTAACTTTGGCAAGTTGTATCTTAGCATTAACTATGTGCTTGTTATCATGGATATTGATATTGTTGTTATTGTGGTTATTTCATATTCGGACGAAGGAACCATTGGACCATTTGGTGTAAGGAGTGAGGGCTGTAACTTGTAAATCTAGGTGAAAGTCTTCTTGTTTCCAATTATTTGGTGGGCAATTACGTTCATCAATTTGGAGGATGGATTAAATCCAAGGTTTGCTGAGGCTTGTTCGATGGGAAGTTATATCATAGCTGATGCTGGATTCTAATAGCTTTTTCTTTTTTGGTATAAATCCTTCTATATATAAAAGTAAGGGGTATTATATATATCATCAATGAGAATCGAATTTCTCATTCACGATCTTTCTAATGATCAATATTTTTTCTATTTTTTAATAATTGACCAATATCTTTTCATTTATGAGAGGTTATCGATTTGACTCTCTTTAATGAAATATGTAATATCTCCTTTTATATAAAAACTTTTCTTATATCAAAAAATTATAAAATAAAAGTCACATTGTTAGAAGAAATCCAACAACACCGACGTTGTACAAGGTTTTTTCCTTTTTATTGGATAGTTGTACAAGGTTATTTTCAATCCCTATAAAGCGCTAATGGGAGAGAATTGCGTGTCTCGTCCTTTATATGACATGCATCTATAGTACAATAGTGATATTCTACTAAAGAGTTCCTCCCTATTGATTCTCCTTTTAATGTAGGGCTTTAAAAAAGATAAGAGTTTGGGGACCAAAATGTGAGAGAGATTGGTTGAGAATTTCAAGATGTGGGTCCTCCCCTTTTGATTCCATCCAATAAAATCTATAATAAGTTAAAAGAACCACCATTACTTAACTGTTTAATAGTTTCAAATAAATGTGAACACTATATTGATACGATTCTAGGCGTAAATTTGTTTCTCATGATCCATGAATTCAATGCTGATGCTGAAGGGCCTAACGAGTGACAATTTATAATTTATGCTTTTTATTGGGATGATAATGGAGATCCCAAGATAAAGAAAGGATATAAGTTCACGTTAAGAATATACATGTAACCAGATAACAAGTGTTGCCTTGGAACTGGGGGATAGACTCACGGGAACTGTGAAACTATAATCTAATTGTTTATAATCTGACACAAAATCGTATTTATCTTTAAATTTCTCACAATTTGAAGGTTATTCATTTTTTTTTTCTCTTTAAAAACAAGTGTTTACATTGTTTAACAAAATAATACAAAGATGGCCAATTCTTTTTGTTCCAAGATTTGCAAATTCTATAGCAAATTTATTGTTTCGGTTGGCCCTGTTGTTTGAACCAAGGATCGAAATGTCACCGGGTGTCGTCGTGTCGGTGCCTGGCGACACAAGCTGCACAGGCTTACCAGCGACATTTCGGTAAAAAGAGAAATGAAAGAAATAGAAGAGATTCGCTGGAGACTGGAGTACGCCATGATTTCCGTTTCTGCAGATAAAGAGAAAGGAAAGAAATAGAAGAGATTCGCTGGCTCCAATGGTTTCCATTTCTGCAGAGAAAGAGGAAGAAAAGAAATAGAAGAGAAAGGAAAAAAATCGAGTCCGCCGTTTCTGCAGAGCCAGAGAGCCAGAGCCATGTTTCCGTTTCTGCAGAGAAAGAGAAAGGAAAGAAATCGGAAGATTGCATGTCGCAGAGATATTTTAATATTTTTAAATGAGAGAGAGAGAGAGTATTTAATACGAGATTTTTAAATTTTTCGATATTTTAAGAATTTATCGTGATATATCGACTTTTTGCCGATATATCGCGATATTCCGACGATTTTTTCGTCGACTTTTATAAAAAATCGTATCGCTAGGGGGTTTTGTGTATCGCCCCCTGGCGACACCTCGATTTATATCTCCCATATATAAAAAGCCAAGAATAATATCTTGTGTATCATGGTTTGAACTCCTCATTGAGTGACTTTTTGTCCAATTCTTGGCTTCTGCAATTGCACAAGATGTCATTGTTCGTATGAGCTTTTGTTCTCAATAATATTTGTTCTCAAAAAAAAGGTAGGAGATTTATCAAATTTTTTATTATTTTAATATACTTTTTTAAAAACACAAGATTTTTATATATGATGGATATTACATATGCCGTCTAACCCACAATCTCTCCACTGAGAAGTATGTATCTTACTATTCTATCAAATAAGTTTTGAGGTAAAAAGAGATAACTTGCCAAATAATATTTAATATCATGCATCCAAAATCCATTGATGCTCTTTATTGCTTATCATACACCAGGGATGTGCCATTCATCATCCTTTTTCAAATCATCTTTCTATTGATGGTCAGTAGATTGGAAATTTTAATGATGTATTTTCTTTGGTACAAATTCTTATGATGAAACTTATTTTTGAAGACACCTACCATCTCATTTTAAGTATTCAATGATTAAATACATATAATTTTTTTCATTAAATGTGATTGGCATTAGAATCACAGGATGATTTCTTTCGTGTGACAGATGAAGCATTATTTTCCTTTGGATGGAATCCCCTTGCTAGTTAGTAGTTACAAAGCTGGAAATTGAAATTGTAAATTGCTAAATTTTCTTTAAAAAAAAAAATAATAAAAAAAAAAAATCAGATCCTAGCCACCCAATGGCAATGACAGGGAAATTAGTTGTTTCTTAACAAGTATTAATTGGGCAACTTATATAAAAGTAATAAGGTATTTATGGTTTTCCATACTTCTTATGCCTAGAAACTAAAAACGTGTACACATTAGGTAATCCTATCCCTTGAATCTTTAAAACACATTTGTGGATCTTAAATTTCCATAACTAATAGTACTCTTTGTGCAATAATTTGAAAAATATAACTCTCCTTTTGTTTTTTGCAATAAATTTATATTTATTACCCTCCATAGTATTCACTAAGTGAGAGTAAGGAATTGATAACCCAACTTCTCCACTTGTACTCAAAATAGGTCATAACACAATGGATTTATATGCAGGAGATATAAGTCTTTGTCAAGAATTTATCATCTAACCAATCCTTCAATCATCATTGAATGACATTATATTTTCTATCTTGCATTATACTTTCTAGGTTATGGGAAGGAGCACAAAGGTAAACATTTAATAATTAATTAATATTAGCATTGACTTTAGAAAAATACAAGTTATGTTGAGTCTTTCGTCACAGTGATGGAGAAAGAATGCCTTTAATCATCTTATGATCCTTCTAATTCAATTAAAAAATAATTATTTTATTGGGTCAGTAGCCTGTACTTCTCCAAGACTTTTGTTTGGTTATTTGAGTCAGGAGATTTAGGGCCTGTTTGGTTACATGAGTCTGGATATTTCAAATATCTAGAGATTTCAAATCTATGCAGTCATAATTTATAAAATTAAATGTTTAGTTGTAGAATAAAATTTGTGAATTCATCCTAAAAAACTATTTGATCGATGTGATTTTTGTGAATGTACAAATGTATAGTTTTTTTGAAATACATTTTTAGTGTAAAAAAATGAATCTCTAGATTTCATGAATCTAGAGATTTTTACAACCAAACGGGTATAATTCTCAGATTCATGAGGCCCTAAATCTATTAATTTCAAATTTTGGAGTCATGGTTCATAAAATTAATTGTTTGGTTAGCTTGAATTTTTGGAATGAAATTTGTATTTTCATCTTTAAAAAACATTTATGGAATCGTGGTTCAAATGTTTAATGCTTTTATATTAAGGGTGAAATCTCTAGATTTCATCACCTTATACCCATAAATCTATCGATTCACGTTTTTAGAGTAAAAAAATGAATCTCTAGATTTAATGAATCTAGGGATTCACGTAACCAAACGGATATAAATCTCTGGATTCATTTAACCAAATAGGCCTTAAATGATTTTTTATAAAATTTTTTATTTAGGAGTTTTAGATTCTTTGTGCTATTTTTATATCCCTCTATTATACATTTAGAAGGAAAGTTCACCTCTAAGTAATTATTATTTTTTTTTATCAACATAAGTGGATCCCACTCCCAAATGTATAGTAAGAATTCTCTACTCGACAAATTGAGAATCCCAACTCCTAAATCTAATTTGATCTTAATTTCTTGATTAGAAAGAAAATAAAAAAAAAGTGTTTGTATACTTAGATTTTAGATGGTTTTCAGGGCTTATTTCCCTCCCATTCCCTCCGGGTTACTCATCTCCAGGCTTTTGTATGTGGGCCTGTGGTCCATTCTCAAAAAGAAAAAGGGCCTCGATAGCGGGAAATATTTAAAACACATACCTTTTTTTGTGTTTGCGCAAAACCATGTACTTTAATACAAGCTGAGAGAGACATTAATCACCGATTGGAAAATTACAATCTGGAGAAGTAGTAGTTTTATTAAATAATTTGTGAAACCTATCTCTAAGATCTCTTTGATTATAATGTAGATATTTCTAACCATTTGATAAGCATATATATGTATTCAGAGGAGTCGAGAGTCAAGAGAGATGCAAACTAATTAATTGATATATTAATTAATAGATTAAGATCACATATATTTTTTATTAATGGAAAGATTAAAAAACAAGCAACGTTTCCCGAAATCACAGCACATATGATGACTCAGAAGGCCTTTTAGATGGACATGAGCAGAAGAATCCCAGGTGCTTGTCTCGCTCGCTCAGTTTCTTTCTTCACTCTACTTCATGTGCTTTCTTACAGAAGACTGGATTTACTCTCAGGCATTCTCTCCCTTATCCTCAAGATCTTGTATTTTGCTTTGTTGAGCTTATTGGGTTTCATCTTTTGATTCCTGGAGAACTAATTTTGGATATCTTTTGGTTGCAGAGTGTTGTTTGACTGGTTTATTCTTGGGTTCTCTTGTAGCTTTACTAGAACAAGAATCAGGTTTCTGAAGAATGTTATAAAAATTGATGAAGTTTGCAAAGGTCAGTGGAAATGATTGCTTCAATAAACTGTTGTTTCTATTATAAGTAGTGCCGTTTGCTTTTCTTTGGATTCACTACATGGACTCATTTCATGAGATCTGAAGAAGGTAGTAGCGTTCGTTTTTAATTAGCTTTTCTGCTCTATTGGGTCGGCATGGAAATGTTAATGATTATGTTCCCCTCCCACCTCGCATTCAGCATTTGATTTCGTGTTTACTTGTTGGAAAATTTAAAAGTATTGTAGCATCTGTTTCGGCAGAAAGTGTTCAAGATCTGTTTTCCAAGGTTGTTCTCATTTCACATTTTTGTTTCGTATGCGTTATTGAAACGGTTTACTAATGTGCTTTTTTGCTTTTGAGTTTAGCCATTTTAAATTAAGCACGGTGAACGTTTAAGGTTCCTCTCCCCTTTCTCACCCCTCTTTTCTGTTCCTTTAATCCAAATATGCTTGATCTTTTATCAGAGTAAATGGGTTTGTATTTTCTCCGTCAGCAGTTCTTGCTATACAGATGCTTGGTGTGCTAGTAGGGTGTATCTAAATACGTCTCTGTTAAATATGACAATCCTCATTTTGTTTTCTTCTAATAATTGTTTGCTTGCTCGTCTCAAACTTCCCTGATGGATCATGTTGGGTTTCTGAGCAAGTGCCGATCAAGACCTGGTAACTGGGCATCTGTAGTTATTCTGTACCTTGTATGTTTCATGGCTAGAATTTTCTTCAAATAATTTAGTTTCCGCTTGATGTGGAACTCAATTTCCATTTCGGAGGTCTTTGACTGTTTCCAGGATCATATTCATTTTTTTGGATGAATTTTTATTTTGGGGGACAAATTAGGACTATATTAGTATTCACATACGGAAAGTCATCTTGGAATCTGTAGTCTAATGTAATGCATTAGAGAGGCCTTTGCTAGTTATAGGATATAAATCTTGGACTAGATGAGTTTATGTTTTCACTGTTTTGTTGTTCATAATGAATTTGTAGGTTGCTGAAGCATGATTTACATATATATTTTTTCTCATATGTTGCAGCAACTTTCAACTGCTTATGGGGTTGGATGCAGAGCTGGAATTTCAGAAGTACCGCAGAATAGATCAGAGTCCTAGAAATATCCATCGTTCTCGTTGCCGTAGTTCAAAAGATGATGATAGAGATGTGAAAGGAAAGCGCACAAGCAATGGATTCCCGTCCACAATCATAGATCAGGCTTGCACACAACTCAGTTTTAATGAGTCCAAGAATTCCTTCTGTGAAAGCAAGCCAGATAGACCAGCTGGGTTAGCAGGTAATGAAGAGCTGAAAAGGGGTTCTATATATCAAAGCTCAAAGGAAGTGTGGAAAATGAAGAAAATGGGAGAGTCGGAGGGAAAAAAGATTGAATTGTTGTGCATTAGTGACGCTTCTTTGTCCTTCCAGATTGTTGACTCTCTATCTGAGTCAAATGATTCAAGCTTTTATCAACAGCAGAAAAGATCATCATCAATGTCCACAAGGATAAATATGGGTGGAACATTGGCTAACAAGACCTACATCGCACCAAATTCTCCAGAATCTCTGGATCAGTCCTTTGTCCTTTTCCCGTCTGTAGGTAATGTTGCAGCCAAGGATGCCCCATCGGATAATTTCTTCGAGATCTGTCTTGATACGAAGGACAGAAGACGCCATTCTGCTGAGATAATAGATAAAGGTACAGTGGGAAAACCAAATTACAGGTGTGAACGAAGTGTGGGTCCTTTAAAGGGTAGTCATTGTTTTTCAGAAAGAGATAAGGTTCTTGCTCTGCAAAAGTCCTCATCAGAAAAGGTGGGAATGTCCCATTCACCCCCAGTTCTGATAGCCATCACTCAAAGGGCAGCCCAAAGGTCCGGTTCAACCCCATTAGAAGGATGTTTGATCCAATCATGAAGTCTAAATCTCAACGGAGTCAACCTGTTTCAGTGACAGAATTTGGCGACATGACAACTTTAGGGCTAACAAGCATTACAAGGAAGAAGACAGTTTGCAAATCTTTGCTGCGTGATTTTTCAAACAGTGTACATAAGGGAGAATCTGGGGCTCGTTTTGTCCAGAATGATCAGAACAGGTTGGATGTGGCCTCATCACCTGCTCACTTACATGGGCTTCTTAAATTGGACTATAAACATGGAGTTCCATTTCTGGTGTTCTCATTGAACAACTTCGAAGATACCCTTGTGGCCAAAACATGGAAAGGCCATAATGCTTTCAACTGGGTTTATACGTTCCATTATCTGAATGATAGACGAAAGACTGGTACCAGTGGATGGGGTTCAAAAGAGAGACACAAGGAGGCTTCAATGGTTGGTCAGATGCAAGTTTCCTGTTACCTATGTTCCAAGAAGCAAAGTGCTGGGGACTTCGATAACTCTATGGTGACAGAGTTTGTCTTGTATGATATTGCACGTGCAAGGAAGAGTTCTGCTACACAAGGAAGTCCTGACTGTCAAACAGAGTCTATTAAACCTCCCAAGGGTCCTTCTAGTGGGGATTCAGACAAGAACTTCTCCATGGATTTGAATAATGTCTCAGATTCAGGGAAGCTCAAACAGCAGGCTAGACATGGTTCTTGTAATTATCACTCAGATGTTCCTACATCTTATCCTTGGGCCCCTGCAGATTTGCATCCATACCTTCAGATTGCAGCAGTTGTCATTCAAGTTCCATTTCAGAAGAGGGAAAGCTTCAAAGACAAGCAAGGTGATTGTGGGAAGGCTTATTCAAACTTAGTTGATTTCTCTGTGGTTGAGCAAAGAAGTGGTAACACTCCCCACAACATAAGTCCCGCGAAGGTGAAGGTTGTGACTTCAACTGGGACTCATGGTTTGCCTTGCACAGAGGATGGTAATGGCCCTTCATCTTTATTGGATCGATGGAGATCAGGTGGAGGCTGCAACTGTGGTGGTTGGGACATGTGCTGTCCCCTTGTTGTTTTTGGAAATCCCGATATCCAAAATACAGGAGATCATCATGTGGGAAGTAGACAGCCTTTGGAGCTCTTTGTTCAGGTATGATCTTTATTCAACTCTGACTCAGAGATATGTGTAGGCTGGTTTTGGATAAAGGTAAATGAGCTGCCACAGGCTAGAAGATGATAATTTGTTTAAGAGACTATGAAGTGGCTAGTTGCTTATGCAGGGATATAGAAAGTGTCATTCCTACTTAGGAGATCTTGTAGGTATTGGACTCCAGATGGGCTTTCATGACTATTAATATTACACTTGCTCTCTTCCACCATTTTATTTGTTCATAACTAGAACTATCACCAGAAGACCTGAATTGGTCCATCAAGTTAACTTAAAAGATCTTCTATGAGGGCCTATCAAATGGTGGGTATAGATCCTGTATATTTTTCATTTTCCTGGTCAGTCTGTTTATATAGTGCAGATTAACCCTCAAGGAAAATTATGGTATTTATGTCTTCCTGTTACAGGATGTATGAAAATAACTTAGTTGCAATTGACTATTCATATTTCTGTTATTCCTTGAGTATTCTTTCATAATTTGAGGTTTAATTGTTTTGTCATATAGGGAGGAAAAGAGAAGATGCCTGCGTTGACCATAAATCTGATTGATGAGGGGCAGTATTTGGTTGATTTTCATGCTCAGTTATCCACGTTACAGGCTTTCTCAATTTGTGTTGCTATCTTGCATAGTACTGCAGACTGTACTGCAGCTGAGCAAGAGAAGACCACACACAAGTTGCAATGCAATTCACTGAAATTGTTGCTTGAGGAGGAAGTGAGATTATTGATTGAAGCAGTCGCAGAGGAAGAGAAAAGGAAAACAACAAAGATAACGGAAGAAACTCCACCATCTTTTCTGATCAATCCACCCTTTTCTCCAATTGCACGAGTATAGATATAAGCTGAATTGCTTGGTGTGTTGGATAGGCTATCCTGGAGAAACCCAGCTTAAATTTAGAGATCTCAGAGTTGGCTCCGATGGTGCATGGGCAGTTCCATCAATGAGCCATCCATGTGCTTTTTTGCATTCAGGTGCACATTTCATCCATTGTCCGATCATGCACAAGCACATAATTCTGTACCAAGTTGCATCAGATCCATTTTCGCCAAGAAAAGATGCATCATCTCCAGTCATCAGAAAGCAGTCATATCCATTAACATATCCTACTAACTAAAAGTACCAGTTGCTGCAATTGGTGAAGTATCACATCCTGGAGCTGTAGTTATTGATCGATTCTTTATAATTGTCTCTCAAACAGAACTTAACCAACTAATATCTTATATATTTAAGGGGAGGAAAAAATGTGCATATAAGGCTGAGAAAATAACAGCTCTTCAACCTGTAATCTACAGGGTTAGGTTTTGGTTGTTGTAGTTTCCATCATTTACATGAAAAGTACAGTTCTTTCAGAGCATTCTCATGGTCAATATATTTTTTATGCATCCCAGTACCTTTTTGTGCCCCTTTCTATTTTCCATTGAATTTCTTCATTTTTCAACAATGTGAGAGCTTCATGCTTGCAAAAATGCAAACTGAAGACTTCTGTGGCAACCAGCACTTTGTTGGGGTTTATCTAATAATCCATATATATATTGCCATCAATTTTTTTAGCAAATAAAACTCCAAGGAAACATTAACCATCAGTTATTATGCCATTTACAGCAGCTTCTGCTTATCCATGAACGATGAGATTTGGTGAGCTAAACTCAGGATTCCAAATTTCTGAATGCTTGTTTTGTGCATCTGAAGATGTTTGTAAACCAAGTTCAATCCTGGTGATAGAACCATGGATGAGTTCCCCATGATAAGGTTTCCGAGGTCAGTGCATGCTCATGGTAGAACTTGATGACTTGAGATTACACATTTTTGGAACTAGACATGGAACTTTTAACATTTTTTGTGTCCGAGCATTTGATGCATTCATAAATATTAGTAATGCACTAATGCACCAAAATTGTCATACATATCGTGTAAGAAAGAAATGCTCTTAACCAAGACTAAGTCCCTTGCATTTCAAAATGGAAAAGTTCTCTACTTTCTCTTCTGCTATTATTGCATGAAGTCATCAATACGCAATAACCCACTACCCTCTTCAATCCATCAGTGTTAACATTACTGCAAACCTAACATTTATAATTATGCTTACCTACATAACTTCCACGCTCATACCCACGCCCACTCCTTAAGTAGGAACCGACTGTGTAGTCTAGTTTTTTCATGATATCATCATAAACTCATAAGTAGAAATGCCAATCTCCACATGATATGGTTGGCACAACCGTTAAACCAAACACCTGTAAGAGGTGATTACAAGGGAAAAACATCTGGAGTGTGGTTGGCTTGAAATAACTACAACCCTCCCATGTACCATCGCCGAAGATGCCCGTTTTACTTTTAGTTAGCTCTATAACGTCTGTGTTTCAAGTTATGATTTTGTTTATAAGAGTAAATGCTCTAGCAAGTGTCTTCAGGAAGCAGGAAAAGGAAAATGTCACAGTTCGTTCCAGATTCCTGGGACAACTGATTTCACAATTCTTGTTCTGAGAACCCATAATTACATTCTGAATTCACACCAAATGCCATTTTTATGTGTTTAATTAATCCATACAGAGCTCCATATATCTCCTTCTGGTGCCTGTGCCTTGAATCCTTTGCCAGGAATTCATGAACCGTGTCCCCAATCTGTATTGAGCTACAACCAGGAACTTTCTCTATCCCTTCCTGTCTCATTGCTGTCCTAACACTCAGAACACCTTCCCAGTGTTCGTTTGAGGCGTTCAAATTTGAAATGAGTGTTAGATATCCAGGATTTGAAGGTTCCAGCTCCAAGATCCTTCTGGTCACAAAATCTGCTACCTCTTCATTTCCAAGAGTCTTCGAAGAACTAAGCAAAGTGGCCCATATAACAGCATTCGGCTCCAAAGGCATGCTCATGACAAACCTAACTGCTTCATCTAAACTGCCTGCTCGACTAAAAAGATCAACCATACAACCATAATGCTCAATTCTAGGTTTGATGTTATACCCGTGAATCATCTCATCAAAGACCTTTTTACCTTCTTCAACTAGACCTCCATGGGTACAAGCAGTGAGGACAGCAATGAAGATAACATCGTCTGGTTGTGTTCCTTCTCTGTGCATTATACTGAAGAGGGCTAATGCTTCTCTACATTGCCCATTGATGGCTAGGCCTGAAACCATTGATGTCCACGTGATCACACATTTCTTGGGCATCCTATGAAAAACAGCCTCAGCATTTTCCACATCCCCACACTTTGCAAACATGTCTATAAGAGCATTTCCTAATGGAATTGATAATTCCAATCTTGTTTTTCTTAACGTATGAATCAATCCATTTCCCCTGTTCATGAGCCCCTATGTGGGAGCAAGCAGAGAGGATGCTGATTAAAGTTGTCTCATTTGGCACACATTTACCATTGATCAACATATCATTAAAAACAGTCAAAGCTTGATCAAATAGATTGTTATCAATGTAACCTGCAATCATTGCATTCCACGAGACAACACTTTTGATGGGCATCAAGTTGAAAAGACTCTTTGCAGATGTTAGATCCTTGGCCTTGGCATAACCTGAAATCATGGCTGTCCAAGAAACCACTGTCTTCTCTGACATTTCATCAAAAATAGATTGTGCAGTTTTCAAATCACCCTGTCTAACGTATCCACTAATCATGGCATTCCATGAAACCTCATTTTTTATTGGCATTTGTTCAAAGATCAACTGGGCTGACTGCATGTCACCTGCCTTGGAAAGTCCGGAGACAATAGAATTCCAAGACACGATGTTCCTGTGAGGCATTGAACCAAAAAATTTGATGGCCAATTCTGTACCTCCATGAGTCAAGTATGCACCAATCATAGAATTACATGTAACCACATCTCTATCAGGCAATTCCTCAAACACACGCTGCGCTAAATCGATATTAGTGCTAGTCTTCGTGTAGAAGTCCAGGAGGGCATTCCCGACAAAAACATTTGACCCATATCCCAATTTCAGTATTTCAGTATGCAATTCCATACCATCTTCGAGATCTTTGGACGATTTACAGGACTTGAGGAGGATTGTGAAGGTGAAAGTGTTGGGAGAAAATGCCGCCTTCATCAGGTTATAAGTGCAGAATGCATCTTTTCGACGGGCTCTCTCGATGAAGCACTCAATCATCGTATTGAAAACGAAAACATTCGGTGAATGTGCGCTTTCGAAGATTTTAGCGGCATAATCCACGTGACGGAATGAGGAAGATCGACTTATAAGCTTCAATAGAATAAAATTGCTTTCTTGAAGACCATAGGTGATTACAAGGACATGGGTTTGTTTCAATTCCCTGATAGACTTACAGTTCTGCAGAAGTTGGAGCATTTTCTGTTCCATTTCTAATTTTACTCGTGACTTGATTCCTTCAACGCATTTCAGTTATTCCCGTCTATTCCGTAGAATCAGTGGCAATTTCTTCATGGCACTGTTGAAAGACCATGGAAGCAGTAACACATAAAATTTTCTGATTAGAAGAAAATGTAGTTCCATGGCAGACCTAAAGAACAGCTCAAGAATCCAAAATGCCAAGTAAGGTGCGGTGCAGAGCTCGATGAAGAAGAACGAACCCGAACCCAGAAGAATTTTCCTCCCACTATATGAGTGCAGGTGCCATCAACTCTGGGACCTGTCTTGTCCTCTCATGACTGAGAAAAGAACTTGCAAAACTGTGGGAAGGGATAACCAACTCAATGCGAAACCTTGCTCGCGTGCGGCGTGCCAATGATGGGTTAATGAAGTGGTTAAATACCCGCAGTCTCACGGAGGTCCTGGATTCGCACCCACTCGATTTGAAATCTCTAGATTCATAAATGCAAGATTTATGACTTTGATTGTGAAAATCTTTGTATTCATGAAATCTAGAGATTCAATTTTTTATACTAAAAACGTGAATTTGTGGATTTCATCCCTATTGTAAAAGTACTAAACATTTGTTCATTCACAAAATCACATCGACTAAATAATTTTTCATAATGAAATTTTCATAAATTTAGATTAACAAGAAGTTAATTTTATGAATTATGACTTTATAGATTTAAATTTTTTTGACTCATCTAACCAAACAGAATCCTTAATAAATCTAAATGCAAATTCAGGAATCCAGATAAAAGTCCGTCCAGCTTCGTTATGCCTGAAGTTTTGGCAAGATGGGGGAAGAAGATCCAAGAGAGGAAATAAATTATTATATATTTTGGTCTAGGACTCAATAACACGTTGTCTGGGTGGTGTAGTTGGTCATCACACTAGTCTCACACACTAGAGGTCCCCGGTTCGAACCCGGGCTCAGACATTTAAAATAGTTTTTTGAAACTTTCGGTTTTGCTGCGAAGTGCGAACTATTTTCCTTTTCTTTTTCTGAGAAAGAAGTCAAAAAATTGCTCTGATTCGTTGTTCCTTCCAAAGATAAATGTCGCATTTGTTGATGCGACCGCAGAACTGCTCTCGTTTGAGAGACGAAAGCCACAGTTGAAGAATTTAACTTAAAAAAAAGCCGCGAAGAAGATGTGCCTGACCTAAATCTGCACTCTACTGAGATTACGAACTAGAACAATGGGGGATGAGTCTCGGAAACTTGAAACACGAGACCCGGAAGATAAAGACGAAGACAGAGAACTCGAAGAATTAGAGAAGCTGGAGGTTGAAGTGAAGCAAATGGCTCAAAGAATCCTCCATCACCGAACAACGCTTCCGGACCAGTTCAAGAAAACCGTTACTTCAGTCCTTGCTGCTCAAAGACCAATTATTCCAAATTTCGACACCACGACTCTGCTTGGAGTCGCTGCGGATCGTGTTTCAGGTGCATTTCTAGGGTTTCACATTTTTTTTTCTAACGTAATTCTGAATTTCTTCTATGAGCTGCTCTTAAACAGATTTATATTTCCAATAAGCTCTATCAATGTATCTACTTATCCATTGCTGACGCTCCGTTTTCGCCTAGTCAAATGTATTCATCTTAAACAGTCATTTGTGAATATTTACTAGTATATCAATATAACCTAGTTATTGTTGAATAAGATTGTTCTTATACTCATCAGTACTTCTCTAGTTTTCTTTAAAGTTGTAAAAGTTCCTTCCTAATAGCGGAGTGATGAGTAGTTCAGTTATTTTATCGGTGCTAGTACAACGGTTTTACTTCCTGACTCATGCACAATTTAGTGGCTTCGGCAACTTAGGTGTCCCATGGATCCTCTGGAACTTCTGAGCCTTGCACAGAACCTTGGTGGTAAGTTTGAATTGAAAACATGTCCGTACAACGTGCAATGATGCATACAAAAACAAACCACATAGAATTCCTGTTTCCAAATAGCCCATGGCCACTGCACCTAATTACATAGGGTTCTTCCTGAGACAAAATTGTTTTCTATATTTCACTTTCATGCATTCTTTTCCTTTGTTAACTTATTATTTCTGATGATTACCCCCAAGAAAAGTCCTTTTTTTCTTTCTGTGATATATCTTCAAGCTGTTGACCATATCTGAACCATACAGATGCAGGAGAACATATTGAGTCATCTAAAGGTGCATTAGTGGCAGAAGAGGATCCTGAGATAAGGAAGAAAATACGATTGCTAGAGCTCAAGATTTCTAGCAATGTTTCTACCATGCCCATCATTTTGAAGAGGATGAATGAGTGCATCTCTATGTTTGATAAACTAGATGATACATTCAATGGAACCATACATCCCGTTTTTAAAGGGAAACGGGCAAGATGACCAAGTTTACTTAATTTTAAGAGTCTTCACTGTACTGATTTGAAGATGATAAATGATTGTACTTCAGATGTGATTATGGATGTGGCTGTTGACCTGCCCTTGAGAGGTAGGGATATGCAGATGAATAGACTTCGTGCCTTAAGGGGCTACTATAACATAATAACAGAATTGGTTTAACTGAGTTAGTTGTTGTAAGCAGAATGACAAGAGTATGTAGCGTTTAGTTAGTTTGTTGTAAACAGAATTTGGCGAGTTAGTTGGACATTGTTGAATAAGAGAGGATGGTCTTTGTTAAGGTCCAGGGAAAAAGTAAAATAGTTCTCTCTGTTCTTCTCCCTTCTCTAGTTATAGTTCAATATGTAGTTTTCCCTTTGCATTAATGCTTTGGTGGCTAACAACTTACTTGGTTGAGCCATGCATCATTCTTCTAAATGGAGAAGGCAACCTGACTAACCTTTTGTCATCAATTTCAAGTTGCTTCTTGTTGCATTACTAACAAGCTTTTCTTCAGCATGTACCATAATGTAATTATCATTCATATACCAAAAGAATTATCCGATAGATTAAGGTGACGAAAAAAGGCTGACTTGTAGAGTTACTTTTCTTTTTCTAGCTTTTGCATCTTGCTTACACAAATAGACGCATGCGAAGAGGTGTTGTGCAGTCTTGGAAAATGAAGAGTTGAATGTTTCTCTGTTATGCTGCAGGATTAAAAGATACCCATGAACTAGTCTGTCTTACCATTGTTTCATTTTGCTAATGATCTATTCTATCAGCTTTATTTATTTACTTGTGAAGTTTCTGCTGTGTGTATCCTTTTCTCTGATGTATATCATATGTACTTGTTGTCTAGGGGAAATACATTGTTACAAGATCATAGAGTAATCTAGAATTGGTGGCTGGTTCAGTGAAATCATGTTTGACTTTGAGCTGTGGAGAACTGATTTTTACTTTCAAATTTCTTTAAGTTCATACCTCCATGATGCATATCCATGTTGTCATTCATTACATTTCTTGATTGATGGGTTCCTGGTCATTTGAGACATTAGATTGAGCGTATTTGTTATTTCAGATTAGAAAACCTGCACTTTCTTGGTGTCATTAGGCATCACAATTTGATGATAAATGGCTAAAACCCAAACAGATGATTGTTACATTCTTGAAGTTCCATCATCTTGTCACTCAAACCCTTCACTGGTGAAAAATGTGAAGGATGAAATAAGAAGTAAACTTTAATATCTCAGAAAATGTTTTGAAAACTTCTAGGCGATCAATTCCCCAAACCCCCCCCCCTCCACATATTCTCTTTGTATAATACTTATAGTCAACTCAAAATATTATCCATGCAACTGGATGAAATTTATCCAGAAATTGAATTTATGAGAAAAAAAAACTATCAAGAGTTGTATGATTAACTTAAATTAGTTCAGACTTGTTGATTCATTAGCTCAGTATTGCTGTAGATCAGGAATTTGTGGGTGAATAAAAGAAAACACTAAATGTAAGATTGAAACTCAATGTGGATGACTCTGTAAATTGACAACTAAGATGTGTAATTGCAGGGATGTGGGATTGAGATTAAACATCCCAGTGCAGGTTATGGGGAGCATTTAATTTGGATACATTACCAATAGCTATGATACTCATCATACATGTGACTCCATGCCATAATCTTTGTCAGAATTCTGTCAAATTTTTACCGTGGTTTGAATGCAGCACTTAGTGAAGTGAAGTCGAATTTATTTATTTATTCTATGTTAGCTAGCCATTGCGTACTGCTGTATGTGAGTTTTAGTGATATCAAATACAATCTAGTTGAAGCAATTATGAATATGGAGAGATGAACTAAGAAATATAGTTTCTAAAAGGAATACAGATTTCCTGTTATATATCAATTACTGTCCTCTGCTTTTGTGATTTGATGACCTGATGTTGTATGGAGCTGATATTTGTGCTTTGGCAAGTCTTCTACTGCGCTGCTCTCTTTCTGTGTTTTGCTTGATAACATCTACTGACTCGCTTGTGGATCTATTTTGCGTATCTAATTAATGAGTCCATGATAATTAGATATTTTTTAAAAGGCAGTTAGAAGAGTTGGTCAATATGAGGCAATGATGTTCTTTTAGGTTGCCAAATTTCTATTGGTGAGAGATAACCACTGACTACTGTATGTTGCTTAACCTTCCACTTCAGGTGCTATTTCCGTTAAAACTGGATTATTGTTATACTTACCTGGTCAGATTATTTCATAAACTAGATATGAGGTTATTCTGCCTTAGATGGAGCCAATCTCTTCACTGGTAAAGATGTTAACAGATTGGACAATCGATACTGAGTAAGTTGATTTGGAAGATGAGGTTTCCCAAAGAATTAAAATAGGGTGGATGAAGTGGAGAGGTGCGTCCGGGGTCTTATGTGATCGGCGTATTCCATTAAAGCTTAAAGGAAAATTTTATAGGACCGTTGTTCGACCAGCTATGATGTACGGTGTAGAGTGTTGGGCTGATAAAAAGAATCATATGGATAAACTCAGTGTAGCAGAAATGAGGATGCTAAGATGGATGAGTGGCAAAACTAGGATGGATAAGATAAGAAACGATCATATTAGAGTTGGGCTAGGAGTTGCTCCCATAAGTGATAAGCTTAGAGAAAGTCGTTTGAGGTGGCACGGCCACGTTCAACGGAGACCTATAAATGCTCCTGTACGGAGAAGTGATATAATCCATATTGAAGGAACTAGAAGAGCTAGGGGTAGACCTAAGATAACCTTAGGAGAAGTGGTAAGAAAAGATATGTATAGCTTAGGCCTTGTATCTAGCATGGCCTCGAACAGAACTGATTGGAGGGCAAGAATCCATGTAGCCGACCCCATTTAGTTGGGACAAGGCTTATTGTTGTTGTTGTTGTTGTTGTTGTTTCTTTTTTTGGGTAAGAATTGAACATCTTTTACATCCTTGATTTGTATGATCTAGACCTTTCTCTCATTAATGATTGTGGTTTTAGCTACTCTTTGTTTCAATTACCAAAAGCATAGTACTTGAATTGGACAAATTGTGTTCTAAATTGATCAATTCAGATCATGATAGATTTTTTTGTCATATAGATGCTGTTTAGAAAATACAGGTGCATGTCAAATTTTGAAATTTCAACATCATTCCATGATGGTGGATGAACAGATAATGCAGAAACTGACCTAAAGAGAAAAATTATGGAGACCGTATAACGTTTGTAATCTGAAAAATGTTATGGCAACTCTAGTTTTAGAAATATCCTCAGCATCACTAGTTTTTGCTTGAAAAGATCAATGAGAACAAACATCCGCAATTGGTTTCATCAACAGCTTCATTGTCTCTAGACCAGTGTCACAAAAATATAAGATTCTTTACATTTTCTTAAACCAAAGGCGAGGTTCCTTACTATTATTATTATTATTAACGTAAAACCTAGATTACTTGACCCGTCAAGCAATATCTTTAACATGTGAAATCAATCAGTTTCTGAGAATCAATCGGTGAAAACAAGTTCAGAAGCATTTAACGAAACAAGAAGCTTTCGTAGGAGGATCTCAAATGAACCACCATGGAGCACTATGACAAGAGCAACATCTCATGTGAAGGGATGGATGTAATGTTCCACCATATTCTTACCAAGAATAACTAAAATAAAGGTCATGTAAATTGAATTGAAAAAGGTCCCCAAAAATAACTGCTAGAACCAAAATATTTGGTATAACCAGATAATTGATACAAATGTCTATTCCAAATACAAGGGAATTTTATTTTGTCTCGGCAGAAAAGCTTGAACAAGACCAGGGAATGCATCAAAAGAATGTTAAAGACAATGGCGAATGAACGCACAGAATTACACAAAAATGGCAGCCGTTGCCTTTTTAGGCAAATAATGAATTACGTTCTCGATTTGCTACAAAAATTGTAAATATCAACTCGGAAACCAACCCAATCGTGCAGGACGTTAGAACATGCCTCAGCAACTCATATTTGAGAATTGCAGAATCAACCTGAACCAATGGCTCCACAGCAACACTTTTTTCTAAGTCAACACAAATCCTCTGATTTATTGAAGCCCATCCTTGAAAAAGATGACATCTCTAGACAACTCTAGGTGCATCATGAAATCTGCATTCTCCCCAGTGATGACGATGACAACGATGACGGTTGAGATGGTTTTAGGTCAACATCGGAAGTTTGTTTACTCTGGACACTGTTTAGTTGCTGTACCTCCAAAGCAAATATTCTTTTAAAAAATTCATATGATGCAAAGAAGAGTGCTCCTTGAGAGATATACATAACCAATCTTGGAGTAAGTCCCCTGATACGAACATAATAACAAACATTAATCAAAATAATAGGTTCACAAACATAAGTCGAGAATTAGTGAGCCCCTAACCAAGCTAGAGCTACAGAGCTAGGCTGAAGAACCCTCCCTTCCTCGAATATTCATGAACTCCACACAAAACAGAATCATTTAAAACTAATGAGAGCATGCTTATAAGATCTGTTCTGCTGCCAGAGTTTGTGGCGACTCAAGACCGTCTCCTGATTTGTTTAACCAAGAGAGAGTTGGCCCATGTCATATATTTTCAAAAACTATGGTAGGGGTTGAATAATTACTATAAAGAACAGTTACATGAAACTAATGCTTTAATTATATAAAGAACAGTTACATGATACTACTGCTAGATTCCCTGCTTCACGACTGTCACATTCTAAGAGCCCCTCATTTTCTAGTGGTCACATCATTAGTTCAGAGTTCAGAACTCATAAACCAGAGGAGAACAAACGACCAGTCCACAGTGGTGAAACCTTTATGCTACTATGAGAACACTGCATAAAACGATAAAGCCCCAATACCTGTAGAGACCTCCCAGCCCCTCATGCTTCGCTATCTGCTGAAGGGCATCAAAGACACCATCATATTGTCTTAGAGATCCAGGGATCTGTGCAACCAACCAGAAATATAAAACATAAAACCACCCAATTCAGCATATGTCTAATCAATAAGATATGGGAAGTAGACACAAGGCAATTTTGTAAAATGAACCTTTTCGATCAAGAATCTTAATTTTCAACTAGAACCCAAGGAGAACAGTATATTAACTTCAATGATGTCTCTATAACTCAGAATGCAGAAATGGTCTAGGGTGTAGAAATAGAAGAATCACCTTCAAACAACAAGGTCAAAAATGAGATCAATAAAAAAGAGTTTGAAATATTACACCTGTACTACTAAGGATGTCATTTTCCCATACTTTACCACTTGCTAGCCAATCAGTCTCTTCTCCTTTTAACCAATTTCTCCCTTGGGACTCTCCCAGTTAAGCATCTCTGGCACCCACTTATCCTTGCTAGGTTAACTGCATATCAACTCGGTGTTTATTCTTGGCTCCTCAAATCTGACTGCCAGAGAATCCCACTCTCATTCAATACCTCTCTTGAGTTTGGAAGAAACCCCAGCCCCTCCACCCCCTAAGCCCTCTCTGTGTTGCTAATGAAAAAAGAAAAAGCTCCTTTTATGATTAGGTGGGTTTTGGAATAACAGTTAAGGTTGTTATGTTGTGACTAAGGAAGGGGTCATGAGTTCAAGCCTAGAAATAGCCTCTCAAAGAAAATAATGAGTAACACTGTATATTGACACTACTAGGACCCCGTAGTGACAGGAATCTCATGCACCACACTGTTGCTAATTTGTAATGTTTCTAGATGAGGCATTAGAATAATGGTAGTTTCTATTTTTGAAGTTTTCAATCTTTCGTGGTTGATTTGTTATTCAATAAATAGAATGGTTAAAAATGACATGGTTTGAGTCAATAAAAAAGGATGGCTTTATGCTGGTTTGCTGTGTGATCCAGTGGCTGAGAGTTTCGTGAGATGCCCTCTGAGGATAGGTGAGATATCTTCACATTTTTTTACCTCCTCTCTTGTTCTGCTTTGTCTTATTTAATTTTCTGACATATTTCTTCTAAGTCGAAACTTCCTGATCTGTATATCTTCTTTCCAATCAATGGAGTGTGAATTTCTCTGTAGATTTCTTCAGGCTGTAGTAACTGTTAAGATTGCAACACCAGTATCAGTCCAGATTTTGAGTGTTATCCATCTCGGCATTTTCATTTAGCATAAACTTTAACCTCATCCAGTGGCTGAACACTGACTACCATTGTGAGTTACTATTTGGTCTTACTTTCTAAATCTAAAAATCCCTCATATTTCACCATCCAGCCATGAGTTATTCCTACCTGGAGCCGTACCCTTAATTGAAGTATCAAATTTATCCACCGTGTTAGTCGCTGGCTAGTAGGTAACAAATCGACTTCCCATTCTGGGGGGCGTTTTGTTCGCGTTTCCCTGTATGGGGACCCAGGAAGAAAAAAAATAATAATAATAATAATAATAATAATAATAATAATAATAATAAAAAGAGGGAAGAAGAAGGGGGGAGGAAAAACCCATTTCTGTAGCAACAAAAGAAACTCAAACTCTCTTTTGGGTTATCTTATGCTTTATATGCAAATGAACCTTCTGCACTTTATGACTTAAGTTTAGATCTTGTGTCACCTCGTTTTAAGAAAAAATATTTTTTCATTGTAGAAACACCAAAGATGCTCAAAAGTGTGCTAAAATGCAGGTTCATCAAAAAAGAAAAAAGAAAAGAGGAAAACAAATCAGGACACCTGTACACAATTTGGCCTGTTTCTGTTCCCGAAACACTGAAAAATTCCAGAAACTTTTTTTCTTTTGAACGTTACCACACACAGCCTAATTCTATCACCAGCTGCACTCCTTGGTTAAAACCTGAATGCCTACCTTCTGTCAGTCAACTGGCCAATTCTACTGCACATTGTTTCTTGTGGCCTTTCATAAGTTTCTATCATCATCCAGTAGGTTACGACATCATTGACCTAGCCTCTACAGTTTTCCAGTAACCAGTCTGCAGTCCTCAATTGAAACACAGTAATGATGACGAATTTGGCATTACAGTTTATAGGGCTGGATTAGATTGAAATTCCAAGTTTGACGCAATTACACTAGGAATGAGTAAGGATTTTTTTAAAATTCTAATTCATGTCAATGGAGTCATAGGAAGGTAGGTGTCCAATTATATTTGAAATATTCTTTTGTTTTAGGTTATAATAGAGTTAGTCAAGCCCTGCTTTCAGGTTTTGGATAGGATCACAGGATTAGGACCTTTTGTTGAGTTCTACAAAACAGCATATACACAAGAATAGAGAGTTGGATTTTGAAAATCAATTGAAGTTTCAGTGACGGGCCCCCTTACTCTAATTATAATATTCTAATAGCGGGTGGTCTGGTAGGTAATTGCGAACATCTCTCCTCTTCTCTTAGCGTGCAAAGTTTGCTTGCATGCCGCCTTAGGCACATCTCTCTTTCAACCTTTCACGCTGGCCTAATGAAAGTCAGAAGCTGTGAGTATACAGGTCTATCTTACTCTCTTCACTCAGCATAAATCAACACCAGCACTTCTTTCAGGTGTGCTCTTTTCCCAAATTTCTGCCTTTGTTATTCTTATCTATTTATTCCATTCTTTGTTTTCTGTGATTTTTTTCCTTATGATAACCCAAGTTTCTGGGAGATACTTGCAGCCCCTGATTGTTGACAGTGTTCTCTACTTATACCTGTCACATCAGCTTGAAATTTCAAGGAATCATCCACTCATCCCTGCAATAGGAACAACTGGCTGCACAGTTTTGCATTGAGATCTAGAAGTCATAACCAGAACTTCAAATCTGGTTTCTGAGCTTTTCCATCCCTTCCACTCGATCAAACTTAGTTAAAATAAATCACTGGTTTAGGGGGACTGAACTTGGTTGTTCTTTAGTAGGTTAAGAATCAAAATTTACTTCCCCCTAGTTCAATTGATTTGAGTACTAGAAATGGACATTAATGAAACTTCCTAAGCTTGTTTTGTGCAGATTATTGGAGAGCCAAAGTAGAAGATGACACTCTGTATGGGGTACAGAATAGAGAAGAAAGAAGGATGAAGAAGATAAAGGGAAAAAGGGGAAACCTGAGAAGAATCAGACTTGAAGTAAGGGAAGAGGGAGAAGAACACTCATAAAAGGAAGAGGAGAAGAGAAGAGAGGAGGGGCTGCAAACATTCAAACAAAATTTAATAATTCATCTCTTCATTTTTTATTTCAAGTTGAATACAAGGATTTAAATAATAACAATAGAAACTTATTTCAATAAAACTAGGACTCTTAACAATTTAAATTAACTAAATTTGTTCCTATGTAACCTATCCAATTTTACTTGCATAATTATGTCAATAAATAATTAACAAAATCCTTCATTATCTCTAAAACTCCAAAGGAGAACAGCATCTTCTATTTTATCTCATTGCAAGCTGGACTTGGGTCCTGCCAAATATTCAGAATTTTCCCCTAGGTAACTTTTTACGTTACCGTAGTGTGAACAGTAACTTCTGGTTGTGCTGCATCACTCTAGTTTATTTTTTGCGCTTATAAATTTTGCTCATTTGCTTGTCTTCCTTTCCTAAATGGTTGAAGTGTTGGACATCCAAGTAAGTGCAGTAATTTATTCACAACTTTACAACTGCTCTTACAATCTTAACGATTTTGCTGTGTTTTTGCACTAAGCTCTTGATTTGAGTCTATTCTTGCCAGGGTGCTTGTGCCAAATACAGTTTGTGACTGGTATCCAAATCAATAGAACCTGGCCTGAAGTGGTTTGCCCAAAACAAGTTCAAACATCCGATTTTCTTTTCACCCTCATTGTTTTGGGTGTCAATTGATTGGATTCATGATAGTTTTTGAGTGAGGATTTCAACCAGTGATTGTATAGGAAGGTTTTCCTGACCAAAATATTTTCTGGTTCTACTGCCAGTTTATTGCCATCAAGGGGTTGAAGACAACCTTCAGTTTATATTTCCACCGAAGTCCAAAGTCTCTTATCTACACAGAGCCCCTTCTTTCGCACTTGTTTATATTTATCACACCTTATCCTGAATTCCAATTTTGCCCTTTCCTTCAGCTTCTATGTGCCTGTTTCTGGTTTACTAGTCTTGAACCATACCAAAACTTACAAGATTACCACTACCTCATCGATTGAGTTGATGATTATTCAGATGGACCAGTAGCTACCCTACTTTGAGGCTAATGGACCCAGGATCACATCTTATTCAAACAGAAAGTGGTTAAGGTGGCAGTATCAAGTCTCAAAATTCTCAATATATTACACAAAATGGATATCAATCCTTAAGTGATAACAGATACCAAGATACCACTGACATTCCATTGCATCTAGAAACCTTAGGATTTCTTTAATATTTTGGACTCAACTCACAAATTCTATGTGAAATCTGCTAAGCTCACTGGAATTGCAATTTAATGGGAACAATGGCAGATAATATAAATTTTCATTATGAAAAGTCAGAAACCAAGTATGACTAAAGCTCATTAAGTTCTAATTTCCACATCCTAATTTTACTAATGGATGATGCCTAGTGTCATAATGTGGAACTTAAATTTCACATCTACCAGTTTGATATTCACGGGCAACCTAACTCAAAAAACAAAGTGTGCAACTATCCTAGGAATTTATTTAAACCCTAAAGCAACTACAGAGAGGAAGCATAGAATTAATCAAAGCAGGGTAGCCAAAAATACAAACTCAAACGATGACTACTTGAAGGCTTTCAATGATTATTTGAGGGGGAAGACAATAAATAAAGTGGGCATATTTGCAGAACGAACAGCTCAAATCGACAAAAATATGAAGGGGATACCTGTGTCTGCAGTCTAGTTTTCACAACATCAAAAGGAGTGGTGAATAATGCTGCAGTTGATCCAGCCAGTCCACCACAAACTAGCTGCCAAGAAGGAATGAACGTCATCAACAGATAATATGTGCAAATATGAAAGAATGAGCTAACCTTAATAGACAGCATATGGTTGCTGCCCAAATTATAAAAAATAGTAAATAACATATAGTTGGGGCCTTAATGATATTTAGAAGTTATACTAAATAAGCAAACACTAATGATTAAGCTAGCAGCCTAGAATACAGAACAACCCCACCCCCTCCAAACCCCCCAATAAAAAGAGATGTGAAAGAATGCCGAGGGCAGGTAAGAAGAGCAAACTGTTTGCAATGCATCCGGATGAGTATTAGGTTTTGTTGACGACAGCATTGATGCCTTCAGTTTCTCATAGGTGTAGAACTGCAAGCAAAGAAAAAATAAAGCATTCCAGATTTTCATGGGAAAATAATAAACCAACATTAAAATAAAGAGTAAAAAGTATCAAATTAAGCTGGAAATGAATCCAATCCTCGAGGAAAAACATGGATTTCTAAAATAAATAATACCATACAACCATTTCATTAGGAATTTTGAAGTTGGGACAGAGATCTGTTGATTTAACAAGGAGGATGGAATTCTGCACAAAAGACAATTCAAATTTGTGAATTAGTCATACCTTGATGATTGAGTGCGGAATGTTCCTACAAAGAACCGCAAACCACCCAGCATATAATGACCGCAAACCACCACTTCTAAGAATCTGAACAACGGCATCCCTGAAAAGACAATTTTGTTTCGGAGTCTCTGAATGAAGTGGCACTTTTTTTACAAACACAATGTATAATTTCATCAAATAGTGGCGCTGCTGGCCCAAAAGAGTTATGTCCCTTTGCATTAAAGGGCACAATGATTTAGAGGAAAATACCATATTAACACTTCCACTTAAAGGCATATCAAATGGAATATGCATTCAAGTTCCCATTGAGAAATCTAAAGGAAGAAACAAAATGTGGATGATTACAGAAGGAAATGTGATGCAGATAACTCATAAATGGGCTTCTTAACATGTAACAGGAGGTGCATATGTAACTTGCTCTAATCTTTATATTATAAAGGAGTTTATGATTTAGTATCCAACAGCTTATCCCCTCCAAAAGAGAAGGATGTGAGCTAACTGCTTTCTTATCTCTCACTGTGTAAACCAGAGTTTCCAGCCTATCATTCAACCGATTTCCTGTTCTGTCAATCTTTTACTGGGAAAACTAGCACAGATCAGAACAGGGAGTCCTCAACAGTTCAGTAACTGGACCAGTTGAAAAGATTTCAGGTTCCGAATACCATCAACTCAGCCAATCATGAGCAATTTTACATGCATGAATGTTTTCCTAGAGAGAGAAGAAAAAAAAGACTGAAGGCATACCAGCAGTTCTGGTAGTGTGAACCAACTTGCATCTGCTGCTTTATGCGCTCACTAGGAGTAAAAATAAATGAAGTTGCCACACTGGCACAACCACCAGCCACGCAATGTGCCAAAGAGTAATACTCCTTCATGAAAAAGCAAAAGATGTCCCAAATTTAAGCAGGGCTTAAACTTGCTATACAAAAGCAAATAAGCCGCACACAGCAGAAAATCAAAAGGAAAAGAACACCTTGGGCAAGATGGGAAGTAGTGATCCTTTAACTGATTCATATGTGAAGGTATAGACTGCAGAAATTGGTGCTGAAGAAGCAACATTGCTTGCAATGCCACGATAGAGTCCAGTTACGCCTGAATAGAGTCTTTACCAATTAAAAAGAATCAATACAAAATTGTTTCAGAACCATAAATATACAAATGCTTCAATCAATCTCCAAGGACTGCCACCATGTTTCATCACATGAAGGTCTAAATAATAGTAGCTGTAAAAAGACAGTTTACCTCTTTCAGATATAACAGATCGAACAACATTAGAGAGAGATTTCTGATCTGTGCCACAAGACTGAATGATAGTTTTTATAGTATCAACAGGATGCAGACAAAGGCTAACAACTGTCCCAGCCAATGCTCCTGCAAAAGCATGTTTTTGGTTTGCAATGGCAGAAACAGGTTTCTCTTGCACTGATGAGGAAAGTTTTCTCATAGGTTCAGACTCAAAAACTAGATCCTTGAGTTGCCTTTTCCCGTTCTCAAGCACATCATCATTAATATCTGTTTCATAATGGCACTCTTCAAATGTGGAATTGCCCAACGCACATGAACCAATATAGTAGTCTGAGTAAAGACTGGAGCTTGAAGTCCTTGAAATATCACCATTTGCCTCCGAACTTGAACCAGCACCAAGCGAATATTCAGTAGAAAGAGAGGTATAAGACGACTTTTCATCTTCAATTGACTTTACTATTTCAACTGGAGGAGAATCATCAAATTGGGTTAAATTGGAAATGAGATCTGTTCTTTCCATCCATGAATCATCAGTAGGAACAGTGACAACTCTAGAAGTGAATCCTTCGTCTGGTTTTTGGTTCTTGACTTGAGTGACATGCAAAGGAAATTTTAGTCTATGCAAAGGTTTTTCACTCATCCAGCCATATATATGTCCCAAAGCATGTGAGCTTCTTAGACTTGCAAAACCCATCTCCTTCCATGACTCTTCGGGCATGTTGGAGTTATCAACCTGTAGATATTTCCAGAAAGAATGGCTGCGACGACCACTGCAGAGTTCAAACATTGAAATCTTGTGGCTCACAGTCAGAAACTCAAAGCTTGAATTAGTTACAAGCGAGGACAAGCTACCAGAGGTTGGATCAATACAGAAGTATTTGGTATCACCAGAAATAGAGGTTTTATCATATCCATCCCCACCTTGGCAACGAAGTTTATTTTCTTTCCAACAAACAGCATTATTGTGCTTCACATCTCCTTTAGAATGGGAAACAGAAATAGGGCAAGTAGCACAACCCCATAACTGGCCAACTGCCGAAACAAACTGAGCTGTATTCCAAATCACAGAAGGCTTGGATTCAACTTGCTTGGTTCTTTGATCATGAGAATCAGGATGTGAAGAGACTTTTTCTTCCGGACCAAAATCAACAGCCTCAAAGGGTGCAACCTCAAGTTTAGTCCACCTAGTTTTAATCGAAGGTTGATTTTTAGACTTTCGATTATAAGCACCCATTTTGGAATAATCACTCCAAAATAAACGTATTGAAATTCTGAGGAGTCTGTAACAACAGGATATCTGCATCACAAGACAGCAGATAAAAGTCATTCCAGTAATTAGATGATGTTTTCAAAGATGAATTTGCCTGAAATTCTACTAACATTACATTGAAAATCAATAAGTTAATAGTGCAAGAGAATAGTATCGGGGACCTTAAGACAAAAGACAATATCAAAATGTAACATCCCAAACAGCAGCACATATTCACCTAATAATACAGGAACAATCACTAAATCAAATGCTCTCCATGGAATCTTTAGCGATAAGATTCTTTCTGGCTGTTGCTATCTTATCCGACCTACTTTGTTAAGACACAGATGCAATGAACAAACTGGCAATGCCGGATATCTGCAGAACATCAGACAATCAAAAAATTAGAACCTCCCAAGTAGAAGATCATATCCATCACAACCAACTGCAAACTCCAAACCCGTAAGCTGTCATTACAAACAGAATAACGGTTACAAATGCGTGTTAAAAAGATTTCTGTCTTCAACATTTTTCCCTTTTGTAATCCCTAAGATTAAGTACGATTTTAACAATTTGCGAAACAGGAATCTGATGCCTGCACTCATTAGAGAAATTAAACAACTTGTCATGGAAAAGGGGGAAATTATTTTAAATTCACAAAATATTTTATCGAGAATCCAGTGTTTATGTCTCTAACCTTAGGATCATCAGTAGTTCTCGAACCAGAGATAGAACCAACATGCTACCAGGCTTCATTTTTCGGACTTGGAAAGTAGCACTCGTGGAAGCTGGCGAGCTTTCTAGGGTATTTTCAAGATCAGTACAATGACTGACAATTCAAGTCCCGCCAACGTTTATTCTTTAAGCATTTTAGGTCGCATGGGGACAGGCCGCGTAGCTAGCTGGATTGCCGCTTTGAATCGGTGAATCAATGATTTTTTTTTGTAACAAAGGCGCTTTTTATATTAGGGACCTGGGGTTCCGGATACATCGGCGATTGAACCCACAATCCCGCCAACCGGGTGAGTCTCAAATATCGCACTATCCTTCCATGGCATGCAATTTTTTCCTACCGCTCATCTGCGATTCCCAGATCCGCAAACCGATTTAAATCCCTTTCTGGATAATTTTTTCCGACTCTCACAGGTTCTCAGATCAGTACCGATTTAAGTTTTTTTATTTTTTATTTTTAAATCAGATGGTACCGATTTAAGGTTTTTTTTTTTTTACATGGAACAGGATCAAGAAGCCAACAAATCCGCCTGGAGATGATTCCTGAATGATAGTCAAAATAGTATTATTCTCGTAAAACCTCTTTGTATTATACTTTTCTCGTAAAATTTCCTCAAAAATTTCCGTCTTGTTCCTGAACACCACCACCAAATCTGAGCTATATTAGCATTTTTGCAAAAAAATGCATCCATACTACACTTGAACCAACCTCTGGTGAATCCACCTCCCCTTTTCTTTTGGGTGTTTAAATTCTTGAAGGTTGACTCAATTAAAAATAATAATAAAATATTCTTTTGAGGGTCAAGAGCTCTCATATCAGAAATGAAAATCGCCAATTATACCAGACATTGCCAATTGCACCCAACATAGCAAATGATCATCACAAGCTCATATCATTAAACAAGGATGCCATGCGTTATATATATACATTTAATAGCTTTCTATCAAAGGTGGAACTATTACATATGTCTAACTTTCTATAAATAAAAAAAGAATAATTGAATTTTCATTTATGAATTAAATGATCGATATGCACTTTACAAGCTCCACACAATGACTATTTTAATGTGCAAAGCCATTGGATGTTCTTCTTTGCCCCTTGGGATTTTAGAGAGAGATAATTTATTCATCCAAAATAAGTATGAGAATAAACATAAGATTTTCTCGATGATGCATGATGAATCAACATATTTCTTACGAGCTTAGATCATATACTAGGATATAGGATGACACTCTTTTCACATCTCTTCACCACACAATTAAGAGGAAGGCTCACTTATAAACATTACAAATTGAACCAAATATGGGCCGGGCCATCTTCTCAAATATATGGTGAAGACGCTTCTATCTAGCTAATGGAAGATCCCAACTCATTTCTTACACCCCTGCCAAAAGGAAATCTGCTTTGATAGTTGTCTTCAATTTTATAGGATGATTTTTGAAACTGCATACAGCGAGCGACTCCAAAACATTTGCAAGAAACTTAACCAGGTTCGAGTCTTCAGTCAATGCAGCACTACAACATCTCCTTGAGAGGGAGTCCATTCTCCAAGATCCTGTTTGAAGTGCTGATATTTCTTAGATCTACCAATCAGATCCAATTTTTGAGATTGCTTTGATTCAAGATTCAGAATTTAATAGACGGTACACCAAGAGGTTGGTTTAGTTAGCAAAGACACCATTTACTCTAGTAAGAGTTCAAGAGTTCAATCTCCTTGGGGTATATATTATCCCCATCCCCCTTATATATAACAAGCTCTTTGTACCAAACAAAGAAAGAATTTAATAGAAGATTAGAAGGCAATAACAAAATGTTACGAATGATATTGAATATTCAAGTTTTCAAAATAGCTCTCCAATAACTTAAGATCTGAACCATCACTCCATGGAGGAAAAGGAAAAGAAAGCTCTGCAATAACAAAACACAATCATTTCCACAACCAAGAAAACAATTATGTATTTACGTATCATTTGCTTACATACACAAAGCATTTCAAGTAAGGACATCAGATCATTTGTTTAGCTTACAAGGGTGGAGAGGATTTCATATTGACAGGGTTTTACAACTAATTACATCATCATCAGAATCTAGTTTAGGAACTGAAGAACTTACCATCATCCCTTCCACATTCCCAACCTTTGCCAAGTCGAGCACCACAGTACTAAGCCCCTTCCCTACAACGAAAATACTCTTCCCGATGGCCACCAGTCTACATGGAGGCCTTGTCAGCAATGGTGACAGCCTGCCAACAGATACCCAGTCCCTACTCTTTGACTGCCACATCATCAACCTTGTTCCTGAACTTTGATCCAGCACATAAAGAGTGGCATCTACAACAACAGCTGGACCATGCCAGCCTGAAACCAGATCTTCATCCACACGCTGCCATGAGCTACTTGTTGGTTCATACAAAAGTGCTGGATTATGTTGGGATATTGTAGGCACGACACCCTGGATATAAATTTTTCCATCCAAAACTAATGATTCCTGGATGTCAGGGAAAATATTTGCATCCATATGGGTTGTACAGCTGTTGTTAGATGGATCATAAGTATCCCAAGAGCATTGGTCACTGGAGCTCAATGTTACACCTCCTATTGCATAGAGTTTCTCATTCAAAGCTTCACAAGCAAAGTAGCACCTGAAATATTGAAAAATAATTAGAACTCTTGAACTTATCAATCTACTCAGCTTTTAATCATTTTGTTGAAAACTAAGAAGATTATCTCACACTCCCTGTCACCCAGAGACAATCCTTTTTGAGTTCATTTTAAAAACCAGGATATGAAAATGTTGGATCTTCTATAATTCATCTACTTAATTATCCATGAATTTATTATAGTCATCATAATTGTTTCTCTCCACTACTTAAGCCAAACCCTTGATAAGGAAATTCCAAGTATGGAAAGTAAATCTGCTAACTACTGACTCTGCCTTACAACAGAAATAAGGATCGAATAAAAGGATGACTAATGCATTAACAATAAACTCCTCAAAATAACCCAAAGAAGACAGCCCTTTGAAAATGAGAGTGTCTCCACAGCAAGCTAAAAGTTACACTCTAAACAGCCACCCAATTGGCAAGCATTCCCTACTGGCACCATGAACAAGCATTAAGGTGACTATGGGCAAGGTTGCCCATAAATTGTCCATTGGAAATATCCAGCAAAGAACAAGAAACTAAATTCTAAACCACCCTAATTTACCAAATAAAAAGAAAGGGAGAACAGAACAAGGATTTCTGACAAGGTGCTAACCGTTTGCTAGATAAAGGAACAAATGTCAAAGGAGTAGTCCACCCTTTTGGGTGGTCCTAAGAAGGTTTCTGAAGCAAGCACACACACATAAAGAGCAAGAGGGAGACCCGGAAAAGAAAAAGGAAAAAAAAACAGAACAGCAAAAGGAGGGGGGGAAAAGCACGAGGGAGAATAGTCAGTTTAAGCATCTCTCTCGATCCCACGTTTGGACGAGTTTATTCAGGATATTTTGACTTGTACACATGCAATTTTACAACAGCAGACGTCAATATGGTGATGGAAGCAATGGTCACATGTAGAATAACTCACAGTCTGTTAGATAAGCTAACCAACATAGACCAATCACAGATTGACAAACACAAGAACTTTTCCAACAGGCTGGGTTCAGTAAGTGTAACACAATCATGCATGTAGAGGAAGCTACCTTGGAGTTGACAGGGAAGCAGCTTCATCCCAAGTATTCTTGGAAGCATCATAGCAATAGACATCATGGGTAGCATCTTCAGACCAACTGCAGCCACCCAGTAGGTATAACTTTTTGCCCAAAACTTCAGAAGCCATGCCTTTTCTCTTCAAGCACCGTGGTGGTAACCCTTGGACGAGCTTCCAGCGCCGCGGTGATGAGTTGGGATCCAGAACATAACAATGAATTTGATCAGATTTGTCTCTACACAATGCATAAATCCATGTCTCCTCTAAATTATGTTTTCGTCTGTAATAATACCACTCTTCACTGCACACCAACTCCCTCCACCTCCTTGAAACACACTTAAGCGTCACATGGTATCTCCGGGGAACCCTTGCTAAGCAGAAAAGGGCAATGTCATCTGGAAGTCCACATATAAGTGGTTCACGATCTTCGATCATGTCTGAGGAGGACTCAGGTTCTTGTGTCAAATCTTCCATCCTGAGGCAGTAATTGATAACATCTCAAAACAATAAAATGAAGCAAAAGAATGAGAAACTTACATATGAACTAATCATAAAGAACTATATTTATTGAAGCACATCCAGATGATTTGTGCAGCAAAAATGTGGGTTTGGTTGAACTTCTTTTGGAAAACACCCAAAATAATCAACTTCTTGGTGCTAGAGAACTTTGAATTTAAAGATCAGATATGAACATAATACTTCAAATTCTCCTAAATTTCAGCAAAAAAAGGTAATTATTACTATGGAGCTAAGAATCCCTTCTGCAAATCAGCGGATCTAAAATATGACATTCCCTATTATCTTTACAAATATTTCTTCATGCTACTAGGTGAAACAGCGATTTCTCAGAAAATAGGAAAGAAATTTTGGTCATATGATCGACGACGTCCAAAATTTTGGTCATATGATTGATATCTGAGCTACTTACAATCGGGAAACAAAGTACAACACAAAACTTAACATCATAAATGTCTATGCAAAAATGAGCATTTTCAGTAAAGGGTGAGATAGCTATGTTGGAGACTTCGGGTAATTAAGCTCAGGAATTACTACTTACAATGTGGAAAGTGGGTACAAGACTAGCCTCACTGATCACTAAAAGCCTTTGAACACCCACTCATCCCCAATCCCCCAAATAGATATCAAAAAAAAATTCAGCACCCCTATCTTTACAGTAGAATCTTAACGATTGGGTACAGAAACGGTTGATTTATTAGTTGGACAATCAAATATTTAATTATCCTATCTAATGCAAATTTTGAACACCTTTCAGATCTACCGAAAAATATTAGAAATTTTCCTTTCTTTCGGCATCTCAGTTGAAAAAGAAAAAAGAATTAGCACCACCAGGAACTTGGAACTCCGGTTGATCTATGAGACAACGAACTACAACAACATATGCGAATTGCAGGGAAACAAATAAACCAACTACCTGGAACAATCAACAGCAAATTTCATACAAGACGAAATGGTACAAAAACAAATTCTTGAAAAAAATCAAAGAGATACTTACTTCGAAACCCTTCTTCCGTTCAAATGAATAATTATACGATCGTCTTCGGAAGACAATCAACACATGTACTAGAGCATCCTTGTTGCTTGTGCAGTTGTACCAACATATAAAATGAGAATAAATTTCAGCCTTTCAGGGATTCGTATTCAGGACTAGAAGCTTTACCTGCGCAAAAATGTTTTAAATTACACATATCTCATCAGGTAATGTATAATTGTGTTTTCATCCATGTACCTTTAACAATTAAACGTTCCGTTAACTAGAGACAGGAACCGTTAAGACTACAAAAGTTACTGACCAAAATGCCCTTTTCGCTAGAAGGGCAAACTTGATTGCAAAAATGAATGGCGACTTCAATTGCAGGGGTTCCTCCCATTACCTTCTCCGCATGCGGTCATGGCTTCAAGTTTAACCGAAACAATGAAGAACCCTATTGTCATCTGTTCAAGCTTCAACCCACTGTGAAATTTCAATTTTGTGTTCATTCTTGATATCACACCGCAAGAATTTCATTGGCTTATTTTACGAAGATTATTCTACCGGTGAAGATTTAAAACGAACGCGAGAAAACTGTAGAGAGTGTCCATCTGCCGGCTGCTAAGAAGATGGACGTCGTGGTGAGGTGGAGAGAAAAGATGAAGGTGGTGCAGGTTTTGGGTTAGGTTTTATAAGAAGAGGATATTGTTGTCATTACACCTATGGAAATTTTCGGGGATCCCCTTTTCAGGTAAAATTTACGTCAAATTCAAGTTATTTAATTTATCAATCAGACCCCTATGGAGCAAAAGCATATTAATGATATCCCATGTCTTAGCGTAAGTTATGGTTTTTTAAGAAGACCTTCAAGAAACCATGGCTATGCATAAGCATTGTACAAGTGTCCGCGATATATTAGGAAAAGTCGATTTTTACATTATGTAGACATACATCATCGAAAAATCGGCAATCTATTGTGAAAAGTCGATTTTTTTGGCATATATCGTCAAATTCACCATATTTAACAAAATTTAATTTGTTTTTTACCAATTTTTCATTTGATTTTTGCCAAAGTGACATATGACTTCTACAAGCTCCGGTGCGTGCCCCCCACACTCCCTTGTAGTGATTATTCTTGTGGGTATTGGAAAGAAAAGCAATATTTGCATGAATAATGTTTGCAATGTGACACTGTACAATCCAGCTCTTGTGATTCCTTGCAAGGATCGACGGAGAAACAAGTACCAATCATGCTTGTGGTCAAACTATTGACTTTTTTAACAACCGTTGACATGATATGGTGGAAATGGGTCCAAGTCACTTTTCCGATGCCTGTCCATCGGCAATAGAATGTGAAGCATGAGCTATAATTAACATAATTATATAATGAATTATAGATTTTAGTATTTATCTTAATTAGTTGTGTATTTGTGTTTTCTTTGCATGTTTAGATTAGTTTATATGAATTTTCCAAATTTTCAGTTTTGCTTGCATATAGTTGGACATGTGGCAATTATAAACTTTAGATTAAGTGATGTTTCATGCCAAAATAATGTTTCCAATTTGTTTACTGGCCTCAAATTATGCTACATAACAAAATTCAAGTCAAAATGACCCTAAAATACCCTCCAAAACTAGGGGTCAAGTTGTCATCAACACCTTGCCAAAAGTCGCAGACATGTCAGCAAAATGTTGCCATATCGATGGTGCTTTTTTTTTTTGGTCAACAAGGATGTTAGTTCATGAATGTTGAAGAATTAAGGTTGCATGACATTGTTCATGGGTGTATCGTAATTGAGATGGCCACGGAAAGTTTTATTTTTTATTTTTTTTATTTGAGTTCATCCACGCCAGCTTGCGCGCGACCTGATTACTTGTCGTCCGCAATGGTCGAACCCATGACCTCTCCACTGTTAAATATGAATCTTACCACTCTAACAACTCTGCTTTGACATGGCCACGGAAAGTCGTCCATGGCTAGATGTTGTAGACTAATGGGTCTCCGTGCTTCATATGATCGAATTCTATTATGATTTTCCAGAATTTCCCAGATTCTCCAAGTTTCCGATGGAGAAAGCAAATAACATTTTGGGGAAGTATCTTGTTAGGGAATGATGGACAATTCATGAGCTTCTAGAGCACCCATTCCTCAAATGGAGTTTGCTTGGAAGAGTTGAACTTGAAGCGGATTCAAATCTATATATACTTCTAGTAGTTTGTATTAATTTTGATGGGCTTTTCAATCCTTTCTAGCGTTGTGTTTTTAAACCCATGTTTTGGGCTTAGGATTTCATATGTTCAACGCTGGTTTTTTTTGTCTTTGACTTTGAGTTGCAATTCCCATCTAATTCTCTTGTTCTTTGATTTGAGACATAGTGGTTAGTTTCCTCTGTGATTCGATGGTGTTTTAGCCTTTGGTGTTAGCTTTGTGCTGTATGTAGATGTGTTGTTGATGTGCATGTTCTACATGAAATCGTTCATTTGGTACTCAGTTGTGATGTTATGTTTTTTCTTTTTTAGTATAAGTGATGTTATGTTTGATTGGTTGATATCTCCAGGGTTTATTATTTAAATAAGTTGTATATATTATTTGAGAGTCTATTTGTATCAAACTTTACATTGATTTAAGTGAATGTTATTTTGAGTCTTATAGACTTATCCTTGGATGCAGGTCACTTGACCAAACCAAGTAAGTGCTTGATTCCGTTATGCATCTGAGGTTAGTCATAACACTTGTGAACTATAAATGTTTGGAAAAACAAGTCCTTTGGGCACTAGCATTCGTTGTCATTTTATAATACTCTCTGTTTTTATTTATATATATTTTTTTTATCTGAAGTTCATCCGAACTAGCTTACACATACATCAACTATATTTGTAGGGGAGCTTTTATAAAATAATATAGGCGGAGCTTCGCCTTAGCTTTAAAGGGATTAGAATTATGACCTTCTACATGGAACATTGGTCGTTTGCCAATTGAGCCATCCCTCAAGGTCCATTTTCTAACAATTACATTGACATATCAGACTTATTTTCCATCCATAATTAATTATAGATAAAAGTTACCATAAAATATATATTTAAATTCAAAGTTCTCTAGCACCAAGAAATTAATTTATTTTTTGAATCCGAAGAGTTTATATAGGGTGGGAGAATATTACTAATATAGGTGCCGCCGAATGGGTGCGAACCCAATACCTCCCCGTGTGAAGTTGGGGAAAAATTGATACAGTGCATCGTAGTACATTTTTGTACTAAATGATTAAATGAGATTAAAGTGGAACATGTTTTTTTTGGGTAAGAATTGCGGAACATGTTTTCACTGCTGTTTGTTGAGTCACTGAACTCTAATCAAGTGCTAGCATAAGCTACACAGCCACACAGCTGTCGGTAAATCAAAGTTATTCTGTCGGGTAAGGAACTATGGACGAATTTTTAGTTCTTTATGTCATTTTGGTGAAACAGTTCTTTATGTTCAGAAAGGGGAAAAAATGATTTTTTTCAGATCCAAATAATCAACCACGTGGTAGCACTACCAGTTTTTTTGGATTTTGCCTTCAATCATCTGAGGCAAGTTTGGGAGACGAGCATTGAAGCGTTAAAGCCCCAATAAAGCCAGTATTCCTGAAGAAGAAGAGCAACGGTTTCAACTGCTTCTGCTGCTGCTATTAGAATTCTTTACCTAGAATACGGACCATAAGCATCGTAAATCCGATATGGACAGCGACGCAGGTGAAGCATATAGCATAATTTCGATTAAATAACATACTATTTTTCTCCTATTTTGATCTTGCAAACTTCATCTTCGAACATTCGGTGAATTATACATTTGGATTAGTTATAGTTATAGATTTATACTTGATTATAAAGTGTATTTCAGTGAACTTCTGACTTGTTTTTCATACGGCAGTGATCGGATTCCTCAGCCATGTTCCACTACTTCAGAGGTTACCGGCTTCATCCCTCAAGAAAATCGCGGAGGTCGTCAAATTCAAACATTACGGTTGGATGCCATTCTTCATCCCTTTTTAACCTTTCTATAGACACTGAGTTGGTTTTAGTTCGGAAGTTTACAATTCTTGCGATACACGAATCAACGAATTTTGATTTTGCTATTGATGACAATTAATTCATGTAGAGCGTGGTGAGTTTGTTGTTCGTGAGGGAGAATCTGGAGAGGGAGTCTATTTTATTTGGGAAGGAGAGGTAAATCCTAGTTGTTTATTAGCTGCAGATTAATTGGGTGACTAGCTTCAGGGATTTATACATATTATGTTTTTAATAGAGCCTAGAGTTATTATGGACGTATGATTGGTTTACTAACTGTGAAACCTGAATGGCAGGCTGAAGTTCATTCATCTGTCAATGACGAGGAAGAAAACAGTCCGGAGTTCCAATTGAAGAAATATGATTATTTCGGTCACGGTAAATAACTAATTCAACTAATTCCTGGTGATAACTGCTGAACGGAACATCTTGGGTAGAGCTTATCATGATTAATGGCTTCTCAAGATTCCATCATCAAATTCATGCATTTCCTTTTACATGCAAATGCAAAAACGGTGAATGTTCATACCCAAAAAAAAAAACGGTAAATGCTATCAGCCTATCACTAGGAGCTATAAGTCATGTTCAGAACTTCAGATCATCTAAATCTTTGAAATGACTGGTTCTGAGCCCCCTACTGTCAAGAGTTGGTCAGGGGCATTTTGGTAATCTGTTCTGTTCTGTTAAATATATCTCTCATTTGTTTGAGACAGTGTAAAAAATGCTTCAGGGCTGTACTTTTTATTCGTCTTCTTCATAGTGAAACAATCACAGAGCTCAGCCACAGATTTAGCCTTCGGGTGAACCATGTAAAGTCTTGTCTTGTACGTGTGTGCACCTTCTCTGTTTCTCCTTTTTGTCTTGTACTGATGTCTATGAGTTAATTTTGTTGCATGACTGTTGAGCTATATGTAAAACCAGTGCATATACAGGTTCCTGTGATTGAAAGGAAACAAAGTGGACACAGTCAGGTATTTGGTGCTCTATATATCTATATAATGACACAATGGGCTCACGATATCCAAGCACCGAGTTGTCAAATAATGCATCTTAAAAAGGTCCAAGCTTGTATGCATTGGCCCAAAGCTATTGAGCCTATGGTCTGTAATATTTTGGAAAACTTCAAGTCTGATAATGGTGCCAATTATCTTCACCGTATTTAAAATTTACCAGATTTGAAGGAAAATGTAGTTGTACTTTGCATTTTCATATGGAGAAAGAAATCAGGAACCCATTGAGGTAAAGAAAATAATGTCCTTGAAATTGATGATGGCATATGTTATATCCTTCAAAAGTTATGCTGAATGCAAACCCTATAGCCTTATAGACTTTTTAACTGATGTACATTAAAGCACATCTCTTTTGCTTGGGTCTGTAGATTTGAGCATCTGTCCAAGCTCTGACCAAATGTCTGCTGAAGTTTCTGGTATACATATGAGTCTAAAAACTAAGCAATAAACACTTCAGAGATGTATCCTTATGGCTGATTTATGAGCAGCTCAAAGACATCTTTCTACTAGGATGTTGATGTAGTTTAAATATCATATAATAATGAAGTTAAAAAAATACTCATAAAGGTGCAGCTCAAGTTACAGAACTAAAATACTAAAAATAGGCGTGTCAACTGTGTAAATTTAGCAGGTCACTAGTTTTTCCTCCTCCTCTTACCTACTAGGGAGAGAGCTCAACTGGCTGCATTAATTCTTATCCCAGTTGTTGGGGTCAGCTATGTAAATACTGTTCTATAATTCCGCTATATTTTACGCTATATCTGCTGTAAACTCTTATATGCTGATGCCTTTTTCTTGGTTCAACTTATGTGATCTCTAGCTGTTCCCTTGGGCCTCTAAAACTTTATTTCGTGTCACTATTCATCAGTGTTTTCATCACATGTTGCATAAGCCTGCCTGGTTTTTCTTCATCATTTTCATGTATCTGTGCCATTCATTAATTCCCTCAATTGCATTTCCTGATAAAGCTGTCTAGTAAAAGTATTCTGTATTTTGAATGGATTCATCATGATTGCTTACAGTTTTTCTTCTAATCATGTTGAAATGTTAAATGGCCAAAGTGTATATTCTAGTGTACTATACTTATATACACAATACCTGAGGGCATTGAGTTACTTGTTGGTGGTCAAAACAAGTTTCCAGTTTCAGTGGATCACACTGACCCTGATGGTTTTGTAGGTGCTGTAGCTCTTGCCCATTCAGCTGATGTTATTGCTTTGTCCAAGGTAGCTGCAGTTATCATTTTTGTAGCAAATCCTATGTAAAATATATTGCCTCGCCTCTCAATTGCATTTTTATGGACACTTGCTCTTGGTTTCTGATGCATTTTTGTTGCTGGCAGCTGACTTGCCTAGTGCTTTTCCATGAGCATAGTGAACTGCTGCAGCCCAAGTCAATTTGGAATGCAGATGCAGATGCAGATGAAAAACATGGGACCCACTCGCTGGTGGAGCATATACTGCACTTAGAACCGCTAGAAGTATGTCATCATCCTGTTGGTGTGATATTTCTGTCTTCCTGGCTAATCGAGTACTCATACTTTATGTGAGGACTATTTGTTTTTGATTTGTCTATGTCAATCGAATGGCAGAGCAAAGAAATCGGAAGAGAAAGAGAGGAAGAGAAGAAGAGGAGGAAAAGAAGCTGCCAGAGGAGAGGCTGTATTGTATTGCATTTAGGTAGATACAAGGCACCTGTATACAGGCCAAAAATACCAAAAATTAAATACATAAAGAGGCAAGGAAAGATCCCCTAGCCAACGCCAGATCTTGGGGATATTCTCTAACACTCCACCTCAAGTTGTAGCATATATGTTGAGCATGTTTAGCTTGTTTCAAATATACTTAATTCTCCAAATCCATGAAGACTTGGTGAAAATATCAGCAAGCTGTTGACCAATTCTGATGTGACTAGGAGCAATGAAAAATTCACCTTATATCTTTTCTCTAATATAGTGACAATCCACCTCAATATGCTTTGTACTTTCATAAAACATAGGATTGGAAGCAATATGAAGTGCAATTTGATTATCACACTATATTTCCAATAGGAGTTGTACCCTTGAAGCCCAACTTAGAGAGAAGCTGTTGTTACCACATCACTTCACAAGTCAATAGTGCCATAGCCTTATACTCTGATTCAACACTAGAGCAAGCAGCAACAGTTGCTTTTTCAGGGGTGACGACCTGACCCGAAAGCCTGCACCAGACAACCGAAATAAAGCATTCGGATTGGAGATTTTATAGACCAAATTGCCTCTTATAGAAGTATAGTATCTAAAGGTTGACCTCTATCCACTAGAGACCCAGCCCAATCAGCATCGGAGAAATCTTCTATAGTTTTCAAGGTGACGCAAGGCGATAGATGGTAATGAGAACCAAGGTGACACCAAGTAAGGTGACAGGGAGATACCAGGTTGCCTTGACCCAAAAATGGGTCTAGGCACCCAGGAGAACGCTTTGTCAAGAGTTTAAAAAAAATAAAGCTTCACAATAGGAGATCATGGAAAAAAATTCGATCGAAATGGTCGAAATTTCGCCCGAAATGCGTGCAAAATTCTAAATTGAAACGAAATACAAGTATAGGCATGAAATGTATCCTGTATCGTTTCGTATTGACCGATATTTCGGTCGATACGAGTTGATATTTCGGCCCGATACCATATCGGGCTGAAATGATACATGCGTAAGTTATAAAATACCTTGTTTCGACATACCGACGGAATTTCGACCTACCGAGCCGATCGCCCAGAGCCATTTTGAGCTGTGTTTGAATTTTTTGCTGATTTCTCTTGTTTTCATCCCCTTCTACACCTAATTTCTAGTATTCCATTTCCATCAAACACTTGATTTGCTCCTCCATTTGTGCATTTTCTCAAATCTTGCAAGGTGAGTAACCAACTTCCTCATTTTTTGATTTTTGTTTCATTTGTGCTTTAAATCATGTTAGATTGCTTCCAAATTTATATATGTTTACTTTAGAGTGTTGATATATGAATTTGTAGTGTCAAAATTATTTTTTGATTCTTCCTACTATTTTTTTTATTTTTCTGTTATTAAAAATTATTTACTAAATTATGTATATTGCTAAAAATGTATATGTATAGTACATGTATAAGCTTCAAATGAATGTATGTGAGAGTTGAGATACCATATTGCTGTGATGGTGTTGAATTAATTTTTTTCTTCTCTTAATTATGTAATTTTACTGTATTTAATATATATATTTAAATAATTAAAAAATATTTAAATATTAAAAAAATTAATTAATTTTTGTTTTAAATTTTAAAATAACGGAGTATTAGTGGAAGCATGTATGCAATTTTTGGAGCATGTTGTGGATATTTTTAAGATAGTTTGTGTGTATTTATATATTTTAAAATTATTTATATATTAAAAAAAACTTATATAGTTATACCACCACCAGTTCCTTTGGAGATTCACAACTTCCCACTATTAGGAAATCTTATGCATGTGGATGAGGCCATATACAAAGATGCAGTTCTTGACTATGTCCAAAACTATATGAGGCGGGGGCAAACATTATGGGAGTTATATTGTCATTTGTATGGGGTGTAGACGGAAGAGGGAGACCTTGAGGCTTGAATAGAATAGACTTGTAAGTAATAACATTCCCGCTTCTTCTCTGATTCATGTACTATATACTTGGAATGTTGGATGTTACATTTTCAGTAGTTTTTTAGTAAATTAGTAGTTTTATAGTGTTTATTATGCTTGAAATAGCTAGTATGCAAAAATCCAAATCAATTTTAGTGCATTTGAGGCTCGAAATTGAGTTTTCAAGAATCAGGAAAAAAGTATCTAGTTTCAGTCAAAATTTCGACCTTTTCCAAGATCGAAATGTTCATATTGATCGAAATTTCTTCCTTGCAGGAGACAACATGTCCAGATGAAGCTTTATTAATTTGGAAATACCCTTTTTCTTCAATCTTGCTTTAGTTGATCAAGGGACCATAAGGTCCATAATAATTGAATTCAATTGTAAATTCCCATTGACAACCAATTGTAGACTTCCCTAGGGGCAACGGAACAAGATCCTAGGTTTCATTATGCTTTAAAGCAGACAATTCTTCTTCCATACTTGAACTCCATCTAGGATCAGGTAATGCGTCTGCCACCGACTTAGGTAGTGGATGAACATCAACAGTAGATGAAAAGGATCTATAGCTAGGGGAAACAGAAGAATAAGAAATATAATTAGTAGTGGATGCTATGTACCACTATAGATACCTTTTCTTGAGCTATAGGTATATCTAGATCCGAAGTTACTAGGGAGCAGGAGGAGTACCATAGGAGGATTTGCATCCAAGGAAGCCATGGCAGGGTTAGTGAGTGATGAAGTAGCGATTGCACGAGGACGCCTTGTATAGGTTTGTATCTAGACATTCAGAGTGTGGGTTGAAACTTGAGGTGAGACTTGTTGAGAAGAATGAACCACACTGATAGGGAGGTCATCGTGACAAAGGTAGAGAAGAATGGGATGGCTTCAAAGAGGGATACATCAGCACTGACAAAATACTTTTGTAGGTTTATAGAATAAGAATGATACCCTTTTCAAGTCCAGGAATACCCAACATTTATGCATTTCAAATCGCTAAGATCCAATTTGGACAACCCAAAACGATGATCTTGAATAAAACAAGTGCAATGATATGGGGTGGAATAGGAAAAAATGAGCTATTAGGGAATAAGACAAAATAAGGAATACCTCCGTAGAAAAGGGATAAAGGAATGCTATTTATGAGACCATGCGATTAGAATAGCATCAGCCCATAGAACTTTAGGAACCTTCATTTCGAACATCGAGGACTGGGTGATATCCGTTTATTGGAGATTCTCCCTTTTTGCTGCCACTTTTTGTTGTGGTGTGTCAAAGCAGGAAGACTCATGAAGCACAAGGAAGAAAATTCGACCAAAACAGGAATTTCAACCTTGCAAAAGGCCGAAATTTCAATGTTTGGGTCAAAAGTTTGGTCAAAAGTGGACATTTTTTTTCTTCTGGAAATTCATATGGACTCAAAATGATTTGGATTCTCGCATATTACCTATTTCAAGCATAATAAACACAATGGAACTAGTATTTTGCAAAAAAAAAAAAAAAACCATTGGAAATTTATCATTCAAGTATACTAACAAATGACTGGTTCCAACAAGTGCAAACTGTATTGCGTACAGGCATAGAATCATCAACATATATGAATTGTTTGGTAGAATAGTTACATATACAATAAGTCAACAAAATAAAATGACTGACTAGATCAAGTGATTGTGTCTCACATATATTAAGTTAAAGCCTATATATCATATACACATAAAATAAAAATACATAATTTTAGAAAATAATTATTAAAATCAGAAAATGAAAAAAATGGTAGCAAATAATAAAATGATAAGTTTAACAAAACAGAATTATATATCATAGTTCTAGGCTAAACGTATATTAATTTCAAGGCAATACAAGATCATTTAAGGCATGAACAAAACAAAAATAAAAAAGGGGAAGTTTTGAACTGTTGGGTACGGCTCATGCTTCACATCTATTGTTGCCGGAGTTCCCTTTGTAGTTGTTGTGGCTTATGAGGTGTTTGGAGGCAAAAAATGAAGTGTAGCAAAAGAGGTGTTTGAAGGCAAAAGAGGTGTTTGAAGGCAAAAGAGTCGTAGAAATTAGGTGAAAATGGGATAGAAATCAACAAAACTAAGGAAAAACAAGTTGGAATGTCGAAATGGTCGAAATTTCGGTCGAAACCTCCAAAATGGTTGAAATTTGACACTTTTCCAAAATAATTGGAATTTCGTTTCGTTTTTGAAAAATGCAGACATTTTGACCGAAATTTCGACAATTTCGGTCAAATTTTCTTCTATGATGAAGCATATCTTTTTGTATCATAAACTCAAAAACTGGGGTTGAGAAGTACTCTTTTGTGTTTTTACTATGCAAGACTTTCACATTCACATCAAACCGGGTTTTGATTTCAAATATCAATGCACAGAATTCAGAAAATAGCTGAGAACGATTTTTCATTAAATATAACCTAGTGACCTTAACAAATGTCATAAAATATCTGAAACCTAACTTAGAAGACATAGGACAAGGCCCCCAAACATCAGAATGTACTAATGCAATAGGAAAAGCAGACATATTAACAACTCTGTGAGGGTAACTCAGATGCTGGAGCTTCTCTGAACTGAGATGACTCATATTCAAAACTAGATAAAGACTGAAAAGTGGAATATAACTTCTGTAAACTTTACAGGGATGGGTGACCAAGTTGGCAATGGATTTGATGAGAAGAAGCAACATTGGCACAAGCAACAAGGGGCTCGATATTCTCAATCAAATACAACCCTCCTGACTCACGTCTTCTACGAATCGTCCTTTTTTTAGCAAGATCCTGAAAAATACAAGAATCAGGCAGCAAGTTACGAAACTGTTAAAAGCTTTGGTAACCTTACTTACAAGCATGAGATTAAACGGAAAATTAGGAAGGTAGAGAACTAATGTTAGGGACAAGGTTTGGTTTGGTTGCACTGCGCTGGTGCTTTTAACTTTCGCTAAAGACCCATTGGTTAACACAACACTGGAAGTAGACGGGGAGAAGGATGCAAAATAGATGGTACTCCGAACATATGATTAGAGGCCTCAGATCTATCCAGGGACGGGAAGTAGCAGAGAGACAAGCAATCACATTACCTTGACTGAACCAGAGTAGCAGTTGAAGTAGTCTATGAAATCTGAAACTGATTGTACCTAGCAAGTTCTTCCTCTGTCATGTGTATCATCTTTCACTCAGAAGAGTAATGTGGTGGAGTATTAGTATTAGTCACTGAATTGGCATTTTAGAAGAATTTCTGAATATGGCCTGGCTTACCACAAGCGACACACACGGGCAGCCCCCTGCCCATCAGAAATAGTAAACTGTCCAATAATTTGCTGCTGATTCTGACCCCTCCCTCTCTCACCGCCACCACCATGTCCACCTCCACAACCAAAATTACCACCACAACCTCCACCATTCGCATGGCTAGTTAGTATTCCTGTTCTGTGATAAAAGGGTTAAAATGTTAGTGGATGGTGTATGGTGAGAATTTTTTCGTGCAACATGGGGAACACGAGCATATGTATTGGTGAGTGATGCAATAATTTCTCTTCCAAAATCTGACTTCGAATCCATTCGTGCTTTGCTCCAAGTTCACCAAGAAAACCCATAACCTCAAATTACTCTCTTTGTTGTTGCATCGTTTTAACATTTGATGCATGGGTGGTGTTTGCTTGTGTCTAAAAATGCTACGCAAGTGCACGTGTCGCAATCAAGTAGTAAATAATAAGTAGAGTATCGATCCCAGGGAGAATTTTATCGTTAACTATCAATGTAAAAGGAAGGCTAATTTAAACAAGATTAACAAAATTCCTTTGTGATTAATGAACAAAATAGACAAAGGTCAGATAAATTAAACTAAAGATACTAAATGAAAAATATGCAATAGAAGGAACTATAATAATTGGTAAGAATGTTGGGAGTCAATTTCCCCTCCCCTGAATTTGGCTGTCAATATTACAGCAACGCTGCAGCATAAGGTACATCAAAGAACCTGGAATACAATTGCATACGGGTATCTACCAATCTACATATGCACTAACATCCTAATTTAAAACCCTCATATTCCTATGGAGAATTGAACTGAGGATGCAAACTACACCCGAGTTCCAATAATGGTTACGTGAGGCAAGTGAGTATTCCTACCCTACCTACCAATTAGCTAAACCCAAATAAGGATTAAGCTAACTCATGCTATTCAACATTTATCTAGGTCTAATTAACTTTCCAATTAACTAAAACCACAACATTCACTCACGGATGATCAGTCAATAAATGAATTAATAAAAAACCAACATGCTGAATACATTGATAATAAACTGTGCTACAACAGAGCTACAACAACTAGATAATTACAGCTCAAATCCCAGGTTCGGGTATTCTCGTCATCCTAACAAACTAAGAAATTAGCTCATATTAAGCTTCACAACACAGAGAAATAAATGTAGCCATTAACAAAGTTCAACTAGAATATAAAGAAGTAAGAATAATAAAACCAAAGAAGAAAACTGGGAGATGCTTCCACAATGCTCCAGCCTCCTATCTCCAACAGAGCTTCTTCATGCACGAGCTCCACCTCCGTCTCTCTCTCTCTGGTTCTTCTCTTTCTTCCTCCTCTTTATTTTCTCCAATTTTCTCCCAAAGTGATAGGGTAAAAGTGGCTTGTAGGATTAGAACTTTTTCTTTTTATATCAAGGCTGAGATCCTTTACGTGGTGACAAGAAGAAAGTCCAATTAGTTAGCCATTTTCAGTCATTTCACTAAGTGGTACCACGTGTGTTCAATCTGGGAATATTCTGCTACTGCAATGCTGCATCATCTCTACAGCAAACTAAGAAGACATGTTCTTTGTTCCTCTTCTATGTTTCATGTCATATCTTCCTTTATGATTCTTATCCTACAAGACCAAGAGAAAGAGGGCTGATCAATTCCATCCATTAATTCAAGAGAAATTCATGCATGAATGACATAAAAAACCTTTACACAATACAAAAACACTAAGACTCACTAAAACGAAATTTAATGACAATGAACACTAAAACAAAGATAAACGTTTACTAAGATCATCATAGATTATTAATGTGTGCATTCCATTATCGCGGAAATATTCCCCCATGGCACAGCCTGAATAGGGGGCCAGATTAAACACTCTTAAATCAAGCTATCTCAAGTATAAAATTACTAGAATTAACTCTATTTCATAGACTTATTAGGTGGCATGGAATTCAAATCACAACCGAGCACTTCCCCTCATCCCTTGATTATATAAAAAACGAAATAATACTTCAAGATATGGTCAAGAATGTTACCAAAAAAATCAGAATGAGATCTGAAAATGCACGTCATAAGAAACTGCTGGAACTACTGACAAATTAACAACCACTAAAAACCGATCTCCTTCTAAGATCCGTAACATCATTCGTTGATTGACATCATCAAGTACTCCAGGAACAATAAATTTTTTTTTTTTGGCTTTAATTGCTGTGCACAGATTTACATCATCGTGCACACACCAAATGACGGAAAGGGTCTGGGGGTGAAAAATCACGCCTTCTGCTGAAGTTGTGCCTTGTTGATATGGTAGATGGGAACCTTGGCTTGACCTGCTGAAGAAAGTTAATAAAAAGAAGGCTGGAAAAACAAGACTTGGCTTACAGATTGACCAATATCAAGAGGGCTCTGATACCATGTCAATTGAATGGCTGAGAATAGAAATAGGAAGAGGAAGAGAGGAAGAGAAGAAGAGGACAAGAAGCAGCCAGAAGAGATGCTGTATTGTATTGCATTTAGGTAGTTACAGGGCAGCCTTATATAGGCCCAAAATACCAAAAATAAAATACATAAAAGAGGCAAGGAGAGATCCTAAGGGATCTCGAGCTGGTGCAAGATCCCAAGGGATAAGGGAGAGATCCCAAGGGATCTCGGCGGTATTCTCTAATGGTTGGAATCTCTTATTGAAATACTATAAAATCCTGATTGCCGAATGTGGCTTAATTAATCTGTATGATTGTTTTTGTACTTATACAGTTTACTTTTCTTATATTTATACTTATACAGTTTACTTTTCTTATATTTATATGCTTGTTTACTTAGGCTAAACTTTCTATATTATATATGTTTGTTTACTTAGGCTAAACTTTCTAGCTCTTTTGGTGCATGTTTAGAGACATGAAAGGGTAAACTATCTAGCTCCTCTAGTGTATGTTTAGAGACATGATCTCATCTTTTTATTTTTTAGCTTTCATAAGTTGTCTCATGTGCAGAGAGATTTTGTGATGCAAACATGAAGGCAAAATAAATTTTCTTCCGTCCATTTGTTTTGTAGGTTGACATCTTTCGTGGAGTTACTTTGCCAAAGGCTCCAAGATTTGCACAGGTTTTTGGGGGGCAGTTGATTGGACAGGCAAGAGTGTCTTCTTTCTTTCTTTTTTTTTTTTATTTTTTATTTAACTTGTTGTAATGTTGGCATAGTGTTTGCATACACCGAATATGGTTGTCAGAAACTATACACTTCTTAAATAAAGAGTGTTTACACAGAGCACAAGGCTCCCACCACTGCAGGGTTTATAAAGGGTCATGATCTATGCAGATTTTGTGGAGGGGCTGTTGTAGACTTTAACCCATGGCCACTTGATAATAGTGGAGCAACCTTACGGTTTTCACATGTGCCCCAAATATGGATGCTTGCATCTGGATATGTTGCCCCAAAGGCATGCAAGAAATTCATTTATTGCATGACTTGGATTGAAATGATGTTGACTTCCTCGATAACTTACATTGATTACTATGGAAATTTTCCAGAGTGTTCCTTGATACCAAAACAACCTCATCATGATTGGTTTTTGGCTAAGATCTTAACACTTAGCCATAATTTATTGATTACTGTGGAATTTTCCAGAGTGTTCCTTGACACCAAAACAACCTCATCATGATTGGTTTTTGGCTATGATCTTAACACTTGGCCCATAATTTATTGATTCTTTTTGTAGACTTTTATGTAATAATTTGAATAACATTTTCTTATGTCATATATGCTTATCATTTATTTATGGTAAATTTTATTTTAATGCAACCGATGGTGCTTTCATATCCCATGGATTTGCAAATTCACATCTGATATCTGGTTGTAATATTAATTTAAAAAGATTCTTTTGTTAGCTTTCATTTAGTAGCAAGAAGTGGCTGAGACTATTTGCTCTCCCAGATAGTCTGAGTTTTGTTTATTAAAAAGGTTACATTGCTACATCATAGAATTCATATTAGCACAAGTTTCAATTTCATGATTTTAGAAACTCAACTATGATTTGCAGGCACTAGCTGCAGCTTCAAAAACTGTTGATTGCTTTAAACTCGTCCATAGCTTGCATAGCTATTTCCTTCTTGTGGGGGATTTAGGAAGTAAGTATGTTTTCTTGCTTCTATTTTGGGCTTAATAGAGTCTGTACCAGTATTTTATATCAATGTATTTGTCCCATATGGATACTGAATCTGAGGGTCCTTCACTTCAGGACATCTGCAGTTTCTCCCCCCCCCCCCTAATTTGTCTCATCTTTTTTTTTTTTTTGGCGGGGGGAGGAGAATATGTTGGAAACAAATGAATAAGAGAATCATATTTAAAATTCCTATTGTGTACCTTTATATTCCCACATCCTCATTGGGCAAGAAGCTTTCTCTTTACTCCTTAAAGCATCTTTCAAAATATCGTGAGTACCAATAAAAATCGCTGTTATAGTGTTAAAACTACCCTTTAAAACTTTATTTCTTACATGCCTTGTTATAAGTATTGTTAATAATTGATGAATGTTCATGAGTTGAGGGGGAAAGAAAGAGGACAAAAGTGAAGTTAGAAACATTTATTCACCCCAAAAAAGTGTTAGAAACCTCATTAAAGAAAGGCATATACAATGCACGAGGATCCTAACATTGCATGGTCTGGGGAGGGTCATTACGAAGCCTCACCCTGGCTTTCTTGGAGAGAATGTTTTCAAACTTGAACCCATGACCATTTGCTCACAATGGAGCAACCTTTATTCTTGCACCAAAGCTTTCCCTCTAATTATAAATGTTATTAAAGAAAGGCATATCCAATGCACAAGGTTGTTGACATTGCGGTCTAGGGATTACGAAGCCTTACCCTTGCTTTATGGGGGAGGCTGTTTTCAAACTTGAACCCATGACGGTCACAATGGAGCAACCCTTATTCTTTGCACCAAAGCTTTCCCTCTAATTCTTAGAAACATTGTGACTTGTGTTTATTTCATTTTGTATGTCTTGATGATCAAATTGCTTGGGAGGGGCCTATGGCACAAGCTATATCATGGCTCCATGGATCCTTATACTTGGCAGCTATAGGTTGATTAATTATAGAATTGGTGTTACCTACCAAAAATGCCTTTTTGGGAACACTGGTGATTCTTTGATGAGTACACAAATCTTTCCGGAAATCTTTGTAGGCAGGGATCTAGTATATGCATCCAAAGGAGGGATGTGCATTTCTACCATTTTGAAGACATCTAGAATCTTCTCCTTTCTACCATTTTGAAGACATCTAGAATCTTCTCCATGGAAACAGTCTTTTTTTTTATTAACAAGATGATTGGGATAAGGGGTAAGTGGAATATTGACTCTGTTAGGGATTTTCTCTTTTTCTAAAGAATGATTTATTGTCTCTGCAGCTAGATCATTTGTAATCACTTTAGGTGCATCAGACAAGCCTAGAATGGGAGTAGAAGTTTCAACTGTGGGAGAGTCAGATGGTGGAAATTTAGGAGTATTAACCCCTAGGTACTGTTGGCCATCACGTAAAACATATATTGTCTTACACTTGTTGGAGGGTCATTATTTTTGTTGACTTTGTACAACATTGAGCTGAGGGGTAGAAAGGGCTTGTTGAGCCAACATTTGATGTTTCAAATTTGGCTCTAATTAACTAGGTGAGTTTTATGTTTTCTTCTTATGCAAGAGTATGACAAGTTAAATGAGTTCTCTTTCCAAATTAATATGATGTGTCATTAGAAGGGCCATAGTTTTTTTCTAACTCACTAGTTCTAGTTGCTTCTTCAGTATTTGTAAAACCAAGGGCTATTGGGAAGGTGCTTGGAAATGGGGCCTAGCAAAATTTGCTTAAGGGCCTAAAATTAGGCCAATGAAAAGTATGTGCAAATTGTTGTGGTGCAAACTTCGGCCTTTAGGTGCCAAGATGCTTGATTTTGGAAGTTAGAAGGGCCTCCATGGTTTCTTGTTCTAAGAATAATTTGATGTGTCTAGGGTTGAGCCCCCCAAAATGGTCCCAAGTCCAACCGTGAGTGAGTGAGGCTGATTCCACCCTAGGGGTAGAATGGTCCATTCCTACCCCTAGATCGAGCTATAATGAAGGCCAAAACCCAGTAAATTAGTTTATTTAGAAGTCTTAAGAGTCAACATTATTATTATTTTTTTGGATGAATAAAGAAATATATTAAAAACAACAGCGCCAAGAATACAAAGGGAGAATAAAGGGGAAGGGGAGAACAAGCCTCTCACGTGGAAGGCCTAAAGGAGGAGGTGAGATTCCAGGAACTAACAATTAGCCTATTCCTGGGAGAGTCAATCATCGGGGGATGGGGAGAAAAAAGAAGTCTAGAGGAGACCTCAAAATAGATAGCCTCCCAAATCATATCAAGAGAATGAGATTTGGAAGACCAATGCCTAAGATTTCGCTCCCACCATAAGTGGTGGATAACCGCACCAAATACTAGCTTACCAACTCGGTCGCATAGAGAGGAACCCGAGAAAACTCGCAAGCAACAGGCCCAATCTCGAGCAAAGCCATAAGAGCGCCTTGACTTAGGCCAAATGGAGGCAAGGGCTTTCTCCCAAAGAGATCGGGAGAAGGGGCATAAAAAGAAAAGGCGCTCAAGGTCTCTGAGACAATTCCAACAAAGGATGTAGTTAGGGTTAGCAGGGATGTGACGGCTTATGAGAAATGCTTGGGTAGGTAGGGCTAAGTTAAGAGCTTTCCAAAGGGTAAGAGAATGATGGGGAATGTGACCTTTAAACCAAACTAGGGTGGCCCAAGGTGCATGGGTAGAGGGGAGTCTAAGGAGATTCCAACGCCAAGGAGATGCAAGTCATTATTTATTTCCTTTTGTTTTGAAGTTTCAATTGGAATAAGCCATAGAGTTGTGTCAACTTAGGAAAGAATTGTTTCCTTTTTAAGAAGTTCTACTTTTAAGGATAACTTAAATTAGGAAAAATTATTTCCTTTTTGAATCCCCCCCTTTTTTGTAATTTGGTTTCTTAGATTTTAAGTTATCTAATTAGCATTAGGTGACTTAATGTGTTTAAGTGAGATCTCATATCCAAAGGCGGAGATCGCGTAGTAATTAGATTCCTTTTGATAAGTGTTTCAGAGTCCAAGTTAAGTTGTAATGGAACCCTAACAGTCAGGATATCTCAGTATGAGTCGGAGTCTGTTGTTTTAGGCTATAAATAGCTTTTCTAGTGTAAGTAATTTTCAGTTTTGGATTAATAAATTGATTGATTGAGTGAATTTCGACTCGGGGAGTTGTGGGTATTCCTATTGGAACCTTGCGGTTGGGAGGAAGCTTATCTTCTGCAATTTGAGAATTCTCTTCACTTTCTTCATCAATCCAGCAGCGTACTAGCATCAAAAAAGCTTACAGACAGCAAAGCATTCGATTTCAAGCACTCAAGTAAGCTGCAGCCATTCCCCACTGCAAACCCTAGGCCCCATAAGCATCTCCCATCCTCTTCTTCTTCTCCACGTTTACAGTCCTAAACCTGATAGGAAGACCATATTCCCAGCCCCAGTTGAACCCTTTTTCCTTCCCTTTTGGTCGCCCTTAAGCCTAATCTTATTTCCCCCATTTAGCCTTATTTCTGAAGTTTAAACAATAACTTGCAATTCATCTTCTTCCTTGGATGTTCAGAATTTCCAAAAATTCAAAATCTGAAATTTTTTTTAAGTCCTAATCATCAGATCTGGTTCTGGTTGAAGAACATCTATAGGGAACAGTTCTGAATATTATAACCAACAACCCTATCCCCTTTCCCCCTCCGAACTGATACCCATTCCCAAAACCCTAACCCTAACTGAGCCCCAATTGGCAAAGGACTAGAAGTTCCAAATCTGAATTTGAATTCTTTTTAAATTTCAGACCTGAAATCACAATCCCAACAGCCTCATAACCCTGAATCCCTTAGCCAAAGCCTCCAAAAACCCTAGTTGAGTGCTGGTTCCATTCTAGAAGATTCTGGAAGATTAACCCTAAACCTGGGTTTACATCAAAATTTGGATGATTTCTCCACCCTAGATTATAACTTTATAGTATTTCTATAAGGATTATTTTGATAAGGTGCAGTTACGTTTTCATTGGTGGTATTGCCCCCAGAGATGTTGGGGCATTCCTCCATGATTTGTTCAGGTGAGTGGCACCAATTGCGCATGGAAACTTGGTGGATTGGGTTTGGTGCTTTGGGGACAGTGGCTTCTATCTTCTTATTGAGGCTGTGGAGATGAGCTTCTTTAGCTTCTATTCCATTAACATAAATACACAATAACCTCTACCTTGTATTCTCTTGAATGGACTCCCACTATCTTGTCTTTTCAGCTAGGTTACTAAAAAATTTCCAAGCTTCATATTCATCCTCATGAGCAATGAAGCCTCAGGGTACAATGACTCTACTATCTACTTAGTATGATAGCCAATATCCTCATAAATGTTTTGGCATGTATGCCATTTTTCAATTTTGTGATGAGGACATTATTGGAGAAGGCCTTGGAACCTCTCCATTAGTTTAGAAAATGATTCTTGTGGCTTCTATCTAAATTGTCTAATATCACTCCTAAGTTTATTTGTTTTATACAATGGGAAAAACTTTTCTAGGAATGCTGTCGTGAACTGATTCCAAGTGGTGATAGAATTGGTTGGTAGTCCATAAAGCCACTTCTTTGCTCCTTGAATGAAAAGGTAATACAACTAAGTTCAATAGCATGTCATTGAGTTGTTGTATCTTGATGAAGACACATACATCTTCAAATTCTATCATGAACAAGTCTGCATCTTTTAAGGATAACCAATGGAAGTGTCATAACATGGTAATAAATTGAGACTTAAGCTCATAGTTATTCCCTTGGGCTGCAGGTAAGCACATGCATGAGGGTTGTGTTGTCCTAGTAGGGTGGAAACTATCCTGCAAAGTCTTAGGTGGAAGTATGTCACCTATGGTCAAGGTAGATACACAAACAAGTCGATTGGTAGAAACACAGGTCCAGAATGCATACATAAGCTCCTAATGTAATTAGAGTCTCTTTTGTAATGATTTTCAATTGAAAAAAAGGAAATACAATAATAGTAATAATATTAATACTATAATAAGCCATAAGCACGATGGATCTCTCTTTTTCCTCTAATTCGAAAAATGAGTGTTGGAATATGCCAAACAATCTCAAGTCAAAGGCACAAAGAAAGGGTTCTAAAACAAAAACCAAAGAGTAAGTAGTAAGTGGTGAATTTTTCCCTTAAAGATTGGAACAATGACTCCAAAGCTGTAAGGTTGCTGTATAAGTTGATAGCAAGGCGATTCGTATAGTTTTCAAAACCACCTACAAATGAGTCCTAGGGATTCTATTGTAGAGTGGGGACTACTATACGTTTTTGTTTCTACTCTAGTAAAGAGTAATATCCTTGATTCTTGTTTTGTCTTTTATTTATTTATTTTAAGTCTTCTCACAATGTTGTTTTCCTGTAAAATAGGCCACATGCTAGTCCAAACCACCCAACAAATCAGGAGTACTCCATGATTGGTTGGGTTTGGGCATACAAAAAATTTTGGATTTTGTTCCCAATATTTAAACAGAAGAAAAACAAAATAGTGTTTTTTTTTTTTAACAATAAAATAAAGAAAAGACCAAGAAAATGAGAACTCTTCAATTTGCCTAAGAATGAGTGATGTTAACTAGGTCTAGGGTTAGGGGTATTTTAGTAATTTCCCTAGACTTAGGGTTTGCCTAGGAAATTCCAGCGATGGAGAAGGCTGAAACAAGGGGGGGGGGGGCTCAGGTTGTTCAATGCTCTAAAACACTGCTGTACTGAGTTCTTCAGATTTGGACTTATCAGGTTTAGGGCTTTTCTTAAAAATTTGAAATTATGCAGAGTTTTGTAGACTTGGTAAACTAGGTTTAAATGGGGCAAACAACACTAGGAGTAAGACCAAGGGTTAGGGGCGACTCTAGGGGAATGGAGAAAAGGCCAAAAGGGCTAGGAAAAGGAAGTTACAGGGGGTGGATTCTATGGTAGCTGTAGGGAAGGAAAGGGGGGGGGGGGGGAGGCCTGTGGTTGCTAAAGGGAAGGAGGGAGGGCTTGGGGAAGTCATGGGGCTTAGGGGGAAGGGCTTAAGGGAGTTGGGACCTAGGGGGTGCTGCTGAGTTGATGCAACAGGGCAGGGGAGGTGGGGAATGACGTTGCATGGGAGGGAGGGAGACGGGGAAGGGCTGTGGCTTACTCGGGCTTGCTGGAATGTTGAAGAAGCTTGCTGGATTTCTTGAATTGATCTTCATAACTTGAAAGTTGACTGCTTGAATGCTGGAAACAAATTGAAAACACTCAATAAACGACTGCAGGGTCCCCCCTCAAAGGAACCTTGCCACTCACTTAGGGAATTATCAATCAAATTCTTTAATTCATTAAATCTGAATATTAGAATGCGAGAAGAGGCTATTTATAGCCTAAAATAAAAGACTTTGACTAGGGTTGGGAATCCCTAAGAGATAAGGATCCCAACTCTAGACCAAAACACTCAAAACGGAATTAAATTATAAGAAGACCACAACCCTAGGATTGGAATCTTGTAATGACACTTAACTTGGGACAACTTCAAAATATGATTCTCAAGCAAAACAAACTCCTAAAAGATAAGAATCCCTTTGGATAAGGAATCTTATCTTGTCCACAACTAACTAATTAAACTCAACGTACAATGGAATATAACTCTTAAACTACTAACTCAAATAATAAACTGAAAATAGATCCATGACCTTGGATCGAGGGAATTCTATCTAGACCGATATTGAGTCCTAAAAAGGGGCTGAAAAGTGACCAAAATTCCCTTGGGGGGCATTTGGCCAGCTTGGATTGCCAATTTGGATATGGATATTGGAACCCTTTTTTTTTTTTTTTTGGGGGGGGGGGGGGGCTTGTGTTCACATCAATGAGATTAACAAAATGGACGCTATGTCCCTGGCTATGGTGTCAAAAACTTGTTGGGAAAAAAATTAGAGTAACTGCAAGTACACAGTATTGTGTAGCCAACAGGTTGATCTTTGGGAGATATACCTCCTTATGTTCTCACTTAAGCAACGCAAGAGTGAGATGGATTGAGATGGATTATATGATTAATTAAGCTAAACTAACGATCCCAATACACATTCATCTAATGAAAAAGAATGATAACAGTCCTAAAGTTTAGTATTCTTTGGCTGCTTATCTCGTGATTCAATTGGAAATCCTAAAGTTTGTGGGTTGAGTCATAAATTTTTGGCTAAACTCTTCTAAACTTCTTCCATAGTATTTTAGGTCCAATATTTTTTCATATGTTCAACCACTCTTTTCTTTTTTTGATCTAGATGACAAATATATAATATATTGTTGGATTCTATTAGGAGTCTAATAAGAGTTTGTATAGGAGTTAAATTAGAGTTTGCATTCATGTAAACTTCTATTCCTTGTAATAGTCTACTTTCCATTTTATTATAAATAAAGGGCTTGAGATTATGGATCAATAAGCCATTCTACTACAATCGTTTCTTTCAACATGGCATCAGAGCCTAAATTCGATTAGAGTTTTTTTCTCTCTTTCAAACCCATCGAAACCATCGTTCTTCAGTTACTACGATTAGTTTTTTTTTTTTTTTTTTCTTCTTGTTCTTCAGTGCACGATCTTTTCTGTTGCAAACTTCGAAGACCAGAAAAAAAAAATATAAAGAAGAAGAGAAGAACAATCACCGCTGCAACTAAGCTTCTTCTTCTTCATCTGCAACATCTCTTCTTCATCTGCAACATCCCATCGCACCTAACAAAGATCTACTTAATCCTTGCTTCCGCCATCGACCAAAGAAAAAAAAAAAGAAGAAGAAGAATCTCGCTCCCTATTACCGCCGCTGCTGCTTCCTGTTGCCACCGCTGCTGCTAATGCCTGCTGATTCCAGTTACTGCCGCTGCTTCCTGTGCAATCGACAGAAAAAGAGGAGTCGAAACAGCAGACAAAAACACTCTGCTACTACTGCATCTGCTTCCTGCGCCTACCAGTGAGTTTTCCTCTGATTTTTCTCGCAATTTCTGGTGTTTAAGTCTCAGTTTCGTTGCCAAAGTCCCTGTGATAGATCGAGATTGAATCGCTGTTGAGTTTATGTTTTGTGGTGCTTTAACTTACCGTCAATCTATCGAATTAAAAGGAGGGGTTATTTTGAAAATTTGAATTCTCTCAATGACCTATTAGTAAATTAGCATAACTACAGGGACTTATGTGTAATTTGCAATTTTAGGGACCTTATTATCATTTTCCAAAATTCCAGGGACTTATTTGTAATTTCCAGTTTTATAGGGGCATATCTGTAATTTTCCAAAAAAAAAAAAAAAAGGAGAAAAATTGTCTGAGTTGTTTGGCTATTGCATTCTGCGACGTTTTTGTTACTTCGAAAGGGTGAAGACTGAAGAACTGCAGATAATTTTGTCAACATGACAACTATTGATGATACTACTGCTCCCACTGGATCCGAATATTTTTCCACTTTTCATTCTCTTTCGGTAAGATTTGACGGCACAAATTACTTGATCTGGTCTCGATCCCCTTGGATCCGAATATTTTCCCTTCTTCTCGGGGCGGCCTCTTGATCTGACTATTGCTTTGGAAGAGGACTAGTTGGATACATTACGGGCACTACTATCAAACCCACTACCGCAGTGTTTTACAGATAAATGGATATCAAACGACTCTCTTATTATGTCATTCCTTTTGAATTCCATGCATCCAAATATTGCCCGGGTTACCTATTACTTGATATCTGCAGCCCAAATCCGAAGGCTACTACTTGAAACATATGGACGGTTGGGGAATGATGCACAGGTTTATGAGCTACGAAAGAAGCTTCATGAGACTACCCAAAAGGAATTAACTGTGGCCCACTATTATGCTGAGTTGCGATCTCTTTGGCAAGAGTTGGATCATTATGGGGATTATCACCCCACTAATCCAGATGATGTGGCGACATATAAGAAGTACATTGATAAGATTCGAGTATATGACTTCTTGGCAGGTTTGAACGTGGAGTACGATCAGATCAGAGTGCAAGTCTTAAGTCGTTCTCCCTTTCCTACACTAGAACAGTCTTATGCTCTTGTTCAGTGTGAGGAAAGTCGTCGATTAGTCATGCTTTATACTCTTATTATGGAGAAATCAGCTTTACGATGCTGTTCGCACTAAATCTGATCCGGCTAAGGAGATTGTTAAGTGTGAGCACTGTCACAAACCATATCATACCAAGGAAAATTGTTGGAAACTGCATGGGAAGCCGGCTGATTTTGAGCAAAAACGAGCACAAAGACAAGGAAAACAAAAGGCTAATCTTTCTGATACAATTTCCACCACACCCTCTGCAGACGTTGGTTTTTCGAAGGAGGAGTTCGCTACTCTGCGACGTATTATGCAGTCTTCTACTGCCGGTACAGCCTCGACCACTGCTTCCTCTACTACCCCTACCAACTCCTACCTAGCTACTTCAGGATCCGGGGAAGGAGATTGGTCGTGGTAAATGGACTTTATTTGCTCGAGCCGATTGGAGGATCTACTTTTGCTTTGACTACATCTTCTAATCCGGTCCATTCGGTAATATCAGACCTTCATCAGTGGCACCGTAGGCTCGGTCAGCCCCCTTTCAAATTTTGTCATTTTCTCTAGATTTGTTTTCCTGATACTTTTATCTTACCATTACAATTTCTTCCTTTCCAAGTTTCCCCATTGGAATTTCCTTTGTTATTATCTTCCCACGTGTAACGCTACACGTGAGGGGGAGATTGAAGATGTCTACAATTCAAAGCCTTTCATGTAGACTTCCTTATGTAGAATTTGATCTTTGTTACCTTTGAAAGTTTGTCCCTTACCTTCGCAATCTTCCACTTTGGAGATCTAACATTGCTATAGAGCTATCTTTTTGACTGTGCAAAACTTGATCTCTCGTTAACCCCGGAGATTTGCTCCTTAACTTGACATCTTCCCTTCGGAGATCTAACCTTGCAAAAGACTTGTCGTTTGACCTTTGCAGAACTTGATCTCTATTACATTTGGAGATTGTCACTTATCTTGACAAATTTTCCCCTACCTTTGGAGATTGTCCCTTGGCAAACTTTCCCTTTAAAGATCTAACATTGCTACAAATCAAAACTTTCACTTTGGCTGTTTTACCCTAGCTATTATTGTTACCCCAAAAATATATTTTCCCTCAGATTTGTGCAAAAATTTAGTCTTCTCAACATTTGAAGATTCTACTTTTTTACTTGGGCGTTCTTCCTTGGAGACATAAAGTTGCAGTAAAGATGAGGACAAATCAAATGGAAGTCTATAAGGCAGACGTAATCTATAAGTTTGAAGATCAAATTGCAGATGTTTACCTGGACAGATGTTTTATACTTTTTTGGTCAAGTTGGACATGTGTGATATCCATGCCTCAACTTGAGGGGGAGTGTTGGATTCTATTAGGAGTCTAATAAGAGTTTGTATAGGAGTTAAATTAGAGTTTGCATTCATGTAAACTTCTATTCCTTGTAATAGTCTACTTTCCATTTTATTATAAATAAAGGGCTTGAGATCATGGATCAATAAGCCATTCTACTACAATCGTTTCTTTCAACATATATATGTGCTTTTGTAGTGCCAATTATATATCAAGTTCATCGTCTACGTGATGGGCATAGCTTTGCTACCCGGCGAGTGGATGCAATGCAACGAGGAAATATTATTTTCACGATACTTGCCTCATTTCAGGTAATGCATTCTAATTTGGGTGTTGCAATTTGTTTCTTATAGTATTGGCTTACATTTGGCTGTGTTTAATGTGGTACCTTTATCTTTTGTGTGTTTAGAGAATTAGAAGGTTTGGAGAATTTCCAACCATTTCTTAATTTTGAGGGGAGATGAGAGAAGTTTTGGTTAGTTCCTTGGGTTTTTTTTTTTTGGTTACCTGTGGTGTCTGCATTTATTTGACTTTTATGCATCTATCATGAAATACAATTACCTCCATTTGATATGTTAGTTTTAACTTCCACCATTGGCTTATTCACTCTCTGATACTGGTATTTTAGTCTTTTTGTTTGTCTCACTGTAACTTGGAGATGGAGCAGTGGCAGTGTTTCTTCTGTCAAAATGATCATGAATCAAATAGCTGTAATCGAAATAATATGGTTCAATTTAATAAACAGAATAGTAGATATTCAAATGAAGCTTCATGTATATGTCTTCAGATAATTTGCTGAAATCAGGGTAGGATGCCTGTTATGGAAGGTTGCTTCATTCATTGCATTTATGTTGGCAGTGGAAAAGGAGTCATTGGAATGTTTACAGCTCATGTTAAGTTAAGCGACTTTAGTATTTGGATTTTAGCTACCAAATTATGTGAGCAGCTTGAGTTGGCATGTGTTATGTTTCACATGGCATGTGTGCTGAAGGGATCAGAAGATGATGGGTCAAATATTCACACCAAATCACTACCCCAATTTGAATGCTAGCATTTTGTTTTTGAGGGCAGCTCCATCAGCCAGAAACCAACATATGGTTGAAGATTGGGATCTTTTTCCCTGCCAGCTCGATGAGGTGGTTTCAAGGTGTACTTTGACCTTCTAAACACAATGCATGGACTGTTTTCAATTAAAAAAAAAAGGGAACTCAAAGTGGTAATTGTAGTTTTTTGTGCAAGTATGATAATGTAATTGTTCTTCGCAAATAAGAAAATATCTGATTCCTGAATCCAACAAACTTAGTTAAAAAAAAAGCAGATGCTAAAAAGATAAGTCAATTCCGCAGTTTATGAACTTGATTTTCTATGTCAAATTTTCAACTTTTGAATGCTTGGGTTTCTCTTGAATAAAAAATTTCATAAATCTTTCTATGTTAAAAAATTGCTAAAAGCATAAGTGCCATAAAATATTCACTTGTTTGATGTCTTAACTTCTTTTTTTTTTTAATTATTATCTATTATTTTTTCATTCAGAGCAATTCTTACAACACATGCACACTAAATTAGGTTTTACCAGAACATAACTTCTTTGTTTTAAATCAGATTTAGGCAATCTTGGATTGGTTGGGAATTGCATATTTTCATTTTAGGCCTGCCTCTAGCCCTTTTAGCTCTACTCAAGGATGATTTGACATATGAAGAGACACCAAGTACGAGCAGGTTTGACGAACCTGATGATTTCATGTGTCAGAATCTTGTCAAAGGTAGAATCGTTCAGTTTAGGGTTAATATTTGGATCCAGATTGTTAAAAAAGAAATGTGTCAGATTCACAACACATACTAATTGACCATGGCCATACATTGGGTCTCGGACTCTCGTTTTCAAGTAGCTAAAGACCTCAATGAGGGAGGGGCGTAGACACTGCCCTAAGATCTGGATCCAAGTCAGTCATAGTTAGGGTTAAGGCCACCATGTAGAATAAGGATATCTTCCATCCGAAGAGCACACTATACCTTTGCTTCATCCTCTGTATTGGTCAGTAGAAGACCTAGTAGTGGTCATACTGTCATAGAGACCACAAGAGGATTATAGTATTCAGAAACGGACCTGTAGATGGAAGTTATCAAATACAACTTACAAGTGGAGTAATGGAGGTTAAAACTTGTAGGTGATAGAGAGGAAGAAGAGAGATGCCTCTAACAACACAATCTCAGTTATTGATTAGTGATGTAAGAAAGGTAAATTACATTTTTGCCTCCTTATGCCAATGTAAGATAGCAAGTGGAGGAAGAAGGAAAAATAGAAGAATAATGCAATAAACCAAGTTACAGTAGGTATGTGCCAAAAATATCCTTACAAAATCTAACAACTCTTAACACTTGTCACCTTACCGCATTATAATATTTTTTGGAGAAGCTGGTAGACCTTGGCAGAATCACCCTCCCTCCCTGTCAGAAGGACACTATCCCAAATGGCATTGACTGTTTTTGTCACATCTATCTTCTCTCAATCTAAGGATTGACTGAGAAGATGAGCCAAGTCATGATTGTGAAGCTTATTGTTTCCACCACAAATACACAGTTCAATACAAGGGGGAAAAATCCCAGTTGAGGGAAACAATTTCCAATTTTGATAAATCTCGAGTTCAATAAATATTGTACTAACACCACCTGCAAGTTTTTGAATTCCCCCAACATGTTGGGTCATGATTTGCATTCCAAACTGTACAGCTTTTCTTTTTGGGAATAAAATTGCATCTCCTTATTAATAACCTTTGACGTTGTTATCCATTTCTTTTTAACATGGAGATATCTGTTCACCGTTGTTACGTGGAAAGTTACATGGTAACTGCAATGAAAATTGTTCTCCAGCTCAAATATGTTCAACAAAACTCATTCTTTTACAGAAGGAAGACCACGAATTTGAACATCAGGAAGTTGAGATGCCATCAGTGCCAGCTCCTGAAATGGTATCTACAGTTTGGTTACTTTAAAGAATTTCTTGGGCTTGTGGTATGGTGTTTAAACTGCATTGGCGTGTTACAGTTACTATCAATGGAACAGCTGCGGGAACAACGTCTTACTGATCCTCGTCTTCCCAGGTAATGTTTGTATTGGGTTATGGATATACTATGAGATGGCATATTTTTCTATTATGATTTATAACTACGAAGAGCTCAATTTTTATTAATTCTTTTTATTTTGGTGCATGAGGTAAATTAACTGGGAAATGGGAAAAGTGAGATAAAAACCACTGTAGGAGGATACCTTAAGCATGCTTTGTTACAAAAGACCAGCAATGGAGCTCTACTGTAGTGTGTCATCAAGTTCTAACGATTGACTCTCAAATATGTGAGTGACCTTGAGTATGTAAGGTTGTAAGGCTCTTCATTGAACAATAGACCAGATCTACATGGTTTACAAGAGTAGAACATCTTTATGTAATCTTTGATTCAACATGAACCAGTAATGACTGGAATATTTGGGGATGGGGTTGATGGGAGGGGAGATACCATAGAACCAAACCCCCTGTGGAGAGGACAGCATTGTTAGATTGGCTAGGTGATCAAGAAAAATCAACCAATCCTGAAATCTCCCAGGAATTTGTGCTGAATTTTCTGGTTGGAAGTGGGTTCAAAGATTTTCTTCAGTTGACCGATTAATGATTTTGCAGATGGAACACACATTAACTACCACTCTTTTAATTCGAGATTGGATTATCTATTGTTAACACCTTAATATATCCTTTTAGCACAAAAAAAAACACTTGCTATGGAATATGCAGGCTCCACATAACAGAAATTATTGTTAACACCTTAATATATTCTTTTAGCACAAAAAAGGACAATTGCTACGGAATATGCAGGCTCCGCATTAATAGAAAGTAGTGAGTATTAAGTAAGATATTTTGAGAATTCTTGGATGCATTAGCACAATGTTTTAGCCTAGGAGACGAGATTATTATTGGGGGTAATCTGAATGGACACGTTGGGAGAGATAATAGGATCTGTGAAGGTCATTTCACTGTTGGTGTATTTGTGGCTGAAAAACTGTTGAAATATATTATAGGACATGCATGGTGACATTCAACTTTAATCTTCCATGCCAGAAACCAGATAGGTCATCATTTGAATTTTTTTTTTTAATTTTAATGTCTTAGAATATATTGAACAAGTATATGATAGTTATGCAACCCTAGGAGTCAAAGCTTCATAAAAGACAGAAAGGGAAAGAAAGAGAACCACACTCCATGGGAAAAGAGGGAAATAGGTGGACTTAATGACTTCAAAATACTGGATGGTCAAATATATAAAAGTAGCTTTTACAATGCAGTTATGGACAGAGCAGGGCCAAAGAGAAAAAAATAAAATACAAGAGCACAAGGGATAGAGCCCAGACAAAGCGAAAAGAGGCCTCAACTAACAAGCAACCTAAGAGGCAATGAGTCTAGCAAATACCTAAAAGGCAAAGATTAAAAAGCACTGACAATGCAACACGGGTAGGGACCTAAGATGATGGGCCGAACAGGGCCTAAGAGACTATTTTGCGGACTTTTTCTTATTCTTCTTTTCCTTGGTGGACTTTAGGTCAACCAAGAAGTCTTCGCCGAATGGGTTGCCCCTTAGCAGAGCGATTGCTCCTTCTACACTCAGCGCGATCAAGAATAAATGAAGGGGGGGAGATAGGAGGGTCTGAATCGAACATGGTAGGGATTGGGTCACCGGTGGAGATTGGGTTGAAGGGCGTGAGCTCAAGGGGCAAGGGGCCCAATAAGGAGGATTTGGGCGAGTTTAAGGTGGAGCATGGATTGAGGAACTCAGGCCCATGGGCCAAGGGGTTTAGTAAGGGGCAATTAGGCTAGGGCAAAAAGGAAGTGGGAAATTACCGTGGGAGGAGAGAGGATGGGTATTGGGGGAGGCGGGGATAAAGCCTAACTCATTCACCGAAATAGGAGAAAGGTGCAGCAGAAGAGGAGTGTCAGTGGTTTCAGTTGCAAGGGAGAGAGGTGACGACTCAAGGAGGCTTCCGACTGAGGAATAAAGACCCTCGGACTCTGTGGAAGACGCTGGCTCCCAAGCTTTGACAGTAGTAGCAGGCATTTCGGCAGCAGGAAGATGGCAGGGATCCTCAGAGATCATTGCAATCAGGGGGAGGGGTGGCACGTCGTTAGAGGCTATGGGAGCAGCATCCACTCTGGAGGAGCCTTTTGATTCGACGATGGAGGGAGGAGCTTTCTGAGGAACCATTTTCATCGGTTATGGATCATATTGCTAGAGCATACTTCGGAGAATCACAATTCAAACTAGGCAATTTTCATAGTTTGATGTGTAATCTAGAAAAGCTTGGACATGTGAGATAAAAAGTGGGGTAAGTTTTTAAATATTTATTTGTTGACTTTTCTGACTTTTGGTATCTTTTTTCTTTTGGGATGAATGACTTTCGTTATCTTCTGTTCTGTTTACAACATTTTTCTTTTTCTTCTGGTCTGCTGTTACTGTTAAGGCCTTCAAGATGGATCAAGTTATGCAAGCCAATTTCCTGAGACACAAAACCCTTGTTTTCTATTTCATTGTCTATATTATTGCTGTTGTATGGTACCTTCTATTCAGGGTATAATGGTAAGTGCTGTATCTCGGTTGTTTTGTGATCTGGAAAGTCCTAACAGCTGGATAATATAGGAGTTATCGCAACAAAGCGGCAACAAAAGATCATGTCTCTTGGCCTGTAGAGATCAGGTTTTGTGAACCAAGAAGTTACTACACAGCCCAGACAAAATTTCCTCCGAGGTTTGAATTCTTGCCTTCGCAAAGAGTTCTGGTGCTTCCTTTTTGTTTTTTGCCCCACCTTTCCTCCCTTCATTTTTCTTCCCTCTGTGATGCATATCTGATACAGTTCATAACTGTTTGGCTTTCAGCACAGAATTCTGGTTTAAAGTAAGAGGAGAACTCTCAGATGATCCAGCTTTGCACAGGTAACCATGTGAAAGGCTTGATATGGTTTATTTTTCTTAGATGGTTTGTTTGAATGGGAGCTTATTGGATCAAATCAATTTACAGGTGAACATCATTGAACATGAAAGTTCCTTTTCAAATGTGTGAGGAATCTTTCTTAGATTACTACTTAAGAAAGGTAAACTTTATGGGAATATTACTTATGGGTTGATTACAACCCAGTGGTCAGACTAAACCTAGAAGAAAGGGCGAACCGGTGCCAAAGGCTTCCACAGAAGCATAGCCCAACTGGGCTGCACTAGTTAAGACCCTCCACCAAACTAGATGTGAACCCCGTTGATCCACTCAAGAAATACCCATGAACTCCATTGATCCAGGTAAAAACTTATTGACCCAGTCAGCAGAAGTAGGCTGGAAATAGGGTTGTACTCATTAGGTGCTTTGCTCCTTGTCAAATTAAAGGACCCTCAAAATACGGCAGCCATATTAATGCTGCAGCAGGCTGATCTCTATGCTGACGCCTTTGATATTTCTGTGATGCTCATGGGGCCAAAGGACCCTAGCAGCATGATAATCTCTAAACTCGTCATCTGTCTTATTGGTGCTATAGAGGATTGATCTCTATGCTGGGTCCTCTGGTACAATCAAAACTCGATCCATTGTCCTGAATCTTGATGGCCTCATGTCAATAAGAATTTAGAATTTGCACAAAAAAATAAATGAAAAAAAAAAAGGGAAAGAGACAAGGTATAGAAAAGATCACATTTACTTTTATTGTCACCCTTAATAAGTGAAGTTATTGTGATATGTTGGTTTGCACTTCACTAATTAATTTGCCGTTTACAAATTTTGATGTAGTAGTGGCTGTTTTGCAGATGCGCAGTGGCATATGTGTCAGATCTTATACTTCTTGGCATAAGCCTCAATCCTCATCGTAAAAAAGGTCTAAAGATGTCATCTCTTAGTCTGGATCATTCGTAAGTTTTCAAATCCTTCCTTTAAATAATACATTTCAGTTCGCATGTTGACAAACATCTAGGAGAAACTTATCTTGCTGTCAGGATTCAGTTGACCATGTTTGACTGTTAGCATTTGACCTCAAATATTACTACACTCCTACTGGATCCAATTAAGAATACCAGTATACATGAGCTGGAAATTAATGTTAGCTAGCCTACATGACTCAGTAGATGCAAGCAGCTATATAAATAATTAATGAAGGACAAGAAGAGAACTAATGGACCTTCCCTAAAGCCATGTAATTTAATAGTTTACAGTTGCAGCACAATTTCTTAGAAGAATTTTAGCAGCTGGCAATGCTAAGGAAATCTTAGCAATTTCTCATTCTCGTTGAAGCTTCTTGACCCTTTTGGATGATTCTCACTGAAGACCTACTTTTGGTGGGTTCTACAGTATCATCACCTCACATCAACAGTAACTTTTTTTATATATAAATAATTTGCAGCATATGCACCTCCTTTTTTTCCCTCTTCCGTTTTTGGATAGGTGCATCTGCATCTCTTTGATAGGCCTTTGGGTGATTGTTGTGGATTCCCATCATAGGAGTGATACTATTATGTCCTCTTCGATTCAAGATAGCGTTGGATATCAGAGACTAGGTACTTGCTTCAAGGAAGGAATGGAGGAAAAGGGGTTTGAGAAAGGAATTTTGTCTACATGGTAAATTAAATAATCCTTTAAAAGAAAAACCAAATGGACCTTGACCCCATGAAAACGTACCAACTATCCCCATCTTTGGGCATGAAAATTATCCAATAGTAAGCATGTAATTTTAAATCCTTGTGGCCCGGTTCTACACAACTAAATTTGTAGTTGGACTCGAAATTTTGTATTTCAGATTTCAATTCTACATTTCTACGTAAATGGTTCTATAAAGGTTTATTTATTTTGGTTTCTCAGATGTGAGTCTGGTTTACTGCAAAAAAAAAAAAAAAACTGAAAATATAGCATAAATCCTGAAATACTGAATTCTTTGGTAGCTTCTTTTCCTTGGCAACGGTGCCATCCGGTATTATGATTCTTTTTTTCCCCCTTTTTTCATGGGGGAGACATGCACTTCTCTGAATACTTTTACTTCTTTTTGTCTCCAGGATGTGGTTTCACAGGCCCGTTAAAGCTGATGATTGGATATTATATGTGGTAAGTATTGTAAATGAATTGCTTGTTTTTTGTTTCCAGAATATTTTTCTTGTTTAGGCGTCCTCATGTTCGTTATTGACTCTAATGGATAAAATGGTTTACAGATTAATAGCCCCACCTCAGGTAACTCCCGTGGTTTCTGTATAGGTCAGATGTTCAACAGGAAAGGAGAGGTAAATAATTTTCTGTCTTCTCAACCTTGTGGTGCTGTGTTTCTTTTACTTTCCCTTCTTACTCACTGTTTTTTGGCAACATCAGTTGAAGTTTTTTATGTTGATTGCCAGCTTATTGTTTCCCTGACTCAAGAGGGTGTAATTAGGAAGGCCAGACCAGCAAAGTCAGTAGCTAAAGCGAAGCTATGAGGTCGGTGAATAGGTGAGGATTGAACCACCCATAAAGCACCAAAATGGACTTGCCCTTTGGTATTTCAGAGATTCATGATTGTTTCCTTCAAATGTATTCTAAATATTATTGATAGGAGATCGTACATTTTATTCCAATAACTATGCTCTTTTTTCATATTGATTTCGTCTGGTTTTTTCTCTTTTCTTTTGTTTTGGGTGGGGGTTAAATAGTGTTTTACATTAAGCTCTCTAGAGAAATACTAGAGGCAGAAAACCTGTTTTATTTGAAATAATTGAATGGATGTGATGAACATCATGGTGGTTTGAAATTTCAATACATGCGAGAATTTATCACCGAAGACTTGGCTTGGTTGACAATGATTAACACCCTGATCACACTTTCGATTTTTTTGGGTGGTTTATGTAATAGGCTCTTTATATATTAAAGCTCCTTGCACAAAAAAATAATAGGTCAGAATGTAATAAAATAATATTTTTTTATACAAGTTTAACCAAAAACAAAATGTTTGGTAACATTGTTTTTATTTATCCATTTCGACCTGATGCGGAATCAGTTTTACAATATTGAATTGGTAGTGGTTTAGATCTATTTGTATGTAATCATGGTAAAACTATATATTCAGAATTTGGTAGTGGAGAAAATTTTAATAAACGTTCTTTAATTTAATTTCCCATATTAAAACAAGTGGATGACTATAAATAAGAAATTAAATATATTGATATATTAATGTTGTATCTGAAAAAAGAGGATAAATGGTAAAAGAAAAAATATAAGACAACTAATAAGTTGAGGTTAATTAATAATAGTTTGTAAGGGCATGTTTGGTTACATGAGTCTAGAGATTTCAAATCTATGGAGTTATAATTTATAAAATTAGATGTTTGGTTGTGGAATGAAATCTTGTGGATTTATCTTAAAAAACTATTTGATTGACATAATTTTTGTAAATGTGCAAATCTATAGCTTTTTTGAAATCTCTGGATTGCACCACACCCAAAAATTTTCTTATTGACGGTTTAGTGAAAAGGTGAATCTCACGATTTCAGTGGAATCTAGAGATTTTTACATACCAAACGGGTAATAATTTTCTGATTCATGAATCCGGAGATTTCAAATCTCTGGGGGTCAGGTAGATGCAAAGTCTAAATAAATTATTGATAAGTGACATAGACCGAACCTCGGGGTCCGATCAGTGGAAACATTGTTAAAAATTAAATTTTCCACTCATAAATTCATACTCTCAACTTGTAGTGTATCTTCATGCCATAAAGAATTTGACATCTAATATTGGATTCAATTAAACCCTACACAATAATGTTTTGTCAATTTCATCCGGTTAGAATGAGGCAAATTTGAACTTCCCACCCATAATGCATTTTCTTTTTAAATGTTGTTAGGTGAAAGTGCATGATTATGTTATGAGATCTTCGAGTAATCAATAAATAAGCACTACCATCTCTTTAACATAGGTTAACAAGTAATTCATTGAGCCATTTAAGCATGCATTTGTTTCGATGGGCATCTGGGGTTTGTGTAGCGATTTCGTCTATATAATCAGATTATCAATAGTTGTTTAAGTAGAGAACTTTTAAAAATATTATGGGTGGACCTTTTTCTCTCACCAAGTTTCAGTTGAATGAGATGTTTATACATATTGCTATGTTATCAAAACATGTCGAACCACAATTTTACCCAAATGGACAACCTTCTCCGGCCACCAACACCATTGTGTGGAAGTTAACTGATTGTTCCGAAAATGAAGGATGAACTTTGCATGATATTAGAAATTTTTAACATGATCCAATTGTATTCATTCGAAATCTTTAATATGATCCAATTGTATTCATCATATATATTTGGTCATATAGCTCTTGAGACAAATAAGCGACTAAACAAATTAAGGATATTTTTTTTAAACAATATGAAAATAGCTTGCTCCATTTGTTTTAGAATACATCTTTGGTAAATGTTTTTTTTTTTGTTGGTAAATTCATGAAATACCTTTAGGGCCAGTTTTGTTAAATGATTTTGAAAATTTCAAACATATTCATAGATTTTAAATCTAATCTATGGACTCATAATTCATAAAATTAACTTTTGGTTAACCTAAATTTGTAGAAATTTCATTATGGAAAACTGTTTGGTTGAGATGGTTTGTTTGAATGTGCAAATATTTAGTGTTTTTATAGTAAGGGTGAAATCCCTGGATTTCACATTGTACCTATAAATCTATAAATTCACATTTTGAGTGTAAAAAATGAATATTTAGATTTGATGAATCCAAAGATTTTAACAACCACACGAGTACAAATCTTGCTTTCAAGATTCACAGATTTGAAATCTCTAGAACCAAACAGGCCCATCAAACTTCATCTTAAAAAAACTTAAAAAAATGTGAAATTCAGAGGGTAACAAAAAATTGACGAGCATATTATTAGAAAATTTTTGTTGTTAAATTTATCCGAAATGTGATTAAACTGTAAATTAGCGTTTTGATTACTTTAAGCTCGCATCATTAAAGATCAAATTAAGCGCCAAGTCCAAATCATCCCCGTCGGGTAAACGTAAATCCCTATAAGGCTTTAAGGTTCAGACTCCTGCGTTGTTTTTCTCTGGTCTCCACACTTTCTGAGTTCGCCAATTTTTAATAGCTCTCAGCAAGCGACGGTGCAAATGGGAACATCGGTTCAGGTCACTCCACTATGTGGAGTATACAGCGAAAATCCTCTGTGTTATTTACTTTCCATTGATGGGTTTAACTTCCTCGTCGATTGCGGTTGGAATGATCTCTTCGACACCAACCTTCTTCAACCCCTTGCCAAGTAAGTACCTTCTCCATTACTCTCTTACCTCAACTATTTTCTTCTTCGTTTCAGTAGAGATGGAACTTGTTATGTACTGTTCACCCGTCTCCTCTCTTCCCCGCCTCGCTTTAGTTTTGTCTTAGAGGAAACTATTATTAGGGTAACTAAACAAATAAACAATGATGAATTAGTGGCGGAGGAAACAGTGGAACTCGAAGTTAATTTGTTTTGGTTTACCCATTCTGTAGTTTCTGTTACCTGGCAGAATGATAGTAGATGAATGTGAATGGGAAAGAATTGGTTCTGTATTTGTTACATTTTGATAATTGCATTAAGGAACGCTAGGGAATTCGTACAAAGTTGGCCTGCTTATTAGTTTTTGCCTCATTTTTTCTAGGAGAATCGAAGGTTATGTAGAAAGTGCTGGGTATATTATGGTTGTATATTCACTGTAATTACCTGCTTTTCATATCTGGTTCTTAGCACTTTTCTTATTTGATTACATGCTCCACTTTTCTAGGCTACTATGGGATTTTTTTTTAAAAATAAAAAATAAGAAAGGGTCTTAGTCTGTTTGATATGCAGTTCTCAATACACAATAAAGAACAGAGCCAGACCAACCCATAAGAAAAACACTGGTCTGTAAAAATTCCAAAAAATTATACTGGTGATTTAACTGATTACGATTAAATGCTCCGTCTGACCATGAAATGACAAAAGCAAATTCACTTGCGTATGGAAGCACCTCAGTTGTTATTATGATTTTGGTCCTTGAAAGACCTCTATTAAGTTTTGTAGTATAAACTATATACATACGAAGATTTTAAAATGATGATCAGTCATCATTCTATATAAAAGAAGCAAGCAATTATATATTCAGCCAACAAAAAAATTGACAGATGTTCATTGAACTGAAAGAACTTTATTGTTTATCATTTTACATGTTAATGAATGATTTTAGTAAACAATCACAATTCTAGATTTCAGTTTCCTGGGGGGGGGGGAGTTGGCATGGTCTTGTGGAAGGATAAGAAAAAGAAAGACTATATCATATGCTAGTTAATTCAATGTCCTTTAGTCTAGTAGAGTAGCAATTCACTGGGATTGAACTGCTGAGAGTCTCTTCATCCTAAATTGAACTGCCAAAGTGTTCAAAAGTCCTAAACTGGGTGAGCATACTTGTTGATGTGCTACCTACATTGAAATCTAGAAAAGAAAGTAGTCTCAATCTTCTAACGACAATCCCACTGCTGAGTAACTTTTGGAGCATACAACTACGACAACTCTAGGTTTTATTTATTTTTTTTATTATTATTATTATTATTATTTTTTTATGGACCACAGTTGTAGCCTGAGGTCAAGGTATCGGAAGTTGGAACAGCCTCTTAGCAAAACTTGTTGAGGTAAGGCTGCATAGGAAAAATGCTCCCCCCCCCCCCCCCCGGGTCAGGATTCTGCTTGTATGGAGGCATTTGGCACCGAGTTCGCCCTTTTATAACTACAACAACTGAGACTTATCCCAACTAACTGGTTGGCTACATCAGGGTTGTACTTGATTGCTTCACCCTTCTCCTATGGGCATTTTAGGGCTGCATATCTCTTTTACTTCTTTCAATCCGAATCAAACCAGTCATTCATACTGGAAAATACAAGCCTCCATTGAACATGTGTGTGCCACCTCAATCAACTTTCTTGTAGCTTATCGTGTGTTTGAGCTGCTCTTAGACCAGCTCCAATATGATTATCCCTCACTTTACCTTCCTAGTTGTGCCACAAATCCATCACAGTGTCTTCATCTTTGCTATGCTAAGTTTATCTATATGATGCTTCTTAGCTGCCCAACATTATGCACCATACATTATTGCTGGTCTTATAAGATAGGGTGTTTCAAGATCTAATCATTACATCATATAAAAATTTCCATATAAGATAGGGTGTATCAAGATCTAATCATTATCCCAGTATGATCACAGATGTATTCAAGTTTCATGAATCAAACCTGAGCATCTGCCGTGGCATCTGGAACCTTTGGTTTTTACTCCAGCATTGTCATGCAAAAATCTCCATATGAGGTAGGGTTGTCGCAGAATCTAATCATTAACCCAGTATGATCACTGATGATATTCATAATTCGTAGAATTGCTGTCATTGCTCTTAATCTATTTTAAGGACATATGATTGATGTGTTGTTTGTTGACATCTTGATTGCTTTGAGGGGAGACATATCCTAGTCTGTCAGAACCTAGTTGATTTAAACCTCAAATTTGACCTGTCAGATATGATAGGGCTCAGATTGAATTTTAATATGCCTAAATATGATTTGAATCCCATCTTTACAAATCTAGTATGAGGTATTTGCTTGAAAATATAGCTTCCATATGCAGGGTATCTTCAACAATAGATGCCGTTTTACTATCACATTCAGATACACTTCATCTTGGAGCTTTGCCATATGCAATGAAACACCTTGGACTTTCTGCTCCAGTTTACTCAACAGAGCCTGTGTACAGACTAGGCCTTTTGACAATGTATGATCACTATCTCTCACGAAAGGTAAAGTGTCTTTTCATCCTTCAAATGTGTGCACTTTTTTCATAATCAATCATGAAATATTGGGTGGTTTATTCTAGATAATAATTAGTTGTTTGACTTGTTTCTGGGAATTCTGTAATATTGTCAAAACAAAATTAGAAGTCATTGATGTATTTGGTCTGTACTGGCCAACATAATTGCATTATGCTGCCTAGTCAATAAGGAGGTGCTGGGATGCCTAAGGCGAGTGATCAATTAATGTCCCTGAGTCCATAGTGCAGGTTGAGTTAAAGGAGAGAGAAAGGAGTAAAAGTAAGCGTACAACAAGGAACAAGGAGAAGAATGGTGAAGAAAAAGAAGAAAATCTACCCGTGAACTGGCCTTTTTTTCCCTTCTTTTTCTGGGTGCATCTGCATTGCTTAGGCAGCTAGGTGCCTGGCCATCACCATGGCTTGATTTCATGACATGACAACTCTGCTGACTACTGAGTTTTGGCTGGGCTTCCTAGATCTAAGATCCATTGATTAGATTTGTTGAGTTAGATGCCTATCTTTTAATTGGGAAGTACAACGAAATCTTCATGAAAATCCAGGCACTAATGTGTTCATTCTGCTTTTTTACTTTTGGAACTTAAACAACCTAAAGAAGTGTATGGATTTGAGAAATTTCATGAAAAATACATCCTGTAGTGATTTATCAAGAATCAAGAGAAAGAAAAAGAATCTTTTAATAAAATATATCAATATATTACCAGACAATATTTAAATAGAGTTATTTTCTTGTAGTGCTCAGCTGTTGAAGACCTAAACATCATAGTTTTTGATTGGGAAATCCATTGCCAACTTATGGTTTTTTAGTGTTTATTCACTGCTCTCCTGTAAGAAGCATTGAGTCTTCTTCATTCCTCTAACTTAGAAATTGGAGCCCTTTAAGTCGAGAGATAGTGGATTGGGATGCTTACATCCCTCAATGGATAAACATGTTCTTTCAATATCAAGTTGAATTTCTTCCTGGAGTGTTCACAACTATTTTTCTGTATACTGAACTTAAGTGTTCAGTGTAATCATTCCTCACCATATCAAATCCATTTTCTGTGCTTGGCTTTGTACAGGTTCTTTTCCTTCTTTTACATAGCCACAATACTGCCCTTTGGCTGGCTTTTTCCTATTTTTTACGTATATCATCATAGGGTATGTTATTTGGATCTGAGGAGCTAGATTTTGACACTGCTGACCTTTCTGAGTTCTCTCCTGTTGCAGCAAGTTTCAGATTTTGACTTGTTCTCTCTAGACGATATTGATTCCGCTTTCCAAAATGTGACCAAATTGACATACTCCCAGAATCACCATCTAACTGGTAGGTGTCAAAAGTTTCTCTCTCTAAAACTTGTAATCAAATATTTGATCAGGTTAGAGGAATACTTGGTTCAGAACATATGTATTTCTGTCATCTGAACAGGTTCATTTATGCTGTACTTGTGGTGCATTAAGGACCACAACATATCCTAATTACTGTCAGGCTTAGCTCCTTTGCACATGCACTGCTTTTATGAGACTGATGGATCTGCTTGTGGGTCTCAGATTGAGATAGTTTGAAACAGTTACTCTCTTATATTTTCGTTTCATTTCATCCATTTGATTCCTTCAGCTTAAAAATTCCTTACAGGCAAAGGTGAAGGAATTGTTATTGCCCCTCATGTGGCTGGGCATCTCTTGGGAGGTACAGTTTGGAAGATCACAAAAGATGGAGAGGATGTAATATATGCTGTTGACTTCAACCATCGCAAGGAAAGGTTATATGCAGCTCCTCCTTGCAAATGCTAATCCAAGTAGGAGATCTGTGTATTGTTAATGCTCATTTCACGCCTTTTTTCTCCTTAATATTTATCAGGCACTTAAATGGGACTGTCCTGGAATCTTTTGTTCGACCAGCTGTTCTAATAACAGATGCCTACAATGCTTTGAACAATCAGCCTTCAAGACGCCAAAGGGATCAAGAGTTTCTTGGTATTCCCTTTTCTCCAGTTATAATTGACTTTTTGAATACTGTACATCTTCGGAAATGCTTACTTGTTTTTATCTTCTCCGCCTATTGGATGCCTTCTTTTTCTGTAGATGCCATACTGAAGACTCTAAGGGCAGATGGAAATGTACTACTTCCTGTTGATACAGCTGGACGAGTCTTGGAACTTATTCTGATGCTGGAACAGGTAATTTTGAACTTGGGGTTCCTTTTTGAGTTAAATTTCTCAGAACATAAAAAATGACTTTGGCGGAAATGGCAGCATTGGGCACAGAATCACCTGACCTACCCCATCTTTTTTCTCACGTATGTTGCATCAAGCACAATTGAGTATGTTAAAAGCTTCCTTGAGTGGATGAGTGATTCTATAGGCAAGTCTTTCGAACATACACGAGACAATGCTTTTCTTTTAAGGTGAGTAATGACTTCGCTATGGTTTCAAAGAATGCTTCCTTACCAATATTTCTTCTTTGCTACCTGGCTATCTTCTTTCTTGCACCTACACATATTTTGGTTTAGGCGTGTCTCGGTAAATAACATTTAGGAAGTATTTCTCCCAACCCACTAAATTGTTCCACTTTTGTGCACAGTTTCTTCTCAACAGTAATAGACATTTCTGTCAATAAATGCAGGCACGTCACTCTCCTAATCAACAAGAATGAGCTTGAGAACATGCCAGATGGCCCAAAGGTCAGGATCATCTGTGTGTCTCCACTATCGCACAAATGCACATACATGCTTACACTGTGTACTGATTCATCTTGTTTAGATTGTTCTAGCATCAATGGCCAGTTTGGAAGTGGGTTTCTCTCATAATATATTTGTCGAGTGGACTACTGACAACAAGAATCTCGTGCTTTTTACAGAAAGAGGCCAGGTATATTTTCTGTGGGATCTAGCTTCTACTGTAGCAGTTTTGGAAATATAACCTTTTGCTGGAAGATATTATTGAATGAGGCGAGAAAATATCAGCTTCCCCTACATCCTATTCTTTGCTTGTCTGTGTACATCTTTTATCTCATTTTGACAGGCATAGGATAATGTGGCTAAACCATTTAGTGGGGATAAGAATGGGTTGTGTCTGGGGCCTCTGGGCATGGTATAATTCAAACTTTCAGTAAACTCTCTGATGAGATATCTGTCTGCATGTATCTGTATGTGTGTCTATAGATTATATGTATTGTTGTGTTGATGTATATTATTGTGGCTCATAATAGCTCAAGCTATCTATATAAACAGTTTGTAAATATCAGAGCCTATGCGAACGATCCTTAGTAATTGTGAGGGGTTTGTGTGCCATCCCTTCTATGCTTTCTGACCCTCAGTGCCATGTGGTGGTGTCACATCCAAAGCCGTGTGTGTGTTTCCGGGGGGGGGGGCATACGTGTGCAGAAGGGGCATGTTCATATTTAGTTACTGCACTTAAACACTTGAGCTTTTGGAGTAAGCATCTTTAAGAATCTCAATATTAATATAATCTTTCATCTCTTTCGAGCAAATGTGAAGTGGGAAGGTATTCAGCCTGATACAAATATTTGTAGTTAGTAGTTACAAACATGTATACTGAAAAACAATAATAGTCTCAACGTTTGGATAGATGTAGCTATATTCATACTTGTATTTACCCCCCCCCCCGAAAAAAAAAAAGAAAATAAAAGGAGCTATACTCATACTTGTAAATAGGATCTCTCTCTCTCTCTCCTCTCTCTCTCTCTCTCTCTGAGGTTGGTGTTTGGGGTTTCTTTTGTGGGGTTCTGTTAGAGTTGGATAGGCAAATGCTGTCGGAGCTCGGAGGACGTTAAGATCTGGACAGCTCTGTTTGTGCACTGATTGAAATTCTCTTGCTGTGGCCTCGATTAATTGGTAATAGTTGGTGTCTTTATGCTGTTTGGCACTGATAGAAGGAATTCCTTCTCTGCTTTGAGTTGATATTACCTTCTCTTAGTTATTACCCAAATAAACAAATCACCCTAATAAATAAATCACCCTCTCTTTTTAAGAGATTTATAGTAATTGCTGGTATGGTGGATCTTGACTGTTACTTTATGGGAGTTTTAACAGCCACTATTTTGGTTAATCTTTTTTTTTTCGCATTTATATTTAATATGTGATCTAGTATTTGATTTAATTGGAAAAAATAATTCGCAGATTATTAGACAATGATTTTTTAGCACTATATCAACAATACAGTGAGGTTATAACAGTTGTTATGGTGGCTTGCATCATTTCAGTTGATGATTAGCATCACTTCCATGATATTGTACTCGTAGCATGACTAATGTAACATGCTATGCCCTTGGATCCCTTGGATCATTAGAATGGTATTGTCTAAGATAATGGGATTTTGTGACCAAAGAAATAAAATATTTCACAGATCTTTCCATCATCCTGGGTGATACAGGCCTGGTTAAGGTAGCTTCTCCTCCTTTATTTTGTTCAGTTTTGAAGGTTATCAAATATCTGAATGACCAGGATTTAGGGCATCATCTAGATTAACGATGCAACTGCAGCAGCAGTCTAGCCTTACCCTGTAATGAAGCATCTAGTTAATTAAAAGATTGGTTAATTCCTGCCTGCCCCCTTATGTATCTAAATTGAGAAATTGAATGCTATATTCTCAGTTTATTTTGTAGCTGTCACATGTAATAAGATGACACTAGCTGGTCAAAGTGTATACAATTTTTGTCTTCTTTTATGGAAATTTAGTAGCCGACCAACAGGGTTTTAGTTTGCATGTTTGTTACACATATATACGGTTGTAGTTGCAGCATTCTATCTTTTGGTGTGTCATTGACTCATCAGTAGCATAAGCTCATTATTTGTGTGATCAGTAGTGATGCATGTGTATCTGAAGTCTGAACAAATTTAATTACCTTACTTGGCTGGTATTCCCTTGACAGTTCTCTTAAAAGATGCATTTCCTGACATTATTGTTTTGAATCAATGCAGTTTGCAACATTAGCACGCATGCTTCAATCGGATCCACCACCTAAAGCAGTAAAGGTCACCATGAGCAAAAGGGTTCCTTTGGTTGGGGAGGAGTTACGAGCTTATGAAGAAGAACAAAATCGAATTAAAAAAGAGGAAGCTCTAAAAGCTAGCCTTAGCAAAGAAGAGGATTTAAAACCATCTCATGAATCTGACGTAAATTTGGGTGATCCAATGGTCATTGATACAAAGAATGCCCGAGTATCTACAGATGGTATAAGCAATTATTGTTTCTTGAGATTGCAATGATTTTGAATTCTTTTATATTCTCCTTTAGATGTTCTTGTCCTCTACACGGTACTTGTTTTATCAAAAGGTGGAAAGTACTTTTATGATTTTCTTGGGGGAATGAAAAAATAATGTCAAAACTGTTTTTAACATTTGGTACTGTTGCAAGATAATGCTTCCTGGACACATGGTAGACATGGACAGGTGCAGTTGGATACTTGTGATAATTTTAGCTTGGAAGAAGCATGGAAAGTGGATTCAAATTGCATATATTACAAGATTGCAGTTCATAATGATGAAAACTGATGCCATTGTTGCAAGTTTTTCATTTAGACTCACTTTTAGGTATTCGCATTGTTTCAATTTGTGACGGATATTGTTAAGCTCCTAGTCTGGCCTAACAATGACTTCCCTCCTTCACATTTGGACTCTACAATCAGCACAGAATCAAACCAGGTTAAGATGAAGGAAGTCACTTTATTAACCGATCATTTAAGAACAGGACAAAACAGCACCTTAACTAGGTATTCCATAGTTCTGTTTCACCGTCTGATTTTCCTCCCCTCGGTGAAAGAAATTTTAGTAGGCAAAACGGCATTCCTGTTGCATCACTAATACTCTGTAATTGTTTGTTCACTGTGTGGATATTGTAAATGCGATTTGCCAATCTTTGCAGTGAATACAACACATGCTTAGTTTGATTTCTTTTCCCTGAGAAGATTCTGTTTGACCCCTGCTTTATCCTGGGGGGAGAATAAAGAAAAAGTTAAATTCACTTCTTGTTACATATTTTGCAGTGACTGGTCCACATGGTGGTGGGCACCAAGACATCTTCATTGATGGATTTGTTCCTCCATCCACTAGTGTTGCGCCAATGTTTCCCTTATTTGAGAACAACTCTGAATGGGATGATTTTGGTGAGGTCATTAATCCTGATGATTATGTACTTAAGGAAGAAGACATGGACCAAATGTCAATGCGGGTAGGTTTACATTTTCAATTGTCTTTTTGTTGTGTATACTCTAGCATATACCTGATCTCTCTCCTCCCTGGTTTGATGTTGTCTGATGTGAAATTTATTAGATTTGTAACTTCATCTTGGATATATCGGATAAGAGCCATAAGACAATTGTTCCACCTTAAAAAATAATAGATATTGTTCATTAGTTGAAACATTAACTGAGTTTGAGTATGGTTGTGTAGTGCTTTGCTTTGTCAAATTTTTTTCTATTTTATATTTGTCTATTTATTGAAAACATCCTTTTGGAATGGGTGTTTTTTCTTAATGTGTTATGTTTTGGTTTTAGCTTAAGGCTGACCTCATTTAGTTGGGTTAAGCCTATGTTGATGGTGTTGATAATGTTGGTTATTGTCTTAGCTTGACTTTATGATGTGTCCAATATGTTACTGATATTATACATTTTGTCCTAGGTTGGCGGAGATTTGGATGGGAAACTGGATGAAGGGTCTGCTAACTTGATACTTGATTCAAAGCCTTCAAAAGTTGTTTCAAATGAATTGACTGTAAGTCAAACCACAATTTTTCGTTGTTTCGTGATAATACGCATTAACTTCATGTTCAATGGTTAGAGTTCAAAGTGAAATGAATGAATTAAATGAACAGTTGTGTCTGGTAGAGTGCAATTAAACCAATCCTGCTAATTAATGATTTGGGGGGGGGGGTCAAGGTGCGTCTTGCATTATAAATTGAATACGCCATGAACATTCTGATTCTTGTTCATAAGATCTACTTCATGCATTAGACATGAATACACCATGATCATTCTGATTCCTGTTTCATAAGATCTACTTGATTCATTACTCATTAGGCATTGGATTTACCATGATCATGTATAATAAGTATTTTGGTCTTTTATCTTTTGCTGATGTCCTCGCTTCTGTGAGATATGTTGTCGTCCTAATGACTTGAACTCACTTGTAACATCTTTTGATAAGTGTCCCCGATCACATGTTGCTGCTTTGTTTGGAGAAAATGTATGTGACAAGCACTAATGATTTTTAATCTGTCGTCATTTCACGATTTGCCTGCCAAATTGCATATATTGGCAGACATGGGTGGCCCTATTTGATGGATCGGCACCCCTCTCACTGTGTCAACTTTTAGCACAAAAATAAGCTTTGGAAGTGGTTTTAGTGTCTAAAGTTTCACGAGTACAACAATGCCATTTCATTATTTTCTGAATTTATGATTTTTGTGTAAGTTTCATCTTTTGTCACATGAGCTCTATGGTGGAATCTATAGGGTGGTAATTGTGGTTACATGTACCAAAACTGTCAGTTCTCAAGTTGAGGTACCTATTTGCAAGAGGATAACTCAACAGGGACAAATGAAACTTTTCCGTGTCATATGCTAAATCTGAGAGCTGGCTCTTTTGATATTCACATTGGAATTGATATTCACATTATTCCAATACCACAGCAGCATAAGATATAGGGGTGCAAATCAAGCTGGCCCACATTTGGGGTAATATTTTAAGCACATTGAGCCTAGACTGAGCCTTGTGCCTATTTTGAAATCTATTGATTGCCCAATCCAAACTCCGCCAGTGTTTTGCTGCCGGTCCCAAGCCCAAGTAAAGAAGGAGGGTTGGTGCACCAGGTTGGCAGCCGGTACCGGAAAAAATCTAGCCAAACCCTTTTCATGGATTTGACCTTATATGATAAAAGCTATACTAGGGCGTTCCCCGACAAAAGAAGCGACGTGCTACACTATGGCCTAGGTGTAGTGATAAATGGGCAAGGGTTTGCTAGGGTGTCCCTTGTAAGCGACGCGTTGCATCGGCGCCCGGATGCGGTGATAAGTAGGCGAGGGTTTCCACGCCATGGACGAGTGCGGGTAAAGAAGCTAGTCCAAAAACGTAGGATTAGATTGGCGTCTTGGAACATAGGATCTTTAGAATTGATAGAGGTTATGAGGAAAAGAAGGATTAATATAGCTTGCATTCAAGAGACTAGATGGAAGGGTAAAAAAGCTAAAGAGTTGGATGACTTAAACTTTGATATACTGGGAATAAAACAAATAAAAATGGAGTAGGTATAATAGTGGATAAAGATTTAAAAAATGATGAGGTGGATGTTAAAAAAGTGGGTGATAGGATTATTACTATCAAGCTTGTAATGGAGAAAGAGTTCTAAATATAATTTGTGCATATGCACCTCAAGTAGGATTGGATAAAAGTCTAAAGCTAGAATTTTGGAAAAATATGGATGGATTGATGCAAGGAATTTGTTAGGGAGAAAAGATTATCATAGGAGGTGATCTAAATGGACATATTGAAAAAGATCAAAGAGGCTATGAGAGTGTACATGGAGGATATGGTTTTGGAGAGAGGAATGAGGAAGGGATTTCAATTTTAGATTTTGCTATTGCTTTTGATCTATCTATTATAAATACTTACTTCAAAAAGAGAGATGAACATTTAATTACCTTCAAAAGTGGACATTATAGAAGCCAAATAGATTTCTTCCTAACTAGAAGGACTGGTAGATTGTTGTGCAAGGATTGCAAGGTGATACCGGGGGAAAGCTTAACTGCACAACATAGACTTGTGGTCTTGGATATGTGCTTAACCCCAAAAACTCATAAAATGTCCAAGGTTAACTGTCCCAGGATAAGATAGTGGAGGAACTTGAAAGGAGAGTGCTTGAAATCCTTTGCTAATGAAGTAGTCAAACAAGGAAAGTGGGATTTAAGGGGGATACTAATGTAATGTGGAATGAGATGGCTAAAGATCCTAGGCGAATCAGCTCCATTCTTATAGAGAGATTTGGTGGTGGGATAGTGAGGTTCAAGCTGCCATTAGGAACAAGAAAGCTAGTTTTAAGACATGGCAAAGAACTAAGGATATTGAGGATCTTCAAAAGTATAGGTTGGATAGAAATGAAGCTAAGAAAATTGCGGGAAAAACAAGGGAAAAGAAGTATGAAGAGTTAGCTAAGATGAAGGAAGGGGAAAACTTTATATATAAGATAGCTAAGATGAGGGATAGGAAGAGTAGAGATCTTGACCGTGTTAGATGTATTAAAAATGGAGATGGTAAAGTATTAGTATGTGATGAAGACATTAAGAAAATAAGGAAAATTTGCTTCTCTAGTCTACTAAATGAGCATACTTCAAGCACTTATGATACGGATGATCACGCCTTCACCAAGTCACCAATTTTCAAACTTATATACGTAGAATTTCGATGTTCAGAAGTAAAAGAAGCACTAAGGAGGATGAAACTCGACAAGACACAAGGTCCTGATGAAATCCCAATAGAAGTATGGAAGAGATTAGGAACCCATGGACTAGTTTGGTTGACTAAGTTGTTAAATAAGATTATGAGCACAGGGAAAATGTCAAATAAATGGAGGAGAAGCATCGTGGTTCCAATTTACAAAAATAAAGGAGATATTCAAAGCTGTAATAACTATAGGGGCATTAAATTGATGAGCCACACTATGAAATTAAGGGAGAGAATAATTGAAACCCGTTTGAGACACTTAACTACAATTACGGAGAATCAGTTTGGGTTTATGCCGAGAAGATCTACAATGAAGACTATTTACCTAATTAGGAGACTTATGGAAAGGTATAGAGAATGTAGGAAAGACTTTCGTATGGTATTTATTGACCTAGAAAAAGCTTATGATAGAGTCCCTAGAGCATTAATTTGGCAAGTACTACAAAAAAGAAGTGTTGCAAGTAAATATGTAGATATAGTTAAGGATATGTATGATGGTTTGGTGACAAGTGTAATAACAGTGGGGGGACAAAGTAATGAATTCCAAATTACAGTTGGGCTACATCAAGGATCAACTTTAAGCCCATATCTATTTGCATTTGTAAAGGATGAATTAACCAAAGACATTCAAGATGAGGTCCCTTGGTGTATGCTTTTTGCTGATGATATTGTGTTGATTGATGAGACTCGAGTGGGGATTAATACCAAATTAGAATCATGGAGAGCAGTTTTGGAATCAAAAGGCTTTAAACTAAGTAGAACAAAGACAGAATATCTAGTTTGTAACTTTAGTCATGATTGAGTAGACGATGAGGTGGTGATACTTGATGATAAGGAGATCCCTCGGAGTGAATGTTTTAGGTACCTACGTTCAATCATAAGTAAAAGAGGTGATTTAGAGGATGATGTTTCCCAAAGAATTAAAATAGGGTGGATGAAGTGGAGAGGTGCGTTTGGGGTGTTGTGTGATTGGCGTATTCCATTAAAGATTAAAGGAAAATTTTATAGGACCATTGTTTGACCAGCTATGATGTACGTTGCAGAGTGTTGGGCTATTAAAATGAACCATATAGATAAACTCAGTGTGGCAGAAATAAGGATGCTAAGATGGATGAATTTTCTGTACCACTTGAGTTTGTTTTGATGGTATATGGTTATGGGCTTCTAGTTAAGTACTTGTAATGGGCTCAGCCCAAATTATAGGTCCAAAGTGGATTCATGAAATTAATATTTTAATTTTATAGTTGGTATTAGCTTGAAGGAGATAAGGTTGTCTTGGAGTTAGCTTAGGACTCCTAAATAATGGATGTCTGGGAGGGTTTTTTTTTTGGTTGTATTTAAGTTATTTATTTTACCATTACTTGTTTGAGTCATGTTGGTATCTAAGATTAGTCCTATTTTTATTTTATATCCATATATTCTCTTATAAATATATGCAAGAGGCTAGACCTCACCTGCAGTTAAATTATGGAATAAAGTTTGTTTTTAAAGGAAGTTGTTTTCTCTCCCCACAGCTTTCCTTTCTTATCTGCTTATTTTTTTTCTTTTCCATCATGATTAATTCTTCCATCATCCAAGCTGCATTAGCAACTGTGGCTGGCCCTTCAATTAAGGGGCTCCTGGGTGCCTAGGTGTCTTAAAAACTATGCCACCCCATACTACTTTTTCACCTACTGTGCTAAAGGAGTTTTGTAACTGATTGTCTTCTTATCTCTTCTTTTCTGTCCTGGCAATTCCATTCAAATCTTTTCAGGCTGCATCCCACGTTCCCAGCATGTTATGCTTTTGTAATGTAGTTCTAACTTCTAAGACTTCTCACATTCTGCAGTTGCAAGGCAAGGACATGCCAAGCATTTGGAACTTTTTTTCACTTTTTTACCCTCCCCCAACAAAAAAAAAGAAGGGGAAGAAAACCCAACCCTTATTAAAGAAGATATATCAATATGTTATATTCGCTTAGATGATTGCCTTCAGAAGGAGAAACATTATATGCATACTCAGCTTTTGAAGTTTTTTGGTTTTCCACGCTTGTCACCTTTGTCGATCTACTTGTCATTTAGCTGTTACCAAAAAAAATCTGGCAGAGCTGTACATTTCTCTGATCACCCTGAGTGTTCTACTTTTTTCTCTGAATCAGGTGCAAGTGAAGTGTTCTTTAGTTTACATGGACTTTGAGGGTCGTTCTGATGGCCGTTCAATCAAATCAATTCTTGCACATGTGGCCCCATTGAAGCTTGTAAGGACATTCTTCCTTTGTTTATATGATTTATGATATAGTCATGCATAATTACTTCGCTCATCATTGTCACTGGTTCTGTAAGCTGTTTACCTAATGTAATTTTCATATTGGCTTCATTTGTTCCAGCATATCAGCATGTGTGGTTTTACTTTTTTAAAATGTTCCATTTATTTTTGTGTGAAAAAAAAAATCAACATATAAAGTTTATATTTAGCAGGTAGAAATATACTCAAAACAAACTGGGCCGTACTCAAAATTCTTTGGTTCTAATTCATCACTTGCATTAAGAATAAAACTCACAATTTGTTTTCCGATATGAAGGTTTTGGTTCATGGAACAGCCGAGGCGACAGAGCATTTGAAGCAACACTGCTTGAAACATGTATGCCCTCATGTTTATGCACCTCAAATTGGGGAAACAATTGATGTCACCTCAGATCTATGTGCATACAAGGTACTGCCATCAATAACTGTTTAAAATTTTTGGTTACTGGTATTATGATAATCCTGGATTTATGCTTTTTCCTCTTGGGTCTATTGTATGAATGTCAGGTGCAACTTTCTGAGAGGCTGATGAGTAATGTGCTCTTTAAGAAGGTCAGTATCTCAGTATGAATCTCATGTTTTAATTCATTAATGTTATTGTTTCTGCCTCCTCTTCTACTTTCTCTTTCTGCCTTGTGTGTGGAATCAGTCGGTCATGACTTCAGTTCTAGTTATCTTCTGATGAGAACCCGCAAATCAAACATTAGAACTAATAATATTTAATTACTGGAATAACGAAGAACAAACACAAATGCAAGATAAACTAGTTTTGATGGTGCCAGTTACCCCTGCAGCATACGCTGCCACTCAATCTGTAGCTGCCAAACACCCAAATAAAATATTCCATAACCCCTTCTCACACCTTTCCCCTTGTTTATTATCCCCAACCAACATGGCGTAATCCTAGGGCCCTAACATCTTCACCCTAGAATTTGATTGATGTTTTGTCTTTGGATAAAAATTTGAGTATTTCTTCAGTGGTGCTCAGGGGATAAAGGTGGGAAGTAATTGATGGCGTGGTAACCATTCATTAAGAGAGCTTTAACAAACAAAATGCACAGAAATTTAGGATCTTTCTGGTAGATGTAGAACTGCTGTTCAACAGTAACAGTGCCCAATTGTGGAGTCAAATCGCAACCTGTGGGTTTTTGTGGAACCAAGAGAGAAACTTCTCTCACATTATCTGACGCATCATAGCTATTGCCCGCCAAACGATACTCATTCAATTAGAAGCCAAGATTGGGGGATGATATTGCATATCGTGGGGCAAAAGTTGGTGTGCGGTGGGTTTAGGTTCAGAGTAGGGGTAGCCATCGATGACGCAATATTATGCATGAACTAGTAAGAGAGGTATTATCAACTTCTTTAAGTCTTAATTATAATTATGCAGTATTATGTATCAACTAGTAAGAGAGAGTTCTGTAAGATTAGCTACTGGTTGTAAATTTATTTTTTATTTTTCTCTTTAATACAATACGATCTTTTATCCCCGGGAGAGGGGGGGGGTGGAATCTTTGTAACACAAACCTTACCTTTCCTTCCCCCTCCCCCCTCTCTAAGGCAGCCATCTGATGTGATAGTATAATTACAGCTTGGAGACTATGAAATCGCTTGGATTGATGCTGAAGTAGGGAAGACAGATACCGACATGCTGTCTCTGCTTCCTGTCTCAACCCCGCCTCCGCATAAATCTGTCCTTGTTGGTGATCTAAAGTTGGCAGATTTCAAGCAGTTTCTTGCAAGCAAGGGTGTACAGGTATTCAGATTTCTATTCTTGTTCAATTAAATCTTCAATGAAACGGGATTCTGGGAAGGCAAAAAGAAGGGATAGGACGAACTTCCGCTTGCTTAAATAAATGAATATGAGGAATGCCTCTGAAGACAAAATGATGTGGCTCATTGGTTGCTAATCCAGCATTCAAATGTTGGGCCTAAACTTAGAGATGATCTCTGTGATCATCATGATGCAAGAATCATACCTTCCAACCCCAGTATGTTGTTGTTTCCTGATTCTTTGGGCCTAATTTTCCTTAACTATTAATGCATCTTTCAGGTAGAATTTGCTGGGGGTGCCTTGAGATGTGGGGAGTATGTGACACTGCGGAAGATAGGAGACGCCACCCAGAAGGTGCTTTGTCGACAAAGGATGTTTGCTAATAGCAGTTGTTTTTTTTCTTCCCCTTACTTGTGGCTCATTCTTTTTGAATGGTTTGTTTGCTGAATTATTTTTTAGGGTGGAGTTACTGGCACTCAGCAAGTAGTTCTTGAGGGACCTTTAACTGAAGAGTATTACAAGATCCGTGAGTATCTCTATTCTCAGTTTTATTTGTTGTAGATCAAGATACTGTGCTCTCTGGTGTGGAGGAGGTGAAATTGGAGAAGATTTCAATTCTTCCAAAGGAATTTTGAACAAAACAAGTGCAGCTTCATATGATTTCCGTCTAAATTCTTTCCCCTCCATTTCAGTTGATGTTTCGAGAGACAGTCTCCTTGTATTCATAGATGACATTTAGATCAGTCGCTTATCAATGGAAAGTTAAAATTTTACTTCATTACAACGGTTTCTTTTGAATCAGTCGCTCATCAAATTTCACATTTAAATCCAACCAAATGCCTCTAATCTATTTGTTCCAACCGAGTGCTCTATCGAGATGGAAGTAAGCACCACTGAATAGAGCCCATGTGTCAGTTTTCATAACCCACATTGTTTAGAACAATTGATCGGGCGTGAGAGTAAGTTGGAACGCAACTGCTGGTTGTTGTCACATGTTGGCATGTTGGTGGGGTTCTTTGAGGGGTTGGATTTTGGTATGTTATACAATAAACGATGAAATTTAATGATTTTTTCTTTTGAGTTGGTGAAAACTTGTATTAAATTGGATGAGATTTTGAGACTTGCAAGCGCCCTACCAGTATTTTTGAGAGGGAAATTTATTTCAAAGTTGGATGGAGTATTCTTTTTTTTGGATTATGGTGAGAATTTCATTCTCGCATTTATAAACCGATGGTTCGACCTAACACTTTATAGTTAAGCTGTGGTGGGTGAGTCTCTCAGTGGGGATTTTTTACATCCACAAGGTTTCGATTTTGGAACCTTTGTTTGTTGCGAACTTGCTCACTATCACTTGGTACCAACCCCCGTTAGTTTGACATGGAGTTCATTTTTTAATTACTTGATGAAATTCACCAGATTTTTTCTTTTTGACCAAAAATGAATTAATGTCTTCACTTCTTTTAATATAGAATTTCAAGAGAATTTGAATTCTGATCCCCTACTTTTTAGTGGACCACCGCTCTCAAATTATAGCGAAGGGATTTTTTATTCACCTTAAGTTTAAGGTACTACGGTGGAAAAACATCATCTATTACACATAGCAGTGTATATATATGCCAAATAATTGGTTGAGGAAAAAAAAAATTATTAGACTGTTTTAGACTTTTTAAAATTTGAAATCAAGCTTTAAATCTAAAACTGTTATTTGGTATAAAGAGTGGACTATGCGCACACCACAAGACATTTTCCTGTGCATCGATTGACTTCACATCAAATTAAAACAAAAAAGTACTGTAAGTGGACATTATGGGCATTTTCGATTGTTAGAGAACTATTAACCGTAGGATGAAGATCCAGAATCGAACGTGGACCGTCCTCTGGGGTCTGGACAAAAATGTCATTTTAAAGTTTGAACAAGCAGTCAAGCATAAGACGCAGCGAAGAGGACAAGATCGTATCGTGTGGAATTGTCGGATTCCGCCCGGTCGCCGGTAACAAAGTTGGTGGGGAATTGGGGATTGAGAAAGCGTTGATGAAAAAGAAAATTGCATTTTTACTTTTGTCTGAACTCTGAACCTCAAAAAGAAAAGATCAAGTGAAACTCGTGTTCATTAATATATATATAAATCTCCTTAGCTCCGCTGTTGAAAGCTTGGAGTTTGGAGTTCTCCATCTCACTCTACATTTCTGTTTTGAAGAATCTCTGCAAATTGAGCTTTTTCATCCATTATCTCTCTCCGTATTTGTTATTCAACATTCGGCTTTCTGTATTTCCAGTCGGTTTCTCCGACTGAGAGGAATCGATTATGGCATCTTTGACTATTGCTTCGTCGCCAAATTCTTTTCAGCTTCGACTAGGGTTTAGGTCCCGGAAATCTTGCTCTACGTTTCCTCGGACGCATTTTCGTACGAATTCAAATCGCCGAGTTCGCCCCCTAGCTATCGCTGGAAGTACGTCCAAGGAGGATGATAAGTCTGAGCGGAGTACTAGTGGAAATCCATGGACAAACTCAGACAAAAAGAATGATGATTTCTCTGGATGGTCTGGTGCAGATTCCGGTGGCTCGCAGCAGAAAGGAAGTTTGGGAGGTGAGCGTAATTCTTCTTTTGATGATTTTTCTTTCCTTTCTTTTTTGGGTGTTTTACTATGGAATAATTTAAAAGCTTTTTCTTGTTCTGTTAACTAAAGGAGGAAACATTTAACAGTAGTTAGGAAAACATTAAGCCGCCAAGGGAAACTTACAGAAGACAGCTAGCTCAAAACTCTAGCATCGATTTGGGAACATGAACTCAACATACTTTGCTCTGTGTAACTGGCCCAGGATCGAGACAAAGTTAGATGTTAATCGTCAATGTTCACTACTGAGTTTGCTGAATGTTTACAATCCTAAGGAGTTGCATTGCCCTGGGTTTCCCTTCTGCTGACTGCTACATGGTTTTTAGATTGTTAGAAGCCCTTTGTCTTGAAGCAGCCTAGAAGCTTTTTAGGTATTCAATTGGTTCTTTCTGTGGGGAGAATTCGCTTTTGCTGCTGTTATGAAGGTTTCTCTTTCACTTTGGAGTTTCCAAAAGGAGGAATCCTTTTGGGAGCTGCTCGATTATATGCTCCACAATTTCCTCCCATATTTATGGTTTGGGAATGATGGTTGCATAAGGTTACTGAGCAATAATAATGATGGTTGCTAAATGCTACAGCATTATGACCAAAAGATAACAACAACCCTATCCAGTTTTACTTCTTCTTTCTTATTATTTAAGTGATTCTTTGTTCACTTAAACAATTGTCATGATAATTTATCCTCTTCACAAACACTCCATGCATAAGTACCAAATAATGGTCCATGCTTCCCAATTCAGTGTGATTCTCTTTCTTCATCTACATAGGAGTGGATGAAAAGGTGGTTCAATTGGTCATTCCTTCATGTGCTTCATTGACATGTGTATGTATAAGAATTTCTAGGCCCAGTGCCTGGGTCTGTCTTCCCAGAGTGTAACCTTAAGCCTTGTGTCAAAACAAATAAAGTAAAAGAATGAAGCTGAGACAATGGATTTGTATGGTCTGCAAGAGTTTTTTTTGGTTTGGCTCTACTGAATTGAAAGGCATGTTAACAGAGTAAAAGTGGACATAAGGTACATTTTATTAATTTTAATATTTCTGGACTATTGGTGGGGAAGAGAGTTGCGGGGTTAGGTGTTGATGGACTTTACTGCAGCAACCCAAAAGAGGGGTCAATTGGATTTGAGTGCTCCTCAAATTTCTTACTTTTTTATTGAACTTCACAAAACAGAATGAATTGATAAAAACAATGCAAACCACAAGGAAGACATGAGACGGTGGTTTGGTATCCAGGGTCTACATCTACTACCAAGTACTACACTTTCGCAATTGGATTTCCACTGATAGCATTTGTTTTCCAACGGTGCCAATGAAACCTTACACATCTTTTTCTGGATTCAGAAGCTCATACTCAAACATGATAATTTCCTAGGACCATATCTGCAACTCAATTCTATCCTGCCACCCTTCACTTGACTTATGCCATCCTACACTTGAACCCAGGCTTCTTTCCCTATGGTTGTTAGCCTCTATTTGATTTAGATTTGTGCTCAACTTAAGGAAAGTGACTTGGCCAACATGCCCAGTGATATACACATTATTTTTAGGACATTTGACCTGAGTAAAAATGATTAACCATCCTAATTTCAAGTTCAATTGTCACTTAAGAAGAGTTGAGGCTAGCACCATATGTCAACTCAGGCTATAGTTTAAGATCGTGACAAGCAGCAAACCAGTAACTGTATGACAAAAAGAAAGAAGAAGAAGCAAGGAGAGATCACACTAGAAGAGCTTGGTATTTAGAATGACCAGTTTGGTGACTCCATTGTTATAGTTATGCAAAATCTATAGTTACCTTGATCCTTAAGTGGCTTCCCTCCCATTCTATCTCGCCTTGTGCTAACTGGCCTGCAAATCTGCTTCACACCCATGACATGGAAAGTGCCTATTTATGCTTGCTAAAACTCGGAATGGAAACTTTCCAAACTGAAAGTGGAAACTATTAACCTACTAACTGGTGACTATAGAATCTTATGAAAAATAGAAGCTGCTTGGCTTTATAATTCTACCTGAATAATTAATATAGGAACTACTAAAATAGAAACCAAACAGGCTTCTAAATCTTCCCAAAATAAAATCTCCATGCAATCTGATCTTGTGCCCCACAAATCTTTTAGGAATATTTCCACTTAGCCAAATATGGGGCTGTAACACTCATACACGTGAGTAGAGTTTTGGCCTCTTTTTGGCCCTTCTACAAGACTGACTAGAAGGGGCAAGCGGGCCTTGGCGCAATGGTCCGTGGACCACAGTTGTAGCCTAAGGTCAAGGCATCAAAACAGCCTCTTAGCAAAAATTGCTAGGGTAAAACTGTGTAAGGAAATTGCACTCTCACTTTGTTTGTGCAAGCCTTTGGCACCGGGTCTGCCAAAAGACCAACTAGACTGATTGGGCTGGCTTGAGATGGACTGGGCCAGTGCTGGTGTATTTGGTCCCAGTTCATGGTCTTCTTCCATCCAGCCTTTGATTCTACATCCCAATCGGTGCAACCTAGGATTCTTAAAAACAGATCCTAAAGTGTAGCAACCCATTAGTTTAGTCTTCATGGTATGATACTGCTAAAGCACAACCAAGATGTAATGCTCACTTCCGAATCACTTGAGCTCTTCAATGTTATCTATCAGATGACATCTTCCAAATAATACTTGCTTGGCTTCTCAACACCTTAACACCTCAAGAGGAGTTGAATGCAAAGACATTTCTTTTCATAGTCCTTTGATTACCATCTGGCACAACATTCACAAGAAGAGCAAGTTTTTTCAACACTTGAAAAGCATGTTGGAATCACTATGTTCTCATTTAAAGTGAAAGAACCAATAATAAAAAATTTAAATGCGAGAGTGCTTACTCAGATAACGCTCTTTGTTTCTTATTATTATTTTATAAGTTACTACAAAGATTTGAACACATGACTTCCAAATTGTCAGGTGTTAAGACTTTGGTTCAGCAAATGCAGGACCTTTACATCCACAAAATATATACAGCATATATCTTTCTCCTTTTTTGTACCTGTACTTCTTTGGGGCCCCAGGTTTTAGTAGACTAATGACACTTTTGTAGTAGTTTACTTTCAGGGATTATTGGAGTAGGCATAGCTGGAGTAATTATTACAGCTGGACTTACCTTTGCATGCATATCTCTAAGCAAAAGGAGCTCTTCTGGTATGTATTCATGTATCCAATTCCTTTTTCTCTTTGCCAATTGCCTTTTTATGTTTACAGTCAACAATTTACTCTTCAAGTGAGTTTTTTGTTCATATATATTACCAACAGAAACTTCTTTAACCATGACTTGGTCTAGAACTTAATTATTTAGAGTTTAACCATAAAATATAAGTGATTAGGGATATCCTTCTCTAGCTCAAGTATGTTTTTAGAAAGAAAAAAAAATTTCTTGTTTCCTTTTCGTAATCAAGATTTTTTTTTCCCTTCCTTTTTGTAATCATTCTTCTGATTACGCTTTTTGCACAGGATTGAAACCACAGATGAAGCCTCTTACAGCACAGCAGGAAGTAGCAGTGGCATCTGGTGAACAGGATGATGGAGTTCAAGTAATCAGAAATGAGGACAACACTGTGGTGCCTGATGAGGGAAGCTTAGACTATGATCATAGTCCTGATACCAATACAGGTATAATAAAGGATTCTTATTCATATCCAGAAGTAGCTGAAGCTACTTCTGAGAGCAGTATTGATGATAATACTAATGTGGGAAGTATTGATGATAATATTAATGTTGGGACTTCTTTAATAGAAAAAGTTGATTCAGCTTCCAGTGGTATTGATGCCACTACAAATGCTTATAGTCAAGAAGATATGCAATTTAGACAACCCGTTGATGAAATATCAAGTCCTTATAGTTCTAATTTGAGTTCACCTGAAATTCCTGAATACAATTTAGTCGATGGGTCTTCTGATACTTTCAACTTTAAAGAGTCAGAAGGTGGCCCAGCTGCTGCTCTGCCAGAATTGGCCTCGGAATCCAGTGTGGTCAACCATGTTAATCCATCTGTTCCAGATATTGATTCAACAAATCTTGGTTCCAACTATCAGGATGGAATTACCGTATTGAGAGAAATAGAAAATTCCAAGGTTACTTTGGATGTTTCTGGTTTTGATCAACATATTCCTGATGAACCTTTAGCTTCGGATAATTTAGTCACTGCAAAATCAGATGATATTCCAGATTCCAAGGTTGAGTCCAAAGATGTAATGGACACTGTAACCCCTCTTTCAAACAAAGAAGATCTTGAACTTGACAAGACACTGCTGGTTCCAAATGAGGGCATTACTTCAACTCTAGAAGGGAATGCTTTAGATGATGCTGAGCCACCTGGAAAAGCCTCTATATCTGTCTTACCTGATGAAAATGCAAATGTACCTAATACAGATGATTATCACGAGATTGAAAGAAACAAAGAGTTGAGTGGATCACCAATACCTGATGGTTCCTTCTCCTCTGCTGGTATACCAGCTCCATCATTAGTTTCTGCAGCTCTACAGATTCCACCTGGCAAGGTTTTGGTTCCTGCAGTTGTTGATCAAGTTCAGGGACAGACATTTGCCGCATTGCAAGTTTTGAAGGTACTGCAATATTCCCATCTTCAATCACTGATCATTTTAGAATTGCCTACTGCATAGGGTTTTCATTGGATAATTAGGTAATGATTCAGTACATTCCTGATTGCTTTTCTACAGCAGGGTTCAGTTTTCAGGCATATCACTGATGACTGTTAGTCTACCTTTGTTTTTCCATTGTATGGTGTAGGCAAACACTTGTGTTTCTATTTTTTATTTATTCTGAAAAAAGCTTTTGAGTTTTGCTAAGGTGTTTCTTTCAATTTTATGAGTACATTTTCCTTACGATGTCATTTCATCATCATGGAAAGGGCTACTTTGCAAATGTAGGAATCTATTTTTTCTTTCTGTTGCTAGTATTCTCCCTTTAATGGGATTCAAATTGCCACACCCTGCATGTATTGTAAGGGACATGAAAAGTCTTTTTACTCTTCTTCTTCTAGTTCTTTCTTTCTTTCTTTCTTCTTCTTCTTCTTCTTTTTTTTTTTCGTGTGTGTGTGTGTGTGTGTGCTGTGTGTGTTTTAGGGAGGGGTCATTCAAGCATTTTCCTTGATCTTTCCTTGCATCCTTCCTTCATCTTATTCCTCCAAGGTTGTTTGATGGAGAAAACCATACATCCTAGAGAAGATTTCAACTTACCTGACGTAAAGATAAAAGTAAAACATTCTATAGTCTGCTAATAAGGTTTGATAAGAAGGGTTAAGAGAACTCTAAGTGCCTCATTTCTACTTTCAAAAACAACAAACTGCAAGATTGGGCAAGAGAATCTGGTCATGGATCTTTATATTGGTAGAGGGGGGGTACATTCACTTCGCATCAGATAATACTTACCTAACCATTCTTGTATGCCTGATGAATATTGTTAGGATTTTAGAACTTGTAATCAGCCTAGGGACTGAAAGAAAATTTAGAAAGAAGAAGAAAAATAAAAGAAAACTGAAGAAGAGATCAAGAAGGGAGAGAGTTTGTATGGATGTGTTGGCTCTCCCTCGGTTCTTTATTAATAATGTAAAATCAAATTTCAGTTTAGGAAAGTTTTCATCAACTGAGTTACAACAAAAAGGAAAATTACATATTGTATAGAATCTCCCGAATCTACTAAAAAAGAAATTATCCTAAGGAGACTACTTGTCAACCAAGCAATAAGAAAAGTAGAAAGTTACCAAAATAGAAACCTAAGCTAAAATATAAAGTAAAATATTAATCCTCCCCCTCAAGTTGGAGTATACATATCAAAGGCTCTAGATTGGGATAACAAGAACATATATTAAATGCTCCATCATCTTAAACACAAGTAACAATAGCAAACACGGATAAACACCATGAGAACTTCACCCAAGAGATGATCAACATCAACTCTAAAGAAGAATCTATAGTTCTTCATGTCAAATGAACCATTCAATAATGAGAACAATCGGTGGCATTGAAGATGAACAAAATCCATGAGTGTAGCAGACATCAAAGGCACTATTCAAATAATGCCAGTGATAAGGAGGAACCTCCATACTAATAAATAAAAATTGTAGCTCCAATGTCCACATATAAGCTGTTGCAAGAAAGCAAGTAGTAGGTAAAGATATGGGTAGGTAAAAGGTAGTATTGGTTGCTGCGGACCAAGTACATAGGTAAAAAAACTGTATGAGTTATTATGGATCAATTAGGTAGGTAAAAGGTAGTATGGGTTACTACAAACTGAGTAGGTAGATAAGGGCCAAGATGAGTTATTGTGGACCAAGTAGATAGGTAAAAGGTAGTATGGGTTACTACAAACCAAGTAGGTGGAGGTGACTGTTGTTGTAGAATACCTTCTTAAGATAAAAATCTTGAATTCTTGAGCAGTTAATGAATAAACCTTCTTCGTTTTTTACCCTGGACAATTATAAACTATTGCTAGCATCTCAAAGTCAGTATTGAGGAATTGTTTGGGTACTTAAAGAAACTATGTTACTTGATAAAACTAGGCACAAGAACTCCTAATTATTACTGATGCCAAACAATTATCCAGAAAATGCAGAATAGTAGTGGCAAGTCAACAGAAGTGCAACATTCAATCAGCAATTACCCTATTTATCAGAAGGGGGGAAAATGACAACTGTAATTGATTCTGATACATGGGACAGCAGTAGCATCGATAGCCATTAGCGTGTACTTCAGAACCCAGTGATGTAAGTTACCAGTAATAGGATAGCATCAACAATGCACACCAACAAAGCAACTTATTATTCACCCAAAAACTTGAACTAGGCTGCAGTATCACCCAAAATAATGATTTGGTAACCAGTAGAAAAACTGAACAAGCGGCAGCAATGGAAACAAGACAACAATAATCTAATGCAATAGAGCAATTCCTTGATGCATCAAAAAACAAACCAAGGCAGCAGGGATACCAGGAATAGTGTGGTAGTCTATTTATCAGAAGAAAGGAAAGCTGAGGTCGATTATGGTAAATAATATGGCAGCAAACTATCTAAGAGGTATCCTTGTTATCAGAAGAGAAAAAACAGCTGCTGCAGTCAATTCAGATAAGTGGGACAGCAGTACCATTCACAAAGAATTTTGAAACACTTGTAGTACCTGAAACTAGTAATAGAAGCAATGGGAAGGCAATATGGCATCCATAGAATTTTTCATAGCAAGAAAATTCAACAAAACAGGAGCAGTAGTATCCAGTATGGCATCAACAAAATTTTCTAGAGCAGGAAAATTCCATAAAATAGAGACAACAGTGGTGTATCTTGCAGCAGAAGTCAATACAGCATCAACTGAATATTCCAGAGCAGGAATTCCATAAAATAAGGGCAGCTGTAGTATATCTCAGCAGAAGGTTGTAACAATTTCAACAAATTGCACAGAAGTTTACCAGGAAAAAAGGCTGTCCGGGGGTCTTCAATCCATCAATAAATAACCCAGAGGTCTTTGATAGAGCAGACATAGCATCAGAATAACTTGCACTATTATTCAGCCAGGGGAAAAAACTTGTGCTGATCCTAGCATCCTCTCAGATCGCAAACTTAGACAAAATTCAAATCCATTCCTCTGGGTCTTTGTAGTATATTAGGTAAGCAAAAGGCATCACCTCATTAATTGCCAAAGAGGGATCTTAATATATGGGTAAAGGCGGTGAAGGGTGGTTACACAACAGGTAAGGGAAAAGGAGAAAAAACTGAGCAGTCAAGAGACTGAAGAAACAGTCCCTAGGTTGATTAAACCTGCTTTGATACCATGTTAGATTTCAGAACCTGTAATCAGCCTAGGGACTGAAAGAAATTTAGAAAGAACAAGACTAAAGAAGAAGAGAAGAAGAAGGGAGAGCTTGTATGGGTGTGTTGGCTCTCCCCTGATAATTTATTTATAATATATAGTCAAATCTTGTTTAAGAAAACTTTCCTAAACTAAGTTACAGCAAAAAGGAAGATTACATATTGTATAGAATCTCCCAAATCTACTAAAAAATAAATTATCCTGGGGAGATAACTTGTCAATCAAGTAATAAGAAAATTAGGAAGTAACCAAAATAGAAACCTAAGCTAAAATCAAAAATGAAATATTAACAAATATATTATCTGAAGCAGACATCATTGAATTCAGTCATAAACAAAATTTGTTTGTACCTTCTTGGTTATTCACAAATAATGGGAACTTGTGTCTAATTTGTAATGTTTTAGTCAATTCTCTTGTCCTTTTCTTGATTGTCATGTGACAAGGAATTCATCCAAAAAGAGAAAAAGAAAAGAAGAAAGCATTTGTAGACATGGTTGAGGGATAAAATCCAGCTATGATAGTGTTGGTGTCCTCTATGGGTGGTAGTTGCATCACATGACCAAGAAAAATCACCCTCACATTTTTTTGCTTGATTTTCCTTTTTTCATCTTCCCATTTATTTTTATATCTAGTATCAAACACGTTAACCATGTTAGATGTATTAAAAGTGAAGATGGTAAAGTACTAGTAAGTGATGAAGACATCAAGAAGAGATGCGGAATCTATTTCTCTAGTCTCCTAAACGAGAATACTTCAGGGATCTGTGATTCAAATGATTACACCGCTCACCAAGGCACCAATCTTCAAACATATTTATGGAGAATTCTTGATGTCCGAAGTAAAAAAGCACTAAGGAGGATGAAAATAGGCAAGATATAAGGTCCTAATGAAATTCCAGTAGAAGTATGGAAGAACTTAGGAACCTATGAGCTAGTTTGGTTGACTAAGTTGTTTAATAAGATTATAAGCACATGAAAAATGCCAAATGAACGGAGGAGAAATATCATGGTTCCAATTTACAAAAATAAAGGAGATATTCAAAGCTGTAATAACTATAAAGGCATTAAACTGATGAGTCATACTATGAAATTATGGGAAAGAATAATTGAAACCTGTTTGAGACACTTAACCACAATTTCGAAGAACCAATTTGGGTTTATGCCAGGAAGATCTACAATGGAGGTATTTACCTAATCAGAAGACTTATGGAAAGGTATAGAGAGTGTAGGAAGGACCATCATATGGTATTTATTAACCTAGAAAAAGCTCATGATAGAGTTCCTAGAGTGGTAATTTGGCAAATACTAGACAAAATAATTGTTGCAAGTAAATATGTGGACATAGTAAAGGATATGTATGATGGTTCAATGACAAGTGTAGGAATAGTGGGGGAACAAAGTCATGAATTTCCAATTATAGTTGGGTTACATCAACGATCAACTTTAAGCCCATTTTCATTTGCACTTGTAATTGATGAATTAACCAAAGACATTCAAGACGAGATTCATTAGTGTATGCTTTTTGCTAATGATATTGTGTTGATAGATGAGACTCAAGTAGGTATTAATACCAAGTTAGAATCATGGAGAGCAACTTTGGAATCAAAATGCTTTAAACTAAGTAGAAAGAAGACAAAATATCTAGTTTGTAACTTTGGTCATGATCAGGTAGATGATGAGGTGGTAAACTTGATGATAAGGAGATTCCTTAGAGTTATTATTTTAGGTACCTTAGTTCAATCATAAATAAAAAGGTGATATAAAGGATGATGCTTCCCAAAGAATTAAAGTAGGGTAGATGAAGTGGAGAGGTGCGTTCGGGGTCTTGTGTGATCGACTTATTCTTTTAAAGCTTAAAGAAAAATTCTATAGGACTGTCTTTCGAATAGCTATGATGTATGGTGCAGAGTGTTGGGCTGTTAAAAAGAATCATGTGGATAAACTTAATGTAGCAGAAGTGAGGATGTTAAGATGGATGAGTAGTAACATTTGGAAGGATAAGACAAGGAATGATCATACTAGAGCTGGTCTGGGAGTAGCTACGAGAAAGTTGTTTGAGGTGGCATGGCCATGTTCAATGGAGGCCTATAAATCCTCTTGTTTGGAGAAGTGATATAATCCAAATTGAAGGAATTAGAAGAGTCAAGGGCATACCTAAGATAACCTTAAGAGAAGTGGTGAGAAAGGATATGCATAGCTTAGGCCTTGTATCTAGCATGACCTCAAACATAACTGATTGGAAGGCAAGAATCCATGTAGCTGACCCCTTTTTGTTGGGACATAGCTTGTTGTTGTAGTAATCGAACACCTTACTTTAAAAAAGTGTGGTTCTTGTAAGACAAATTAAGTAATGTGTCTTAGATGAATGGTGGAAACAGATTGATTTATCTCACTGCTACTTTTTATGAAACAGATCTTTCATTCTTGGTGTTGGGGGTGTTTGGTTAACTAGAATTCGTCATTGGAACAGTCCAGTGTAATGGGAGATTCAGTTGGATACTGTTTCTTGAAGACTGGTTCTTCCCTCTCTCCCCCTTTTCCCCTGTATACATTCTCTCATTTTCCCCCTTTTGGGGCTTTAGAATTATAGTTTATTCATCCAGGGGAGAAGAAAAAAATTTTGGTTACTGTTTCTGTCTGTTGATATTTAGTATGTTTCAATTTGGGCATCAGCTGTGCTTTGATGAATAATGAAACCAGTAGTTGAATGGATACGGCTGAATGTTGTTTAAAATGTAGTGCAAATTAATGGTGCATGTTGGCTCTTATCAGTGGTCCATGTTTATCTGTGTTCTGTTATTCTGTCTACATAGCTAAGGTGCTATTAATTTTGAACTGTTCATACATGCAGAAGAACTTGAATAGGGTCTTTTCAACCGATTTGTTAGCACATTAAGCTTTTCAAGAATTTAATTTAAATGATAGTTAATTTTAAATGTAGCTATATGAGATGTTGCCTTCATTTAGGTTATTGAGGCTGATGCTCAACCTGGTGATCTATGCACTCGCCGTGAGTATGCTCGTTGGTTGGTTTCTGCGAGCAGTATACTTTCAAGGTATGTTTTGCTCTTATTTCCATTGGTCTTGTTAAACTCTTGGAATGAGTAGCTGAATTCTTGTAATAACTGTGAAAATTGTTATGAGAAGGGAGCCACACCATTCATTATGTGCCTTGCCCCAACCAACATATGCTTCTTTAACAAAGCAGTCCTTTCTGTCTCTTAGGAACACAGCTTCGAAAGTGTATCCTGCAATGTACATAGAGAATGTATCTGATCTTGCATTTGATGATATTACACCTGAAGATCCTGATTTTCCAGCCATTCAAGGTGAGAAAATGCAACTTCCTAGTTCTGCATACAGAACCTTATCATAGTTACTTTCTCTGATACATTTCCTGTTGATGTGCATATGAGTTTTTAATACATTGCAATTGCAGGCCTGGCAGAAGCTGGACTTATCTCAAGCAAGCTTTCAACAAGTGATATGCTTTCTTATCTCAATGAAGAACCAACACCCTTCTTCTTCTCTCCTGAAAGGTGAGAATTCTCTCAGGTGGTATGAGTATTTTTTTTCCTCTCATATTAGTTTTTTCTGGCTGCACGGTTTTTTTGTTCCATGATCAAGGAAACTTCCTTGGTAGGTCCAACAGTTGTCTTGTTCTTCTACTTCTTGGTGGTGTGGGGAGTCTGATAAACTTTTTTCCTGGGATGAATGAGTTGGCTTTTCAGACAATCTCCATCTTCTTTTATTTTCCTCTTATGATATATTTAATCTCTTGTGTTTTATAAAGCTGATGGTATTGTTGTTGTACTTTAGTCACTCCTAGCAACTAGGGTTCTTGACAAAAGAAATTCTTTTGGTGTAAAACAAGAACTAAGACCTCAAAGATTTTGTCTTCAGTATTAATAAATATGTGCATTTACATTTTTTGGATGAATGTGCATTAATTTGTAGATTTTTCAGGCACTTTTCAGTCTTTTAGTTTATTTTGCATCTTCATTTGAATCGTGTAGTTGTTTTCGGTATATGCATCCTGTTTTTTATTTCACACTGTGCTCTGTTTGTTAGTTCAATATCATTTATGTCCAATATTAAATCTTATGGTCGTGGCTTTTCTTCTAATTGTTTCCTTACTTTTGCGATGCAGCCCCTTGTCCCGTCAGGATCTTGTGAGTTGGAAGATGGCCCTAGACAAAAAACCGCTACCAGAAGTTGACAGAGAGGTCAATTAAATTTGTTGAATTAGTTTTCTTTTGGAAATTATTTGTGAGACTTCGTGAATGTCTGACAAAATCTGAATAAACTAATTGTCAGATCCTCTATCAGCGTTCTGGCTTTATAGACATTGATAAGATAAATCCAGATGCATGGCCTGCACTTGTAGCTGACATATCTGCTGGAGAACAGGGAATCATGGCACTAGCGTTTGGTATTACCATTGTTTGCCATTGTTGTTGCTTGGATTGTGATATGCTGTATATTCTAGTTGGAAGTGTATTAAAATTCCTCTGTTCTCCCTGACAGGTTACACAAGACTATTTCAGCCGGATAAGCCTGTCACGAAAGCTCAAGCTGCTATTGCTCTTGCCATTGGTGAAGCTGCTGACATTGTCAGTGAGGAGCTCACACGTATTGAAGCGGAGTCAATGGCTGAAACTGCTGTTGCAGCACATAGTGCTTTAGTTGCAGAAGTTGAAAAGGATATCAATGCAACATTTGGAAAGGAACTTGCTATGGAAAAGGAAAAGATAGATGCTGTTGAGAAGTTGGCTGAGGAGGCAAGGCTGGAATTGGAAAGATTAAGAGCAGACAGAGAGAATGAAAATGGTGCTCTAATGAGAGGACGGGCTGCTATTGAGGCAGAAATGGAAGTTCTCTCCCAATTAAGGAATGAGGTGGAGCAGCAGTTGCAGATCCTTATGAGCAACAAGGTAGAGATATCATTTGAAAGAGAAAGGATTGACAAGCTTAGGAAGGAAGCTGAAAGTGAAAATCAAGCAATTGCTCGTCTACAATATGAACTGGAGGTTGAGCGGAAAGCATTGTCCATGGCCAGGTATGAGCAGCTCTCTCCTTCCCTGACTGAGGACCTTTTGTCTCTCCTTAAATAAAATAATGTGCTAAGAAATATCCAATTTGATAATTATATGTATTTTGAGTCAAGCTATTATAGTTGTCTCTCATCCACAGTTTTATAGGAGAGAGATTATATATACAGTCTATGCAGACCTCAGATCTTGGTGCTGAAACTTATATAACCAAGGGTGTAGCGAGCAGTCAATCGAGTCATAGATCTGACTTTTAGATATGTTTCACCTGAAGGATCAGCTAGATCTAAAATTATCGTGTATTTATCTAAGGTGGGGAAAAGAAACAGTGGAACGTAAAAAAATAATTCTCAAGATGTTATTGCATGAACTTTGGTGAGTTCTTTGTTTACTAACCTTTTAGCTTGGGTCTAAGCATATATCTTGCCTTGATCTGAACCTAAGAGACATGGCAAATAATTGAGCAGCTTGACCCCTCTGTGGGTCCTGGAAGCCTGACCTCCAAGCCCAGACTTTATGGATGTCTGAATCAAGAACATTTTCAAAATGGGAAACTTTGCGACTGCTTGCATCTTAAACATTTTTGAAAAGGGGAACATGGGTCACCTACAGTATGAAAGCAGAATTCATGTTTCTAACCAGGCAAGATGGAAATTAGTTTATTCTCCTCTGCAACCTGGAATAACACTGATGCAACATAGGGTAACAAATTGGGGGGAGATGGTGTGGGAAAATGTCTTGGAAACACCCCACCCCCAAAAGAATTATTTATTAAAAAAAAAAAAGAAAAAAACACTTCAGGTGGCATTGAACTCACTGATTGCCTTTAAATAACTCATATTCCCACTTGATAGATAACTAATCTATTGGCCAGTTATTTTTTGGCCAGAGGGAATTAATATTACATAAATTTAAAATTTTCCCTCTTTATTTATTCTTGGTTGTTCAGGGCTTGGGCAGAAGATGAAGCAAAAAGAGCGAGGGAACAAGTGAAAGCTATTGAGGAAGCTAGAGAACGTTGGGAGAGGCATGGCATTAAGGTTGTTGTTGACAGTGACCTCCAAGATGATGCCAACGTTGGTGTTACATGGCTCGAAGCAGGAAAACAGTCTGCACTTGAAACTGTGAGCCGGGCTGAGACTTTGGTAGACAAACTCAAGGCTATGGCTCATGACCTAAAAGGTAATGGCAGAGTTGTTGTTGAGAAGATAACCCAGAAAATAATCTCCTTGATCACCCTTTTGAAGGAGTGGGCTGCTGGAGCTGCCAAACGGACAGGGGAGATTCAACAGGCTGCTGTTTTAAAGATGACTGAATCCACGCAGAAGTTGCAACAGAACACAGCTGAATTTAGTTCTGTCCTTCAGGACGGTGCGAAAAGAATTGCAGGAGAATGCAGAGATGGAGTGGACAAACTCACTCAGAAGTTCAAGACATGAAAAGTTAGTACCCAACCATTTGTATTCCAAACTCCCAATTTTCTGCCCTGGACATTCAGGGACTCAAGAGAGGTTTGTCCGTTTGCTGGATGGAAACCGGAACTGTAATCACAATACCCTGGGAGAATGAATAAAGGGTATCTTTTCTCGGTTCAGTTGATTGAGAACTCGAAGTAGACATGATTATGTACAAGCTTGATCATTGCAGTCTCATTGATTTAAGGTAATGGGTTTCGTTCGGAATAAGCCTTTGACCTTATTTCCAAAATTTCTAAATTATATTACGTTGTTTTTCTTTTTCGATGTCAAATGTACTCACTCACAAGCTTACACTTTCTGGTTATTTTAGTTTAGGTTTAAAGTTGTCTAGAACAATATCAGATTTGCAGCGTATCTACAGTCTGTGGCAGAGTGATCCCTTAACCGATCCCGTGTCTACCAACATAAGAAATCCTGTAATTTCCACGCCTCATAGGTTTTCTGCACTCTGTAAGCTTGACGGTGTATGTTTGTTACTTTCAACTTCTTTGTATGCAATTGGAAAACTCCCCACTTCCAAGTCTTGCACAGATTTGTTTTGCTCTTATAGACCGAGGAACAGATCGCCATCAAAATGCCCCCACAGTAATGAAAGAGCATCTGCCACTGGTCTGCCAGAAACTTCTTTGTTGAATCACCAGGTTCAGGATCATATCCACTAAAATTGTGAATTCCATCCTGAACGCAGAAGCTTATTAATGTAGATCTCTCCATATGACCATTCATCAGATGGGTCCGTAGCCGTCTCACGTTGTTTGACAAATGATTAAGGTTGTCACCAGCAAAATGATTTTCAGCTGATTGCAGTCATTTTCTTCTAACTTTTCTTTACTGGAATAATGACAATGGCGTAAGAAAAAAAGCACCTGCTCCTCTTCACCTGAAGGTGGTATCTTTTCCTGCTCACAGTACATACGAAAAAAATATGCCTTCAACTAATACACGCTTGTTATATCATCCTACGATTGGGTTGGAAAGCTCATCCTATATCATCTCCACGTATCTAACGTTCATAATTGACTGATGGTGTTCACATTCTTTCGCATGGGTTTCTTTAAATTTTAGGCAATATGACAGTTGATAAAAATTAACAAGCTTGACACCAAAGCCAGCATTGTTCATGTACAAAGGAGACAACAACCAAACTCTTGCGGAGGATCCTGAGCATTGACAGATAGAATTGATCTTGGGGGGGGGGGCCCGCGTTTTTGGGGGAAAACCCCGGGGGGGGAGACAGCAAAACCCACCAAAAGAGTCACTTCTGTTACTTCTCTTACCCAAAAGCATGTTCAAGCGTTCTTATTGAGAAGTCGAATTCACAGAAGATTCCCAGACAAGATGTCAATTCAATTCAGTAGAACAAGCACAATACTGCTCAGAAATCCTTTGCATTGTTCAGAATCACCATTTTGGGGTAGGGCCCAAAACTAGTGTTAGATTGGAGGACTCATCATCGTAGTTGGATCTAGCTACCGCCACTGCTAAAAGTAATATATTCCATGATCACTAACATATTTAACAACCCATTTAATAGTCAAATATGCATTCTAATTCTCCAAACAAAACTTCAAATCAAATTTGGAATGCCACTGTTTTCCGTTTCAAGCTAAAACAAAATGACTCAGGTCAAAATTTCGTTTTCCATTACAAATAATTGAACCCATCCTAAGTAAAGATCTCTTCTACCTACTGAATTTTAAAGAGACCAAGTGAGTTGCAAGCACAACTGATGCATACCCCCTCCTCACTTCTTCTTGTCCCCTACTCCAGCCGACCTACATAGACATCCAAACAAAAAACCATTAGACATATGTGGGGGGGGGGGGGGGGGGGGGGAACTGCATGAAAAATAAAATTGAAATTGTGAAACACTAGGTTCACTACTTAATATGTAGCTCATTAAAATGAGCCCTAATTAGTTTGCACTTTGCACCCATCAGACCTGTTGATGCTCATAGGTTATAAAGCATAGGAATGCAATAAGAAATTGGAAACCTATTAATTTTACCTCATCTTGCGGAGAACATTGGACATCTCCTCACGCTTCTTCTTTGCTCTCTTGTGAGTGCCAAGCTTTCTCTTTGCAACTTTCAATGCTCGCTTGTCCTTCCCAACCTTAAGAAGCTCAGTAATCCTCTTTTCATAAGGTGCAAACCCAGCAACTTCCCTTATCAGATTCCTTACAAAGAGGACCCTTTTACTGGTTTTCTGAACATGGGTAATGGAATAGTCAGGTAACATTAATCAAAGCAATCAAATCTAATCAAAGATGACAACATGAACATCTATCTTTCAGTAGAAACTATGCTAATTTTCAAACAACAGTCAAAACAATTTCTACGTGGAAATGACTGACAGACCAGTCGTTGACAATTAATAATAGCATTTCTAGCATTCAGTTACAAGCAAATGTTAGTAAAGCAGGGAGTATTACATTTTGCCAATCCAAATGAATCGCTGAGGGGCGCTATTTTGAAGCAAATAGGTGAAGGGGAAAAAAAATAAGACAATCAAGTCACTTACTCCTTTCCTAGCAGATGGACGGGGAGCTAATTCCTTCGTGGTCACAATATGGCCTTTGTTCAGCCCTACAAAGAGCCCACTCTTCGGCTGCTGTGGAGCCATCACCCGCTCCTGCAAATTCACCATGAAACATCACACAAGTGCACCAAAATAATTACTTTTGATAAAACCTGTAAGATTATCATCGAAAACCAACCACCGAAAAAAATTTTAGCAATGCCTGTAACAGGATTTTAGCGATACCGCAGCTTCAATTTAAATGAAAACCACACGTAGTAAAACAATATTCTGAGCGATTTTTGCCATGAATTCACTAATAAACGTGTCCTAAAAGTGTCCTACATGCATTCTCACTTCCACATAGAATAAAATAAAAAGTGGGATTCCACATCTTAAATGACGAAAATAAACCTAAAAACCTCAAAGCAAAATCAAGGGCGTTCCCACCGTTCAGTTAAGGATACAACAACAAAACGAAAATCGAATAAGGCTTCAACCCATGAATTTTGGCTGGGAATTATATAAAAAAATCCTTCGAAGCATGAAAGAAGCTCAAGACATTCCGAAAAAAAAAATTATGAATCCAACAGGTAAAACCCTTACCGCTCGGTGTGCTCTGGTAAAGATCCTTCCGGGGAAAACCTAGATTGGATCTGCAAAAGAACGAATCAGTTCAAATTCCAAACCTATAGCAAGAGAATCTGTGTAAGGGACTCTTCGATTCAGTTCTCACCTACGAAGGGTATAACAGTAGTGGCTAAGGAAGAAATCTAGGGTTTAGAGAAAATGCAGTATTTATACGATTCACGAATGTGTCGATGAAAAAAAAAACTTGCAATAAGGGTAGTTTGGTCCGTGGGACTGTGGGAGACTGGGACCACTGGGTAGGGTTTCGGTTTAGGTCGGTCGGATTCGGGTTTGGTTAGTCCGACCCAGCTCGGCCCATTGACACCCTACTCCTTCTTGAACCACCAAATGAATTTCTTATTAATTTCTACGAAACTTTTCAGACCATGTGATCATAAATAATTTCATTTCTTAATAACAAATATATTTCAACTTTTTATTTTTTATTTCTTCACATATTTTCAGAATTGCATTTGTTTGTGTCATTTTATAACCTCTGTTTTTATTTAATTTATCTGTTGTATTTTTTAAAATCACTATTTCAACTTTGCCTAAAATTACTAATGTGGCTAGCAGATCTTTTGATTGATTAGTGACTAGTACCTTTGTATTTTTTTAAAAACCCCAAATAATCCTGAGTTTTTGTCATTATTTAGAGATAATTACTTATGCCTCCTTATATATATTAGCTTAATTATTAATCGAATCTTATTATTTATGAAATTACTATTTCCCACTAAAAACTTTGAAAGGTATTTAAAACTTGTTGAAGTTAGGAGTGCAATGTTCATTTTGCTCTTCATTATAATTAAGAAGTCAAAATATGATATTGCATTCATTTATAGAACGAAAAGAAGTATCAGTTCTATCCTTACATTCCAATCATTTTAAATTTCAAGGAGTCAACTATGGATGAGATGATGTAAATGGTAAATAAGCAATAACAAATCTTAACGATATTTTAGGAATTTGAAAAATATAATCATGTAATGTTATCAATTAACTAATAGAGTTTAAGAGGAGGGCATCTAATTGTAACAAGGGTAAGAGTGTCAATTTTCTACCGATACCGTTTTACCATACTGAATCGTACAACACCATTTTCAAATTCGGTATGGTTTTGGTTTATGTAGCATACTATCTATATGTACCGAATTACCGTACAAAATTTGATACCCTTATATCTAGGTTGAAATGGGCCCCAATTTAAGGCCTAGTCCATCTTGACATTACTCTTGGGTTGGGCCCAATTTAAGGTTTAGTCCAACTTGATATTACTCATGTGTTGGGGTTTAATTGTTAAGAGAAAAAATAAAAATAAACTTCAAATCAAGAGAGTTTATATTGAAGATATATTGTATGAAGATTATAAGTATATTGTTCTTATTCTTTATATATTGTAAGTCTAAATAGTTAAATTATTGACTAAAATACCATATTACACAATCGATACCACAAACACTCTTAAGTTGTAAGTGAATAAGATTATAATAATGGTTTTATTTTTTTATATACCAAAATTATACCGCATCATATACAGAACTGTACATTTTTCTTGTACCGATTTTATGTCGAAACCGTACCAAATCGTTCTTAAAAATATCATTTTCATATCGTATTGTATAAATTTAGTACGGTACGTTTTGATATAAAGGTTTAAAATTCAGTATCGTACTTACTGTATTGAATTAACGCCTTTAAATTGGACATTTTACATTCAATCTTAACAACCCCTTAACACATTTAGAAAGGAGGGAATTAATAATACTTTCATCAAAATAGTACAAAAGGACAATGAGTCACGATCCTCCACCCACATGGATTATAAATTTAATTCCAATTCACATGGAGGAATGGCTGCCAAGTGTTATTTTGAAAGACAATAATTTTTATTAAGCTTGACCACGGTACCTTGTGTTAAATCGCCGACACGGGGTGATTTTTCACCATGTCGCTAGGGGGCGACACGAAACCCCCCAACGACACTGACTTTACCAAAAGTCGGGGATATATCGCCGACTTATCTGTGATATATTGTTGACGGTCGATATATCGCCGTTGAATCACCGGAATCCATCGAATGCTCGAAAGAAGCACAGCTCGTCCATTGGGGGGCGCCATCCTTCTAAGCTTAGATCTCAGGCACTCGTAATCAGGATTCCCTTCGGTCCCATCTTTACAAGGCAGATTATCGATAACCTTGGAAGAAGATTTCAAGCAGTCTTCATCCGTTTGCAACAGTATATCGAATTCCATGGCTTTCTGAATCTGTAACCCCTTGCAACCAGGTTTCTCGCATTTCCTCAACCGGCAAATGCAATAGATCTCAACAGAGATACAAACGAAGGCGCATAATATAAGAAACCCTAATATGTAGTGAAGACGATGCGAAGAATCACCAGAATTTGTGTTGTTTGCCTTAGAGATCGTCTTCTTCAACTCAGTCTCAACTGTGCTAACGTGTGCCCTTCCGTAGACGAAGAAAGTGAAGATGAGAAGATCCAAATTGGTAGGAGTTTCTTCTTTCTTTGAACCTCATACACAACCTATCAGAGGCTGCGGCAGCGATAGCAAAAGAAGGTGAGAAGTTGGTACTCTCTAAGTCCGATGCAACGGAAAAATCGTTAGGTGAGAAGTTGGTACTTTCCACTTCATCCCACGCAACCCTGCACTCATCCGACGCTTCGTTTTCTTCGCACAACACTTCTGCTTCCATCACTTTCTTCTCTATCATCTCCGTTAGCTTCTTCTCTCTCATCCATGTTCCTATGTACTTTGCTACTGCCATCATTTCATCGACCGTGGTTGTCGCTCCACAACCTTTTGGCTTCCTACATCAAGAACGACGGTAAACGAGTAAGAATAAGAAACCTTATCGCAACTACAGAAAGAGGAAGGTTTCGGATCTCCAGTTGCCGGCGAGAAAAAAACTCTCAGAGTTATGGAAAGAGCCATTTCAGACAAGAAGCAACAGAGTGGATTTCAATCGAAATAGGGGTTCGATGAAACCAAAAGTCGGGCGACTTTTGGTGTCATGTCGCCCGAGTCGCCAGGGTCCGACACAGCGACATGTCGAACCTTGAGCTTGACTAACATAAATAAGCTTAATGGTGTTAAACCACCATTAACTATTATTTGTTATATCAAAATAATAAAAAACTAATTATTTTTAAATATTTTATTAACTCAATTAAATAATCCATCATCCCACTAAATAATGAGTTTATATTTCTCTCATCTCTTCTGAGACTCAAGACTCAAGAGTGACTCTCTCTCTCTAGTCTCTATTTATTAAAAAAATAAGAGAAAAAAAAAATTACTCTATTCAATGGCATGTAGTTCAAAAACATTGAGATTTCTTTTAAATTTTCTCTCATCTTTTCATTTGTTCTCTTTCTCTTCTTATTTTGAGAATATAAAAAGTTAAAAACATAATTTTTAACAATAACAAAAGGAAAAATATATTTGAATAAAAGCAGAGTAAATGACCAATTTTAAAGTTATCACATTTGCTTAGTGGTAGAAAGATGAGAGAGAATGTCAACTTGTTCTTTAAGTGGGACAAAAGATTGTAGTCAATGGTGGATTAGAGCGGTAAAAGCCAACCTCCCACAGGAAGTTCCTTGATTTGCATCCATCAAGCGGCACCTATATTAAGTAATATTCCCCCACCTTATATGGTTATATATAAACTCTTCAGATTCAAAAAAGAAAAAAAGTAATGTATAAATTTAATTACTTATTTTTGTAGAAAAGATATTTAACGGTGCCGTGGCTTAACGCCATTAAATTTATTTATGATGTCTAGTTTTAAAAAATAATTATACCTTTCAAAATAACATTTGAGAGCCATCCAGTCATGTGGGTTTGAAATTAAATCTACTCCATGTGGATGGAAGATCGGACTCACAGGGAATAGTGATCATTCTATTAAAATAATATAAAAAACCACAAATTGAATAATTTCTCAATTATGGGTCAAGGTCAATTATATATATATTTTTTTATTTTTGGTTTTTACAAGTAGATCACATCTCAGAACATGTTTGCCCTTCCGTTCTTTTTCTTTTGAAGAAAAGGTAAAAATGATGCTGTTGGATGAAAGAAGGCAAAGGTATTTTCGTAAAAAATTGGATTATCAGTGAAAAAAAAAAAATCAGCAATAACAAAAACTCTCACAATAGTCCAACAATTGAGGGTTTAAATATTACCAAAAAAAAATTTTGAGGGTTTAATCGGTTAATTTAGATATTAAAAAAGATAAATACAAATAATAAAAACTGATGTCTGAATTGAAATTACATGTTGTTTGACGAGGTATCTCTAATTTCTTTTCTGTCTTTTTCTCTTTCGCTGTGCCGTACACGTTCACGGTGCCAAAAATAACATTCCTGACAGTTTGGGCATTTTGACTTGCAGGTCACCTTCATCTCTGTTCATCCAATGTTTGATAATATTAAAAAAAATAATAATAAGTTCTCATCCATTGGGCGATGGTGCTTCACTTGCTTTTTTAATGGTATTCCATGTTCGTTGCCAGCATGGTTTGTGACTTTTTTCCCCCTTTTCTTACATAATCAAACAATCAAGGGCAGAAATTTGTTCACGAGCATGTGTAGATGAACATGTCTCCCTTTTTCATACCTTAATACCCTAAACCTTAATCAGAAATATTTCTTGTTCGAATATCCAAATCAAGTTTCCTTTCATCACTCACAGCTATCGTTCATTTTGTCTACCAAAAAAAAAAAGCTATCGTTCATTTTGTGGTTCATCAGCCCAAGTGTTCGTTGATTTGTCCAGCAATTTATTTCTGTAATTCCGATCGTTTTTCTCTTTTCTCAGCTACGAAATGCATGTATTCACCTCTGGTGAGTAATTTCTATCTTATCTGCTGTTGCTTTGTTTCCTTAACTGTTTGGGATCTGAGTTCTGTTAGTCGAGTTGAATTTCTTGTATCTGAATTTCAAATTTCTTTTTCTTGCTCCACAAGATCGTTCACTGAAGACGAGAACTCTAACTGGATCGTGGTTCTTAATCTCTGTTAACATGCTAGATTCATAGTGATTAATGTCGATTTTCTGCGGTCTTCCATTCCTTGAATGTGTATACTGCCTCGCTTGTGCGCGCTGGGCGTGGAAACGATGCCTACACACTGGCTGCCGTGACAGTGAAACCTGGGTCCTTGCGACAGCAGAGGAATTCGAGCCTGTTCCTCGCCTTTGCCGATCGATTCTTGCTGTCTACGAAGACGACCTTCGAAATCCACTTTGGGCTCCTCCAGGCGGATATGGAGTCGATCCTGATTGGGTAATTCTGCGTAAGACATATGCAGACACGCATGGCCACGTTCCCCCTTACTTAGTCTATGTTAGTCATGAGAAAGCTGATATTGTTCTCGCCATTAGAGGCCTTAATTTGGTAAAAGAAAGTGATTATGCTGTTCTATTGGACAACAGACTTGGGCAGAGAAAATTTGATGGTGGGTATGTCCACAATGGACTCTTGAAGGCAGCTGCACGCGTTCTGGAAGCAGAATGCGAGGTTCTTAGAGAGTTAGTGGAGAAGTACCCGAATTATACCTTAACCTTCACTGGACACTCTCTGGGGTCAGGAGTGGCTGCGTTGTTAACGATGGTGGTGGTGCACAATAGAGAAAAACTGGGTAACATAGACCGGAAAAGGATCAGGTGCTATGCATTTGCTCCTGCAAGGTGCATGTCGCTGAATTTGGCTGTCAGATATGCAGATGTCATAAATTCAGTTGTGCTCCAGGCAAGTTACTTTCTAATTTCTGCTGCTTCTGCAACAGTTGGATTGAACTTTGACTAACAAATCTGCCTGAAGTTCTAGTTAAGAAATTAGCCAAGTTGCCACTGGCAGATTTCTTTCCAAAGGTTTATTGATCTTCTGACATTGTATAGCATGCCACTAACAACATGAAGTCTAAGAGGTAACTAGATACTTATCTTCTCCAACCCCTAAAAATTAAAAAGAGAAATCAAAATTTCTTATGAGTAAGCAGTGATGATGGCATGTTTTGTCTTCTGTTCGTTTTCCCCAATTTCTTTTGGGGGATAAGCCGCAGTAATGAGATTCTATTCATGTAAATATAGAGTCTGTAAATTAACATAGCAGTTTGAGTGCCTACTCCTAAAACTCTTCTATCCACTTCTCCAAGTTATATGCATAGATAGTTTATTCTATATTGGGGCAGAAATATACTTGCATATGTATGCTCAGTCACTATATTTTCCATCATGGATTTATTTTCTTCCCAAAATCCAAGGTATTTTTCATAGTTTGTTTGCCTTTGTTCCAGAGTGATATTCAGCAACGTTGACAAAATTCATCCTTTTGGAGGTAAATTATGGTACTCCTTAATTCCCAGAAAATAATAACATACATCCTAGGAAATTATGCACAACACAAAGCATGCTAACCATGTGAAAACTTGACACTCAAAGCATTTTGCTCTCCAATCAGCTGCTGGAAACAACAACAATAAACTTGTCCCAACTAAATGGGGTCGGCTACATGGATTCTTGCCTTCCAATCAGTTCTGTTTGAGGTTATGCTAGATACAAGGCCTAAGCTATGCATATTCTTTCTCACCACTTCTCTGAAGGTTATCTTAGGTCTACCCCTTGCTCTTCTAATCCCTTCAATCTGGATTATATCGCTTCTTTGCAAGGGCATATATAGGTCTCCATTGAACTTGGCCGTGCCACCTCAAACGACTTTCTAATTCTCTCCCTAAATTAATGGGTTCACAATGTCAAGGCATGTTTGTATTGGTCATGAGTGGTGTTGGGCCAGTTTTAACACTGTATCAAAACCCTTTTTTTTAGATATCGTGTTGGTCAACTGTGCTTCCATGTACCTTGAAAATGCAGTGAATCTAAAGCCTTCTGCATGAAGTACTCATGGGGGGGGGGGGGTATAGTGCACAGACCATGATACAATAATAAAGTTTCCAATTTTGTTGGCAGTTGGTCATGGGTTTGAGTCTGGAGACAGGCTTCATGTGAAAACAGGGGTAAGCCTGCATACTGACCCTTCTCAGATCCCACAGTTGTGGGAGCCTTGGACTCATCTTTATTCATGGTAGGGGCATCATACGTCAAATTTGTGATCCAGTGAAAGCAGAAATGTCCATTGAAGTCACTGCTATTGGGATAGATATTCTTTTAATGTTCAGCATACCATAATATGTGCTTGAAGAGTTGAATTAGGGTAGTATTTTTAAGTAGACTCTTTTAAAATGTACTGCTAGGCTCCAATATTTTTTCCCCAAGATAATTTGGCATAAACGAGTAGATAGACCTGTTTATTACCATGATTTAGCAGAGTTCCATAAAGTCTAATCTTTATCTTTTAGTCCCAAAACAAATAACTGTGGTATAATCCACTTAGGTGAAGTTAACTGATAGGCTTCACTATGGAATGTCCAAGTCAAGGTACAAAGATAGGCTTTCAAATGTGAGAAATCTGGTTGAAGAACGCATCCAACTTAAGTTCCTTCCTGTTAAATAATTGATTCCCATCTTTACAATCACAGAAGCTGGAATAATGAGCGTGAAGATTGCTCCTGTTAAAATGTGTCATATGGTACAGTGTACCAAGGGATAATGGGATAATGTTGAGTTATATATTACTTATGATTCTTCAGCTTCAGACCCATATCCTTGGACTTCTCCTGAAAGATTTTTATTTTTGAACTTATAGAACCAATCTCAGCCTGAAATTCACTGAAAGGGTTTCAATTCAGGGAAAATATTGTCATGCTCATGAATTTGAGCATGAAAGGAAACTAAATTGTCACTTTCCTTTGTATACTTTGAATTGAATTCCGTTCAACTTGTTGTAGATCATTCTGATCCCTTTGTTTTGTGCTGTTTGACAGAATACATGTAACCGCTTCCATCTTTCTTGTGTTCTTCCTGCTCTTCCCTTAGTCAATCCAACGAAACATCACCACTGCTGGCATCCTCCTCAAAAGCCCAATCCCCAACAAATACTCCCAATTCCAGTCTATCCATTTGGATACCTTCTGTCTCACCATCGGAGTCATCCACATTGTTTAATGCAGCAGCATCCATGTCTCACGTGAACTTTGGTACTGATCTTTGCTGAAGTTTTTCAAACTCAGGCTGAAAGTCCTTTAGATCTTTGAAGACTTGACCATCGGATTCACTAGCACAAACTTCAGCTTCTCACTAAAAGATATGAGTTCTCTTGTATTCTTCATTTAACTCTCTGTTAACCGTTATGTCATCCATACTGGGTGGGACAAGAATGATGTCTTCAACAAATCTTGTCAAATTTGATTCAGCCACCACTACACACTGTTGTGTATTAGTGCTACTGCTGGGGATATTTTGGATACATAATTCTGGTTTACTAGTACTTTGTATAATGTTTTGTAGTTTGGTTTAGACTCTTTTCCCTTCTCTTGCTATTTTATATAATGCAGCACAGTATTCACAATTTGGGATTTTTGATCAAACCGTTAGTGTCTTCTTCTCTGACTTTCAGCTTCCTTTTCTTCCTCATCTTTCTTCCTTTGCTGTTACTGATTTCCCTATGTTCGGTTATGCTTCAATGAAAAAAGGAGTAACGAGGAGTTGAGAGTCTGAAGTGATTTGATCCACTTGAAGTCATTTCTCTTCAGGTTTTGGGTGATGCTTTAACCTTGTAGATGAGCCGATCGACTTTGCTGTTGGGTTAGCAACAGATTTGTTGCTGTTGGTGTAATTTCATGGTTGTTGCATGAGGTCCAGGAAAAAAGGTGGGGGTAGGGGGTTCCTGCAAGTTGAAATTAAAGAAGCAAATCAGCACATAGTTTGAATGGTGGTGTGGTTCTTGCATAATTTTATGGATCAATATCATTGGTGAAAGAGGTATCATGATAACCCCCTTTTCATAAACAAAAAGCACTTGTCAATCTAAGAATGATACCAAACACTGCTTTAACACCCTAAAAATTATGTTCCACTTACAAACTCAGTTATTAATTTGTGGACCTTCCTGCTAAAAAGCAATGAACGAATGACAGTTATCAGATAGTAGATAGCTAGATGTGATAATGTTTTCCTGGTCTTGGAGCAATTCCACTCTCCTACCTCCACCAGCATAAGAACAGCGGCAGGTTATTCAAATGATCCCAATCAATGCACTGTACCTTATTCAGACAGCATAGATGATTGTATAATACAGATCATCTAAGGAAGTCAGAAACATGTTGCTTGCTGGCTATGCAAGATTGGTGAAGCAGTTTCATACTGCTCTTATTTCTTTATCTTGTTATCCCCTCCAAATGTTCTTAACTTGTCTTTTCCTTACACTGTTTGTATTGCTGCTCTATGCATCGTTTCTACATAGTAATGCTTAAACATGCTTAAATTCTAACAGTTATTGACTTTACTGAACCAGGATGATTTCTTACCGAGAACTGCCACACCCTTGCAAGACATTTTCAAGTCAATTTTTTGGTAAAATGATAAGTTCCTTTGAGTCATCCTTTCATTTCTTTCTTGTTCAACAGCTTAATCTTTAATTCTTTAGAAAAAATTAAAAGACTAATCAGACTTCTAAGAAAGAATTCCTACATTGCTATCCTACTGGTGTATACCCCCCCCCCCCCCTGCAGTCATCTACTTGTCACTTTTTTGTTACTTAAAAAAATTACTTTGGTTATAGTGGTTTTCCAAGCAAAGTGCTAACAATAATATTAGGAATGGCTGCGTTTATTTCTGAGAACAGCAAATTGGTTGTGTTAATTTGGGTTTTACACCTCATGATGGTTTGTGTATTATTATGATAAGACAGGCCTTCTTTGTTTTGGACAGTTTACCATGCTTGCTGTGTCTAAGGTGTATGAGAGATACATGCATACCAGAGGAGAAGATGCTGAAGGACCCAAGACGGCTTTATGCACCTGGTCGCCTTTATCACATTGTTGAGAGGAAGCCCTTCAGGTATCTATATCTGCTTTACAAGTACAATTTTTCTGAATAGAATTGTGAACTTTAAATGGAAACGGGTGCATACTTTTAGTTTTGGTTATTGATAGAGCCTTGGGATCACAATATTATGCAATATTGGGAGAGGAATGATTTGCTAAATATATGGCGAACAACAGTTAGGGAAAGAAATCAGATCTGGTCCTGAGAAGGAGGTTGTTGAATAAAGAATGATTTGCAAAATATTGCAGAATATTTACTACTAAATAAGAGGGATTTGGGGACAGACAGAATATTGCAGAATATTTACTACTCGAATGAGAGAGACTTGGGGACAGGCAGAATATTGCAGAATATTTACTACTGAATGAGAGAGATTTGGGGGAGATTTGGGTTGATTAGGGGTTATAAATAGAGGTAAGATGTGAGTGGTAGTTAAGGATTTTTTATGTGAATGTTTGGGCAGTCGTAGGCTGAGGGGCAGCAATGTGCTGTGGGGGTGACTAGCACCATTGTAACAAGTTTATCATTGTTCTTCGTTATTCTATCAATTAAATTATTTCAGTTTTGCATTCCGATTCGTGGGTTTTTATCAGTTATCCCTTAAGGTATTGCGGGGTTACTTATTATCGATAAAGCAAATTTTTGTGGCTAGGAGTTATGAATGCATTGACATGGGTAGAGACATGCTAAGCGGGTTACTCTTATTTGCTATCCACACAACATCCAAGCCTTGTCCCAACTTAAGGGGATTGCTACATGGATTGAATAAGACACAAATAAGTTCCACGTAATCTTAATATAATTCTTCAACTAAAAATGGTCTTCCATCATAAACAATGTAGTGTTTATGATCCTGGAGAAAACACGTTGGTGCCTATTTACTCCACCTCCTGATATGTGGTCAACCAACATATGTAACCTGAGTTGTAAATGAGTGGGATTTCTTTTGGATGATTCATGGTCCAAAACCTGATACTTGCAAAAACTGTGATCCTGTTGCTGCATGGGCCTGTTTGAAAGAATTTGTAAAAGATAACTATTAAGATCTAGTAGAGAAGGGGATAAACTTCTAGCTCAGTTGCAGGTCTCCACTACCTAGTGGCAGTGATGTAAGTCCAGGAGTTGAGAGAATGGTTCATACCACCTACCCACATTGGCATATAGTAATAGTAGCATTGTTGGCAATAACTGGATCCACTGGGGGGCCCCGCAAGGGAACTAGGTCCAGCAGAGAACATGAGGCTTCCCATCTCTTCCTAGTTCCCGTTGGCATGCATCAACTCCTTTCTTTCTCCCTTATAATCAAGCATTAGTTTTATTATAAGGAAAGGCCAAAGATGCTATACATTTTGTTGCTGGGCAATTTGTATTGATGTCTGAAATAGCGCACTGCATGTGGCTGGGATAAAGCTTAGTGAAATTTGGGGACTACGCATTGTAGGGAAGAGGTCAATGCTAGTATCTGAGCCTCATCTTTTCTCATTTCTAGTTGCCTTTAGCACGTATGAAAGAAATATAGCTTTACAAAGGCAATCTTGTCAATGGTAGGCCTTACTTCCCTGTTGACTAGTGTCAAACTGCTACTCCACAACTTAATGAATTTTCTTTTAGTGGGAGAACTACACTTCCTTTTGTTGCTAATAAATGGAATTTCCCTTGGAGGAAGTGATTATCAATCACATGATGGGTGTCTCTCTTGGGATACTATCAAATGGTGAGTGTGTCACCCTTCAGATAAAATATTGTCTGAACAGATCATTTTATCATTCATTTGGATGATTATATCCACAGACACTGGAAGGGTGACTTATGCATGGATTTGGTTGCAGGATGGGGAGATATCCCCCAGTTGTAAGGACAGCAGTTCCTGTAGATGGGAGATTTGAGCACATTGTTCTCTCTTGCAATCTCACTGCTGACCATGCCATCATTTGGATACATAGAGAAGCTCAAAGGGCTCTGGATGTAAGTCTCTGACCTTTTTCTTTTCCAAGGTGCAACCTTCTATTTGGTGAACACAGATTTGGAACCATTTCTTCTCTACATCTTGATCTTTCTGAAATTCTATGGTGCTTTCTTCATCCTTTCGTTAGCTGATGCAATTAGTCAGTAGCATGCAATATAGAGAATTGGTGATTCCCCCCCCCCCCCCCCAAAACAGGGGTTTAATCAATTATTTTTGTTTAGTATTAGGACAATTTCCAGCTGGACTTCACAGGTTTATCAAAAATCACATTTGCTCCCTGCAGTTTTCAAAATTCAGCTGCAACCCTTGAGATCCAAAAATGCAAACTCATATTTGATCCCCCCAAGTTTTTGAAATTGTTACTGCGCCTCCTGAGATCCAAAAAGTTAACCAGAGCAATCACTCCGTTAAGTTGGGATGCTATCAACAATGACAGGTTGAGTACTTGTACAATCATTCCACGTCAAAAATGTTTTCACAAATACAAATTCCACCCAAAAAAAACAGACATTGGGAGGAGTTAAAAATTTTGAGGGGAAAAACTCCAATGAACACATCTGCGTACAAATTCGAGGAAAATATCCAAGGGAGGAATTAGTTATCAAACAGAATTATGTACCGCAAATGCTTCTGCGAAGTCTTTTAGGTGCTTTTCACCCATTAAAAAAAGTCAAGTCTTTGAGGTATTTACTAGTTTTGGGGTTTCTATTTTAAGGAAGCCATGAATAGTCAGATTTGGTCGGTGCTGAAAATTGAGGAGATGCAGTTTTTTGGATTTTCTTTATTTTGTGAACTCTTGCAGGTTTTGATAGATTAGGTTTTGGTAGAAGAAGAAGATGACATAAAGGAGGAGGGTTATTTTAGTTTTGAAACCGTGGCAGGTTTCTGATATACAAACTGGGGAAGAAGATACAGAATATTCACTGGTTTTCTTTTAAATTAATATAAAAATTTTAAGCAAAAGAGCATTCTGGTAAAAAAGAATTGTAATCTGATGGTTAACATCCCAAGTTGAAGGTGTGGTTGCTTTTCTTAATTCTTTAGTACCTCAAAATATGCTACTGCAACTTAGAAATCCTGAGGGATCAAACCTGATAAATCTCATGAGATCCGGCTCACGGTTGGTGGAAGTATGGAACTAGAGATTTTTTCTTATAAAAACACTATCTCTGTTTCACTGTCCCAATCTAACTCAACTACCGGTACTGTGATGGATTTTGTTTTGGTTTTTGTTTTTTTTTTTTGTTTTTTCTCATCTGTATATATTTTCCCCCCTCTTTAGGGGTAGTGTTTGGCATGCGTTCATGGGAGTTTGGCTTTAAATGACCATCTCCTTCCTCTACTTCTTCTCTTAATCCTCTGTTCCATCTCAAGTGTGTCCTCTAAAGATCTTCTCCACCTATATTCTTCTTCTCTCTTCTCATATTCTCTGTAACTGCATATCCCATATTTGTAGGGAGTGCAATCTTCAAAGATGGTCTATCAAATCCAAATCTCCTTCTTAGATATAGAATTTTTCTTAGCAGGTAGATTTATTTAAGGGGAGATTATTTTATGTATATGAGTCATTAACTGCCAATGTAAGGTTGCTTGATTGGTAAGACCAACATCTCGTAGTAAAGAGGTTGTGTATTCGACTCTTGCTAATAGCATATGTATTGTCCCCATCCCCTAATCCCCTAATATATAAAAAGTGCCATTGTACCATATATGAGTCTTAACCTTTGGTCTCGAGGAGATTCAAACTCTTGACTTCATACTACGTTTTCCTATATGAGTCTTAACCCTTGGTCTCGAGGAGATTTGAACTTTTGACTTCGTGCTATTAGACGTTGATGTTTGCCAATTAAACCAACCCCTTGGGGTCCTAAGTTTTTCTTGTTGTCTCTTAAATATTCGAACTCTTGATTTCATACTATGAGGCGTTGGTGTTTGTCAACTAAACCAACCCTTTGAGGTTCTAAAGTTTTCCTTGTTGTCTCTTAAATCTTTAGCGAACATCCAAGATACAAGCTAATTATTAGTTACCTAGGATTATTGCACTTGCTTTCCTTATCACTCTATCTTCCTTTAATAGAGTTTAGCATTGTCATTTGTTTATAAGATTCTTGTACCTTAAGGCTGCGTTTGTTTGCTGGAATAAAGGAGGGGTGGGAAAAAAATTTAAAAAGCAAAATTTTTCATTAAATCCCAAAAGTGTGGTTTGTTTGATTGGTGGGGGGGGTATGAAAGCTGGAAACAAGTTTCCTTAAATTAAGGTAGTTTGTCTGGTGAGGTGGCATGCCCCATGCCTTTTTTTTTTTTTGTAATTAGAAAGCAAAAAATGCCGAGACATCCCGTTCGCTTCGGCCATGGTGGAAGGCCATCCGACGCCAAATCGAGCCTTCCTGCTAGGAATCGGCTCGGTTAGCCCACCTGAAATAAACCGTACTGCCTTTTTAAAACCCTACAAAATATGTGTGGGAGTGAAAAAGTATAGGAAACAAAAAAGTAGAACCCACATTTAACACTTTTCCACAAAATCCATTATTTCCCTTTCCTTCTCCTCACCCCATTACATGCAAGGCCTATATGTTTTTTTCCCACCCCAGCTTTGCAAACAAACATGGCAGCCTAAGGGTAAATATCATTTACCTCCTCCCTTAGTTGACCAAATGGCCTTAGATGCCTTCTTAGTTGGATAATATTACTTACCTCCTCTTACTTGCCATTGAACATCTCCCTTCTTAACTTTTTCAGTTAAATTCTATTTTTACCGTTGGTTGGTTTTTTTTTTAAACCTACCTTAGTTAAAAATATGTTTTAGTTTAAACCCTAAATTACCCTCAAATGCTCTAGTAGTTAAACCTTTAAATTACCCTCAATCAATATTATTGTTAAAATGCAAAATAACTTTAATCACCTTAGTAGTTAAAATCCTAAATTATCTTCAAAATTCTAACAATAAAAATAATTGAGGATAATTTAGCTTTTAACTATTAAAGGAATTGAGGGTGTTTTGGGGTTTTAACTATTAGAGTAATTGAGGATAATTTGATGTTTAAACTAGTGGTTTGGGTTTTTTTATTTTATTTTTATTTTTACTTTGAAATTAATTAAATAAATGGTGAAAATAGAATTTAATTGAAAAAATTATTAGAATGGAGGTGTTTGTTATTTTTGCTAGATAAGTGATATTATCCAATTAAGAGGAAGTCCAAGTGCCATTTGGTCTACAAGAGGAGGAGGTAAGTGATGTTGAATCCGGATCATCACCCCTGACGGGGAGCACAGAGTTCTCCCCGATGGGTTTACCACCACAAATTCGGTGGGACCCACCGGTAAAAAATAATAAAAAATAAAAAAAAACCCTCCCATCACCCAACCCCTAGGTCCCCCTGTATTTATGGTGGTAAAGCCATCGGGGTGTACAAAGTGCTAGCCCAACGGGTAGCTGATCCGGACTCAGTGATGTTTACCCGAAAATTAATTATCTGCCTTAGTAATTTAATTTGGAGGGAATTTCTTGTACACCTCTTGAATTGAAGACAATACATTTGGTATCCTTGTAATTCTGAAAATTGGTTTCAAAACAAAACCCTGGTCTAAGACATGCAATGCATTCTCCTGAGTTCAGGTAATGATGGAGAAAGATCGGATAATGGAAATTCCTCCAAAACAGAGGATGGAGAGGCAGAAGACTCTAGCCAGAGAGCACAGTGAAGAGCATAAGGCAGCACTAAAGCGAGCAGTAACATTGGCAGTTCCACATGCTTACACAGCTCCCTCTTATGGAACTTTTGACGAACAGGTGTGTGATGTGAGTCCCACAAGCACCATTGTGGAAGCTCCTTCAGAAACATCCAGAAAAGCCAAGAAGAGGGAAAGCTGGGATGAATTGATTGAGCGTCTCTTTGACAAGGATGATTCTGGCCTCACGAGTCTTAAAAAGTCCCACAAACTTGATTCATTGATTCATTAGGAAGTTAAAAAAAAATTTGATTGAGAATTTGTCTGTGTGTAATATTCAATTAATTAATTGATTGATAGTTATTTTTTCAATATCTTGATTTAACTTGATCTCTTTTCTACTGGAAAGTGGTGTTGGGGAATAGATTTAGATAGTAGGAAAAAAAAAGTGTTCTTCATCTGTTCAAACTGCAGCAACTGTACTCTTGCTAGGGTTATGGCATCATCAAAATTACCATATTGCTCGGATGTTTCTTTTTTAACTCAAGTTTGAACTTTAAAAGATTGCCAGTGTCCCTCATTTTTTTTTATCAGATTCCTCAGAATATAAAAACATTTTCGTCCTAGATAATGGAACACGAAATTGACAACACAAAGTAATCTTTTTGTCATATATTTTGGGTTTTATATTTCAAGATAATCTTCTTACTCACGAAATTGACAACACAAATTTACAGGCATCAGAGTTTTGCTAGGAATTTGAGTCTGACAAGTTAACCTTGGTAACCAAGCAAACAAGGTTTCATCTTCATCACAAGCCTAAAGTTGTGATTGGGTATTTTTTTCTCTCTCTTTCTCTTTCTATTTTTTCCATATTCTTGGTGCTTCTTGGACATTTATCTAACATTTTGTTCAGATGAGCAATTCAGAGCCATAGAGCCACTGGAGATGATGGTGATTTCCAAAGAACATATTGCATTCTCCATGTTCGATGAAAGGTTCCTTTGATCCCTCCAGGTGATGTTATCATGTGCTATTGCGCAAAGTAAAGGCGCTTGAATAAAAGCAAAGATGGCAAGTAAAGCTTGCACTTCCAGAAAAAGGTAAGACAAGAAATTTCATGGCGTGTAAAGCTTGCACAGTTGCACTTTCCAGAAAAGGAAAGGCAAGAAATTTCACAGAGGATTTTGAATGGATTGAATGGAATCTTAAAACAATAATTGGTAGCATATTTATGAATCCAGAAGAGGTGCGAATTATTCCATTTATTCGGCTTAAACAGGTTAGTTCGTTTGCAATGCCGAGCAGGATTTGGATTTTGGAGCGTCGCTATGAATACCAATGTGGGAAAACACATCAACAATAGAAAAAGTCCATAATCTTCTTCATTTTTATATAGAAAAGTATATCCCATTACTATACTTACATTATTGGATGTTGGAACACATGAAAATATTCCTGCTTCATCTTTTTTTTATATTTTTTATCAGGGAAAAAGAATGTGAGCAGGTGACATGGTTCATGCGTCTAAATAGAGGACCATACATTTCTTGATTAGACCCTAATGAATGTGACAAGGTGACCTTTTTCGCATGCATGCCGATATAGAGGTTCACACAAATTTCTTGATTAGTATCTTAACTTAACTTTTACGTATCTATGTATCTTAATTTTAAGAACACCTTCGGATGATAATTTATGATTAAGAGAGGAAGATACAACTTAAATGTACGTAAAAGTTATTATTATTATGATAGGGAATCAATTAGGCATCACTATCAATCATGACCAATGTCTATATGAATTTGCCATCCTATTTTTCTATCAATACCTAAACCAAACGTGTACCTATGGGTATGATTGTATAAAATTTCTGTTTTTTTTTTTTGGTTTTTTTTTCATTGATTTTTTTTTCTTCTCCCCTTTTAAAAGGATAGAGAGGTGATGGCATGGAAAAGTTTTTTATTTTGATTTTAAAGAATAATTAAAAGGTTGTGAACTTTTTTGTCTTATTTATTTTTCACCCTTACTAGGTTGCAAGTTTCACCTGCAAATAACAAACCCTCCCCTGCCGACTTTTCCGTCCCCCCTAAATTTTTTACCTTTCCCGTTTCCCCTTATTTAAAACCTGATTACTTCTCCTTTTTTTTTTTTTAAAAAATTTCAAACATTAAAAACCCAGTAACGTGTTTAATTATCAACTATCCTTTTTCTCTTTTTAATTTTACTTGATAGTGTACCTTTTTTTTTTTTTTAATTCTCTTTTATTTTCGTTCCATCATATGGTTTTTTTTAATTGTTTGATAAATTTTTTGGGTTGGGGTTGTAATTTAGGTTTCTAGGTGTTTTATTTCCAACTTATCTTAATTGAGGGTAATTTAGGATTATGTTTGCGGTAATTTGGGGTCTTAGAAATGTTTAGTGGAAAAATGGGGGGGTTTTTTTTTTTTGGGGGTGTGATATCGGGGGGTGTTTATATATATATATATATATATATATATATATATATATATATATATATATATATATATATTTATTTATTTATTTATTTATTTATTTATTTATTTATGGGCTCCACATAATTTGTAGTTGTAAAGCCGTTGAGGGAGCACATAGTGTTCCCAGTCAGGGGAGAAGACCCACACTCTATATATAGGACCACATACATTAATAAACTTCACAACTTTCTATGAGTTGACAAATTTTATCAAGTCAAATTCTCATGCACGTGCTTTTTATATGTATTGAAGTTTTATTTTATTCTATTTTATCACAAGGATTGTAAAGTTTGATCGTCGATTAAGATGAAAGAGATCAGGGTTTTCACGGTGTTGCCTCGTGGGTATCTAGTTGTGTTCATAATTAATTTAATCATAATCCTTTGATGTGACTCACGTTGTAGTTTTTATGGATTTATTTTAAATTTTAAATTTTCATTTTGCGTATGATTAGGTCTTTTCCTAAAAGACACCTAAGTGGCCATTAGGTGTCTCTTATGAAAGGCAAGTTTTAAAGGAGAGACATGTCTTTTGGAAACATATCTAAGTGATGTCCATTACTCTCCTATATAAAGGTGCATAGGAGGGGTTGTTTGTTTAAGGCAAACATTGTTTTAAAATATTTTTTCCTTTAACCCTTGTTGTCAAAATGAATTGGTGAATGTAGTTTTATGGATCCCTTAGTCCATCAATTACGGAGTGCACCGTCTATGATGCAGGGGTTGATTGATTTTAAGAGTGAAAACGCACTTAGAACTCGTGTGCACTATTTGGGGCGTTTAAATACCTTAAAGAAAGTTTCGGTTACCACCGGCACATCTCAACTCCGCCAGATCTTGTTCGTGTATAACCAGACAGATGTGCACAAAAAGATCGTTCATCCCATTTAAAACAAGATAAGCTCTTGTAATTGGGCAATACGGTATAGGGACAGCCAGCCTGGCCCATATAGAACCCCAACTGTGGTGTTGGCCCATAAATCCTCAGTAAAGTGCTTCTTACTCACCAAATTCACAAGATAAAATTTGAGTCTGGCAACTTAACCTTGGTAACCAAGCAAACAAGTTTTCATCTTCATCACAAGCCCAAAATTGTGATCGGGTGTTCTTTTTGGTTTAGTTATTCTGGTTGATTTTTCCAGATACATCTAATAGTTTTGAGTTTACTTCCCCACCTTATAGCGCGTAGACCTGTAAATGGATAGTCAAAATATGCCTCTAAATACACATTCGTATTCGTTTAAAGGTGTCCGTATCCGAAAACTTTCTAACTAGAAAATATTTGTATCCGTCTGATAAGCAACCATATTCGAATTCAGATAATTGCTCATCGGATAGGATCATACCTGGATATAGTTAAAGTATTCAACATTTTTTTCTCTAAAAATTGATGATAATCAGATTTGGAAACCAATAATCGGTAACTGGATAATCAGAAATTGGAAATTATCCTGTTAGAGTAAAGCATTAAACATTCTTTCTCTTAAAAATGGCTGATACTCAAAAACTGCTTAGCAACATTTGGACAGGTGGCTAATGTTGGGGTAAACTAGAAAAGTTTGGGTAGAGCCGGATCTAAGTGTTGGCTAGGCAAGTGTCTTGTACTAAGATGAGTAGTTATGAACCCGTAGACCATCCCCATGGGGGTGGTGAAGGAAGGGCCCCAATTGGTAGAAAAAACCCACAACCCTTTGGGGTTATCCTGCGCTTGGAAGAAGAAGTAGAAAAAGCCGATACTCAGATTCGAAAATCGGTAATCGGTAATTAGAAATAAAAAAAAAAAAAATGACAATCACCAATCAATAATCGGATAGCTTATTGGATCGGATTATTATTAAATATTCGATAAAGTTTCAGATTTGAATTCGGATGCCATCTCTAAATTTCTGCTCTATTCAAATTCGGATTTGGATTCGAGCGGTGTTTGAGCTGAATCATCCGATTCTGGATTTTTCGGAGGAGAGGGGGTGGAATTTTGGGAAAAGATATGGGTGAAGGGAGAAGCTCCTCACCCATCTGGTTGGATCACTTAAGGGATCTAGTTCAACTAAGTTTCTAAGAAATTTAGTGGAGATTCTGAAATTAGAGATTCAATTTTTAAGTTTGAATTTGATTTGGAAAAGAATATTGGTCAAAAAGGGATACAGTACATTCACAAATCACGCCACCAATAATAGGATGATCCTCTTGGATAAATTATAACTTGAATGAAAGAGAAATCTCTAGATAATTTACCCATATGATGATATTTTGGCCCATTAATTATTAAAATTTGAATAAATAAAGAAAAAAAAGTTAACAGTGGTTTTTTTTATATTTTGAAAAAAAAATGGATTGTTGGCAGTTTTATATATTGTCACTTTAGTGAACAATCCCGAATTGAGGCCCGACTTAAGTGGGCGCCATAAAAAACTCTTAATAAAATGAGCTTTCGAGCAATCATAAGTGAGATGCCGAAAACATGGATTAAGCCAATTGCTTTTCTATATACAATGGATTTTAGACGAGGCAATAACCCTAACATGTAATTCACTTTTATCCAAAAGAAGTAATTTGATGGCTACTTAGGTGATGAATGAAAGAATTCCGATGACCTCTCTGTCGAGACTACACATCCTGTGTGGGGCCCATATGAAATTTATTAATGATGTTTTTATTATATTCAAACTGGACCCTACATAGAATATGTGATTCAAAAAAATTAGGGGAGCACTGTATGGTGAAGTGATCTTAAACTTAGATTGAAAACTCTTGTGGTGTATAGGTCACTAGTCTACCAAACTACTATACTATGAAAAGCAATTTTGGCAAACATATCAAAAATTGCAAGAACCTAAACTTTCCATATTCTTCTTCATTTATATATGGAAAAGTATATCCAGTTACTATACTTGCATTATTAGATGTTGAAATACATAGAAATATTCCTTCTTCAGCTTTTCTTCTGATAAATCCTTTATTTCTTATTTGGGAAAAAGAATGTGAGCAGGTGACACAGTTCATGTGTTTACATATGGGACCACTCTTATAATGAATTCAATATTTATTAACTAAAAGCATGTAAGAAGGTGACATTTTTCATATGCACGCCGTCATCGAGGGTCACACAAACTTCTTATGGTTTTAAAAAATCATGAAAATTTTTAGTCCCATCCCTTGAATTGCTCTAAAAATTCATGTAATCATTTCTAGAGTTATTCAATTTATCAGTCAAACCCTTTATTATTATTAACACGGTTAGTTCATTAGCTTTTTTATATGTATATTTTTAATATTATCTCCATATCTTAACTTTAAAACACAATTCGTGAAACGTATCTTTTAAATATTTTATAAAATAATTTATGAATGAAGGAGGAAGATATCGCAAGCCTAAAAACCGGCAAAAAAAATTAGTATTTTTGTATAAATTTTTGGTTTTTAACTTATTTTCATTAATTTTCCCCCTCTTTCATGGGGTTTGGGAGGAGATTGCGAGGAACAAATCTTTATTTTTGTTTGAAAAAAAAAAATTATAGGTTGCAAAGTTTTTGTCTTTATCTTTGTTTTTTTCTTTGTCCCCTTCTCTAACGAAACCTATCACATATTTGGTTGAGTTGAGATCTTTCATCTTTCTACTGTATATTTAAGAAGGTAATCTATCTCTAGTCTATCTTATTAGTGTTTAGAATTGTGCCCTTCTCTTAAATGTTTATATACACAGGGAGCACAATTCCCTACTTGTAGGAGTAAAAAATTAAGATTCTAACTAAGTTCGATTAAATGAAAAAACAAAATGACTAATTTGTATGCTTATAAATAGGACCACACACATTAATAAACTTCATTACTTTATATGAACTAATAAATTTTATCAAGTCAAATTCTCATGATCATGCATTCTTATATGTAGTGAAGTTTTCTTTTTTATTTACTTCTTTGTTTAATATATATGTTGTGAGATGAACATATGGAATAATGAACAAAAGAGGGGATAGTGATCTCGTGATCTCTCATGAAAGGACAAGCTAGGTTCCCTCCACTGTGGTATGTGGAGAGGACAGACAACACATGCCTACATAGTACTCTTCGAATTTACTTTAAGTCATATGCGCATTAATTGTACATGACAGTCAAACAAAATTTTAGATTGTCAGATCCGAAATTTCAGTCGAGTTTTGATCAGACGGACTTAAAAATATCACATGACGGTCTTGTGTATTTAATCCGCAGGACTGAAGCAAGATCCAGTAATCTTGAGGAATTATCTTTGGTTTCATGACCTTCATCACTATTAATTAAAAAAAAAACAAAATTTATTATTTATTTCTTCAGCAAAGATTCCAGACTTCTGTGCAGATTATTCAGAGTTCATTTTGTCTTTTTTTTTTGTTAGTTTTAGCATGAATATGGAAATGTGCAGAGAACCAGGTAAAATTGTCTCTTCTTTGGAGTAATAATTATATCTTCTCATGTTATGTATGATGGTACTTTCATCTTCTGATCAAGTGGTTGGATGGTGCATATGAAAGTTTTATTGGTTACCCAAAAAAAAAATTTTAATTTTCTTTGGATCCATTTACTTTTGATTTTAACAAATTAAAATTTACCTGTAAAATATATTATTATTAAAATATAATATAAAATATGTTTTTTTTCCTAATTGGTAATTTTTTGTACATGGGATAACTATTTTATATAAATCGAGTTTAGCCGTGGAGAACTCTTGGATCTTATATTACAAGACATTGATCTTTGTTAGTGGGGCCAAACCCACATATCTTCAAGTCTAAATTTGAATTTTCAATGGGATTGATTATTGATATAATATTTTGGAAATAAATTCCAATGGAATTGATTATCTTGTTTTGAAGCAAGAAGTCGCGACAGTAGTTAAAGAGTTTTGTTTTTCTAGTTTGGCTTTCTTTTTGAGTGTCACGCTGTATGTTGCCGCAAGAGAAGAAAAAACAAGAGAACAAAAAGAAGCAATAAGACTTCGGTTGCCCAAAGTCACTCATCTACTACAACTTAAGTTCTACTCTTTTGATTTTTTAGTGGAATTGAGATTTATTCAAAACAATGAAACTTTGATTTAATTTCTTGTGAAATAACTCAAATGCTGTATTGGAAGATTTTTTTCTTTTTCTTCTTGGTGCATAAATTTCTCATATTTCAAGCAGCTAAATAAAACCACAGAAGACTAAAACTTTCAGGCTTGACTTCAGTGTTGCATAATTAATGCGCAGCCCTATGCTACGAACTATCGAAATCTCGACCGTCCGTTTCTCAAAAGTGTGAAAACACATTTTTCAAAAGTGAACGGTTGAAACCTCGCTGCAGGTTCTGTGTATCAAGTACTGCACATTAATTACACAGCATCCAAATAATTTCGAAGACTTTCTGACATTTGAATTGTTTAGAGTAAAATCATGAGTTGCCGTAATGATGTTAACAACAAAACAAGGATTGGAGAAACTAGTGAAATTTTGAACAGCTTCCTTACATCACTAACAACAATAACAACAAAATAGGGATTAGAAAAATTAATCAAATGAAGCTTAACTTCTTCTACCAAGAAAGAAGAAAAGAAAAAAAGAAAGAAAAAAAAAAATGAAAGAAACCCTAACGAGTAACGACTGACATGGTTTTCAACACCTTTTAGGTCACATGCTATCATGCTCGAGTTGAGTGCACAATTACTTAAAATTGTCCTTTGTTGCAATAAACTTTACAAGTTTACATATCAAAGAATTTTTTTTACGTACTCCAATAACATCAAAGGCCACAAGTCATATTAATAAATCAAAGTGACAAGCACATGAAACCAAACGTGTCACGTGCTAAGGTTTGATTTTATATGAAAAGTTAGGTAAGGTTTGATTTATATTAAGGATGTAAGGACAAATCTCAAGGGGCCATAAAAGTTTATGGCTTTTTTTGTTTTCGTCTGTATCATTACATTTCTCCATTTATTTATTTTGGGTTTCGATTGGTTGTTTGTTTGATATATTTGTTTGGTTATTTGAAAATTTTGTCAATTTATAATATTTAATCATCATTATCAAAAAAAATATATATTTAATTATCAAAAGTCAACAAGGCTCAATTCCATCATAAATTTTCAAAATCGCATTATAAATGAGAGAGAAATAAAGGTCAAGTGAAAACAAATCTGATCCCATCAGGCAGGCAAGTCTTCTTAATTGTTATTTGTTGATATATGTAAAGATTGTCGGCATGTTTATGATACAAGTAGCAATCTTTTATATAGAGACAGCAAGATTAAAGAGGTTTTAGATGAACTTAGATCACCTTCTATTTCTTTGATGAGGGCGTGTTGATTAGGAAATAATCTCCATTTTGCAAGACTTTTTTTAGTGACAACGAGGGATCCCCCAATTTCTTTTTGTTATTGTTGACAAACTGACTATTCGTTTGTGTTCATTTCAATTTTGGTGGGAGTGTTAATCTTGGTTGACATGAATTAAATGGGTCATTGAAGTAAGCAACGGTAATTAATATGTATGTGTATGCAGAGTCTACAAACTGTAGGAGAGGCGCAAATGTAGCGAGAAAATGGGAAGAACAAAACTCTAGAAATTTACACCAATTTTATCCACAATTAAAATTCAGCAAGGCTGAAATAGGTTTCTTGAAGGTTTTCTAGGGGTGGAGAAAGCCTGGAATCTTTCACTTTTGCAGGCTTAGCAAAGAGAAAGATGAAAACGAAGAAGACAGGTCATCAACTCGGATTTTTGGGTTTGTGGGTTCAGTCCGGATAAATATAATTTTTTTTAATCTTAACTGTTGAATCAATATAATCCACATGGCACACTTAGAGAGCTCATTGAGCACTTCTTGGGAGATATTCTTCCTAAACACGAGCAAACCCACAAATTTGAGTGGAGTTCGTGTAAGACCCAAGCCACTGAGGGTCTAACCCTTTTCTTTTATGTTAATAATCAAATGTGGGTTCTACACCAAGTCTGCAGTGATTTTAACCATTTTATTTCATATTATTATACAAATGTGGGTTCCCCTCTTTTGTTCTTATCCTAGGTTTTGTTGTATGACAATCTTAAATGTATAACACTCCAATTAAAATGGATATAGATTAAAGAGTTTTAACACTTTACGCTGTATTTGTTTTTGCTTGCTAAAATAAAGGTGAGGTTATAAAACATTTGAAAAAACAAAATTTTTCATTAAATCTCAAAAGTATGGTTTGTTTGGTTGATGGGATAGAAAATCTGGAGACAAGTTCCTTAATTTTAGAAAGCTTGTCTAGTAAAGTTTGCAGCTAACTTTTTCACTTCATGTTTTTTCAAAACCCTACAAAATATTAAAAAAATGATAATAAATAAAACTCATATTTAACATTTTTCTACAAATTTTTTTCCCTCCTTATCTCTCGCCCCAATTACATACACATGAGGCTCATATATGTTTTTTTTCACTATCATTTTCCCACCTCTCCTTTGCAACAAACCAAACGCAAGCTAATTAGGGAATATCCGACATCGAATTTTTTTTAAAATTGAATTAAAAAAAGTTGATCCCTTGTCTCCCAACCTAATTTGTACGTCGGCTATTATAAAATAAAGCCTAGCTAGGAGAAGCTAGCTTTAATCGAGGCAGCAACGTGAGCTTGCTAAGGTTTTAATTTATTTATTTACACATCAAATATTCTATAAAATTATGTACAAGTTGACTACAAGAATGACAAGAGCAAAACCATCTTCTCATTAAAATGAAAATGACATGTTTTAATATATATATTTTTTTATTTTTTTTGGGTAGAAATGTATGTAGATGTCTCATGACATGAATGAGTTAATTTACATAGTATTTGAATAGTATTTGAATAAGGACAATACAATGGCGGCTATGATGAAAAAGATGGATCTGGCAAAGGAAAGAAAGGATGGTGCACCACCCAGTGTTGGCATTCATTGGCAAAATAACAAAAAACGAAAACCAAGAAAATTTAATTTATGACTTAGAGAACAGATAAAATACTAGATTACTAGATTCATATATATCCAATGGCATTTACAAAAGATTGATTCACCATTGAATTTTCATTGAAAAAAAGATGTCTTCTTATGGAAGTACTGAGGTTTGCAGGTTTTGTTCCTCTATTCATATAGGTCTGTGTTCCACTCATATTTTTCTATCAATATTATTAATAGTATTGAGAATAGATCAACTTCTGAATGTTAGTACAATATGCCAAAGATGAGACATTTAGTGAGATATACGTTAGGCCCACCACCATCATGTTGTAGATAAAATATATCAACCACTTGCACAATAGAGTAGCTAATTACAAGACATCCTAAGCACTGGCAAGCGATCTGGCTCGTTTTGGTTACTTTGCAATACTTTCGAATATTGTATAGCATCGAGGAATTCTTTCAGCGTCAGATTTGGTCCAGTGGAGAATGCCCTATCTGTGTATGTGGTGGGGTGTGTTCATCCATAGTGGATCCCTCTGTGTCTTTTGAAAGAAATTCCACATTACTGTCTTATTTCAGCAATCTTGGAGCGCGACCTTAGATAGTTGACTCTGCTTGCATCTGTGTTTACTTTTGACATTATTTCACCTCGATAGATAACAAAGGAAGTTCATCTACTTGATTGTACTTTGACGTCTTTTGCATCATGAAAGCTCTACGTCTAAATTGTCGAGATATTGGTCATCCTTCAACACGTAAGGAGCTGCATGCTTTAATCAGACGACATCACCCTAGTTTGATTTTTATTTCGGAATTAAAATAAAAAAGTGTTTGTATCTTTGTTTTCATCACTTCATCCTCACACCGCCACATAACCACGCCGGAAGTATAGCCCTTTTCTAGAACAACAGGGTTCTAGTGGATGTTATTTAGAAATCAAACTGGTGCATTCACGTACAAGTTTCCTTTGAAGCAATTGACACAACTATGAATCTGAGATCTATAGCTTCTTGCCAAAATATGTGGTTCATCCAAAGAAAGACATGAATCTGAATCCTCTCCTTGGAGGAGTTCTCCAGACTACAATGGTGCTCAGTAAATTATAAAATTCAGCCATGTAAAATTTTTATAATTTAAGAGATCTAGCAAATTCAATAAATACCATTAGATTGAAATATTATACATAATTATATCCTATATTCATTGGGCATTCATTAAATGATTCACTCCAAAAGAGAAGCCAAATAAAAAAAAGACATACAAGGATATAGATGCATCCATCATCTTTATTTTGTGAATTCTGGTCTTATTCTCATGATGTCTGCTCTATCCTGTCCCTAAAAAGAAAAGAAAAGTGGGTTTTTGGCTGTTCAATAGCCAACCAAAGTTGAAACTAAGGTTCTCTCATTGAAATGGCAAATGGAAAGTGGTTAGTTTTCATTTTTCAGACTCCTGAGCTTGACTATATGTAATACATATGTGAAGTTGTGAACTCCACTCCCTTTTTTTCTCAACACAGAAGCCTCACGGGAAGTGTTTTTTTCCTTTTCTTTTATGAATGAAACTACCAAGTATAATTCATATCAATGTCAGTAATATGATTGATGCAGATAGATATCAATATCGATGGTGACCAATACCTTATAGATGAATGAACCAAAATGAAAAAGAGAAAGGAATTTTATTCAAAGAAGATTAGTTTTAGGAGCAAATCTCTGAATGTAGACTTTTTTATGATGGTTATGTGATGAATTAAGTAACACGGCCAGTGACATTTCACACCCAAAACCAGAAAACAAGTTTTAGACCAAACTCCATTAATGTGGTAATGGTAGTCTCATTAATAGTTTAATAAATGCAAATGTTTGGCATGTTTGATGTATGGTGACATTTCACATTTTCGTCCTTAGTGTCTTGCCTCACTCATAATGGTATAACAAATAAAATGTTGGCAACCATAGACCTTGTTTTATTTATTTATTTACTCAAATGGTCCTTTTAAGAACCTAACTCTCTGACTATAAAAAGAAAAACAATCCTTCCAAGAAAGGAGATCAAACACTTAAATGATAATGTATTTTACCCCATGATTATTTTATATGGTACCATTTACTGTATCTCATTAGTGTGCTTTTTTATATGATTTGTTTAAAGATCTTTGGTCTATTTTTCAAGTGCGATCTTTTAAATCATTTGTATCTGCCACTCAAGTAGTTCGATTGGTGTCATTTCAGGGGTGGAGTCAGGATTTGACATTATGGAGGCATAATGACATTTCTATCTATTGTTTTTATCCTTAAAATTTTCTCCAATAAGATAGAGAATCTTTGAAATAGAAAATGGGAAGGGGTGAAATTGAGAATTTTTTATTTTCAGATCAAGATGGAGGTTTGGACCCAAAACTTTTTTGATACTACTATCTCTATATAAGAAACTGTGACCACTATATCACAAAGATTTGGATCTAAGACTTTCTTCATACTGCCACCACTATACTGGAAGTTTGGATGTGTTTTTAGCATAATCATGGCAACTTCATAGGTAGAGACATTAAGTTCAAGCGAGGTCTTGCATTTGAACCTCTGTCCTTTAACACCTTCTCCCCTCTCTTTCTATCCCATTTGCCTAGGATTCCAAATCCTCTCCACCTAATCTGGCCGTGCCCCCATCCTCCCCTTCTCACAAAGGGCTAATATGGGTAAGTTTAAGTCTTATGTCAAAGGGGGAGAACGGAATGTTGAACTTGAATGATGTGCATTAAATGCACAACAAATACTGTTTACGGTCAAGATTGAAATCCGATCTCGATCATCCATTTTGCTTTCTACCCACTTATAAAACGGACAGTCGAGATTTGAATCTCCCCGTAAGCAGCACTGAAGTAAAACCCGATAATAGGGGCATAAAAAATTGGGTGGAAAGGATGTTCACACCAGCACCTATACGCCCAAGTGCTTGTGACGGGTCTGAATGTTTGGGGGGGAAAATACAGTTACATCCAGAAAATTGGGAATGAATCATTTTGGAACGAAGCAAAAAGTAAAAACCATACAAATTGGTAAAATAATACACAATGGCTTTCTCTTTCGAGTCTAGATCTTCTTTGTCTCTGGCGTATTAATTTTCTTCATCTTTCTCTTTCTTTCTTTATTGTACTATTTTCTGTATTGTTGTATTTTTCTTCTTTCAGCGACGAATAATCCAACAATAAAAGTTGTAACTATCTGTAAATAAATGCATTGAAACCAGAACAAACAAGCCCCTCCCAGCGCTTGAGGTTCAATCATCAAGAGTGCCGTGACAACACTGCCAGTCTGCCATCTTTCAGTTTATAATGCTCATGTGACCACTAGGGACTAATTCTGAAGCTTGAAAACAGTACCCTTCTGCAACTTTTCTTCTTTGCTTTTTCTCCGATACTAATCTTGGAGACTCAACTTACAGTGAATCAACTTATAAGATTGCACTATAGCTGCCTTTTTAGCCTCCTTTTTCATGTTTTTCTGTTGGGCTAATTGTTTTTTTCCTCCACACAATTCTTCTTTGAGGGCTTTTCGTTCTCCAAATTCCAAGCATCGTGTTAAAAATATTCCTCTTTCTCCCTGCTTTTAAAATTCAACCCCTTATCCTAAGTTTCTTTGTGGGGTTTCAGTCTTAAGAACAAGACGAAGTGCTCTCTCTCAGTTCACTCTCCCTTTGGAATCTTTTACTGAAAGAAAGCATATTTGATTTTAAGCTCTGTCCTGAAAGATTGGTCTTGTCTCAACCCTTTAGAACCATTTGAGTTGGGTTGATTCTATTGGTCCTGGAATAATACACAACCACTTCTCAGAGAGTGGGTCTATTTGAATTGTTTTTTTCCTTCTCAGATCCATGTGTTGGAATGATTTTTCAATTTTTTGAAGCCAAAGAAGAATTTTACAATCTTTATGTGTTGGGGTTGGTCTATGTGAGCTTCCAAACGAGAATGGGTTGCTGTAACTATGGAAATGCTAGCTTTTCCAAGCTCTCAGCACAATAAAGAGGTGTGAAAAACCTATTCATTTCTGGGTTTTTCAGCCACATTTGGACTTAGACCTTCCTTTTGGTTCCGCTCTTGGCTCTTGAGTAGGAATGGCAAGAGCAAATTCGAAGAAGACGATTATCCATATCCTCTCTCCGAGATAAAAAAAATTCTCATTCTTATCCTTTCAATTTGTAAAAAGCTGCTTTTTTGGCTGACACACTCCAAACCAGAACATGGAGCCACTTCCCTTTTTCTACTATCAGTGTGTCTAGCTTAAGAGCTTCTTCGATTTTGCTGAACACGATTCGGGCTACTTTTTCCCATGATTTCAACCGCTTTTTACCACTCATCCTGTTATTTACTGGTAGACTGAAAACCCACTTGTGCTACGGCAGACTCGAGAGAAATCTCACTGTTGACCAATCTTTCTAATGGTGTATTATTATCAAACCTAGTTTACAGATCTGTCTGGGATCTCTTTGTGAGGTTGTGAATCACAGAATAGAGAACCCGCCTCGCAGAACTGCTTTTTTTTTTTTTGGAGAGGGGTCTTTTTTTCTCCCTTGAGTTGGGAGATTCCGCCATCTTTCAGTGGGCTTCAGTGTTATGTGCTGGGCGATGGCCAATGGTCTCCAAAACCAGGAAGGAGTACCAGAAAATCACCTGAGAAAGCAGCTAGCTTTTGCTGTTAGGAGCATCCAATGGAGCTATGCAATTTTCTGGTCCATCAAAAGTGGAGGGTATAAAATTTTCTGGCTTATTATCTTTTCCTTTTCTCCTCTTATCTTTCAGTTAGAATCCCCTCCTTTTGCTCTGCCTTCTTAGTTTTGTGCAACTGGCTTTGCTTATCACTTAGAGAATTGACGTAATGGGTAGTACCTGTGTTGGTCTTGATGAAAATGTTGGTCAAACGAGTGAATGTTAAAAATTATTTTCTTCTTTTTCTCTTCTTCTAGATTAATAAGCCTCATATTTCACCGAGTTACTTTGGATTTTATCCCTTAAAAGTTGTTGAACTTTTGTAGAAGTGGTTCTTTTAAAACTGATGATGTTTATACAACTTCTTGTATGTTTCTGAATAAGGTCTTCTTAGTCTTCTCTAGGCGACATTTAGTGCGAGTAAACTTTCCCTGCATAATTGGATTGCAATCTTTGTTTAGTTGTGGCTTCAGTTTGGACTTTGAAAGTGATGGCTTCAGTTTTTCCTTTTTTGGGTTACTGATGGTTTTGTGTTGCTCGAATGGTTTCTCTATTTTACTCAAAGCTTCAATACTTCTTAGTACTTGGATTCTTTTTTTCAAGCCTCAAATTATCTTTGCCAAGTATTATTGACACAAAAAGGGGTGGATTTTATTTTCTTGTGAAAGATGCAAAATCCTTCCAAAATCCTTCTCTTAGTTTGCATATTTCCTTGTTTCACCTTCTAGCATTCTCCTACATTGTTTTTAATTTATTTTCATGTACTATTATTATGATGATGTTTGTGACACATTTCTGAGGTGTGAGCTTCTGATCCATTAACCTCTTTTACATGCGGTTTGAATGTGGTTATTTTAGGGTGTTGGAATGGAGAGATGGGTACTATAACGGAGACATAAAGACCAGGAAAACAATGCAACCCATGGAGTTTATTGCTGATCAAATGGGTTTGCAAAGGAGTGAGCAGTTAAGAGAACTATATGAGTCTCTGTCAGCAGGTGATGCCAACCCACAATCTAGGAGGCCTTCAGCAGCACTGTCTCCTGAAGATCTCACAGATGCAGAGTGGTATTACTTGGTTTGCATGTCCTTCAAATTTGACCATGGACAAGGGTAATTTTCTCCCCTCCATGCCCCTGAATTTGGCTTTAATTTAATTCTTCTTTTTGTTCTGACCTTAGCTTTAAACTAATCAGTTTATATTAACTTTCAGTTTTAATAATCTACATGTATTTAATGGGACTATTGAAACTGCAAACAAAATAAGAGTAATTCCATCTTTACTTTCTTCTTCACTTGTGTATCAATCCTGATGCTGCAAAATCAGAATCAGTTTTGGAATCAGAACTGGGCTAATGACTCTAATGGGTACAGTTGCACCCATGAGAGATCATCTTAGATTTACATGAAAACTTTATGCTATTGGAGTAATAATTATATTGCTTTCTCCTTGCTCATGCCCAGGTTGCCTGCAAGAGCGTTGGAAAGTGGTCACACCATTTGGCTGTGTCGAGCCCCTGATGCAGATGGCAAAATATTTGAACGTTCTCTGCTAGCTAAGGTTGTTATTCTGTGCTTATAACTTTAATCTTATGCAAATCTTCTCTTAAGATTACAAAGGCAGCCAAGCTAACTCTAATTTTCCATTTTCTTGTTTTTATTCAATACTTGATGACTGTCCATGAACCTTTCACCATCCTTAGAGCGCATCTATCCAGGTATTATGGCCTTCTTTTCTTTTGCATTCATTTATGATTCAAACTTTTTCAGCACGGGGATGCCATCTTCTTGGAGGATGATCCCAAATTGGCCAGATCATAGTGGAAATAGGATTGGGGAAATAGCTTTATGGGTTGGTTTAGTCACTGTTTTTCCAATACTCCATTCAGTAGCTTCCAGTTGAAAATTACATAACTGACTTCTGTTAATTGACTTGCAGACTGTAGTATGCTTCCCATTTTTAGGTGGCGTGGTTGAGCTGGGTGTGACTGATCTGGTAATTTTACTTACAAGATTTTCCACTTCTGTTTGGTCAGCATTCTTGAGATTCATTATATTCTATTGTATATGTAATCTTTTAGGTGTCAGAGGACCCTAGGCTCATCGAACAAGTTAAAACTTGCTGCTTGGAGTATCCAAGACCCAATTGCATTGAGCCATCAGCCAGCCCTCAAAATGAAGACAATGAGGAAGACCCTCTAATTGTCAGTGTTGGCCATGAGAAAGTTGATTCCATGGTTTTGGAGCCAGCAACCGAATTTGAGCCGAAACAAGAGAGTGAAGCCCCTGGAATATTACCTCCATCATTTATTCCTCAAGAAGAAATCAAGTTGCCCCATGATGGGGTTGAGGCATTTAATGCAAATATCCGTGAAGATTTAGAAGCAGGATCTCCCCTGGACAGCTCAAATGGATGCGGAGCTCCACAGCTCACTGAAGATTCCTTCATGCTGGATGGCGTTAATGGCGGAGCTTCACAAGTCCAGAGTTGGCAGTTCTTGGATGATGACTTCAGCACCCGCATGATTGGTTCCATGCATTCTAGTGATTGTATATCCCAAACGCTTGCAAATCCTCTGAATGTTGTCTCTTCTCCCAAGGGTGAGAAAATAGATAATATTCATTTTCAAGAACTCCAAGAATGCAATGGCACTAAACTAAACTCACTGGACCTTGGAACTGATGACTTGCACTACTCAAGGACTCTTTCTGCCATTTTTAAGAACCCACGCAGTTTGATTGTAGATCCACACATTTGCAGCAGTGACAATCACAAATCTAGCTTTATAAATTGGAGAGAAGGGCCGGTGGCTCCTCTGAAAACACAGATTGGCACACCACAGAAAATATTAAAGAAAATGCTGTTTGAAGTAGCGTGGATGCATGGTGATCCGGCACAAAAGATTAGCCATGAGCTATGGATGGTAGAAGAGGATGGTATTGGTGCAAACCATGTACTGTCTGAGAGGAGGAGAAGGGAGAAACTGAAGGAAAAATTTCATATCCTAAAGAACCTAGTTGTTCCTGTTGGCAAGGTACTTGAACTGACATTCATATGAAGCTTCTGTTAAAAACATATCAATTGTGAGAAATTTAATTTGCTTGTGTGGCTCCTCTTGCAGGGTGACAGAGCATCTATCCTAGATGACACAATAGAGTATCTGAAAGAGCTTGAAAGAAGGGTGGAAGAGTTGGAATCATGCAGGGAGTTGGTAGAATATGAAGCAACAGCAAGAAGGAAGCACCCAGATGTAGTAGAGAGGACATCTGACAACTATGGCGACACAGATATTGCAAATGACAGAAAAGCTGCAATCAACAAGAGGAAGGCTGCAGACATTGACATGTGCGAGCAAGAGCTTGATTGGGCTTCATCAAAAGATGGTTTAGCAGCCAATCTCACGGTTGTCATGGATGAAAAGGAGGTTCTGATCGAGATGAGATGTCCTTCGAGGGAGTGTTTGTTGCTTGATATAGTAGATGCCCTAAACAACCTCAATTTAGATGCTTACACAGTTCAATCTTCCACTCTTGATGGCATTCTCATTCTGACCATTAAATCAAAGGTTTGGTCTTTGGATTACTTAAATAAGAAGTCTTTAGAGTATTTTCAGAACTTTGTTTTTTTCCTTGTTCATAAAATGTTTTGACTGCTACAGAATTTTGATGCAGTTTAAAGGAGTGGCAGTTGCTTCTGCAGGGATGATTAAGCAAGCTCTTCAGAGAGTCATGGGTACATGTTGAATTTTATGTGGCTTTTAAAGAGGCTAAAATTGTTGAGGGATACATGCAGTGCAGTGCTGTGCAGTCAAAAGTTGATTAAATTTGCTTCTTGAGTAATCATGTAATATGATTAGCAGTAGGGGTACTGTTAACTTAGCTTGGACAGTTGAACTCTCTCAGAACTCCAGCACTGGCATTTTGATTGAATCCAAACTACCCATTTGACAAGAGGAAGGTGAAGCTGATTTGGTTGTTTGGGTTTTGTATTTTGAGAATTTTCCTGGGAAAGTGCTGTAGCTTCCATTTCTTGCTGATAAGATACATTTATGTAGAATTTAGAGAGCAATCTCTCTCACTCTCCCTCTCCCTTGGCGATTTGATTTTTCATGTCCAGACTCCAGTCTTTATCCATGGGTGTGAATTACAATGGGGGCAACAAATGTAGGAAAAAAGGATTTCTCTCTTTTTGGTTCAAATTCCATCAAATGACTTCAAAGGGGTTTCCCACTGCTGGTAGAATGCATGGTCCTACTAGGTAGACCTTGTGATGAATTTTTGAACCATTCTTGTATGGCCTTGACCATTCTGATCTGCCCCTAGCTCTCCTGCTTTAGTTATATTCATGGAATTAAATTATGATCCCATTTCGTGAAAGGAATAAATTTTGCCACTGTTGCTGCTTTTGTATTTCTTCCCACCAAACTAGTGTCAACTCTTGCATGACTTGGCCAAAAACTGGTGTTAACGAAGCCAAAAATGCTCTTGGAAGCGCTGATGTCTAATGTGTTCCCTCGAGATATACTGATGGAAGCCTTTCCTTGCAATTAGGGGTTTCAAACTTCAAATTGAAAACAAACTTTGTAGATGTGTGGATTACAGACTTCCTCAACCCATCGTAGCAAAAGCCTTATGCCGGGAGTACAATTACATGAATCTCAGCCAGTTATTTTGGACTTTAAAATTTGAAATCAAGCTTTAAATTTCAGCTTGTTATTTAGCATAAAAAGTGCATTGTTGTGCACAGCCAAAGATTTTCTTCCTGCAATATATTGGGTGGGTGGAAGCATAATCTTTTCATTCTTGAAAAAAGAAACAATGAGATGCTGGGTTTCATTAAGTGCTTAAAGGGTTATTTACACACACAAGATGCAGTTATAACTGGAGTAAGCCAGTCCATGAAACGACAATTGGTTTCACAAAATGATTTTTCATTGGATTTTACACTTACTTCCAACTCTTCTGGTTCTCACATACAATTATTTGGGGAAGAACATGATGATTGGAATGAAATTTTTTATCATCAGCCATATTCAATTTCATCATACAGGTTTGGGCTAAAATGATGTGAAAAATTTCAATCACTTGATATGCAACCTGTCAAATTTCACCACGTAGGTCGCAGCAGCCTAACATGATACAATTTCATCCACATGCACCATCATTTACATCCATGCATGACTACAATACTCTGATCACAGGTCCCCACAACTGTGCTATTTCCAATTTCGTTTTAAAAATTAACAGGTCAGCAAAGATCTAATTCTCTACCTCTCGACAAACTTTTAGCCTATCTATCAAATGGCAAATTTTTGGACAAGCCAGTTAGGACAAGCTTACTTAGCATGCAAATAAGGAACAAAGCCACTCAATTATTACATGGAAATTAGAAGATCAATCTATCATAACAAATCAACTCTTCATTAGAATAAGTTTACACTATCATCAATCTTTGTCCAAAAAACAGCATTATCATCCATGCAAAGAATCCTAGGTCTTCACCTTTGAATAAATAAAAAGCAGAGGAAAAAAGAATCATACCTACTTATAGCTTACTGTAAAAGTAAGCATACAGCCAAAAAATATATAGTACCTATTTGTCAATTCCACAGGATCTAGTATCCTTTCTTGAAACCTAGCTGAATTTTGATACATTAACAAAGCAGGAGGCATCACCCGAACATACAATCAACCGTGGCAAACCCTCCTCCTAATTCACTTAAACCCACAGCGCCCTTGCATCGTACCATCATTCCCACTCAATCGTTGATGGAGGTTTTGATGTGATGTCTTGTACAACTCTGTTTACACCCCTAACACTGTTGCAAATCTTTCGGGCGACATCATCAAGGAACTTATGCTCAAAATAGTACCTAAAAATGTTGAAATTCATGCAAAAATAAAAAGAAATAAAATAGTGGACACTGCTGTAATACCCACACCAACAAATGAACAGAGGGCAGATTAAACAGCTTAACACAGCTTCTCATTTATCAGGGTTCTTTTTCTTCTACAGGTAAGTGATCGTGTGTTTTATTGCTCAAGAAAGTACCAAGAATGAGTAAATGAAATAACTGAAAATAAATGGCTAGAAGACTTAATGGAGCTTCTTCATTCATCATAAAATTATTTTTCTATTTCAAATAGAGTAGAGAGCGGAATATTGTTGTATGTATGATGTTTTTGCATTTCTATAACGTCAAAAAACCAAACAAATGCTGGATCTGGAACCTATGCAGCATAAAATGAGACTGTTTCTGAGGGCAAAGTTAAAGAGACATGATTGATTTACACAATCATAATCTTCACACATGAAACAGAGTAAAGTTCTCATTTCCCTTTCCTATTGGAAAACAAAGGGAGGTAGTGCAAGTTGTCTCCTCAGTATGGACATTATATGATCCAGCTATTACGCAACAAACAGCCCAGGAAAGATGCAAATGAATCCATCAACCAATAAAAACTCAAACATAAACACCATGTAAAGTTGTCAAGCCAGATGGAGCAGTGAGAATTTCACTCATTCTCAACCACTTAACTGAAAAGAAATTGAAAACAGAAAGAAAAATTCAGGAACTGGTGGAGTTCCCAGGTTCCATACGTAGCTCATCAAACCTTTTCTTTTTCTGCCTTCTTTTTCCCGATTATTTATCTTAAAACTAGTCACTTCACTTTTCTTGTCAGGCCCTCCCAAAGCTTATTGATTTCCACCCACTAAATGTGAGATAAATGCTCTCTCTTTGTTCTAGTCATGTTCTGTTGAACATATCATCCACCAGTCCACTCAATGGTGAAATATGGCAGACAATCCCAACGTTGCATCCGACTCCTGAAGCTAATTCTAGAGACTTCATTCAGAGGCTGACAAATCTTGAAGTTGACCTACATTTCCTATTTAGTTTAAGGGCAAAATAGCCAAAATGCTAGTTTTAAAAATCACAATTGCACCAGAGTTCAATAGAACAGGTAAAACTACTCTGACAAGACAAAGAAAACAATAAAAAAAAAGAAGAAGAAAATCTCACCAATCTGCTGTCATTCCGTCTTGGCTTGTAACAGCTCTGAGAGCAACAACATGAGAGTGTGTCCTCTGATCACCTTGAACGCCAACAGATCTTATTGGCAGAAATACTGCAAAAGCTTGCCATATTGTATCATAGAGACCAGCTTCTTTAATTGACTGAATGAAGATCTCATCAACCTGGAGACATTCTCAAACATAAATACCAGAAAATGGCCTACAAATATTTCCATCTGTAAAACACTAAGCAAACCTGACGAAGGATCTCTAAGGCATTTCCTTCAGTAACATCACCCAAAACTCGTACGGCAAGGCCAGGCCCTGGGAAAGGATGCCGCTTTAGAAAACCTTCAGGGACATTCAAGATGCTCCCCATTTCCCGAACCTTACAACAAGCGGTAACAAAAAACAGTCAGTGCAAACAGATGACAAATAAATGAAGAGATGTGCCAAGAGAAAGTAGATCTCCAACCTCATCCTTAAATAGAAGCTTAAGGGGTTCAATGAGTTTCAGTTTCATGTCCTTAGGAAGCCCCCCAACATTATGGTGGCTCTTGATTGTGTGAGAATGGTTTCTTCCACTTCCAGGAGGTGGACATGATTCAATAACATCTGGATACAAGGTCCCCTGAACCAAGAAAACAGGTTTCCTTCCTAATTTATGCTCCAATTCTTGGGCAAAGTTGTCAAAGATGCAGATGAATTCTTTTCCAATTATTTTCCTTTTAGCCTCTGGATCTACAACACCTTTAAGCTTGCTAAGAAATTGCTCTGATGCATCAACACAAGTAACTGGAAGATGAAGATCCCTTTCGAAGGTTTTCATCACACGCTCTTGTTCCTTGTACCTACATAGGAAAACAAAGACAATGTAATAAGTTCTGAATTGATGGAATACCAAGAAAGAATGGGATCAAAGGCCTGAAACTTGCAAACATTCAAATACAAAGTTACTCTGTCTATATATTCTGATACTTTAACAAAATATGAAAACTGTCTACTTTTCAAAGGTTTGCATGCCTACCTCAATAATCCATTGTCAACGAAAATGCAGTGAAGCCGATCTCCTATTGCCTTATGAACCAGAGTAGCAGCAACAGTGGAATCCACACCCCCAGATAATGCACAGATAACATGATCATCAGAACCCACGATACCTTTGATCACTTTGATTTCTTCTTCCATTACATCTTGCATGTTCCAGTCAGCAATTATTCCACATACATTGAAGAGGAAATGACGTAGTGTTTCCATCCCTTCTGGAGAATGTGTCACCTACAGGGCCAACTGGGAAGACTATTTATGATGAAACAGTGAACAATGGGACATAATCAAAATATCCACCAAGCAATGAACTAAATCACCAATAGATCCTAATACAATATAGTGAGTAATATAAGAGATGAGTGAAGTGTCATTGATGTGAACACAAGGACCCACCCCCCCCCCCCCAATAACTGGGGCCAAAAATCTAGGTCCCAATGCCAATCCAAGCTGGCCGAATGCTCCCCAAGGGTATTTTGGTCATTTTCCACCGATCTACTTTTGGTTCTTTGTTTGAGTAGTAGTTTGAAAGTTATTTGAGAGTTTGAGTTGTGTTGAGTTAGTTAGTTACGGATAAGGTAAAATTCCCTGTTCAAAGGGATTCTTATATTTAGAGTTTGTTTTTATTTGGAAATGTAGATTGAGTCCCAAGTCAAGTGTCTTTACAAGATTCCAATCTTAGGGTTGTGGTTTTATAGTAATTTGAATCCGTTTTGAGCGTTTTGGTCTAGAATTGGGATCCTTCTCTCCAGGGATTCCCAACCCCAGGCATAGTCTTTTATTTTGGGCTATAAATAGCCTCTTCTTGCATTGCAATATTCAGATTTGACGAATTAAAAGAATTTGATTGTTAATTGCCTCAGTGAGTGGTCAGTTCCTTTGAGGGAGACCCTGCGGTTGTCTATTGAGAGCTTTCTATTTGTTTCCAGCATTCAAGCAAGTTCTGAAGACTGATTCATCAAGTCCAGAAGCTCCCCACCACCACCGTAGCCCTTCCCACCCCCTACGCTTGCCTGCGCAGACCTGGAATTCCCTCTCCCTTGCTGCTGTGCCTTAACAGTAGCACTCCCCCATTCCCCACAATTACTTTAAGCTCCTCTCTCAAACCCCACGGCTTCCCCTGCCCTTTCCCTTTCTTTCCTTAACACCTGCAAGCCTCTCTCCCCTTCCTTCTTCCTACAGTTACCCTGGAGTCCCTCCACCTGCAGATCCCAAACACCAGCCCCATTAAAATCCTGTTTCCTTCCCTTTTGGTTGCCCGTAGTACTAAGTTATAATCCTAATATTACTTTCCCCAAATCTGCCCGGTTTCTGGACTTTGAAAAATCCTGCACTTCATCTTCTTCAAGAGGTTCTGCAGAATTTTGAAAATTTCTGAAAACCCTAAGTACTTGACAACCTCAGTCCCTCATTCACAAAAACAGTTTTTGAATTGCAGAACAGTAGCATCCTTAAATCTGAACTGCAGGACACCAAGCCCTTCTCCCTTCCCCAACCCTAACCAAAACCCTAACTTGCCTTTGAGTTTAAACTCAAATCTGAACTTCAATCTTCAAGTAGAATTCAGATCTTAATTTCATATTCAGTAGGCTTAGATTGCTTTAGAAACCGTAAACCCCTTCTATCTTTTGCCGGAGTTTCTTAGGCAAATCCTAGGTTTGGGGAAAATTACTAAAATACCCCTAACCCTAGACGTGGTTTACATCAATCATGAAAGCTAATAACAGATAATAACCAATACCATGTCTTTCTCAACAGTCATCAATGCATAAAATCTAGTAATTGTTAGATTTATGTCAAAAGCGTAAGAATTGGATATCACAGAGAGAGACGAGTACTGGAAGTGCAACAAAGGCACAAACGATCACAGGGGGCGTGGATTGATTCCAGGCAGCGGCAGCATGGGGAGAAATTGCAGGTGTTCACGGAGGTCTCAGCCAATGGCAAAACCTCATGATGGCTCTGATACCATGTAAACTTTGGTAGAATGTGTAGCATATTCACATAGTAGGGTTTAAATACAGAATACAAAACCTTACATATTCATTTGTTAGCTGTATTTAAAAGCGGTGTCCTATGCTAATCTTTTTTCTCTTCTTCGTCTTCTTCTTTCCTTTTTCATCTGTTGTGTCTAACTCCAGTAGTGAAGCTGAGCATTGTACTCTTGATGATACTACATCTGAGATTTATCTGGCTATGCATGCTTCTTCATGGCATTGTTGCCGTATTGATAGCTCCAACCACACCTTTTTGTGACAGCAAAATAACCATCTAAATATGTTTCAGAGTGAGTTTATCATGAAAGAACAAAGCATATTGAAATGGCATTTACTTTGTCAGTCACATTTTCATTAAGGAACACTTCTTCTGCCACACATACTCCTTAAGAGTAACTTGCTAATATTGGTACCAAGACTCACACTCAAATTCTGTATGTTGATCTTTACCCAGAAGAAAAAGATTAATTAATTTAAACAAAAACAGAGAAGAAAAAAAAACACAAAAAACAAAAGGCAACGAAAGTAAGTGAAAAGCCTCCATGTTACAAAGAAACTTGTTGAAGTTCCCCTGTTACGACGAACCACCAATCAATCAATGGATTCGATATCAAAACGATAAGTAAAGAATTAGAAGTACTTACCTCCGGGTGATACTGAAGCCCATAAAACCTTTTCAACGGGTTCTCGATCGCTGCAACGGAGCCTTGCTGACTCCTGGCTACGACTGAAAAGTTATCAGGTAGCTTAGCAACCTCATCGCCATGGCTCATCCAAACAGTCTGCTTGTCGCCGACGGATTTAGAACCAAACAATCCAGAATCCTTCTCCACGACAATCTCCATTCTCCCATACTCCTGCTTCTCTCCAACCCTAACTTCACCGCCAAGCTTCTGAACAATTAATTGCAGACCATAACAAATACCCAACACGAATATATTATTCGCCTCAACATACTCGATGAAACCGGACGGGAAACAGGGAGCTCCATCGTTATGAACAGAGTGAGGACCACCGGAGAGAATTATAACACGAGGGTTGAGTTCAGTGATGGATTTGAGAGAACAAGTGCCGGAGAGGCAGAGGCAGAAAACGGAGAGTTTTCGGATTCTACGAGTAATGAGATGAGTGTACTGAGAACCAAAATCCATGATCAAAACTAGGTTCGAAGACATCTTTTGAGGTTCCATCGCAGCTTTTCTCTGTCGCTCTCTCTCCCCCCTCTCTCTTCCGCAACTGTTTGCTTTTGCCGTTTAAATGTATGGGGTTGTGGCGATAGTAACACCGGAGTGTAGAGTACCACAAGTATTATTAGTTATAAATAACAATAATTAAAAATAACTAGGGTTTTAGCTTTGGCGGGAACGCGACCCTGTTTCGTGAAAGTGGAGAATAATTGGCGGCCAGCGTCGTGACAGAGAATCTCTTCGCCCATTTGCTGACAAGGTACAGACAAGGCTTCAAGTATTCGTATCAAATAATCAAGTGATTTTAAGAGACGTATTGTCTTGTATTAGTATTGTATTACTCTAGCTAATGTAATTTAGTGTAATTCAATCGAAAGACGTATTAAGATGTATCGTGTTGGTTGGGTCAAATATGGATACGTATTGATTAGTGTCGTATAGTATTGTGAGATACTTTAAACCTTACTCACTGACATATTTTGGACCGTAAACACTTGAGTAGAAAGCCTAGTTCGACATCAGGCTCATCCCGTCCAATAAACTTATGCTCGTTTGGACCTTGAAAAACCAGAAGGACACAGTGGTCAAATTGAAAAATACGGTTCACGACATATGAATGAAATTGACTACTTTTCCCGAACAAAGCTTCGAGATGTGAGTCTGAATCACCTTCCCGGGCTTTTCCCATGTTTTATGAATTATGACTACAAAAATAAGGGGCATAATGAACATTGTAGATCTCACTTTTAACTTTTTATTTTTTAATAATTTTTTCCTTGTAAGTCTCACCTATTTTGTGATTGATGTTCAAGGTAGGGTTTGATCCGGACTCAACGATATTGCCACACAATAGGCGCAGAGCCTACTTCTAAGTAAATAATTTAGAAATGAGACTCTCATTGGGTCCACATGAATTCTACCCCTATAATTACCCCCAAAAAATAAAATATTCTACCCCTATTTTAAAGTGGAAAAACATAGGGGAACAACATATCTTTGGATGATGAGATAATCTAGTCTCTCAATAAACATCTCCTACCGTTGAGCGCCAAGTGGCAAGTCTGGATTGTTTTTTCATTAAAACAGCATAAATTGCTCTTTACACTTCTTTACCGTACAATTATTGGGTATACATTATCCGGACTCATAAAATAATGAAGTGGGTTTCACACCTACCCTTATTATTGTTTGGGATAAAAGCGTCAGGGTGCACCATGGAATGGTGAGCCGGATTCCGGAGCGGCCTCATCGGCTATGCATCGGATGGTCCTCACTGCACCTGCATGTTGAGCGCCGTGCCAGCTTCATGCTGGTTGCGCTCTGCATAGATTCGGTCTTTGTGCATCGCCTGTGCATGGAAGCATAGGATGAAAACGTTTTACCGATAAGAATATCACGGAGCCGCCAAATGTCAACTTGAAGAAATCTGGTTGGTAGAAGTTTAAGTTCACTTTCTTAAGTATACATGAAGTGTTCGACAATTTGTCCCAGAGACACGTATTTCTACAAAGTCGAAGTTTAAGTTATTGTTCTTCAACATTTCGCATTTAGAAAATGCAGAACCTGGAGCTGTAGATATAAGCCACAGTCGAATCGCTCCCAAACATGTAATGTTTTCTACGCTTACTGTTGACTCCTTAAATCTTCGGTGGGAGCATTAGTTGTTTGAACTAATGCTCATAAACAAGTAGAAGACGAAACCGCGTGATACTCTTGGTTTAATGTGCTGGGAACTGATGACTGGGGCATTTGACGGCTTCGTGATCGAACATGGGTTTGGCTCAGAAGCTTAAATGGATGTGGTGAGGGGCCAATTTGAAAGCTTTACCTGATAAATCGGGGTGTTAGAGAAGACCAGTGTCAATCTTTGTTTCAGCTTATCTGCCTGAATTCACTGTGTTGGAAGAGATTTCATCGCATGGAAGGAAGGTATAGCACTTTTCTACTTCCTACCATGTTTGCATGTTGAATTTGCATAGTTTTCAAGGATGGATTGAAACTCCTGGATTTTTGCAATGTCAATAGGGCCCTGTGACAATCTGCAACTGGCGACTCCCTAACGCTTTCTACACATAATGCTACTCTGTGTGTATGTGATTTAAGGAGCATTTGTTTCATTCTTCAACCATGTATCTTTTTGCTGTTTAAAAATCATTTAGAAGAAAATGTCTATATGATAGATTCATATATAAAATTTAATTTAACCATTCAAAAGTGAGATTATTTGTTCTTCTCAGTCAATGAAAGTTAACTTAAGTCGCAGAATTCTCATTGATGTCTTAGGCATTTATTTTTTTTATGCCAAGCTTAAAACCCAGTTAATTAATGACTGTAAAACCAATAACTGTTTGGGTGGCTTTTCTGGTATAACATTTTTAAAAGATCATCAATACTCAAATGGTCGTCTAAATAACACCTGAGATCCTTTGTATGTTGTAGTTTTTTAGTCTTTATTAATGTACTTGGTAATTATTTGAAACGCATTTTCTGGCGAGTCATATGAGGAGTAACATTAATTCCCTTTCCATCCCATCTTAGTAACAGTCAGAATTAAGACGAAGAAAAGACAAAAAAATTGTAACTCCTGCCATTTCTAACTTCAGATTACCTGGTTATAATGCCAGCTTCTGTTCCCTTCTCTCTATTAACTATATCAAATTTTCAACCTCTTCCATTTTTCTTTTCCTTGTGGGTGTCAAGGGAGACACCCCCCCCCCCCCTCTTCCTAAATATGAAAGAAGGAATCCTAGAAGTGCTTCTTGTCAATGCTGAGGGCTTTGGATATAGAAATTTCATTGGTAACTCTCTCTCTTACACACACACACACGTATAAAAACTATTTAGTGATTTTAACTCAGAGGAAAGCTATTACAGGAAAACCTTGGCATTATGTCATCCTACAGTGTGGTGACCAAACACATAAAAGTAAAACCACAACAGGTTGGTTATTCTCTTTTGGAGGTGTTTGTGCAAGTTTATGCAAATCCACACAAAGTTGCTATTCTAATTTGCTTTGACTAAATTGACGATGAAGTTCCTTGCTGCAGGTAAAAACAAGAAAGCTTTCTGGAACGAGAAATTCGAATTCAAAATCCCATTTTCTGATTGCCAAAAGCTGTGTCACCTTAAATTAAGAATCATGGAGAAGGAGATATTCACTAATGATGGTTTTGTTGGTGAAACCATGTACTTTCTCCTTAACTTGAAAAGCTTTTGAGTTCTGTATGTTTACTTATATGATAAGCAATTCTTATGGTATTGATATCCAAAAATGAAAAGACAGGGCTGTGGTTTTGTTTTAATTGAATACACTCTACTGTTGCACCTTTGACAAACAGAAAATTATGAAAATAAGAAATTGCCTACATGTTTGTTAATCTGTGAGCCAATCATTCACTTTGATCTATATTTTTCCCTAGATATGTAGTATTCAAAGATTAGAGAATATCATTTTATCAAAGTTTTGGTTTGCCTATTTCTTAGAAATTGATTAGAGGTATTTCTCACATATGAATAGAATTTTCTTTCTTCATCATCAAGTTCGTAATTTAACTACTAAATTCATGCATCTTGTAAGTGCCTGTTTCATTGGACATCGGTAAATTGGTTTGGAAATTCATTTTGTATGCAGAGTTCATCTTGGAGGGATACTAACTGAAGGAATTGATAAGGGATTCATAGAAGTGAAACCATCCGCATATAACATAGTCCTCGAAGATGATACTTTCAAAGGAGAGATCAAAGTTGGCATTAAATTCGTGGCAAATGTATGTTTATCTGTTCTTTGAACTTATCCATCCATTCATTATTGCATATGTATGAGTGCATCTATGTATACTATATGTCTTTATAATTCTGACAAGCTCATTCGTGATTTCATGGCAAATTCAAGAAATCTGTGTATGAATGTGTGTATGTCAGTCATGTAGATCTAGAAACAGAATTCAGCACTGATGATCTCCAAATCTGCAGGAAGAAGTGCAAAGGGAAACAGTATGTGCTGGGCTGGACAGGGAAACAACAGACTCATATGGAACATTCTTCAGTTTCTGGAGATTTCTTTGGTGGAGGTTTTTCTCTCCCACTAAGAATACTTCTATGATGCAATAGCTTACCTAGAGACATGGTTTCATGGACATCAATGATCAACACAATTCAAAAACTGTTACTGTTTAAGTCTTAAGGATCTATTTAATGCTCTTTATATTAATGAACATTAATAAATTTCAGGTTTCATGTAAATCAATATATATTCATACCATCATCAAAGTGTTGCTCACTCGGTGGTAATGACTGGCATTTCTTAATGTAGAGTTCACCGGTTTGATGCTCCTGTGGTATATGTAACAGTTCCTACCCCCTAATATTAAGCTTCCAATTCCAAAAAGAAAAGATGCAGTTATTTGCCATGGGCCAAACCCAGCCCATCTTGGCCCAATATGGATGAATAAAATTTCGGTTGAGCTCAATAGATCTGGGCCTGGTGTGTGATATCTTAGCCCAATCGGGAGTTGAATCAAGCGAGCCTTGAGAGATGGTGAGGAATTTGGATCACTTCCCCATTTCTCCGGTGATGTTTTTCTCATCACACATATTATGTGGGGCCCATGTGAAAAAGCGGAGGTGATGCGGCTCAGAGGTGAGTTCACACGTGTTGTCTCCAAGTTACGGAGAATGTGGTTGGGCGGCTTGGTTCAATTTTAAAATCAATACCTCCAACGACTCCAAGATGAGAGATCATAGAATGGACGGTTCTGATCCTCTGCAACCACCATTATCTTCCCTCTATGTAAGTCAATATAGAGATCTCAAGAACATACGAAGAACTGGGAAGCACGACTTGTTCACGATGTCTCTCATAGTTTTCCTATTCATCTTTTAAAAGACCTAAATTCTTAATTAAAATCGAAATATATTATACAATTTGCAAAAAAACGAAGACCAAACATTAAAAAAGATCATCTCTTAAAGTTACACTCTTAAGGTTCTGCCACATGCCTCTTGGGCTTACCAGACTTTCCCACCAAACTACCAACCACCTCTTTTATATGGCTCCACAAGCATGCAACTACGAACAACATATTCCATTATTCCTCAATAATAGTTCATATGTTCTGTAAAGTGAGTTCATCAATGCCCAAAAAAAAAAAAATCACAAAAAACTTTTCTTTAGTCGCCTTAATTGAGTTTTGAAAAAATAATGATGGATTGATGATATAAGATCTATGAAGACAGGTCTTACATCGGTTCAAGCACGATATATCATGGTGCTTCATTGAATTAACATAATATGAGATGCGTTAACATGTTCAATTTCATATGTTTATCAGTTTTTTTAAGTCGTTGATATATCGACTATCTAATCATTGCTATCGCAAAAATTACTACTTAGAAGAAACTATTAGTGTGTGTGTGTTTGTTTGTTTTTCTTTTTCGCTTTGGTATAGTTCAGGAATTAGGGATTTGTTATGTTCTTTTTTGTTCTTTAGCTTCTTTAATAACGATGACAATAAGGCAGTTTTACACTCACTGAAGGACATGTATCAATACAGGCCATCCCTTGATTTATCTATGTTTGTCCTTTTTTTTTTTTTGGTTGAAGACTCATCTATATCTGTTAAATAATTTCTTTTTTGGGTAAACATTCGTTATAATCATTTCTGGATGAACTGAATCAAATATCCCCAAAAAAAATGACTGCAGCAGAGTAAGATATTGAATAGTCTAATACTAAGTCTTCACACGTTCAGAGAAATAAATTTCTCCACAGATATCCACCAGTTACGGTGATTTCTGAACATGATAAAAGGATTGGACCACACTCAAGAGCTAAACCTTGTTCCAGGAAACCCCAAAAGTCATCTTTGTCTCTATCTCCAGATCCATTCATGGCCGGTCAGTAACATTCCACCACAAGCATGAATGAAACCCAGATCAAATAATCAGCATTTGTGCCTTTTTCTGATCGTAAGAGAACGGAAATCTGCTCTTTGAAGGTTTCTGGAGAAAAGGAAGCACAGAAGAGAAAGAGACTCATCAGGAATTGGGAGGGAGCAATTTCAAACGGTCATTGGACCTTTTTGCATTGGGAATTCAAGTCTGAGAACAGAAAGGTAAGGGAAACAAAATTAGGATCACTTTTCCTTTTGCAACGGTTGGCTCAAGTCTTCAATAACGTTCTTTTCAGCTTTCAAAATTTGTTTTATGCTGCAACCCTTACGTGTGGATTCAACCATTCAACACCAAATTAGTTCAGTTGTATAATCAAAAGGAAACCCGTGATAGCTTTTCCTTGATAATTTGTTCTTCATGATTTGAATTTTTTGGTTTTAATGTCCTTTTGCAAGTGTTTCTAGTAAAGGTGTTTGAGAATCATGAATATTCCCATTTTGAAATTTAGTTCCTCTAAATTTGCTGAGACATTGTACTTTTGTGATTTGTGAATACTGCAGACTTGAGCAGCAAACAGACATCCGAAGACCAATTAGATGGCCTGTTTCACCATTACTGATGAGAGTAACCATTCCCGTTATCTTCGATCTCCTTCCATGGATCAAACAACAGAGACACCTATGTGCTCTACAACAAGTGGCGATTCGTTCAAGTACTGCCGGAGCAACTCCGAAGCCTCGACCTTCTCAATCCACACAGATGATAATTCACTCTCCGAAGAAAGCTCGTCTTCAGGCTGGAAATGTTCAAGTGTGAAATATCTTAGCCATAACCAGTCTGACCTTCCTAGAGCATCAGTCAAGAACCAATCCAAAGATGTAGACAAGAAAAACAATGATCAAGAGTTTACAGATGCAGGTTGGTTAGTACGCAAAGTTATGTTCCAGACCTTTCTAGTCATACAACCATATGTATCACTTATAACATTCAGAATTCATCAGATTTAGACATGATGAGGGAAAGGTTTTCAAAGCTTTTGCTGGGGGAAGACATGTCTGGAGGGGGGAAGGGTGTCTGCACAGCAGTTGCTATCTCAAATGCTATAACAAACCTATATGGTATGTTTGCAAACAGTGACCAACTCAAGGTTTTTGTTTCAACCTCTTTTAACCTTTACTTCTATGTTTATGTGCAGCTACGGTTTTTGGTCAGAACTTGAGATTAGAACCTCTGCCTCATGATAAGAAGTCAATGTGGAAGAAAGAGATGACATGTCTTTCATCCATATGTGATTACATAGTTGAATACGTACCTGCCTGCACCATATATCCAGATGTTGAAGCTGAAGAGGTAAGAATTTGACACCCATAAGCTCATGCTTTGGCACAATAACCCGGATACCGCTTCTTCCATTCTAAGAAACTGAATTGTTATCAGGTATTAAGAACAGCCAGATCAGATATTTGTATGAATCTCCCTGCACTGCAAAAGCTAGACACAATGCTCTTGGTAAGAAGATGAAGTCACTCCATCTTGATTCCTCCAGTAACTCACCTTGCGGCAAGCAATTTCTTTATAAATAGTAAACTATTATTGTTGGAGCAAAAACATGACAGAATCCTTTTCACAGGAAATTATGGATAGTTTCAAGGACCAGGAATTCTGGTATGCGGAGCAAGGAAAGCTTTGTGCAAATGAAATTCATTCTGCATCAATGCGTCGGATTATTCATCGGCAAGAGGATAAATGGTGGTTGCCAGTACCATGTGTCCCTCCAGAAGGCCTCTCTGATAAGTCCAGAAAGCAATTGCAGCACAAACGTAACAGCACATTTCAAATTCACAAGGCAGCCAAAGCTATCAACAATACCATTCTTGCTGACATGCAAGTTCCAGAAACATACTTGGCAACGCTTCCAAAGGTAAAAACAAACTGCCAATCCAATGGCACGCTCTGAAAAATAACAATTACATTATTTCCAAAGATCGGATTCATTTAGGTATCAGTAAACGAAACCATCTTTGCCTACTCTAATGTTGATTCTTGTTACCAGAGTGGAAAGGCAAGCGTTGGAGATTCAATTTACCGATATATGAACACAACAGAAAATTTTTCCCCTGATTATCTTCTCGATTGCTTAAAAATAGCATCAGAACTTGAAGCTCTAGAGATTGCAGACAGGGTAGAAGCTTCAATGTACACATGGAGACGCAAAACATGCATGAAATACGCAAAACATTCCTTGGCTATGTTCAAAGATATAAGAGATGATGGAGATAAGAATTACACACTTGCCATTAGAGCAGAAAGCTTGCTCTTATGCTTAAAGCAGAGGTTCCCTGAACTATCTCAGACAACGTTGGACACAAGTAAAATCCAGTACAATAGGGTAAGTTTACAGAGCTTGGCTTGATCTCACCTTATATCTAATTATGTTCAAATGTCAATTTAGGGCTTAAACAGAGACACTTTCTTGCAGGACATAGGGCAAGCAGTCTTGGAGAGCTACTCAAGAGTGTTGGAAGGCTTAGCATTCAACATTGTCACTTGGATAGAGGGCGTGTTATCTGCAGACAGGTTAATGAAACACCAAGCACAGAGGAAACCATTAAGGAGTTCAACTCAGAGTCTGAGGAAACCATGAAGGAGTTCAACTCGGAGTCTGGTTCACCTCAATTTTGTAATTAAAGAGATTTTATGTTCCTATAGGCATCAGGTGATGAAGAGAACATTTGAATGTAAAAGACTGCAGATTTAAATGTAAGCTTAAATTGTACTTTGTACTAATACTAACAACCTGTAGAGAACAGTTAAGAGAAAATATCAAAAAACAACCCACAGAGAGCATTTTAGAAACTGTAAAGATAGGTTTCAGATAAACTACTCATCTAACACTTGCGATTCCCACTGATACGGTGGTTCACCTTTTTTTAAATATCAGACATGGAACCACGCCTGATCAAGGTTGAGGCTTCAGTGACCGAATTCGGTTTCTTGAGAGACCTCAAACACCGCATAGCCTCAACTAGCGATTGACATTTTGTGCGATCACCCTTGTTCTTCTCCAAACATCTCTTCAGAGCTGCGTATGAATCTTCAATCTCATGCAGAAGTTTCTTCTCAGCTTCCACATCGCATGGAGAGGTGATGTTCTTCGCCCTAACGTCAACCGCTTTCTCGTCCATCGATTGCCCAATGCAGAAAACTACAGAATTTCGAGTCAAGATAACTGCAACTCCAGTTGGAACTCAATTCAACGGGAACTGTAACCTCAACGTCTGATAATTTTAGAATAAACAACGAAGATAGGAGTTTGTAATCAAGAAAATTCAAATTGAAAGAAAACCAAAAATTAAATTAAATTAGATGATTCAAGAAATCATGAACTTACAGTTCGCCGGAGAAGGAAAGATCCCCTGAATTCATGAAACGGTGTTTTGCAAACCCTAAACCCTAGAGTTTATAAAACCCACCATCGATTCCTTAGGGCATCTCTCATTACAAATAAGGCAAAAGGGTGAGCATCTTTTCGTGGGTAAGAGACTCTGGAGGGGAGGGAAGGGAAGTTCATGACGAAACGGGTTACCGTCCAACCTTGATTCAAATGCAATTATAGACACGTGTCAAAATTAAAAAGGATGATTGTCTAGTGGAGATCCTTATGCTGTATAGCGCACCGTTCGATCGGAATCTTGTCTTTGTATCACTGAGATACCGATTCAATGGGCATGTAGGACTGTCAATGCATAGAATAGTTGAGAATCTCACTTATCAGTGGAAAGGTTAAAGGTAGGTTACACTTGCTAGCAACATATGTAATATTATCATCTCCAATTTCTCTATATATAAAAAGGGCTTTAACAAAAAAAAAAAAAAAAAAAAAAAAAAAAATAATTCTCACTTCCCAATGGAGAGGTCGTGGTTCAACTCTTACTAATTAACATCTATAATATTTTCATCTCTAATTTTTCTATATATTAAAAGTGTCTTTGTACCAAAAAGATCCCTCACACTCACGCTGAATCTGATAGGAGTATACATTATGAGTGTGAATTGTACCATCTCAAGAAAGGACGGGGCAGATTTGAATGTTGTGCTGGTCAAGATTTTAACTTCAATCTCAACGGTTTGTCTTGCAGGTGATTGAAAATAAAATCTTGACCCATAGTGTTGCGCATTAAATGGCAGGACTAAAATTGAACTCGAAAGGACTATCCAATGGGGAGGTTGTAATTTTGTAGGTTCAATTCAAGGGAAAATAAATATGAAGAGTTATACAATAAGTTGGGCACGAAGGAAGAGAAAAAAATCTATTTATAAGATAACTAAAATGAGGGATAGGAAGAGTAGAGACTTGACCATGTTAGATGTTAAAAATGGAGATGATAAAGTTTTAGTTTGTGAGGAGAACATTAAGAAAATATGGGAAATCTATTTCTCTAGTTTACTAAATGAGCATTCTTTAAGCATTTATGATTTAGACAATTACACCTTTCACCAAGGCACCAATGTCTAAACTTATATATATAGAATTTTGATGTCCAAAGTAAAAGAAGCTTTAAGGATGATGAAACTCGGCAAGACACAAGGTCCTGATGAAATCTCAATTGAACTATGGAAGAGTTTAGGAACCCATGGATTAGTTTGGTTGATTAAATTATTTAATAAAATTATGAGCACAAGGAAAATGCCAGATGAATGGAGGAGAAGCGTCATTGTTCTAATTTACAAAAATAAATGAGATATTCAAAGTTGTAATAACTATAGAGGCATTAAGTTGATGAGCCATATGATGAAATTATGAGAGAGAATAATTGAAACCCGTTTGAGACACTTAACTACAGTTACGGAGAACCAATTTGGGTTTATGCCGGGAAGATCTACAACGGAAGCTATTTACCTAATTAGGAGACTTATGGAAAGATATAGAGAATGTAGGAAAGATCTTCATATGATATTTATTGACCTAGAAAAAATTTATGATAGAGTCCCTAGAGCGTTAATTTGACAAGTACTAGAGAAAAGAAGTGTTGCAAGTAAATATGTATATATAATTAAGGATATGTATGATGGTTCGATGACTAGTGTTAGAATAGTGGGAGTGCAAAGTAATGAATCCCAATAACAGTTGGGCTACATCAAGAGTCAACTTTAAACCCATATCTATTTGCATTAGTAATGGACGAATTAACCAAATACGTTCAAAATGAGGTCCCCTCGTGTATGCTTTTTTGCGAATGATATTATGTTAATTGATGAGACCCAAGTGGAGATTAATACCAAATTAGAATCATGGAGAGTAGTTTTGAAATCAAAAAGGCTTTAAACTTAGTAGATCGAAGACAGAATATCTAGTTTGTAACTTTAGTCATGATCGGGTAGATGATGAGGTGGTGATACTTGACGATAAAGAGATTCCTCATAGTATTTGTTTTAGGTACCTAGGTTCAATCATAAGTAAAAGAGGTGATTTAGAGGATGAGATTTCCCAAAGAATTAAAATATGGTGGATGATGTGGAGAAGTGCGTTCAGGGTCTTATGTGATCAGCGTATTCCATTAAAGCTTAAAGAATAAATTTTATAAGACCGTTGTTCGACCAGCTATGACGTACAGTGCAGAGTGGTGGGTTGTTAAAAAGAATCATATAGATAAACTTAATGTAGCAGAAATGAGGATGCTAAGATGGATGAGTGGCAAAACTAATTAAGATGGATAAGATAAGAAATGATCATATTAGAGTTGATTTGAGAGTTGCTCACATAAATGATAAGCTTTGAGAAAGGCATTTGAGGTGGCATGACCACATTCAACGGAGACCTATAAATGCCCCTGTACGGAGTGATATAATCCATATTGAAGGAACTAGAAGAGCTAGGGGTAGACCTAAGATAACCTTAGGGGAGGTGGTGAGAAAGAATATGTATAGCTTAGGCTTTGTATGTAGCATGACCTCAAACAGAACTAATTGGAGGGCAAGAATTCATGTAGCCGACCCTATTTAGTTGGGATAAGGCTTATTGTTGTTGTCGGTTTAAGAGCACCAAAACATAAATCGAACCAGCCCGAACCGAAGTGTTTGGACTAAACAACCTCAGCCCGCACTGGTTCGGGCTGGTTCGAGCCAGTCCGTGTGTGGCCCGCTAGTTCGAACTGTTTGGCCCAAAACCAACCTGAACTAGCCTGTTAAACCTGTAATAAATTAAATTTAAATGTAAAAGACAAGAAAACCCCCAAGTGTCCATTTCTTTTGCTTTGGAATATGCAAACAACAACCCTGTCAAAGCCTTCACCATTTGGAAAATGGGCTTAGTAAATATTTAGTAATTGTATTATCATTTGAAAATTTTTAAATATTTTATTTTAATATATTTTTACAAGTGTCAAGAAGGGAGAGGAAAATATCAAAATAAGCAGAGACAACCCACTAAAATTCATCAAGATACCAACTTTCTTTTGTATGTTAATGTTATAATTTTTATTTCTTTGTAGAAAAAGAGTTTTTAGTTTTAAACACCCAACACAAGAAACTTGGAGAGAATTTAATGCTTATATGTATTCACATATTCTTGATAAATTCCACACATCAACAAGGTACTCAAAACATACCGCTAGTAAACCCGAACTCAATTCGGTAGTAAATCCAATTCTAATCCGTTAGCTCAAATCATTAGTTAGCCCAAACGCAAACCGCACCGGCCCAAAACTGGCCCGAAACCGTTATTCATGGATTGTGTTTGGACTGAGTGTTTTTTAACCTGAAACCGTTAGGCCCAGGCCGATGCCGGCCAAGTCGAACAGTTGATAGTTGATACCTTAGTTCGGTTGAAAATGGGAAAAAGGGATATATCCTGACAAAATACTCTTCTTCCCGTTCTCAAACATCAGACATGCAACCACGCCTAAGCATAGGTGAGGCGCGAGTTACCAGATTTGGTTTTTTTCTCACCTGACAGCTTCAATCTGCAATTGACGCTTCACGTAGTCACCCTTATTCTCCTTCAGACATTCTTTTAGAGCTTCGAAAGATCATCTTTTTCTCCTAACATCATCTGTTTTCCCGTCCATCTCTTCTTCAATCAAAGAAAAACGCAAATCAAAACAACAGAAACTCCAAGTAAAACCAAATTATAAATCTAACCTCGGTTCAATCTATACAAAATCAAAGAAACAAAACATCTAATAATTTCCCAGCCCCAGAAGATGGAGAAAACGATTTAAACAACGAATACAAGAATCCGTAATCAAGAAAATTCCGATCCAAAAAGAAAACAGAAATTAGTAATCAGATCACAAAAGGCATCGCCAACTTACAGTTTACCAGAGAAGGAAATCCTCTGAGATTCACGAGACCGGTAGTGTACAAACCCTAAACCCTGGGGTTCATAAAATCCACTAACGATCTCCTCTCCCTTACTCGGAAGAGAGGAAGGATAGGAAGTTCACGTCGAAATGAAAACAATGTATTTATACTCATTTAACATGTGAGCGACCACGTAATTCCCACGCTGCTGTTTCGTTTCGCCATTGTCTCACAAAATAAAGTACACGTGTCACAATCAGATTGCTTCAGTCCTGTAAGATTTGGGACTGTGGGATCGAGATTCTGACCTCCAACAGTTCAGCAATCAACGGTCAAGATCAAAATCTCACATCGAACAATCTCAAATCTCACTAGACTAGAAGTTAATGGTTGCGTCGTTTTTCCCCTGCGCCCTCAAAGCTTCGTACTCAATTTACTTTTGATCAAATAAGAGAGCCCAAATTTGAATGTTGCACATTAAATGCGCAACAACTACTGTCAAAAGTTTGAGAACAAAATTTCGAACCAAAAACAGGAAGAAGCTCCCTACTCCTCCCCCAGGCGGCAGCCTTTCCCATCTCAGAAAATAAAACCCAAACCCGAGGGAAACAAAACAAAACAACAAACAAAATAAAACACAAACAAAAAGAAAAAAAAAAGGAGGAGGTTCACTTAACAGTGGGTGGACTCCCAAAAGTTTTAAATTTTAGTCTCTAGACCGACCAACATCCCAATAAACAGTTGGCCCATTCAAAAATATCACGGGTCTAGTGAACCAAGGAAGCCTGAGTAGCTGGACACCGTGAGCAATGTTTGAAAAACGTCGTTCCCAACAACACAAGGCTTGCGCAGGCCATCAGAGAAACATCAGTTTTCAATTTGCGAACAAGTCTTTTTTAACACCTCCAACCTGTATACTTAAGTTTCTGGTCCATAGAAATTGAAGCCTACCTGAAATTACCACCGAGGCACTGCACATTCAAGCAGAGAAGAGAAACACTGCACATACCCTAATCACAAATATTTCTAAGCATGACTTGGGAAAGAAACAATATTCAATTTTGGGTAGAGTGGAGAGAGATCAAACATGCAGGAGATGGGTAACATCATCATGTCAAGAGACGGAAAGAGGAGCTAGAGATTCTTCAAAAACATTTATGTCATTCCTGGGACATTTTTTTTCTCTTTCCCAATGGCCAAAAATAGAGAAACATATCATTCTTGACACAATTTTTCTCCCCATCCCAATGGCCAAAAATAAAACAATTATCTCCCTATATATACAACAAGCCTTCCAAGCCGTACCTGCCACAGCAAGAAGGGTCATCAGAGGGTTAGTTTCCAACCTGGTATAAACCAGAGCAAGACTAAAATGATCTCTCTCCCATTACAAGTGTTCTGCTCTGAAGAAACCCCTTAATGAGGGTAGGGAACTACCATGGAAGGCAACGCGTCCTCGCAAGGCAAAGAGAAGCAATCCCTACCGTGGAAGGCGATGGGTCCTTGCAAGGCAAAGAGAAGCAATCTCGATGCCTGTGACTCATAAGTTGGACATTCATAACCGAGCAGCCCCAGCCCCAACAAGGCCAAACAATTGTACCAACAAAAAGATCAGCTTTCATCATCCACAGCCCCAATGTAGGTAAGGTCCGTTCGTCTCACTCGAACAGCCCCTTTAAGCCAGCTGCAGGCCTTCAGATTAGCATGGTCACCACCAACACCACTGCTACTGTTGCTATAAGAGGAACCTGAACCCGTCCCATCTTCTAATAGGGTCCAAGGGTCAACTTCCATATCTTGTTCTGGTGATGGGATTAGCTTTGATTTCCCCGGCAAGTTTGCCGCAGCTCGTGGCACAGAAACAGGGGTCCTTAGTGGAACACTTGGATTACCCTGCTGGAGACTGGGAATCGAGATGCTGGATTGAAGCACAGCAAGAGCTACAGTCGAGACTGCTGGTGGCTGACAAGAAATGGAACTCGGAAGGGAAAGGGGAAGCATTGGCATTGCAGTTTGAAGGCGCCACCGTATCGTCTCTGGCAGTTGCATGCGATCCAAATCGTTCTGCAAGAACACAGAAATAGTGGGAATTGTTTCAAAGCAGATTCTCCTTAGCTACTTGTAAGAGTTTCCCAACATCATCAACAGACAAGAAACATTTTAACCGGTTCACACAGATCAAACCTGCAAACTCTCTGCTACCTCACGGTCGAACACAGAAGAATCCCTAGGGGACTTGATGGTTGACTTGGTGGCAGGTTTAAACTTCAGCCAACTTGGCTTGCAACTGCTTAGTAACCCATGCAAGACGGCTAAAAAGCAGTCAAAGAGGCTGTCTCCAGAAAGGTCCAACTGGGAAGAACCTGAAACTTCCATTCGTGATTCCACCTCCCTTTTGTTTGAACTTCTTTGTATGGAATAAAATGGTAGATCTGCATCTCCATGGACAACTCTACTTCCAAGTAGACGAAGTATGACTGAAGCAAGCAAGTGCCTTAATTTCCTGTCAGAATGTCCAATAGATGATATGTTCAGATCAACAAGAATCTATGACTAGTTTATTCTCTTTTATTCATTTTCACTTGAAATCAAGCAATCGAATCATCCAAAGCAAGGCAATATGAAGACAATCCTTAAATTTAATAACTCCAACCAAAACTGCAAACAAAATAGCTTCACTTCTCACCATAAATCAGAATAATAATAGACAGGAAACAATACAAAATAAGAGAGCAAAAATAAGTAACAGGTCAATTTCAGCTTTTCAGAATTTCAATTTTAAGAAAGACAGTGTATCCCCCCTGGTTTGGTTCAAAGACCACATCCCTCGTCACTCCAAACTCTCTAAAAAGCCCTTCACCTCATCCTTCCCACCCAGTCATTTCTCATTAGCCGGCACATCCCAGCTAGCCCCAGTTGCATCCTATGTTGGAATGGTTCAGAGGACCTAGAGCACATTTTCTTTCTTTGCCCCTTCTCTAGTTCCCTCTAGAGGAAAGCCCTCGCTACTATTTGGCCCCGGTCGCAGCGTTCATTAGGTTCTGCTCGAGATTGGTCTTGGACCTTGAGAAATTTCTCAAGCCCCTCCATTTGTGACCAAATTGGCAAGCTAGTCTTCAGTGCCACCATCCATCATCTTTGGTGGGAGCGCAATCTTAGATGATGGACTTCCATATCCCGCTCTCTTAACTCGATTTGGAATGCCATCCATTTTGATGTTTTGGCTAGGCTTCCCTCCCCCCCCCCTCTCTCAGTTGCTGACTCCCCAAGGAACAGGCTCATTGTTGTCTCCTAGGTCTCAATTCTTCTTTCTTCCCTTCCAATTGAATGGTGGCTTCTTGTTTCCTTGTGTTTTTTAACATAATTATTTATTCATCCAAAAAAAAACACAGTGAAGCAACTCAAAATGATCACCACAGAAAACTCGATAGGTCCAGAGGAAATCATTTACTCTTAACATCCATAACAATGTAAAGTACCATCATGGCATGAAAAAAAACATTAACCGAAGATGGGAAGTAGGTTGCAAGGAAGCATGATGCCCCTGCGAAACACAGGATGGGCATAATAACAACCCCTGCATCCCCCCCCCCCCCAAAAAAAAAAAAAAAAAGTGAAGAACCCCACTCCTGTTTTGTGGAAATAGGTTAAGGCTGCACAATATGAATCTTCCTAGACCGTGCACTGCTGGAGCCCTGCGCGCTGGAAAACTCTTTCAATAAAAGGACAATGCAGAGGTTCAAAGAAAATTAGATGATATAGAAGAGAGAAACAAGTTTTGTAAAAATATAAGCCCTTAACCTTCCTTATTGTACTGTCAAAAGATTCTCGAAATGTGGAACCTCAAGCTCCATAAGCAGCTTGCAATCATTATGATTTTTGTCCATATATGTTTATCAGAGCCTTGGACCAAAAAGAAGTGCATATGATGACTCAAGTATGTCCAATTTAATTGGTGTCCTATAACTAGCCGATGTAAACTTCCCACAAGCAGCAGGTTCAGGAAGCCCTTTTTATTACTTTTCATAAGTAACTTCTTTAAATGGTTAAAATTTCTCATCCTGCACAATAGTTCCAGGATTTATGCTTGCATTAACTACAACCTTCTAGACAAAGCATCGCTAAAACCTTCAAATGAAAAATTTTTAAATGCCTATGATGCAAACCAAGGAAGAGGGTGGGGGATCTGGAATTTTCAGATTTTCCTGGACTAGGGCAAATTTAGGGTTACAGTTCAGGTCTAGACTGCTTGGGACCTTCATGGAAGCCTTGAATGACATGGGGAATGGGCTCCTCCTATTACCCTTTCTTCTTCTCTGGCTTTCGTTTCTCTTTTTCCTCCTGTCTCCTTTTTTCTATATTTTTGTTTTCTGCTCTTGCCGTCAGAAACAGGAAAGAGGGGGAGAGGGGAGGGATTTTAGGGGCCATGGGAGGTCTGAAAAGGGGGGCATTAACTCCAGGAGAGTCGTGAGGTCTACGGGAAGGTATTCCTGACCTAAACAGGAGGGAAAAAGCCTCTAGGAAGGATTTGAAGGTCTGGTTTTGGGTTTTCTGGGTTGCACAGAAACCGGGGAAGAGAGGGAAGGGCTGCAAGGGGAAGGGGTAGGGTTGGGAATACCTGGAATGGCCTGGACTGAATTCTGGGGATTGGATGCTTGCTATCCTTGCTGTAATCAACACTTGAAGGCTGAAATAGAAAGCTGGAATTGCAGAAATTGATGAAGAAGATCTGGAATCAATACTTTGACAACCGCAGGGTCCCTCTCAAAGGAACCCTGCCAAAACTCCTTGGCTATAATTCTCAAGTATCTTTATTCATAAAAAACCAACAAACTCTTAGTAGGCTTGAGCCTTTATAGCCTTTACAACTTGAAATAGAATCAAATTCTCTTCCTAACCAAATTCAAATTAGACTCCTTGACCAATTAGGAACTTTATCTACTGACAACTGACATTAAAGACTCCAAAACAGAACAAATAACTGACTCCTAACCTGAAATAATTACTTAAACAAGGAAAATAATGCAGGAAAGAAGAAAAAAATACCCCCAAGGGGTGCGCACGAACTAGGGAGGCTAGCCTCCCTTGCGGGGTCCTCTTCTTTGTGTTCACATCAGCCTATGCTTTTTAACTTATGTTCACATCAAGGGTGGAGTTGAAGCCACTAGAGCTATCATGTAATTCAGGAATATTGGGGAGGAGGTTGATTGGAGGGAAGAGAATCTGCACAACAGAATGACACAAGCCTTAACCATTTCCAAGAGATAAGATTTATAAACCTCTACAAACTGGATCATGACAAATGAAAGAGTTATTACTGCAGAGCATTAGCCCATGTTCTGTGTCAGTGATAACAGGATGTTTTTCCCCAATAATTATTATAAATCTTGGACCTGTTTGTTTGTGGGGATTTGGTGGGGGAAGGAAACTTGTACCTTTTACCCAAAAGTATAAGTATGTTGAGAGTGTTTGAATACGTGGGGTAGAGAAGTTACCGGACAGATTCCGACACTAGGCTTTCCTGTCATTCCCTTGTCTTCTCCAATCCCACCCCATCCTGAGTCCCACTAATTTGGAGAGACTACCTAAACAGCTCTCTGTTGGAGCCTAAGCCCAGGTGTTTTGCTCTCTCAGCAAGCCCTAGTACTTATCACTCAAGCAAGAAACAAGAGAATGAACTCAAAGCAAAGGTTCAACCACTCAGTTCACTAAAGCTTTGGTGGGTCAAGAATGGCCAAGCACATACTGATATATAATTCTAATACTTGAAAAGCTAGTTAAAAAGGAAGTAGAAAGTTCTAATACTTAAAATAGAAAGTAGATATGCTTATATATAGTTCCAAGTTACTGACTTACTGTATACATGAACAGTGTTTTGGCCTTTTTTGGGCAAGATCAGCTCGGCTGACTTTAACTGGCCCAATTAGTCCAAATGAAGCAGGTTAGGTTCTGCCCAGGTACTACATCAATCAGCTCTCTATATCACATCTGATTGTGACATCCGCTAATAAAATTTTGTTGTAGTAAGTGTGAGTGCGCAAGTGTTATGGCTATCTTGTAATTGTGTATTGTTCTGCGGATACACTTTAGATCTAAAATTGTTTCTCTTTATAACAAACAGAAAATGCTGTGCTCTCTTGAAACGCAAGTCATCATTTCCAAATCTCTTACTATGAGTCTCCAATTGGGTCAATCGGGCCTCAGACACCTTTACTTAGCCCATAGTTGGGTTCTATGGATCTTCGGATTCTTATATTTGGGGTTGACATAATGGGCTCAGTTTATAAGCCCATAAAGTTAATTGATGTAATGGACCTACAATATAAGCCCACAAAATAGGGATAAAATACTAGGCATTAAAAGGTGAGTTCAGAGATTGACTTAGATTAGGATATGGGGTTTCATTTTGAGATGATTCGCTTTATTGAGTGAATTAGAGTGGGAGACCTCTTATCAATCAGATGAAGATTTTTGGAAGTCTGTTAGTCTGTATATTCCATCAATTAGAGATGATTTTAGGAAAGAATTTGGGTGGTGCTGAGTGGTACATACAGGATTGGTATCTGATTTTTTCCTCTTCTCATGCGTTCTCTTCTTTTCTCTTCTTCCCAGAAGAGTGGTCTCATCTCTTTCTTCCCCTTCCATCAATTTGATTTCTTCCCTTGGAACCATAGTTGCTGCTCTATCTCAGGTCTGATCACAAATTTAGTTACTGGGTCTGCTTTAATCTGATATCCCGTAAGGAAAATGTCAACGATTGTCTCTCTCCCTCTCCTCTTTAAAGGAGTCCGACCCAATCAACAGTAAGGTTCAGGGTACTACAGTAACTTTCTTTTGCTTCCCTTCCTTTCCCTGCTTTCCCAACCCAATACATGTGTGAGTGTAGAGGTGAAAGTTTGGCCTCAAGGGTGGGTCAGGGCTGGGCCAAGGTTCCCCTGGATTAGGATCTAGCTCAGATCAGGATTGAGTATTTGATTTGGACATGCCCAGCCCAACCCAATCATGTGTAGGATAATGTAGGGCAACAATATGCAATTATAGATTCTAAATTTGTTTATTGGTCGTGGTCAGTGTCAGGGTCAGGGTCAGGCCAGGTTTTAGAAAGCCTGGCCCAACCTGACCCTGTTGTAGCCCTACATGTGAAACTCATTAAGTTTCCAACCCTAGACTCCCCTACGAACAAACTGGCTCATAAACATTTCTGAAGAAACTATTGGTGCCAGGACACCGCTGTTAAATGGGATCAAATTTATCATCAATTTTAGTTACAGTGGTAATTATTGTTATGAATGACAAAGCTATTGCAAAACCAAAAGTGCATTCTGTATAGGAAGCCTGGCCAACCTAACCCTGTTCTAGCGCTACATGTGAAACTCATCCGCTTGAGTTTCCAACTCCAAACCCCCTGCGAACAAACTGGCTCATAAACATTTCTAGAATAACTATTGCTGCCAGGACATTGCTGTTAAACAGGATCAAATTTATCACCAATTTTAGTTACAGTGTTAATTATAATGATGAATGACTAAGCTATTGCAAAGCCAAAATTGCATTCATATAAAACCAGATATAACTGAATCTTCAAAAGCTGATCCACAGAGTAACCAAGGTTTTACACAGAAAATCATCACACAATAAGCAGAGACAATTTTAATCACAACCTCCCAAAACTTATAAAACCCCGATAACAAATGTTGTTTTTGGTGGGGGATTTGGGGCTATGTCCATTGAGTATAACTTTATTCCTTTTTTATGTGTCAACCAGTCCAGTATAATTTCTTTTTTTGGGTATTCTTGTTCAAACACACAGACAGAGCAACAGTTGAAATGAATGAGAAATAGAGGATTTTTCTTTCTTTCTTTCTTTTTTCTTTGGTTGGGGGGGGGGGGGGAGATGTGAGTTTACTCATAATTACCTGTCTCCATAGATGAAAGGAAGCAACCTCAGGATGAACTGCAACCGCAACCACATTGAAGCTCGCAAAGCCACCGAAGAGGGTGGTGCAGAATCAACTGCTCCCGTTGTTCGTCTACCTAACCCAGGACTGCCACCCTTTGGTACCTTGCGGCTGTTGCCTTTGAGTGTAGCACTTTCAATCCCAGATGGAGATGCCCCAGCTTGTTTACAAGCACCACGAGTAACTGTACTAATTTGCTGTTCAATTCCATTCATCATCTTAATTAATTCAGTTGTAAATGTGGTGCGTGAGACATCAGAGCTCCTATCTATGCAAGGGAGAACTAGATCAACAAAAGCTCTCTCAATTACAAAATGTTGACTGGATTGTAAGCCTTCAGCATCAAATGACCGTGACGTAACTCTTCCCAACCTTTTAGTGTCTATTCCATCTTCTACAACCTCCCCTTCCTCAAGAGAGCTAGCTTCATTCTTTCTCTTTTCCCCTTTCCCTGTAGAAATATCAGCAGTAAAGTTTCGCCAACCCCATGGCTTCCAAAATTGGGGCTTAATTGAAAATTTGTTGTCTGCAAGTTTGATAAGTCGCTGTCTTATGGATTTGCGTCCCAAAAGAACATCTGGTCCCACCAGGAACCATTTAGCACTATCCAACAGAGAATCCACTAAGGATCTCCCAAGAAGATGAACTACTTCGGAATAAAGAGGAGCAGCATCAGGTCTGACCAGTAGTCTTGTGAGGACAATCTCCGAGAACTTCTTCTCATTCTCAGAAAGAGTATAATTGCCAGCATTAGGAGAAAGAGACTGAATAGCTTCCACCAAAGACATACCATGGACCTCAATCTTTTCAATGAGAGCCTGTTCATTCAAAAGAAGTCGAAGTTGAACCCACTGCCAATGAAATTTTGCAGGTTGAAGGGTATCCAAAATGTGCACAAGCTGATCCTGAAGCTTCAACTCATTTTCTACATGTTGAACTTTTGAATCACTAGCCCACTTTCCATCATCTCGTGGAGAGGCAGACTCTGGAATTTTACAATCAAGGACTGCATTTAGGAAAAGCCTCCCACGGAGGGGAACAACCGCTATGGTTTTTGTGTGTTTGTCTGTACCTTGCATTTCAAGCATAGCAGCAAACTCAGTGTCCCCAACATCAGAAGCAAGAACATCATAGAGAGCATGAGTATCTCGCAAACATACGTCCCGGAAAGGTTGATGCCTCACTGCATCACCAATTGCCAATGCAAACAACTGATACAGTTGGACATCTTCACGAATCAACCCAAGAATGTGAGTCCTCCAAATCACTAATGAAAATATCGAATAAGCAGGAGGCAAGACCAAACTAATAGGAAGCATTCGCTGCATCCTTGAGAGAGCTAAGATATATGGTTCACTGAGGAGCTCTGCAACTAACCCATCATAAATTGTTCTGCAATTCCCAATGAGCAACCTAAACCAGTGCACATAGACTTCAATGGGATTGTCCACTTTATAATGAGAAATCCCATTCGAACTGGACCTTGCACTCCTAAGAAATTGCACAATATCCAAACCCTCTTTTAACCTTAATACAGATACCATTCTATCCAAGCTAGTAACTCCATGGACAATTGCCCCAGCGACAAGTGCTGATACAGCAGCAGTCACAACTTTTCCAGCCCTTCCAAAGAGAGACTTTGCGGAATTGTTCAACATTTCATTTGGTAGGGTAGTATTGGACTCATGAGCTTCAGGGGACAGCTGAAACTGATTGCGAGCAGCCTTTCCAGGTGCTAAGACTCCAGCAACAACACAAGAAGCTTCTGTTGCAAGAGCTATCTCAAACAGACGAACCTGACGCTCTCCAAGTGCTTCCTTAAGTAAGCAGAGGCAGGTGATATGAATTTGTATAAGACGACGAGCATAACTTGGTAAGCTTATCATGGAAGGAGATGTTTGGTAATTACTGCCTTGTGTGAAATCTACCAGTTTTGTTAAAGCTGGACCCACATTACCCACAATGGCAGCAACGGCAGAAGCCACAGCAGACAGATCCCCCTCCTGAGCCATACCACTACTCTGCCTAATGCAGTCCGTTAGCCCCAAAACGATCTTTTGAGCTGTTTGACATCCATCTTCCCATTTCTCCATTACAGAGACTTTTGGAGTACCCGCTGTAGATGGTTTCCTTTCCTTGCCAGAGAAATATTGCACAGCTTCCTCAACATGTCGTTGCACTATATCTTTCATAGTAGGGCCTAATCGAGGTAATCTTGCGCTGATCTTTTGACGGAAGTAATCATCAAGGTTTTCAGCTCCTGAGGGAACTCCAGGTGGAATTCCAACTTCCACATCAAGTGACTGAATAGATTCAAGTTCAGCAAGAATCCTTTGATCACTTGCTGCCCTGAAATTCTTCTCCCATTTCACCACACTAGCCAAATTTCCATATTTCTTCAACAAATTTCTAGCATAAAATAAGGCTGTTAAACAAGATGTCCTTCCATTGGAAGCCATGACTGCCACAGCTCGACGCATTGCAGCAGAGAGTGCTTCAGGAATAAGATCATTTGCTACAAGTACATTTTCATACCTGTATCCAAAGTTTGACACAACAGATGTCACCAAAAAGCCACAGCATTTCAAACCCAACTTTGTTATAAAATTCAAAGATAAAATAGTACAGTGAAGTTGCATGTATAAAGAAGCACAATAATAATGTGGATCCAAGAGATATAAAAAAAGAACAGCATCAAATGTAGTCAATAATCATGATACTATCCTCATCCTCAAAAAATAAGTGATAAGCCCCTCATAACTCGGGTGTACAAGCGAAAGAATAAGGGGAAGAACACAATATCACCTCCAGCTGCTGCAGGGGATCAAAGTGAAGAGAGAACAGATGGCAACCTCCTATTGGACAGCAACCACTACTCTGTTCACAGCAGAGGTGCAGAAGGGACAGTCCAGGTGGCAGAAGAAGATTGGGTAGATGCATAAGAGTTTGTTAGGATCTTTCAGTTATGTAAGGGAAGGGAGAGAGAAGAGAGGAGGAGGAGAAAAGAGATACAAGCAGTGCTTGTGGGAGAGGGAAACCTCTCGGGAATGGCCTGGCCATTATGCTGATCTTGATTATCTGAGTTTTCATTTTGTTTTTCCTAATTTCAGAATTGTCTATCAGTTAGTAGAATCATTTTGTATTCATCAGTGTTAACCTATCCAGGTTTGCTCTTTATATGAGGCACATCCTTACTGCTATCTACAACAACAATGTTGTTATGTTGCTGTTCTGAATATTAGTTACTTTCAATATTTTTTTTAAATACTCCGGTGTTTATGCTTGATTTCTCAATCTTCCATAGGGCTAGTTCTAATTTTCAGTAAGCAGTTAATCGGGATTCCCTGAAATCTTCCTTGATCTTGATTACCTGAGTTTTCATTTTGTTTTTCCTAATTTCAGAATTGTCTATCAGTTAGTAGAATCATTTTGTATTCATCAGTGTTAACCATCCAGGTTTGCTCAATGAAATCTACTGCTACTACAATGTTGTTTGTGCTGTTCTGAATTCATAGTTATCCGGTGGTGATTCTTCCATACTAGTTATTAGTAAGAGTTAATGGGGATTCCCTGAAGGTTCTATCAATCATAAGGCATTGCATGAGGGTTACAAAAAGCTCAACCATAGACTGAGGGGACATGTAGTGCATGAGAATTTAAAGAACATCACATATATATAAGAACTGGGTCTACCAAACCAAGGCCACATGCAATTCATTTTATCAATTTCACACTCAATTATAAATTCTACAAACTAGATGGGCAACAGCATGACAAATCATCAGACCCAACTACAAGACCAAACTCTAATATTGAATATTGAAGTGCAAAGGTAGCAAATTGAGATCATAGTGTGAAACATAGAGCCACTCAACCTTCACAGTGCAATACGGAAAAAATGATGACACCTCGAAGGACCAGAAATGCTGGTCTCAGCATAACCAATATCAACTACGAATAAACCATTGACAAGGAACCGCATATTTAAAGCAGCATCAGAGATTCCAGAAATGAAACAGTTTACCATAAGTATGTTTATTACAAACACCTAAATGAACATGCAAATTGAGAGATAGTGCAATTTGAATACAACCATGTAACCAACTAGGAAGCCACATTAAACCTCTCCCCACAACCCTCCTCCCCCCACTCATATATAAATGTAATGTGTGTATATATCCATACCTTCGGATACATGACAATACAAATGCTTCCCCTACTTCACATGCCTGACTGCCTGTGCTCTTCGGAAGCATCAGAATGCTTCTCCCGCCATGAGTAGAAGAAGTTGAATTGGCAAGAACTTTTGGTAACAACCAAAGAAGAAACTTCACGGCTGAAACTAAATCAGAAGAAACATCCATGAGATATAGTATAGATGATAACTCATCTTCACCAATCTTCCACCCTAAAGAACTCCTGTCATCAATAGGTGGATAAGGCCCATTACGTTGAACGATCTTTGCTGGAGTCTTTTCAGCCCCTTCAACAAGCTGCCTCACTAAGGTAATAAGCCAGACAGATACAGCCCTCTTCTCAAGCAACCTCTGCTGTTTCAAAGCCTTTCCAATTGAAACAATATCACCAAGTTGACCAGCTTTGATCTCATCCATTGGTTTATGAACTTCTGCTTCTGTACCAGTTCTATGGTGAGGACAGCTTACTCTATTATCACATATATGACTTGTTGATGCTCCTTGGCTTCCGTCAATCCTAGCAGCAGCAGCTAACTGAGAAAGACTTTGAGTTTTACGAACAATTTTTTGCCGCCCTCTGGAAGCATGTTTAGTTGACTTAACAGGTGGATCCACCTTCAGCTCTACAGCTTTAGGTCCTTTTCTCATCCACCATGTGTCTTCATCATCTGATAAATTAGGAGAACACCCATGAGCATGAGGGCTCCTTTCTTCACTCGACTTTTGTCTTTTTGCCCTCCTACATTCTTCACAGCCAATTGTTCCTTCTGATACATCCAGCTTGCTGCCAATTGACCCAACAGACCTCTTGAGACTCCCCTGAGATTCATCAGATTGACCATCTGCAGAAGAAGGACAAGAATTTGGAAAATGCAATAATATGGAAATGGCCGCTTTCAGTTCTGCAACTCGAGACTTTGTCTTGTCATTCTGACCAGACAAAGGATGGTATACTGACTGAAGGTTCCTCAAGTGTTCAAGAGAAGAGGTGGAAGTGCTACCCCTTCCTGAAGTTGTATTATCCTTTTCTTTCTCATAGAGAAGATTTGCATCATTCCTATTAGTGGAGGGTTTATAATGAGCACTACCAAGTCCATAAAGCAGCAAGCGACGTTCGTTTGAGTAAACATGCAGGGCTTTCTCTAGTAATGGAACTTCAGCATTCTGTGCTTTTTCCAAAGCATCAAGCATATAGGGACCAGGGAGTTGTTTCAAGATCTGATGGTGTCTCTTTCTTCTTTCCAGACCAATTGGACTTTCATCCCTGTCCATAATTCCACTAACTATCAACTGCCTTACATAGGCTTTGGGATAAAAGATACCAAAGCGTATGAGCTCCATGATAAGTAGTTGAAGGCGATTGAAACCTTCACCCTTGCCTACATCATGTTGATCTATCCAACACACCACAATATCATGTAAAGGACCTGGACTTTGAAAACTATCTGACATTTCTGGACTTCCACCCAAATGCTTTCGTTTCTTTCTATGTACAGAGACCCTATCCACAACTGTACCTCCTGAAAGACTATCATGACAACTGGCATTCTTTGAAAGGCCATTATCTCCCAATGGACTACCATTGTTGCACTGCGCCAAGCTCTGCATAGCTTCCATTTTCAGCTTCAAAAGTGTTACCGCAACATAAACTTGTGAAAAATCTTTTCTTCCTGTAAATTTCACACCATGAGGCCGAGAAGTCCGACAATCTCTAAAATCACATGTTGCCCACTCACAAAGGAAGAATACAGAGCACACAAATGACAGGCTGACTGTCCCAATCCACTTCAAGGATGACCGTAGGCATGGACTGACCCCTGAAATCCAGACTTCTTCAATACCCACACTAGAAAGATCATCAAAGAGAAGACCATAAGCCGTTTTCAAATCCCCTGATATCAAAGCTTTATCCAAATCCTGCACAACAGTAGACAACCCATGACCTTGGGGGCCAGGGCTCACAGCCTTTGTGAGAGCATCCGCGCGTTTCTTAATGCATGAAACAATGTGGTCAAAGGACAAAAGCCGATTACGAGAATCTTTTCTCCTGTCACTGTACGGGGTAGTAAATTCATTTGGTCCATATTGAATCTTCCCTGCAACCTCATGTTCCTTTTGTTTATCGACAGCAACCAATTGTACAGAAGGTGGCAAAGGAAAGCAATCAAAGGAAACGAAAGTATCAGGTACAGCAACCATCAAATAGCGGAGCAACTCAACCACAGCAGAGACAGTATAGGCCCTCCGAGAATTGTCTGCTAGTTCAGAACTAACAGAAGGGAGTTCCTGTATGGAACGAACAGCAACTTCCACAAGATTGCGCACATATGTTTGTGATAAAACAATAGTTTCTATCAACCCATATATTATGGGCAATAATAACTCAAAAGTCTCAATTGATTCCTTCTCCTGAGATCAACACAATAAATATGAAATCTCAACATTAACCACTTGCTAAAAAAGCATATGAAATTGAAATTAAAACTACTTGAAAATACCATAAAACCATGCAAAAAAGGTACTGAATAATAACCTGTAGTTGACTGAGAACCCAGTCAATGACATAAGAAGGAAGAAGCAACCCTTCTGCATGATGCCATTGTAGGATACGCACCATGTACCACCATTTAAAATGTAGTGAAGGTTCCTCCCCATCACCATGGTGTACAGACACAGCCAGAAGCATCTGTGGTGATTGATCCCTGCTATAATGAGTAGACAAAGAACCACTTTTAGACAAAAATTCATCCAGAAGGATCTGCAGGTAATCAATAACATCCTTTGTCCACAGGTCAGTTCGGCTTGATTGTGGTTTATCTGCTTGCCCAGAGGAAACATTTCCAGAGGTAGGCCGAACCTGAAAAAGAACCAAAACCTTGATAACCAAACATTTTGATGTTCAAAAAACCATGCACGAGTAAGCTAGCAATAAGAATCCAGTAGGTTACACAGACTCAGCTAGCAATAAGAATCAAGTAGGTTACACAGACTCAAAATAATTTCTATCTTCTGACCTGATTGAGGTAAGTTACTTTTATAAACCAAGTAGCTCTCAACAATGGAACGTTATGCTTAATGAGAACCTCAATAAGTGCTCTCCTCCTATAACCATGAGGAACATGATCAGCCAACGTACGCAGTCTCTTATGTTGCTGTGATAACCCCTGCCAAAATAAATGAAGTTCAGTTCCTAGTTAATCCTACTAGCTTGAAGGAAAATTTAAAAAAAAAATAACAGAGGGAAACACAGAGAAAGAAAAATGAGAAGATTTTAAGCAGCTGTGAACTTTAAGATAACATAACCATACAGCTGAAAGAAAAAAATCTTCTCCATCCATATGTAAAAAGTAGGCAATTTTCCAATGCATGCAGAAAAAATGCTACAAAGAATTAAGAATCCACAAATCAAGAGAGTAAATTATAGCCCAGGTGGAAGCAGACTCCAACTCAAAACACAAAGAAGACACACAACCAACCTGGAGAGAAGAAAAGAAGGGAGATTGCTAGGAAGCAAGAAGAAGAACCTCTGATGGGTCTCTTTGACATCAATTAGAAGAGAATACACGCAAAAAAGGCAAGCGTCTGTAATATAGAAAATGTAATGTCTAAGAAAAGGCCAAACCCAAAACAATATATGCACAAGAATGCTGTTAGTCTGTGAACTTCTGATATACTTTGTTATTAGATTATGTTTACTGGTTTGATCTACAAACCAAACAAAACAAAAACAAATTTGACAAGACTGGAGACAACAGCATGAAGTCACACCACATCTACCAGAAACAGATGGTTCAAATGAACCCATCAGCATGTCAGTTTGTAGGCCCTCTAAAATTGGCTTGGTTGACAGCAGCAAAACAAACAAAGAAGACGCAAAAACGTGGATGGACCAAGTTGATACTGGTAATTCATTCAAAGGAGAATTTGGAAGGACGGTGTATAGATGAACATCACAAAAAAGTGCTCACTGAAAAGGCTGTACCCAGTGCACAACGCATGCATGTTGAGCAGAGGAGGGTAGAATGTATGCAGCCTTTCCCCTGTTTCCAGAAAGGCTGTTTCTAGGACTTGAACCAGTGAAAAAAAAAATATATATATATATATATATACAGTGTTCCAACTAGTTTTTTTCTTTCATCTGACCTAGTTTAATTTTTTTCCTCATACCATAACTGGTTACTAGAATGTCTTGGAGACAAGCATGGAAAAAATTTCGGTCATATCTGCAAAATTTGAAAACAAAACAAAACTCCAACAATTTCCCTAAAGTTCACAGTTTCAACCGAAATTTCGAAGTTGCAACCATTTCGCAAGTTTTGACTGAAATTTCGCAGGTTTCGACACTAAAACTTGGTTTTTGTTAATTTCTATCCCATTTTCACCTAATTTCCACTACTATTTTGCCTTCAAACATCTCTTTTGCTTCTTTTTGGCCTTCAAACACCTTTTAAGCCACAGCAGTTATTCATGGGCCTAAGTCCAAACTACAAAGGAAACTCGTCGGCAATAGAATGTGAAGCATGAGCCATACCCAACAGTTCCAAACTACCATTTTTTTCATTTTTGTTTTCTTCAAGCCTTAAATGATCTTGTATTGCTTTGAAATTAATTTAGGTTTAGTCTAGGACTATTGATCTATGATAGTGTCTTGTTACACTAATATTTTGATTATTGCAACTATTTTTTTAATTTTTTTTTAATCTTAAAAACTATTTTCTAAATTTCAAAATATATATGTATACATGATATATGGGCTTGAACTTAATATATGGGCTTCAAAATATATATTTTCTTCAAGCCATCACTTGATCTAGTTGTTCATTGTGTTTTGTTGACTTCTTGTATATATAACCACTTTATCAAACAATTCATGTATGCTAATAATTATATGCATGTATGCAATACAATCTGTACTTTGTCAAAACCAATCATTTGTTAGTATACTTGAATGATAACTTTTGAGTAGTCTTTTAGAGGCAAAATACTAGTTCCATTGTGTTTATTATGCTTCAGATAGGTAGAAGGCAAGAAATCAGATGAAATGGAGGTCATATAAGGCCCGAAACCTAGGGTCGAAATTTCAAAAAAAAAATACTAGGTGTCCACCAAAATTTCAGTTCGGTTTTTTGCTGGGCCGAAATTTTCTCCATGGTGACACGTCGCTATTTTGGTAAATAATGGAACTCAGAAAGAAGACATAATTGAAGCAGAGCCACTAATATAACAGCCCTGGCCAGTACAACCTTCTCAAATAATAAACTCTAACTTTTCACAAAGACACTGGATGACATCAGGAAGTAATAAATAACAAACCATATGCCACTAATTCACACAAGGTTTCTGATAATCTTATTAACTTCTTACTGGTGGGGAATACAAACCTCAATCCATTTCTTTCTGAAATCTTCGCCACAAGGCTTTTGTTCAGGAAATACACCAGGTTTGAGTAACAAAGAGGCAGAAAGAGGCACTCCATAAACTTGACCAGCCTGTTACATATGGAAGGCAGTACACACCCAGATTCAGTATCCAGCTTGGAACTCAAATTATACTTCCGAACCAGGTAAGGAGAAGACTTTAACTTAATATGAGTGAGAAGCCCATAAAATCTATACACCTACTGACATTGACATCACAGAGAATGTGTAGAACAGGAAACTATACCTACGGACATTGACATCACATTCTTAGAACAGGAAACTAGTAGAACACTAACAAAGAAAAAAAATTATGCATATTACCTTGCGCTTCTGAGCACGAGATTCATTGATAGCTCTATGGCGTTTTCGTATTGCCTAAGAAAACCCAGAACAAAATAAGAATCATCATACACAAAACAAAGAAAACATAAGCTGATTAACAAATTCCAGAATTTTTTATCCCAAGTTGGAGCACATATTATATTCAAAAAGAACAAGATAAACATGGTTAAGAGCAGATATCATTTACAACCCACATAAAAGACAAGAAACCGAAGACATGGAGGGAGGGGGGAGAGAGATGCATTTTAGAACAACAAGAAGGCCACTAACTCACCAAGCCATAAAAATGGACCAAGAATGGACTACAAGTTTAATATTGGATCTTCATGGGCTTAATATTTTGGGTTTTCTACTGTAACAGCCCAATTCTAAAAGCACAAATTTTAGGGATTTAGGTCATATTCAGGATTAAGTAGTTAGCTTCTAACTTGTAGTAGCACTAAAAACCTTCCGACTTTATTTTCTCTAAGATTCCCCAGCATTAGTATGTGTTGCAAACTTGCAATGCTGCAAAGTTATAAATAAAGGCGTATAGGAATCATAGTACTAAAAAGAATATGACAAAAACCACAGTTGCCAATCTGTTGATCCAAGCAGAATTTTAGCAGCCTAGGTGACTGTTGACCTCTTTGGTTGAATGGGCAGCACTTATACATGCCAAATATCATTTAAGTAATGCTCTAATTACTTGAGATATTATTCATAAATAAGCAAATACGTCTGTTTACATCCAAACCAAAAGGATAAAGTCAACCCCAATTCAAGTACAAAAATTTGGAATCTTGGCTGTTGGTAAAAATTTCTCTAATGCTGGAATTTCTCTAATATAATAATTTCATAAATCTGTACACAGTAAAAGATTGATAAAATCAAAAGTCCGGTTAGATAGTCAATCTTCGCAAGGGCTTTAACAGCATTCATACACATCAAATAAGGTTTGACATAACTCCCTCAACATAAAGCAGAGTAAATGAAATCTCGGATCTGTTGGAAATTTGGCCATGTTCACCTACCTGATACAAAAAGTTTTATGTAAAAATAAATTCGTCTGACTAGTGAAACTTCTCAGAGAAACAAAACTATTTGGCACAGACAGCAAATCCAACATGCAAATGTCTGATGTGTGTAACAAGTAACTTCCCACTGCATGTCCTTATTAGAGTCATATACACAATTGGTCCTCTTCACAGTTAAATCTATTAACCCAGATAGAGTTGGGGGGAGGATATAAAGGGGAGATCTGTAAATCAAGAACTTACAGATAAAATAATATTTTCTAAGAACAGTATACACCAAAGGAAAGACTACATGTAAAAGGACAATAACCAATTGCAAGAAAAAGTAACCAAATTTATGTTTTGACAGTTTTGAACTCTTCGCTTCTTCATTCCAGCCATACTGTAGTTCAAGGGATTTTTTTTTTTAAATAAATGATTTGCTGTGGCTTAATATATCTCTATGATGACTTGATGTGGCTTAATGATGATCTTGATGACTTCTTGTGGCTTAATGTTGATTTTTTTTTTTTTTTTGGGGGTGAATTAATAATATAAATTGAACTAAAAGAAGATACAAATAACAAGCCGATCAAGATGGAGACTGCAAAGTAGAGGAGAGACCCCAGGGGTTAACAATGAGCCTAGTCCTTGGGGAATCAATAACACGGGGGTGGGGGATAGAAGAGAGCCTAGATGATACATCAAAACAGCTGGCCTTCCAAATCAAGTTCAAAGTACAAGATTTGATGTTGATTAGTTGTATATAAATAAGACGTATATTGTAGCATAATAAATAACATTAGAAGAGATGGGAAATAAAATAAGTAACATGAGGGTGCCTTGTCGTGCCAACGCCTACGCATCCCTCCACCGCCTTGGGTTGCCTGGCTGGCTTTGTAACTACGACACGCACTTTGGTAGGATGCCAAGTTGGACCAGTGAGACACTAATCTAGTTTTAGATGGAGAAAACCCCAGGTCCTGAGAGACTCCGAGAACCAGCCCATTTTTCTACCCATGGCACCCCTTTATATCAACTAAAAGTTGCAAAATTCCAAGGAAATTGCCATAAAACAAAACTTTTACCTACTGGCAATGTTACATACTGGACGTACATGACTACCTACATATAGTTTTCATTTAAGATAAAATATTGTCACGACCAGTTATCAACCCCATACCTGTGGTACGGTTCCATTAAGTAGGGGTTAAGGGTCTAACATGTAATATAAAAGACTAAATATTTTCAGATGTAAAATTGTAAATAAGACTAGTGCATGAAGAAAATAAAAGTAATTTTTAAATTAACTGCAAAAATAAGCAATCCAAAAAACCTGCTTATAAATAAGAAAATTCGTTAAAAGAAAATATCAGCCCAATAATATTTTAGCCCACAAGACTTCACTGCATACAGAAGGTGCATTGCAGTAAAATCCTCATTTACAAGTTGTGATGGAAAGCTGATGTTGTCAGGCCTCAAGTGGCAGCCCACATTGCTGAAATGGAGCTGTCACTGCTTCAACCTCCGAAAGTAGCTCCCACGGTTTGCTCCATTTCTTATCAAATTTTCCCTTTTCTTTTTCTAACTTCCTCTTTCATTCCATTGTCAGCCATGTCTCCTTTAGTTTTCCCTTTTTCATGCATCTTGACATAAAAGCAGCCCAACATCTTGGTCCACTTGCACTTACTTGACGCTTAAGGCTAAATAACAACAAATATCCCAGAGTCTAGGCTGAAACTTTTACCTAAAAGAAAAAGGTGAACCCTAACAGTACACTTTATTCATCTGGCAAGAATATCCATATAATATTTTTCTTTTCTTTTTTTTTAAAGTGAGTTTATGTAAGACAGCCAACTTCTAGGGCAGAACTGACAGTTTGGCTATATGATAACTGAATAGACTATTACCACAACTACATCCAAAAATTGAGTCATGTTCCTTATTTGCATGAAATAATTTTAAGACTTAGATTGGCATGATAATCTGAAGGCAGCCAAGAAAAGACAATGCCAAAGAAACATATTTTCAAGAGTAGGACAACAGGTTTTCAGTGAGAAATATGAAACATCCAACAGCCATTTGGTTTCTTTTAAAAGTGCTTCTTTTGTGCTCTTTTAACCTTACGAAGCAATATTCATTACATGACATGAACATAAAGGGATGCAAGGGCATCATTGCATAGAGAAGCCCATCCATGTATTGGGGTAGTACCAAATGTAAATGCCACTCATGATTCACCCATTGTCTGCTTTCCCCCCCTTCTTTTTTTCCCCCCCCCCCCCCCCCCCCCCCCCCCCCCCCCCCCCCCCCCCCCCCCCCCCCCCCCCGCCCCCCCCCCCCCCCCCCCCCCCCCCCCCCCCCCCCCCCCCCCCCCCCCCCCCCCCCCCCCCCCCCCCCCCCCCCCCCCCCCCCCCCCCCCCCCCGGCCCCCCCCCCCCCCCCCCCCCCCCCCCCCCCCCCCCCCCCCCCCCCCCCCCCGCGGGGGCCCCCCCCCCCTCTCGCGCCCCCCCCTCGCGCTCCCCGCCCCCCCCCCCCCCCCCCCCCCCCTCCCCCCCCCCCCCGTTTTTGGGGCCCTCCCCCGGCCCCCCCCCCGCCTTTTTTCCCCCCCCCGGGTTTTCTTAGGCCCGTAGTTACTCCACAAGGTGGAATAACTCAAGAGAAACGAGCTTTGAATAAAGTTATAGCAATATAATCTCCAGCAGTGGTGATTCCTCGCTCCCAGGCATGCTCTCCTAACTTCTCTCTATTCCTTTCTACTCATCCTCCCCCTATTTATGCTTACTTCCTATCGTTATTAACAAAATCAGCCTACTTCGAGTAGGACTCTTCAAAAACCTACCGTTGTAACTCTAACCTAGATGTATTATGACTCTTGACTCTCTTCTTTCTTACCTTCGCGGGACTCTTCTGCTTCTTTGCCTCGCTTTGTATGCACTAGGACTCTGCTGAGAACGCCAGGCTCTCTTCACTCTTCAACTGTCATCGTTTCCTTGGGAGTGCTTTCCTTGTCGATATAGACTCTTGATATCGGGGCTTATCTACTCCCCTCCGTTTCCCTTGTCCTCGGTGTCTGTGGCTGTTTTCGCTAGATTCCCGTATTTTCACGGCGGCATCCTTTCCATTGATCACCTCCGCCCCTTGGTCGTGTTGAGCAAGGCTTCGGTGTGGCTGCCTCGCCTTTCCCCGCCTTGGCGGCTGCGGCTTTGTCTGCCCGGTCGCTTCCCTGCGTGCCCGGTGGTCCGTGATCTCGTCGTCGTGGCCTGGTCCCCCGGCTCTGTCGGTCGGCCCTGTGCGTGGCTGGTTTCTCTTGGGCCGTTTGGCGGTTTCGGCGTGGTTGTGCTTGCTTCATCCCCCACTTGTTGCACTTCCCTCGCTTTGATCCGCGGTTGCACTCCTATCTTGGGCCCCCGCGTTTGTTTTGGTCCTCCACCCGTTGCGCTTTCGGGCACTCCCTCATCCACTTTAGTCGACCTCCTCCCCCGGAGGGGGTCTCGTCCTCCCCCGGGTCTTTTTGTGGCTGTGCTCGTTTGCCTATTCGGCCCCGGTCCTTATCCGTCCTTCGGTTGGCGGCGCCTCTGGTTTTCGGCTCGTTTACCACCTCTGTTTGCCTCCTTTGGGTGGTAGGCCGCTCTTGGGTTGGTCCCGCTTTTGCTCCATCCTTACTGGAGACACGATCTCGATCGACGATGGTTCGAGGGCCCATGCAGCGGATAACCTCCTTGCTGAGCGAGATAGCCACATCCTTGGCGGATAAGGGTGTGGGGCGTGAAATGCGCGTACTTGATAGCCGGTCACTCAACAAGCCGGTATCTCCACTCTTAGTCCTGGGTCCCCCTTCCATGCTATGTCTTCCCTGCGATCTGGTTGCTAGTGGTTGGGAGTCCGCGGGTTTCTGGCTTGTATTTCTGCGCCCGCATCCACTAGCCCTTCGGGCGCCCTTCATTCCTACCCGGTCCCGCTGCTTCGCCCGTAGTCCTCCCCCTGCCCCCGTGGGGTAGAATGATCTCCGTATTTGGGTTTGTCCCATCGGGGTGCTCCGTTCTTTGTGTGCCCTTTTGGCCGTGTCGGGTAGTCCTGGTCCCTTCGAGGCTTAATGATCTTCCGTAGCGGTCCGGGCGTGTACCGCTTATCTAGTCCCTCACTTTCCCGCCAAGTTGCTGTTGTCATCGAGTAAGCCGCTTATCATCCTGCGCCCTTCGCGGGGCATCGCGCTTTGTTTTCGCTCCCGGCGTCTTCTCTCTCCCAGTTTCAGCCCACTTTTGTTGATCGGTGCCACTGCCTGTTCCGCTTTTCGACTTTTCGATCCGTTCGTCTTTGATGTCTCCCCATCGTTGCGCCATTTTTGTGGCGTCTATTGCCTTGTTCTTTCTCATGACGCACTTGGTTTGTGCGCGAGGGACCACTTGCTCCGGCTGGGTGGCCCTCTTGCATCCCCCTCCCCCCCGCTCGTCTCTCCCTCTTTCGTGTCGCGTCCCTCCGGCGTTGTCTGGCTGTCTTGGGCTTCCCGCCTTGCCTCGTTCCCCCCGTGCTCTTTCTTCTGTTTGTGAGTGGAGCGCATTTTCCATTTTCGCGATCTGCGGTTCCCGTTATCCTTCCTCGCGGCTTTAGATTGGCGGTTGGGCCACTCCACCATGCACTTAATCTTCCGTGGGTCCGCCGTGACTCCGTCTTTAGATATGATATGTCCTAAATACTCCGTGTAGCAACCCCAAACATGCATTTTTTCGGTTGACTACAAGGTGGTCTGTGTGAGAAGTATAAAGGTGGTTCGCAAATGGGCCACATGTTCCTCCATGGTCTTGCTATACACCAAAATATCGTCAAAGAACACCAAAATAAATTTTCGCAAGTGTTCTCGAAATACCTCATGCATTAGTGATTGAAATGTGGCTGGAGCATTCGAGAGCCCAACGGCATCACCAGGGAACTCGTAATGCCCATTATGTGTCGGCCGTCTTTTCTTCATCACCTTCCGTCATTCTAATTTGGTGGTATCCTGCTTTCAAATCAAGCTTGGTAAACACCGTGGCTCCGCCTAGCTCATCCAACGGTTCGTCAATTGCGGGAATGGGAAACTTGTCGGGAGCTGTGAGTTTATTCAGGGCACGATAGTCCACGCAGAACGCCATCCGCCATCCTTCTTTCGAACCAACAGATCGGCTGGAGTAAGGACTCACACTAGGTCGTACCAATCCCGCTCGTTAACATTTCTGTACCAATCTTTCGACCTCGTTCTTTTGAGAATGTGGGTAACGATAGGGTCGAATATTAGGTGGGTTACTCCTCTCGGCTAACCGTATCCGGTGGTCTTGCTTCCTTCTTGGCGGCGGTTCGGTTGGTTCAGCAAATAATTGAGCAAAGTCGGTTAATAAATGTGACACCTGCGTCTCTCTTGTACCTCATATCATCTCCGACGGGATCCGAGGTTGTAGCCGTATCCATCACCACCGCTTGAACCGACCGTAGCCACTCTTCATGTTGTTTCTAATCGCAGCAAGGTTGGATCCCCATTTAGTTTCACGGGTCGTCCCCGCCACTCAAGCTCTGGTTCTCGCGCCAATTTCGCGTACTTCCCCTAGTGTCTCGCAGCCATTCTACGCCCAAGATTATATCAATGCTACCCAAATTGAAAGGGTAAAATTTTGCACAAAGACCTCGCCGCCTAGCTGAATCGGAATCGTCGACAAATCCCCGTCCTTTGCTAATCGTCCCATCCCCAGCAACCTGAAATTTTGTTTTCGGTTTCCAATCCCAACGGCTCCACCAACTCTTGGCGACGAAATTGTGCGTTGCTCCACATCGATCGAATGATGACTTCATAGCCATTTATTTGTCCCGTTAGTTTCGGTGTGTGTGGTGAATCGTCCCCACCAAAGAGGTATGCGGAGTTCCGTCTCGCCCGGCTCCATTCGTCATCATTGATCACTCCTTCCGCTGCTGCAACCTCGGACTATCATCGCGTGGAGTCGCCTTAGTTGCTTCGGAGGGCATCGATGGCCTTTGGAGTATGGGCCGTCCACCCGAAACATACCCCTTTGTCCATTTTATCTTTGATTTCTTCCCGGGATAACCAACGTGGCGTCCGGCTCCCGTCGCGCTGTGTTGCGGTCGGTTGTGAGAGGAGCGCGGGTTCACTTTTTGGTTTGGCCGCCGACCGTTGCTTTGGTTCATTCCGGTCCCTCGACCGTATTGGTTCCTTTAATATTGGTGTTGGGTGGGCTGAAGTTAATAACACGTGAGGTTAGATTTTGGGCTGATTGAGTGGGCTGGGCCAAAGAGGTTTCTTATTTTTCCCCACTCCATTTTTGTCCTCCACGGCTTGGGCCGGTCCATTATTTGGCCCAAATTGGTGAGCCCAAATAATCGAACTTCAGCCCTTACTTCTTCATTTAAACCAGCGAAAACACCCCCTTCAACCATTCTCCATCTACCGCTCCGCTCTGCTGCTAATTTCTCAAACCCTTCTCTATATGCTGCAAACGTTCCACTTTGCTTGTGATTAATCAATGCTTCTTGGGAGTCTTCAGCTGTGCTGAGTTCAATCGATAGATCATTGATTCTTTCAAGTTTCTCCATGATGACAATGGCTGCTGCAGTTCTCGGAGCGTATCCATCCTAGTGCTGCACCTTCAAACAAAGGGTTGCGGTTGGGTTTCTCTTCATCGCTGAGTTTGTACGATCAAAGTACCTTTCAGCTCGTGCGATCCATCCCATCGGATCTTCCCCGTGAAAATTGGCATCTCGTGTCTAGGAAGGAGTCTCTCGGTTTCTCTGTTTCGATTGTCGCTTGCGTGCTGAACTCCATCGGTTCTAGTCACCTCCGGCTTGGTATGCATCTCTGCTGATTTTCCTTGCGATAACATGCCTTAATTCATCTCTAAACTCGTCTTGGCCTTTTCTCCTTTCTCATGTTTTGTGCTGGAGTCCCCTTGCCTTGAATCTCTTTCCGATACTTTCCAATTCCTCTCCCTCTGCTCCATTCGCTCTTGCCTTCCCCTAGAATCGATGGCTCTGCCAATTTGTTGGTCGATGGGTTCTTAACGGTGATACTCAGAGAACGACTTTGATAGTTGAATGAACAATATATCTACCCGTGGTGTTCCTCCTCCCGGCATGGCTCTCCTCTTCTCTCATATCCTTTCTACTCATCCTCCCCCTATTTATGCTTACATTCCTATCGAATTAATTAACAAAATCAGCCTACTTGTAGGACTCTTCAAAAGAAACCTACGTTGTCTCCCTGTGTATTTGCTCTTGCTCTCTAAATCTAATTCTAATCCTTCGGGGACTCTTCTGCTTCAAATTTGCCCCTGATGCCTGGCTCGCGCGCGACTCTCTTCACTCTTCAAGTCTCAATCGTTTCCTGGAGGCTTTCCTATGTCGAATTGGGTTTTGTGGTGGGGGGGTTTTTGTTTTTTTCCCGCCCGGCGGAACAACCACCCCCCCCGCGTGTTTTTTTAAGTAAAAATTTTTTTTTTTGGTTTTTCCCAAATTTTTAATTTTTCAAAAAAAATATTTTCTATTTCAGTTATTTGTTTTATTGGGAGGACCAATGAATGAATTAGAAAAATAATATAAAAAGCCCATCAGTCTCTCTTGTGAAAATTCTCTCTCATGGATTCCCCTCCCCCTCTTCTGAAGTTTCTTCTTCTTCCTCCCCTGTATTTTCTGCAGGTGGTAAGGTAGTTTTTCCCCTCTTTTCTCCTCTATGCTCCTCTATTTTTTCTTTATTCCTATTACTGCTAGTCTGCTACGGTAATTACAGTACTTCTTTCACACTTGACACCACAGTAACTTCGTTACGGTTCAGGCTTCAGTACTTTCTTCACCATTCACGCCACCATTCCAGGAACAGTAACACTTCAGAGCTCTCCTATAACAGTTATTATCAATGAGTATCGTCTCCCCCTCCCCCCATTGAATTCAGATTTGTTTTTGCCCTCCCCTTGTTATGGCTTTCATTACTCATAAATTGTTTTAAAGATTATTTGCAATGAATATCTTGTTATTTCTCTGTTTATTAACTGCATATTAAAGACCTAATATGCCATCTATTATCTTGACAATAGTAAAAGCACTTCCAGTATTGACCAAAAGAAAAGGTACTTGCACTTGATTTAGGTATCATGGTACCATCATCCCCGGTTTATTTTTATTTATTTTGTGGGGCTTAGTTAGGATTATATTGTTCATTAAGACACTTAATATCATGTTTCATTTGCATGTCTGTCAAATTGTGTGCTGCCATCCACCTTGTTTAGTGATTTACTTAGGGGACTACCACTACTAAAGTAGTAAAGTATACTAAATAGCCATCATAGGACCCCTAGTCCCTAGGATTCCCCCTGCATCAAGTGGAAAATTACTGTCCCACCGAAATCAGTAAATTAGAAGTATATAAGAGATTCTTGACAGCATCCCATTGCAATTGTCAACAGCCATGAGAAAGAATAATGTTGACCTGAGGTTAATGTAGTCTTAACAGTTGTGACCTAAATGTTAAAACACAACCAAACATTAGTATAAATGAAGTACCTCTTTGCACTTTAGAACAACAGGCTTTGTAAAATTTCCAATTTGAGATAATAATATCTCCCTAGCTTCCTGGCACAATAGAAACAAGATCAAGTGAACTGTGAGAATAAAAATCACTGAAATTAACAGAAAGGTTCAAAGGAAAAAGTATTTTGCATCCATTCCATGCATGCAAAAATGTGCGGAAGTTCATGTTACATGACTACTTTTACTGCATACATCCGTACCCAACACAATAAATCACAAGTATTAACATGCAAAATGAATAAATTTCCTAGGAATCCACATCCATAAAGATTAAGTGCATATGCAGCTTCAAGTTTTCAACAATTGTTAAGAAATAAAAATCATGAGTAACATAAAAAGAAAATCATCAGGATCCAACCTAAAATCAGGGCCCAGTTAAATTTGATTAAAGGTATTACATGAATGCATATGCAGCTTCAGGTTTTCAACAACGTTAAAGAAATAAAAATCATGAGTAACATATCAAAAGAAAATCATCAGGATCCAACCTAAAGTTAGGGCCTTGTTAAACTTGATTAAAGAATTTGATAAGAACCCACGAATCGAATGCAAAATTGATATTATTTAATTGATAGAATAACAATGAACAATGATAAACTGGTTACAATGGTGCCAGTAAACCCCACAGCACATTGCTACCCCTCAGCCTATGGCTGCCCAAACGCTCACATAAATAATCCTTCCCTTTACTACTCACATCTTACCCCTATTTGTAACCCCTAATCAACCCTAATCTCCCCAAATCTCTCTCATTCAGTAGTAAATATTCTGCAATATTCTGTCTGTCCCCAAATCTCTCTTATTCAATAATAAATATTCTGCAATATCCAAATCCCTCTTATTCAGTAGTAAATATTCTGCAATATCCAAATCCCTCTTATTCAGTAGTAAATATTCCGCAATATTCTGCAAATCATTCTCTATTCAGCAACCTCTTTCTCAGGATCAGATCTGATTGCTTTCTCTATTCAGCAACCTCCTACTCAGGATCATATCCAATTGCCTTCCTTAGCTGTTGTTTGCCAAATCCAGCTTTCTTTTTGTGCTTGCGAGATACACACGAGATATGAGGGGCCTATCAATACTCCCCTCCAACAATCTCACCTTGTCCTCAAGGTGAAAATCAGGAAAGAATTTACTAGGCAATCGCACCCACGTCGCACCAGAATTTTGCCAGAAATTAAGCTATTTCATCTCTGACGGTGCCGATGAGTCCCCTTCCATCGCTACCACTATCAGCCATGGTGGTTTCGCCGGAGTTCTTGCTTCCCAATCCACCTTACTTTCTATCCAGAAAAGCCTTTGTGGCCCCCTCCTATGTTTCTTCTCTTCTCTCTCTTTAGTGGAAAACTCAAATAAAACTTCCATGCCATTGTCTCGATTATCGGCGCAAGCCTGAACAGGTTTGAAATTAATCATGGCTTCATCCGCAATTTTTGCCTTCGTCGATCCGCTTCCTCTTCCCTGTGATTGCATAGCATGATTGCCTTCATTAACGCTAATCGCTATTTCAGGATTGTGCGAACTCAAAATTCGTTTGGATTCTCTGCTATAACCAAAATCTATTTTAATGGCTTCTTGGACACTCACCCAAGTAAATTCCGACCAATATCTATCATACACCCAATCCAGCACATCTCCTTCCAAATGTTGGAGAACCACACTCAACCTTCTCTCCTCCTCAATTTGGTGTTCCCAACAGAATAACAACACTTCAAGAAGCCATTCTTGCACATTGCCTTCGCCGGAAAACATGGACAATCCGGTGTCCATCTGTTCCCGCAGATCGTCACTGCTCTGATACCAATTTGATAAGAACCCGCGAATCAAATGCAAAACTAATATTATTTAATTGATAGAATAACAATGAACAATGATAAACTGGTTACAATGGTGCCAGTCACCCCCATAGCACATTGCTACCCCTCAGCCTATGGCTGCCCAAACACTCACATAAATAATCTTTCCCTTTACTACTCACATCTTACCCCTATTTATAACCCCTAATCAACCCTAATCAACCCTAATCTCCCCAAATCTCTCTCATTCAGTAATAAATATTCTGCAATATTCTGTCTGTCCTCAAATCTCTCTTATTCAGTAATAAATATTCTGCAATATCCAAATCCCACTTATTCAGTAGTAAATATTCTGCAATATTCAAATCCCTCTTATTCAGTAATAAATATTCCACAATATTCTACAAATCATTCTCTATTCAGCAACCTCTTTCTCAGGACCAGATCTGATTGCTTTCTCTATTCAGCAACCTCCTTCTCAGGATCATATCTGATTGCCTTCCTTAGCTGTTGTTCGCCAAATCCAGCTTTCTTTTTGTGCTTGCGAGATACACACGAGATATGAGGGGTCTATCAGAATTACATGGCAAATCCCCAATAAATTAAAAAAGAAAGGAAAATCAAGAAAAATCAAAAAGTTAAAAGAGCATGTAACTAGAGTCTTAACAGCACCAGATTTAAATTACTGTTGCTAGTCCAATGGAAAGTCCAGCTTCAACCAAAATAATATATAGCAGCCATACAGTCATGGGGGAATAAAACTTCTGAATTCCAGCTTAAGCCGTAGCAGGTTTCAGCCTTCCAAACTTCAATACCCAACTATGAACCTCTAGGTGAGTGTCCTTCATCGCCTTTTTTCCAAAGGTTACTACATGGGCAATTTCAGCCCATAGAATCAAATTTGTACTTTCACATTCATTTTCTTCTCTCTCTTAAATCATATTGTATTCTCTGTAGACCCAAATATTTTCTTAAACTGTAAATCCATCTCATGCTAACCCTCCCTCCTTTATTGAATCATTGAACTATCAAAACAGGAATCTATAGTTCTCCCCAGAAAGCCTTTCTCACTGCCCATTCCATGTTTCCATTGTACTTCATCTTCAGAATAAACCAGAGTTGGTTCGACATCACTAGACCTAGACAAAAGCTTCTTCCTAGTAGTAACCAAATAATCACACAACCCTTTCCACCACAAAGAAGTGATCAATATAAAATAAAAAAATAAAAAAAGCAGATCCTCCTGAATGATCCCGCAGAATATAATTTACGTCTACCTTTCTATAATTGAGAGTCCCTTCAAACGTATTCTACTAAGCACCTTTCCCTTGACAAATTCAAACCAATTCCTGGGAAGGCAAATATTACTTCCCTCTTATTCAATAAGTCAACAGCATCAATAAGAAGGATACAACAGACCAAATGCACATACGTGAAAGAAACAACAGATATTGGAAAGATTTTTTTGAGTAAAAGTGAAAAAGTGATGAAGCAATCAGGAAAGTTCTCAATCATGTCAGAGGAGGGGGGTTTTAAAAAAATGATATATGAGAAAAACAAGAGTAGGCTTTGACCAGAAACCTGGAAATACATATGATGTTATTAGTCCATTGGAGATATGTGCTCATCCACCATAACAAGCCTTGAATATCTGTAGGAACTATGTGGACTAGACACTTTCCAGTTTATTTTATAATTTATAAGTTTAGTTTTCTCAGGAAATGTTCAAAGCTTAGCACGTTTTTAAGTGAGATAGTTTCCTTCTGGAACCATTTTGAATTTGGTCTAATTAGAATAAAATTGATTTTGAGGTTTCCTTTTGGTTTTCGAATTGCAAGTTCATAAATAGTTGTAAGACTTCTCCGACCATCCATACATTTGATGCTAATAGTTTCAGTTTTCAGCTACTGTGAGATAGTGTGAATTCAGCACTTTATTTAGGTGGATTCTGAAGAAAATATTGGCGAATTCAAGAGTCACACCATGAGGATTCCTTTTGTTCATTGTTTCCAGAAGCACAATTCAAATTTCAGGTTTGTGTTCAAGTTGTCAAAATGTTACCAAGGCTTGTCTTGCTAGACCCAAAGACCAATCAGCTGAGGAAAAGAGAGAAAAGCAGGTGGAAACGAAGGAAAACAGACATGGAAGAATATAAAAAGGAAAGGAAGAGAACATGGTTCCACCGTGTGATCGAGCTTTAGTAGAAAATTCACAAAGGAGAGGCCAATACAACAGTAAAAAACAAAAAAATTATAAGTCATAAATGACAGTCTATAAACTATTTTGTTACATTAGAAACCCAATTCAACTACAAGCATTATAGCCTGAAATGTCAGAAATTGGTACCACATGCAAAACATGCTTTAGCTTTCTTAAGTGAAATCAGAACTTTACCTCAAGTCCCTCAACAGTCTCCTTGTATCCAGATTGTACATACTCCTTGTTAAGTGTCTCCTCGGGACAGTTGGGCGTAGGGGGATAAAAATCAGGAGGCCCAAGTCTTTAAAAATGAAACGAGAGTTTATGAGATATATATAATTTTCAAAAAAATAAATATCCAGACTAGATTTATCTAAAAATGAACCCCCAAAAAAAGGGACCTTCTTAAGCTGTTCTTATCAAACATCAATGAATAAATAGAGAATAACTGAAATGCAGAAAACAGAAGCCTCCCACTTGATAATACTACAAGCACCTTTGAAGCAAAAGAAACCAAAAGATGTTACACTTACATACCTGCAGTTAAGAGGTTCTTTGTCACACTTCAGCTTGTATGGAGACACCACTGATGACCGCCTGCAAGATGAAAAATAAACTCAAAAATCACCCTCACTGGTGAAAACTGAGAGGATGCACCAGAACACCAAATAACAGGAGCACAAATTAAAAATATATAAATATAAATAATAATAATACATAAAAGTAACAAAAACTAGTACATTCTTTTATAAGCCAAAGGAAGTGCTTGAAAACAATGCCTTACATTAGTGAGGAAGGAATCATAAGGTCAGAGAGATAGACCACAAAATGGTCAATGATTAATACAAAAGAATAATACTCAAGCATTGCATACCCAAAGCAAAAGGTAATACTCAAGCATCGCATACCCAAAGCAAACGGTTTTCAAATAGGAACCAACAACAGCAGCAAACCCAATATTGTCCCAACTTAATGGGGTTAGCTACATGGATACGAAAAACAACAAGAGTCAAGAGAAAAGAACAACTGTAATCAAAATGTGTAAAAGAAAAGAAAAGGGAAAGAGAAAGAAGCACAGCCAACAGATCAGGAAAGCCCAGCTGAATAGCGTCTGCTACATGAGTCGTCGCCCTCTAATTGGCTCTATCAAAAGTGATACTCAGAATATAAGCCCAAGGCTCAGCATGTCATTTCTCACAACTTCCCCAATGGCAATTCTATGTCTACCTCCTTTAGTAAGAATAAGATCGCTCTTTTTTTATTGGGGCATCCATAGGCTGTCATTGGACATGGCCATACCACTTTAAGCTACTTTCATGGAGCTTGCCATTTATCAGTGCAACTCCCGTATCATCTCTAGTTCATGCATTACTTACTTTATCCTCCCTAGTTTTGTGGCATCCACATCTCGGTTACACATAGCTCATCCACATGACATTTCTTAACTGCCAACATTCCACCTCATACATCATAGCTGGACATATAGAAGTCCTACAAAATTTGCCATTAAGCTTTAATTGAATATATTGATTACACAACACTCCAAATGCCCCTCTCCACTTCATCAATCACACCAGAATGCTTCCAACGAGATTTACTGAGCTGATAGGATGTACAAAAAGCTCAATCCTATACTTCCCATTACTTCTAATGTTAACAAAAGGAAGAGGCAGCATGAGTAACTTGTTGCTAAGAGTTTTCTAGGACAGCTTGGGAAAGAGTTTGATTCAGGAAGATCCCAAGTCCTCGGTGGTGATAAAAACCTTTTTGAGGGTTCTTTGAGTCTCTAGAGAGAACTCTCATGATACTACACCCAATGACACATCTGCACTTGCCACATTCACTAATAATCGTGGCTCTAACTCTGTAAATACCCATGGTAGTAGAGCTGCCACTGGAAGAAAACCCCTTACCACTTTTCAAGAGTCTACAGCATATAAATACATTAGGACCTATCATTACTATAGTCGACCAAGACACGTTCAGAGATTTCGTTGGAAGTTGCACGGTAAATTCCCTTAAGTTCTCAATACTGCTATTGCTACAAAACCACTTCTACACCAAGATGTCTACAGAGGATTTTATTCACTTCGCCCAGTTTTAGACAACCCAAGCCCGCCATTTACTACTATATTCGTACAGGCAGGTAATCCGACAGCCGGCTCCTCCACCTCTCGACCTTGGATCATCAATTCAGGTGCCTCTAGACTCGAACTACATAACTACAAGTATCTTTTCTATTCTTTGTTGATCCACTTCCATGGTCACCCTCGCAAATGGTTCCCATGCCATAGTTAAAGGCCTTAGAACTGTTCATTTCACCCCCATCACTCACTTTATCCTTAGTACTTTATTTACTAGATTTCCCGTTTAATACAGTGTTTGCTCATAAATGTACCACTGAACATAATTGTTGTCACCTTTCTTCCTAGCTTTTGCCTTTTTCATAATCTTGCAATGAAGAGTACGCTAGGTAAGGGTCATGAATAATCGCATGCGGGGAGCGGGGGGGCTACAGCTGTTTGACACTTATGTGGCATGTTCAAGCATTTCTCTATCACGTCAGATATATTTCGACTAGGACATCCGTCTTTGCAGAGTAAAGTTATTAGTAGTCATTTTCAGCATCTTTCTGAGTTACCTTGTGAGTCGTGTCTGTTTGGGAAGCTTCGCCGTGTGACCTATCCACCTCGGGTTGCTAAATGGTCCTTCAACTCTTTTGCTTTAGTTCATTCTAACAACTTGGGTCCTTGCCCCACCATTATACTTTAGGTTTCAGATATTTTGTAACTTTTGTGGATGACTTTTCGAGGGTTATTTAGATTTATCTAATGAAAAACCATTCTAAATTCTTTGATATATTTTGTAAACCATTCTCACTTGTTTTTTTGTTAAATTTTCCTCCATGAAATAATTGAAATGATACCAACTTAAAAGAGCAAGGGGAAGCCAACATTAATTTTACATATAAAGAAGTGTACAGAAAACAATTATAGTCTATCTCATTTTCCTGACAAAACCAGTTACACTGATCTCACAATGATATTAGTAGAAGAGGGGACGTGGGGAAGGGATTACAAAACTATCTTAGAAAAACCATGATAAAAGAACAAGATAATGGTACCTTGCATTTAAAGAGAAGTTTGACGATTGGAATGATGAATCAGATCTGGCATTATCCCTAGCAGATGATGTCCCACCAACTGCACTGCTACTAACTCCACCACCACAGCTGGTAGCAGAATACCTTTGCATTTCTCCCCACAATCACCGGCATACTGCCTCCAGCATTCCGACCACTACAAGAAGCTATTCAGTAAATGCCGCAAACAATGTCTGACCATCAAAGATCTAGGCCCAAATATCCCCCTTCTCACACACAGAGAAATAGCAAAAGCACATAAGATCCGCTTGAACTGCAGTTCCTTGTTTAAGTATGTTAGTGCATCTAAGGCAGATCTTCCAATGATTGGTATGCTGATATGAGGAAAGAAAAAACTTCCCTTACAAGTTTTGAAGTTCAGGAGAAGACACAGCCTCGCAATACCATAACACTATTGTGCAGGATCTTTACCAATTGAACTCAGGCGCAAGAAAGAATCTAAAAAATAATAATAATAAGCAGTACAACCCAGTTCACCGTCCAGCCAAAATACACTGGCCCTACCAGAAAACCCTGTTGTTGTTTCAGCCCTTTAATCCAGAGTGCAGATTAACCTAGAGTTAAGATGTAATGGTTATTAATATGTATACACCAGACTTAAAACTTCTAACATTAAATAAATAAATCACGGAAGTTTAAAAATGTATAGCTCAATTTTCAAATAGAAGTAGCACCATATCATATAATGGGCCGAGCATGAAGAAAGACAACGAGCAATAACTTACTTATTGTGATCTGCCAATACGATATGGGACAGAATTCAAATATTAGGAAGCACACACAACTCAGATATAAATATATATTATGTGTGTGTATGTATATGTATACCATAATAAAAGGAAATATGCCAGTTAACATAAACAGTTTAAGCGTTTAGGTTAAATCTTTTTATTTCCCTCCTCCTCCATATAAATTCGAATCCAGAGCCATGCTAAAGCCACCAAAATCAGCATTGGGAATCAACTACTCACAGAAACGACTAATTGTCCCGGGGGGGAGAGGAATCAGAAAGCACTTTCAAAATCGCAATAGAGCTAGAAAAGAAACAAACTCAATTTCTTATCCGAAAGTAAAAGACTTTACGAATCTACCATGAAAAATGACCTAATTTGCGGCAGAAATGAGATGTGAAATTAAATCTTACAACAGTTACAAGTGCCTGGAGTTGCAGCATCTCCAGTTCCGAATAATTAAACGTTAGAAAGAAAAAACACAACATTATGATCACTATGTGGGGAAACAATGGTTTAAAGGGATTAGAAACTGAATCCGCAAAGATAAAGTGAAGCTAGGGTTTGAAGAATAGATGAATTCGTTAAACCCTTGGGCAGAAATTAGCATAGAAACGGAAAGAATAATGTCATACCTTCGAGAGATGCAGGTAATTAATCGCAGAAAGGTTGGAGACAACGAAAAGGAAAGAGACAGAGAGAGAAAGATGGAGAGGCTCGCTCGATTGTAGTTTTTGACTCTCTTGCTTAGCTGATGATGACGATGATGCGTTTGTGTTGTTGTTGCTTCGGATGCTAGTAAAGGCAGAAGCGGCTGTGGAGAGATCATCAATAAATATTTGGCAATAGGTTTCCGTCCAAATAGAATCTATTGGGTGACCCCACTCTAATCTTTGTCAAATCACGTGTGGATTTAAAGTGAAATTCAGTCCCTCGGCTTCAATTTATTACTACATAACTAGTTACGGTGTTTCCCAAAAACAAACGGTGTTTCTGCAATGAGAGGAAATTTGGACAGTCCCTCCCATTTGATTCTGAGTGATTGGAATGGTCTATTATACCCTTGCCCAAAAAATTGTCCTACGTGGATTTTTCTTCTTTCTTAGGTGGAATTTTGTAGATGTGCCATCCTCACACCTTAAATGTGCATCATCGCACCTCTTTATCATACATTAAAAATATGCCTACAAGGGACTTATTAGGAGTCTCACCTCTTTTTTTTTTTTTTTTTTTTTTTTTTTTTACAACTCAACAGTAGGTCTCTTCTTAATACATGGTGCATAGGTGTGAGGATTGGGAATGTAAATGGATAGTTAAAAATCTGAATTCGATTCATATTCATATCCATTTAAGAGCATCTAAATTCGATTTTTTCGAATTGGATGATCCGATTAATAATCGAATTTAAATTCGGATGTCCCAATTTTAAGTCATGTATTATCCAATTTAATTAGATATCTGACAGATGCTATCTGTATTTAATATCCCATTAAAATTTAATTTTGAAAAATACATCATTATCCCTTCATTAGTATTCATTAATAGTAACTAATTACATTCAACTACTAATAGTTACTCTATTCCAACTACATTCGGAGGATAAATAAATTTTTCGATAAGAATAGCATATACGAGTTAAGGAATCCTCCCTACAAAAATGGAGAAGCCAATGATTAGCTACATGCCAAATAGTCCGTAGGTCAACTGAGATGACTAACTTTATATATATATATATATATATATATTTTACCCACACCAAAGCGGCAAAAGAGAAAATTTATTAATGAGAAGACGAACCAACGGAACATATATACATAAAGACTGTAGCCAAGGAATGGAATTGTACCAGATAGTCTTGCCATCCAACGACTTGGCCATCCAGGCTAGGTGGTCAGCAACTAAGTTGTTCCACCTAGAAACATAAACAAAGGAGCATTGCAAAAAGCAGTGCCCAGACTCCAAAATATCATGTATAAGTGGTACAATATTCAATGGGGAGGGGGTGGAGGATCCTCATTAAGTAGGCGCACAACCTCAAAACAGTCAGTCTCAACAATTGCCGAGTCCACTCCTTCACCAAAAGTATATAGAATTGCCGTACGCATCGCCTGAGCTTCAGCCACGAGGGCTGAAGAAGCAATACTCAGTGTAGAAAGTGCAATACTAGGTGTTCCCAAGTGATTTCTCATGACAAAACCCAACCTTGAAAACACTAGTATGCTCGTCATATGCGGCATCCATGTTGATCTTATGGGCTTGTGGTGGCGGTGGAGTCCAAGTTAAAGGCATTGATGTACTTGTCTCAGTTGTCTACCCCAAATGGGACGAGGAATAAGCATCATGGTATTCCCGAGCCTAATGCCATGCTTGTTGACCCACCTCAATGGGATTCCATAGATGTCTTCTGAAGATTATATCATTCCTGGCAATCCAAATGAACCAACACGTATAAAGGCATGCCGATTGTACCATCAACTTCTTCTTTTCCGCTGTGGGTAGAGTAATGATATATTGGATCCATGCATATATTGTAATAGGTTGATTATCCCATTCTCTAAGGCCCAAGGGGTAGGAGAACCAAGCCACCTTAGCAAAATTGCATTGAAATAAAAGATGATCAGTAAACTCTATTACCTCACCACATCTGCAACAAGAGGTGTCAACTTTAAAATTTATTTTTGCCATCGCATGACCTGTGGCCAAACCATCGGCAAGTACTCTCCACATGAACTCTCGAACTTTAGGAATAACCGGACATCGCCAAATGAACTGCCAAGTATTTTTAGAGATGGATCTCCATGGGGCATGGTGGGAAGAAGATGGTTGTTGGCGACGCTGAGTGGTTGCTTCATCACATAAGTGTAAGTAAGTTGCTTTCACTGATATCAAACCTGTTGGTGAGCCAGCCCATATCAAATTATCATATATAGGAAAGAAATACAAATGAATCTTCCGAATGGCCTGGATATCCTCATCCCATAACCAGTGTCTGAGAGTCTGCATGTTCTAGACACGGTTCTCATGATCAATCAGTTGATCCACAGTGTTTAAAGTGCAGTCTAGTGGTCGTGCATGATGTAAGTGAAAGTCTAGAAAAGAGGGAATCCAACCATCCTCCCAAATTCTAATATCAGCACTTGATTCAACCTGCCACACTAAGTGCTTCTTAAGCTGAGTTAGCCCAATATAAATATTCTTCAAAGCCCACGAGTCGTGTGATCTAACTTGGGCTTGAAGAAATTGTCAATGTGGGAAATAGATGGCTTTATAAAAATTGGCCTAGAAAGAAGTTGGATGGTTCCACAATCTTGCATCAACTTTTGTTAGAAAGGTCCGATTTCGATGTTCCGAATTCTTATAGCCCAAGCCTCCTTGACATTTGGGCATACACAATCGGTCCCATGAAATCCAATGGGTTTTGTTCTTGTCTTATACACAACCCCAATAAAAGTTGGCCGATGATTTTCGAATGTGCTCATGAAGGGACTTGGGAAGTTTAAAGTGTGCACTAGCATATTGTGGAAGAGCAAACATCACATATTTAAGTAATGTATCCTTACCAGCATGAGATAACAGTTTTAGCTTCCACCCCACCGAGATGACTAACTATGACAAGGAATTAGCAACTATATTGGAGTTCCTTTAAATAAACTGAACAAACAACAATCATAGGGAGAGTTTTAGGATGACAATGTACTATCCTGACTCCACATTTATTGTGTACAAATAGAGGGAGAGGGAGAGAGGTACCTTGTGTACATTGTGGGCTGACATGGGTAGTGCTCCCAAATCAATATTGTGGGCCAAAATATGGGCACTTAGTGGGTTGATAGGTTGGGCCGTAGCCCACAATTTCACCAAAAAATAGGGTATAACATGTAATTTGGACTTTTATTTGGCTGCAGTCTGTTCCAACGGTTATAATTTGGTCATGTATTCAAAAACAAATTGGACGATTATAAGAGAAACTGCGGGGTATATATATAAATACAATTTTTTTTTAAATTTTTTTATATTTTTTTACATCTAAAGGTTTAAGTTCTTCAGAATCTACAAAATCAAGTCCATAAATCTACCCAACTCAATCCCCAAATTTCCTAAACCTTGTGTGCTCCTCTGCTCCGCCTCCTTCTCCAGCCATCGCTCGTCATTCCACCACCACTACCTGCAACCATATTGTGAGGTTTATTATTGGGTTTCTCTTCTTGTGCTTTATTCTTTGATGTTATGTTCATATGCTCTTTCCCCTCAATCGTGTTTTTATGAATTTGGCAAAGAAAGTGAAGATGATGCAATTAGAGATGTGAAGATCAAGGGTTACAGGGATTACGACTAAGGTTAAGGTGACATTAGTAGTAAGAGCATAATTAGAAGATGAATTGAGCAAACGAGAGAGAAGGTGAGCAAAGCGGCAAATAACTTCGAAGTGAATAAAGGGTCTTTAGATTTGGTAGTAGATGGATAAATTGGAAGGAGATGGAATCCTTTTGGAGGGATTGCATAGAAAAAACATTTCAATAGTAAGCGAACAACAAAGGGCCCATGTTGGGACTTGGTAACATAGCTAACTGAGGATGTTTTTGAGCCTTATCGGAATATGCCATTATATCTAGTGAAGCTATCGTGAATAGAGGACAATTTATTTATTTTGGGTAGTATAGGAGCTTATAAATTGAAGCACATAATTTCACTTGAGATGATCTCCCCAACTCAAATGAAGTCAGCTCAATTCCATCCACCTTTCAATTTGGGGACTAGCTTCTTTACAATACATTTGGAGAGCTCTCAACTATGCCCTCCCTACCTAATCATTCCTCATTAACTTCCATATTTCCGCCAATACTAGTTGCACCCTTTGTTGGAGTGGTTCAGAGGACATTTGGAAAGCCATATACTATGATGTATCTTCTAGATTGTTATCCCTTCCCCATCCCCCTGTTGCTGACAACCCCGCAATCAGGTTAATTGTTAGCTTATATATGGGATCTTAGTTGCACTATTATCCCCCTCTCTTGAGCATAGTTAAGGGTTAAAGAAGACGTGGATGTTTTACTCTGTATTGTTAGACACCTGCATAAAATTCAGATCATTCTCTTATATTCTAAAATCCAAACCCAATGAGAAAAAATGAAATGTAATCGGTTCATCTAACCTAATTGCCCAACTCCCCTCTTTTGTTCCCCCTGCGCTTCAAGAAAAGAAAAAAGAAAAGCAATAAGAGAGGAACTCGTAGAGAGGGTTGGTTGGAACTGGCGAAGGTTTGCAGGTGGCGGCGGTAGTAGAATGATGACGATGGCTGAGGAGGTGGAGTGGAGGAGCACATAGGGTTTTGTGAAATTTAGGGATTGACTTGGGTTGAGTTAAGGATTTAATTTTGTAAATTTTAAAAATCTAAACATTTTAGATGTAAAAATAAAATTTCATATATACATGTATACCTGTAGTTTCTCATACAATCGTCCAATTTGTTTTTGAATAAAGCCCTAACGGTTTGCAGCAAGCTACAGTAGCTGCCCAAATAAAAATCCATGTGATTTGCCCTTCGTTTTTTTGTTAGGTCAAGTTTGCAACACTGAAGATTGAATTGATTCGAGGGTTTCTCTTCTTCTTCCTCGCCTGTCAACCTTCTTCTTTCTGCCACCGTCAGTTTCTGTTGAAGGTATTCTTCGTTCACTATTTGCAATTTTATGCCCAGATCGATTGTTTGAGACTCTTATGCAAGGAACAATTTATCGGCGAATTGCCCAGTTCGATGCAGAGCGAAATAAAAAAAAGCATCGAAATCGAAATTACAACCTTTCGCCGGAAAATCGTGCAGAAAGCTAGAAGGTCCGTTTGCCGTTAAATCTTTTGATGTTCACCGTTTGGGATTCTTCTGTGGGAGAAGAGAAGAAGCCGTTTTAACACCCTGTGTGTGTCTGATCAAAGAAACCCGCAGAGACCGGAGAAGAAGGAGAAGTCCAAGTTCAGAAAGAAAAGTCTCTATCAGTGGCGGGTGGTGGTGGACGTTTCCACCACGCAGGCATCTCTCTATCTCTCTCTCCCCCTTTTCTCATTTTCTACCTCCTTTTTTCCCGCCCAAAAACTTTTCCTGCAATTCAGCTTTCTCTCTCTTTCTCTCTCACATCATCATCAACACCTGAGATAAGGAGAGAGAGTTAATGGATAATTAGGGTTAGCGACTTAGTTCGTGATGTAATATCTTTCTTATTTAAACCTTCCTGGTTCTCTATTCTCCCATTCCTCAGTCCTTCCTTATTTAGGGTTTCGTTATTCATTCATTCATTCTTCTTCTCTCTCTTTCATCTTCCTCTAAGGCCTCGGCATCTGATCCGTATACTTCAGATACAGTAATAGAAGAGAACTACCTCAGATCCGACAGACAGTGAGAAGACAGGAACAAATTTTCTTTGAAGCTCTGAGAAGCAACTGAAGATTAGCAGAACAAGTTGTTTGGTTTCCTATTTTTCCGGCGAAATCCAACCGAAATTTTTACACAATTTCGGCGAAAGTTCGCTGAGATTTCAGGGTTTCCTTGCTCTTATGTATCTTTTTTATGCTCGATTGTTTCGATTCTTCAATTATGTTTCTTGTCGGTTTTATATCTGGCACAACTTGTAGGAAGTGTTTTATGCGGCGAAGACTTCTTCAACAGCAAGTTGATAAGAAGGAAAGGAAACACGAAGGGTTTAACCGTTGAATATTGCTCGCCGGCTAAGGGCGCTCGAAAACGCAAGAAAAACTAAAGAAGGTTTCCGATCCGGAGTGAGCCGAAGGTACAATGGGCAAAGAGGCATCAGTTTGTCCGAAGTTGGTGACATTGAATAAAGCACTTCAATTGGTAAGAAATCCCCTTCCTTCAAGTTCTTCCAAGTTTTAGACCATCCCTCTGTCTTCTTATTTTTCTTTCAGTGAAATTTGATCCTGTCTTTTATTTTGGGAATCATTGAACAATTATAGTGGGTGTAGACGTTTAATGCCGTGCTGATGGCTGTAATGGAAGATTAAGTAGTAACTTAGTGTACTTCATCGGAGGAGAGTGTTTGCAGTGTACCGGCTATCTCATGACAATTTTTTTGCATAGGGATGGTATATTTAGAAGAAAAACCATGGTACTTCTGAATAAGTTATGATTAGGGCATGGTGAAATCGCTAGGTTTTTGGTGTGTAGTTGTTATGGTTACTTGTTAGAAACCAAAATTGAAGAAATATGTATAAAAAACCTATAAATTGGTGCAGGTAATGGTTAATCTTATTGGAAAAGATTGGATGGCCGAATTGTAGATCCGAAGAAAAATCCAAATAGTGGGTTAACAGGATCTCCTTCCAATAAATAATTACGAATCCAAATATGTTTAAATTTCAACAGTATGCACTACAAAGCTATTCTAGGGTTAATGATGTCCTTTAAAAGTCGGACCTTTTCTTTTAATCACCAGACTATTGGACATGTCTCATGCCCTGAAGTCTGTCATACGGTTAAAGAAGACAAACTATCTTGGATAGCACTAAATCATAGAATATTTGCGAAGTCCCACAAATTATTTAGTTCATGGTTTAGATTTTGTGATGTTTGGTGGAAGAAGATAATGAAATGGAGAATTTTATTTTCCTTTAAGGTATGGGGCTGGTAGTGGACTAAGTTAATAAAGTTTTTTTTTTTTCTTTTTCTTTTTTCAGTATGGGTGCATTAGACCGGCTTTGTAGTATTTCTAGACAGTATGTGATTCCCAGCCCCAGCTTCCACTGGGACGTGATGGATTAAATTGTTCCATGAAGAGCGGGTTTGTACTTGGGCTTGGTGTTGGAGAACATTCATATTATAATTTATTTGATTCCAGGATGGACTATCCTTAAACCTTAATGCTTGCATTTCATGCCTTATGGTGTACCTTTGTCATCCTTGATTGTGATTATGCCTTGGAGGTGCAAGCAGGTTTCTTTTGGTTGATGGGTGTGCGTAGATAACATTGAAGTAGGCATAGAAGTGCAATCTGAGCCAGGGTGAGTGCAATTTGGAAACTTTGGCTGCATTGAAATGGTTCACGGGGAGGAAGAAATCAACAATATTTGAGGCTTTAATAAACTAACTAGCTGCTTTGAAATGGTTCATGGGGAGGAAGAAATCAACAATATATGAGGCTTGAATAAACTAACTATATGATGGATTGCAAAGTTGAATAACATCCTATATTGGGTTGCAACTCTAAAATAATCCTAATGGCAGTTCTTTTTCTTTATATTCTTTTATGCAATATAATTGATGTATTGGTGCCTCAACTCATGAATGATTCCATTGTTTGTGTTGCTTGTGGGGTATAGTAAAACCACTGGCTCTAAGGGTGTGATAAAAAAGGTTTCAGGTACATGGGTGAAGCTAGCTGAGGATGCATCCAATTTTTTTGCTAACTGTTGTTGAGGTGTATACTGTTTATTGTTTTTGTCACACCCACTGCCCTTGCCTTCACGCGAGCATTGTGGCTACCAAGCTACATGGTCCCTTATAATAGAATATGTACTATCCAGTGTACGAGGCTTCTGCCACTGCTCGGTCCGTGGACATCCATAATGTATAAAACCCTTAACCATATTTTTTTAACAATGTTTCTTTTTTGCTTATGTTGCCTTCGATTTCTACGCAGGCTGAGTCATGGGTTAATGACATGAGTGGATCAACTGTGGATGAGTCAACTGAAATAGAATTTAAGGACCGACCTAAAAGGTTGATCCTTCCCCCCCACGTTCTCTCTCTTTCTCTCCACACCCCCATTTTCCTCGAATACTATGTTTGTGTTCTCTTTTTGTTTGTTGGTGCGTTCATCTAGATTTACTTGTTTTATTTCGATTACTTGTTTTGTTTCTTATAAGGGTATCTTCCCATCTCCCTGTGTAGGTTAGGACTTGGGGCAAAAGTAATACATCAGACAAAACGTAGAGAGTTAATTGATCCTATTGAAAAAAAATTGCGTGCTGAGTTGTATGCTGACAAAAGGAAAGCTGCTAAAGACGTAGAAGAATCCAATCCATGTGAGAAAAATGATATACTTAGTGAAGATGATAGCGATGATGAGGATTCAGAGAGCAGAACCAATGCTTTCCCGAAGAAGAGATCGATTCTTCCTGCCTCTTCCTTGCATGCAAAAAGGAGAAAGTAACATGCATACTTCTCAGATGCTTTTCTAGTTTTCCAATTTGTTCTTTGGTTCCTAAGTCTTCTGGGTAGTACTGTTTTGTACAAATGATGTTTCTTGGGTGATGTTTGAGCTATCTTGCTGAGAAATTTCCTGAATTTGTACTAGAATGGAATTTTGCAAGGGCGTAGTTTTGTTTTTGGATTTGTTATCATGTAAAAATAGTGAAAAAGGCTCTAAAGCAAGTTAGTATTATTATTTTTTAAAACAGTGTCTACTTGAATGCTCCTTTGTGTTAGTTTTGTTTTTCTGTTCTCTAGAAAAGAGACGCAGAAATCCAAGGTGTGACTGTGTGAGAGGTGTGACTGTGTGAGAATGTGAAAGGGTTGGTTTTGGCTCAAGGTGAAAAGAACAGTAAGTTCGTCCACTTAACATGACTAACTGTCATGCTGAGAAAAAGAATAAGAAAATTTTGATTCCCCTGTCCACAAAGCAGGGGATCTCTGCCTTGGCTACAAATCTCCTTGTTTTTTTCTCGAGGTATTGTCCACAAAACTTTAAATCTGTAGATTCAATCCTCCGATTACTAGCGTCAGTGTAGTTGAAATGTTGTGTCTCATTCTTGATTTTAGGAAACTCTGTTACAGATTACATGATTAATTGAGCATATGTTCAGATATATGGCTTCCATCTGGTTTGGTGTATGGGAGTTTTAAAGTAATACTGAAAAATAAGCCATACTGGTTTAGCCAAATGGCAGATTTGACTGAACTATGGAACAAAATACGGTATCCAAATAGCTCACTAAAATTTCATATGCCAATGTGGAAAAGTATGATCCATGAACTATGTCAAGGTATCTTGAGGGTGAGATTCAACTCCCCATGATAGTGGAGCCCTTTATCCAAGATATTTGTTATTTAATGGATAATTTTCAGCATTATATCCCTACCTTTATACCTAGGAGTTCTAATGTAATTGCAGATTTCTTAGTCATGAAGGTCCTTTTGGTTTTGGGTTCGAAAGAATGGCCGATTTCTACTGGGTGGTTGGTGGAGTTATGTTTCTCCCCACCCCTTGTCCGCTTTGAATAAAATTGTTGTTTACCCAAAAAAAAAAAAAAAAAACTGAAAGTGTGATGGGCTCCTGCAGATCCCACTATTCTGTTCCACGTTCGCAGAGGGAAGAGATGTTACTGCCGCATTGAGATCCTATACCAAAGTAGGCACCTTACTACTATTGCTTAAGGTTCATGCTCTGGTAAATCGGCAAAATAATACAACACATAAGCTAAGGAAACTCAAATTACATGAGACAAATACAAAGCTTTGGAAGCATAATTTTCTTTCATTCTACAAGCCAAGGAAACTCAAATTACATGAGACATACAAACTTTGGAGGCAAAATTTTCTTTCATTCTACTGACTAATTACAGTATAATATTTTCTTTAACTTGTTAATCAAATAACAGCTTCACGGAAGATTGAATAATACTTAATGATAATAATGAATAACACAAATGATCAGTAGAAACAAGTGACTAAAATCAATCCCTCAAACAAAAAAACTGCACATATCTCAACCTGGATCTCTCTCTCTCTCTTTATCATGATATAGAATCACTCCTCACTCAATCAGTTGTTTGGCTAACTTGAGTCTGAACAGCCAGGGGAGGAAAAAAAAATATGGAGAGCTCTCCATATGAAATCTCCACTGGTTGATTCTTGTGATCACCAGATCACTCTCATTTTGACCAGGTAAGAGCCATTGTTTTACAATCATGTAGAATCCATTCTGAGGCAACACCATTGCCTGTTCTGTTATTTTTCTTCGCCGAGTGTTGAAGCCTCTTGTCTTGATGGAGTGTGTCATGCATCCATTGCTTTGGCCATGTGCAATAGGTGCAAGTTGACAGAACCCGAAACGTATCTGTTTCAGAAGCTGCAACTGTCATTATTTTCTTTTCTCAACCAGCCTGAAATCTGGAAAAACTATAGCATAGCATCACAACTTCATGTACACAGTTCATCTATTGTTTCTTCAGTCAATTCTTCCAGGATGATATCCCCCAGATCATTGCTAATGAGCTCAAAATCTAATCTGAGGTCCATGCACTTTCCTTTTTCCATGTCCTTCTCCAAAATCTGGCCCATTGCTAGTGGATGGTTTTGTGGAAGAAGATGACTATCAATGCCTTCCCATACCTCACGAATGAGATTTTCCCCCACTGGAACGGGCCTGATGTTTGGTTTTCCAAATGATACCCAAGGGGAGCAAGCAAAATAGCGCTCATATACCTCCACAAGAACTTCATTGATGAAATCAAAGAGATGCTTCTGATCACTAAAAAGTTGACCCGACGAAACTTCCACTTCATCAAACATATAAGGGTCAAGTAGCTGATTTGTATATTCTGACCTCCCCATGAACTCATCCCAACTGCTGAAGCCAGACATTCTTAGTACTGCCGTTACATATTCAAAGCTGGCTTTTTTGTCCTTCATACAACTTATATAGATTTCAGGATCTGGACTTTCTGATACCATGGCTGAAGAGTCATACTCCAAGGGACTGATCTGTAGTGGTTGAATTGGTGATTCAACTGTAAATGTTATTGAACAAATTAGTGCTAAAGCAGGACCAACATAAAATATATAGTGCAAAATGACAAAAGAGATGTGATTGGCATGTTTCTTAGTAGGAACCCTACCTGACTTGGATATAGTGCTATCAGGGCTGGTAGCATCTTCGTGGATGAATGGCTCAAGAACAGACACTGGACTTGGTTGTTCAGGTTTGTCAGTTATGCCATCTGGATCTACAATTTTGTGGATAATTACAGAACTTGGTGAGGATGGGCCTGAAGATGAAAATGATGACTGATTCTCTTCAGGTGAGTCCTGTGAATCAAAAAAGAAGTGGTTTGACTGAACGTGTTAGTAAGACACAACCACTTAGAACAACATCCATGAAACACATCAGTTGATAGCTACAATTGATCTATAAATCCTCATATAAACAGATAATTACCAGCCTTGAGCATTCAGAAGTTTCTTCTTCCTCAAACAATTTGGCTGTATTTGTGCATTGGTTGGTTGTGTCGAGAGCTGTAATGCAATCTGGCTCATCACACATTTCCAAGGGGATGTACTCCTCTGGGTTCTCAACATTTATTGTTTCAACAGAATTAATACCACCTACAGAAATTTAAGAAATGGAAAATGTCAAACCAAGGTAGAAAGTACACACACACACAAATAAAAATAAAAAGAAGGAAGAAAAGAAGAACATAATAATCTTTTTATTGTACATAGAATGGAAAATAGAGCTTCACCTTCTGGGTTGAACTCCTTGGCAGAACAAATGCTTCCCTGTACTTCGCTGTCAAGAGAAGGGTTTTTTGAGATATTTGAATTTGAGTCAGGGACTTGCAGTTTGCTATCGGCTGTGTTGCGAACATTGTATAGTGGAGTCTCTATACTCTGCCCCAGTGAGATTGAGTTGCCAGAATCATTGCCTTCTTTGAGCTGCCACACATTCTTATTGATCATCTGGGCATTGTCTTGAGGCTGAAATCTGATCTCTGTAGTTGAAGAGCCAGGTTCGCTGTCCTTTCCCGAACTGAATATAGGGGACACATTGTATTCAGGCAGTGAAAGTAAACCCCCTAAGGTCTTTGGGATCTGTCTACTGGACAAATCGTCTTCCTTTCCCGTGCTGACCATATCAGATAGATGTTTTATAGCCTCAACATAGATGCTAGACTCAACTTGTTTGAAACTTTCAACATTTCTCATGGTGATGTTTTGGCCATCAACATTGGCTGCAGCATCTTCAGGTACAGTGATCGGTTCATGGTCCTTCATCAGACTTGGCTCAAGGTCTTTTGACCAACTTTCTTTGGTAGAAGCATCGGTCATTCTTCCAATTTGGAAATTGCGTTCTTTAGGTGAACCATTTTTAGTGACCTCTTCATTAATCTCTTTATCAGCATCTGATTTTGGATGCTCGTGAGGTATTCTGTGTAATATAGGAGGCCAGCGCTGCTCCTTCTTATTTTCACCCATGACATGTTTCAGCTTCTTTCCAAATACTGCAAAAGAAAAATGGGAGGTGTTTCTCACCCTTGTTTCTTCAGCTTTTAAGCAAGATATGGCTTCAGTTCCAGATTTTTGCTTCTCTTCTGGTCTGGGCTTCAATAAGACTATATCGTTCGAGGCCTGAGGATTGTTGATTCCCTCTGACGGCTTTGTTTTCTGAGATTTAATCTTTCTCCTGAAAAAAGCATGCACATTTTGTTTCTGTGACTTTTTTTCACTGACAACCTTTTCACATTCCCTGGAGTTACCCATTTTCTCTTTGAGAGAAAGTTTAGGCCGTCCAGTCTCTGCTTGATCATGCCTTAGATCTTCAATATGCTTCATTAACAGAGAGTTTGGATCTTGTAGGAGTTTCAAAAACAGATCCTTGTTTGAGTTCAACATCTCTAAAGCATCCATGAATAGTTTGGACTGGTGACCTCTGGACTGTTGTTCTGCTTCAATGAACTTCTGATTTAAAAATGACTCAGTTGCTTCACTCAGTTTTACTGGAATATTAGGACTCTGAATCTGCATATTAATCTTATCAAGATGGATATCGCCCACTAAACTAGAGCTTCCTTGTACATCACTAGACCCTCCTACATTCTCATGGTGCAGATGTGCTTGTTGAGCATCCTGAAGCTGATTACAGATCTCTTCCATTACTGCAACCAGACTGAATTTATTTGAAGATGTATCCTCTGAATTTAGAATATCATGAGGTTCTTGAAATTTCAAGCTTGCAGAATCTTTAGAATTGGTTCCACTGAAGACCTCGGTTGCCTGTTTATGGTTCTTGCCCAAGTAGCTTCCATTTTTCAAATCAGACTGTGTCTCTTTCATTGCAACATCTCCTATCTGCTCTTTTGGTTTCTGCTCATTTGACATCTCTTCTTCCATGAGTTTTTTCACACTAGTCTTAGCACCATCAACCTTTTGAATTTTTCTTTTGTCACCATCCTGAGACATTTGAAGTTGAAAGTACTGAGTAACATATAATGATAGTATATATATATGAGTGATGTTCTAGGCTACATTCCAAGATGCAAAGTGACTTTATGCCTAAAAATTTCAACCCCAAGTAACAATTTTGTATGAAATTTGAAGCCTAGCTATGTATAACTGTTTTAATCAATAAGTAGACTATCTTTGACTATTATGCACAGAATGAGAGGTCTTTTAGGCAGGCTATTCTTGCAGGCCATTGATTGATTTACTTGTTATAACCATGCCTTTTTAGTATTTCTCTTGGAGGGTCAGTGTATGCGTTGGGGAGGGGGGGGGGTGGTCTCTCATACTTTCTAGATGGAAAAATGTAAGCTGGCACTATGAGAGGGTGAAATGTTGGATTATTTGGTTTCCAGGACAAGTTGAATTAATTATAGAGAGCAGCATATCCACACCTAGTTATCCACCAAAAAATTCCTGTGGGTTTAGTCACAACTTAGATGGGTTGTAAAAAAATCATGTTTGTGTTAGATCTCCCATCTTCTAGAGCTGGCAATCTAATTATCTATGAACTGCTTATCTCCTCCTAAATATAAAATTAATTTTTTTTAGTTGATTGAAAGAGAAAATGGTAGTTGTAAGAACTTAAGTGTTGTTTCTAATCAAACCGAGTAATCAGAATTGAACAAGTGCTTGAAAATTAAGGCTCCATCCAGTTGGATGGCGAATATACATTTTTCTGGTTTACCAAAAACGATTCTATAACCAACATTAAAACTTCTGGTGAACTATATTTACTTCACTTTTTACCCAAATTAGATTTTAGTAGGAAAGTATCACAACGTAGAAACTTCATTTATGCTACTTATTTTTCTTAAAAATGTTTGACACTTCATTTCATTGTTTTACAGAAAACCAGATGGAGCCTTTAGGCACCGTTTGTTTGCAAAGATGGGGTGGGAAAAATAAACATGTAGGCCCAATATGTAATTGGGTGGGAGAACAGGAAAGGAAAGGATTTTGTGGCAAAGTTTCTCAAGTGGATCCTACTATGTTGTTTTCCACACTTTTCCACAAAATCCCCACCTATTTTATGGGGTTTTAAAAAGGGATTGGGGGGGGGGGGGGGGAAGTTAGCATGCCACCTCAGCAGACAAGCTTCCTTAAATTTAAGGAAGCTTGTTTGCCAATTTTCCCAACCCAGTGAACCAAATAAGCCACACTTTGGGATTTCATGAAAGGTTTGCTTTTTCAAACCCCCCTCCCCCTTTTTTCCCCACCCCATTTTAGATCTAGCAAACAAACAGTGCCTTAGTGATGGGTTTCAAATAGTAATTGGTATGTTGGATTAACTAAGATCCTTGTGGGGCTAATCAACTGACTGATTTACTGGGAAAGACAGTGGAGAAAGGACTGTGTTGCATTTACCGGTCTCAAAATTGTTACCTAGTTCCATGACTTTTGTCGTTGATAAAACATAGTTACTTGTCAAAGAAAAGAAGGGATAATGCATGATATTACTTTGGATGCTGAACAAAGGATTCAAAGTAAGCATGGAATATCACCTGACTTAAATCACTGCTCTGACTCATTGCATCTGAATTGGTCAGCAAATTACGTCTATTCTTTAGATCACCTCCTGCAGAAGAAAAGTAAACAAACTCCAGATGAGGATTAAAAAGTTCTTAAGATATTTAAAAAAGAAGAGATCACAAGGGCTAGATATGGAAATATGACTCTGACTAATCTAACTGTTAGGACATTAATCGGTAGTCATTCTTGGTGTTTTAAACTTTAAAGATGCAATTCTCTATCAGTAACAAAGTAGAGGATCAGATTTATGTGTTGTATTATTTATTTTGCAATGCTTCCTTTCCATTCTTTCTGGACCATACTATCCAACTCACTGTTAATAGCGACAACTACTTGCACAAATAAATGTGTAGATCACAATTCCAAATTCATCAGAAGACCAAGTCCTCTGAAAGCAATTAGTCAGTTACATAAACTAGGGTGGGTGGGAAAAGAGATCTATGAAATCATCTTAGTGACATTATATGTAATAGTGAACCCATAATGGTTATATAAATCTTGGACGTAGCAAACTGAAAATAAAAAAGATGAAAGAAAAAGAACTTACTGAAGGTACGTCTGTTCCCATATTTTTTATTTGAAAGTAGTTTCTGGGTAGAACGACCCTGGCGGAAGTCAAACATACCGATCAACCCGGACATACAGTTTGACTGGTCTTCCACACCATGTATGGTGTGTTTCTTGGAGTTCTTTCCCATACTGAAAGATTCAACCCTGAATCTTATAGAAGGCCAAATCAGACCTGAAAATAATGCGATGGAGAAAAAGATTAAAACACCAGACTTAGAAAAAGACAAAGCTCAGAAAAGTCAGTTTGGGGAACAAACATTTCTTAAATAAGAAGACACATATCAGGCTATACTGATTTAGATAATATAAAAATGAGAAAGGGAAAAAAACTCACACAAGGATAGTCATCCATAACCAAAACACTCGAAAAAGAGTAGTGCATATCATAATTCATCACTTTTTGGTAATGGGAAATTAGAACTAGAAATTGAATATCAAGAAATCAATATCTGTATTATCATAAACCAGAACACAACAAGCAACTTTACTCCATCAGTCATTCATTCATTAGGCTGTCAATATCAATTGAATCACATAAACATGAATCCCAATATGATTTTTTAATTTGAATATACAACATCATTATCTTTTCTAAGAAACAAGCACGCTACACTCCTGATGTGTAGGAGATGAAGTTCAGTCCAATAATTAGTCTGTTCGTTAATTTCACCAAAGAGACCATTTCATAGGAAATGGACATTCTCATTCACTAAGGTAGCTGCTTATGAAACCATATTGCAAAAAAAAAGGTTAGGAGGGAAGGCAAAGAAACCTCAACATTTTTTAGATAAAAAGTTAAAAGCCCAAAATACAGTAAAGAAGCAGAGCAGTTGGTCATGAATTACGCAGGAGATAACTGAACATGAAATCAATGGAGGAACAGTGAATTTCACACACAACCACATATGCCCTTTCTCCACTTGCTGTTTCATTTATGATGCGCAGAGGTTTTGTTCTTTACCCTGCTGATTCTTTCTAGTAAACTATTCTTTTTTTATATTATTATTATTGTAAAAATAAAAGAAAATAACTAAACAAGCTATATACCTTGACACATTTTGTTACTCTTTTGGAACAAGACGAGAACCAGTTCACCAGAATAAACATCATACTGGACTCAAGTTGAGTACCCTGGGTGTGATGAACGAGCAAATTTTGGTAGAAACAAAGAATCTGTAATATAACCCCCCTTCTAACATATTCTTATTCAGTGTGTTCGTCTCTATGTGGGCAAAATAACAAAAAGAAGAGAAAAGCAGCATACCTGAACTTATGAACGTTGATTTCAAGCGGAAAATATCTAGGAAAGGAGCTGGGAACTAAATCCCGATCTTCCAAGCTAAGGATCTTGCTGCTTTGGTTTAAAGGAATCAAAAGAATTTGCCTACCACGTTTTCAGATTTTAATGACGCGTTATCCAGCTAAGAAGCTCGTGAAGCTTTTGCGATAACACCTTGCGCCAACTGAAACAATATTAGCCAATTAAAGCTCCCAGCAATTCTGAGTGAGGATCATAAATGGGGAATAACTACTTCCAGCTTCTAGGATCATAGGTGAGGAGATAGCTGAAGACCTTATCTCTGAACATGATTGGATTTTAGAGGACTTCCAAATTCAAGATTGCCTGTCACTGCTATTTGCAGATTTCGATTATTATCAAATAGATTCCGCCAGAAAAACGATCCTTATTTAATCGAAATCACCACGTCTTCTTTTCTTTTCTTTTCTTGAAGAATCCGTCCTGAGCAAACTCATAAGAAGCATTGATCATCCGCCTTCAGCCACAATGAAGAACTCCAAATCAATCCAAAGTCCCAATTCTCAATCTTCCTTAAATGTCAAATCTATAACAATGTTGATAGAAGACTCGGGATTCAAAAAGCTTACCTCTTTCTTGAATAATTGTCGAAGAGAACTCAATTCCAATATTCAGCAATAAAAATTGAGACACCTTCAACACATAAGTCTCCCTTCTTTTTCTGGAACTATAAAACCCAATTCCAGCTTTTCATTATTCTCTTCGTAGATTGCTTCACCGCCCAAAAAGTGAAGAAGTTTAATCGTAGCACGCCAAAGAAACCTTTTCCCCAGAATCGGGTCGAGGAAGAGAAGTTTGGAAATTCATGTAGCAGCCGTTAAAGGCAAACAAAAGCGGAAAAAAGCCATAGGCGGTGTATGAAGAAGACTAAAAGTAACAAATGCGATGAGAAGAAGAAAAAGTGAAGAGAAGAACTGAAACCTGAGAATGGTTTAGCTTTATGAGATTGCATAGTGGAAAAATTCCACACTAACCCACAATAAAGTTTTCGTGTCAAGAAAAACGTTAGGTCTTTTTCCATTTTCTCCTCTCTGCAATTCCACTTTCAACGATCATCATCGATTTCAATACCCATCTTTCCCTATCTGTCTCTCTCTGGTTCGTTCTTCTTCATTGGAAGAGAAAAAATAAAGAAAGGAAGACTGAAAGAGAAATATATAGACGAGTGGATACGACTGAAGTGAGGGATGGAACATGTAAGGGGCAAATCTGTAAATACATCCTTTTCTTTTTGTTGTTTGTATTGGGAAAAGAAAGAGAAGTCAAATTTCCGTTTCCTACGTGGCATCTTCTTTTGCGCACTGGTTTCTGTTTCCTTTGTTTTTTGCAATTGTGTTGTGTTGACTTATTATAATCGGGAAATTCCTGAGCGTATCGCAGAGTTGGAAGTGGGACCCCATCTGTGCTTCATATCCATCAAAATGGAATCATAGTGTAAATTTGTTTATCCTTCCCTGTCTCATATTTATCTACTATACATTACGGGTGGGGTCCACTGGATATCACATCTCGACGGAGAAGTGAGGAAAACATAAATCTCTATCCTAGGTGTAGAAAATTCAAACTCTAAATTTAGGTGAATGAAAAATCTCTTTTCCCATCCCCTTTGTATAAATAATAGGGCTCATGGATTTGTTTCAAGCACCACCGGTGGTGTGGTCTAGTGGTCCCAAGTTCACTTGCAAGTGGTTTGGTAAATCTCATGTCTCAGGTTCGAATCCCCTCTGCTCCTCTGTTTCTTGCATTGGACAATTGTGTGTTCTTTGGCCTGGGCATGAGTGCTACCGGCTTCTGTAGACTATACTAGGCCTCCGGTGGGGACTAATGCTTGCATAGGTCTCACTCGATAAAAAGTCCGAACATTGCTTAGGGGGGGCGCTAAGTCGCCACTATTGTATTCCCTCTTTTTCTTTACCCAAAAAAAAAAAAAAAAATTTGTTGCAAGGCATGATGCATGCCCCTCAAGTATTACAATTTCCCCCCCCTTATATTGGTTTGATCGTCACAAGATGGATATGAGAACTGGTCCCAATCAAGAATTAAAAAAAGGTATGAAAATAAATTGTTAGGTTTTCTAGATTGATGAACTATGAAAATTTTAAGTTGTGTTTTCATTCACCTAATGTTGGACCCGAATTCTTTCAGAGTATATAATTTCTTCTTCTTTATATTTTAAAGTAAATAAGTATACAATAACCATCGGGAGTGACAAAAGTAATTTAACAATTTCAAACTCACTCTCATGCGGTTTAATAAATCACCACTACTGCATTCATTACCAAAAAAACCAAAATGGGCATACAATTTTCACATGAATGAATTGATGAGAAAGACAACCTGATAATATGTAGAATCTGTCACATTTAGTTCTCCACCTGTCCAGCATTTAGCATGAAGGAGATTGTTTAGGCATCACAGCTCAATCTTTTCCTGGACATTGGACCCCACATGCTGAAAAAGAATGGGTTATGGTCACAACCGCTTGTGCCATTGGCTAACCAAAAGAATTGGCTAATATGATGATAACCCCTCAAATCATAGTAATTTATGTTGAGTCCGGATCACCGACCCCGACGCGGAGCACAAAGTGCTCCTCGACGCTTCCTGACCACATATATCAGTGGGGCCCACGATAATAAACACTTTTTGAAAAAAAATAAAAAAAAAACTTTTTCAACACCAGTGGGCCCCACTGATATATGTGGTCAGGAAGCCATGGGGGAGCACTCTGTGCTCCCCCGACGGAGAGAAGATCCGAATTCATTTATGTTAACCATAAAAAAAGAAGCAATCATAGGGGGTGGTATATTAATACTGATATGACTTTACCTAGGGGTTTTGTTTTTCTAATTCTATTATAGGTGACAATAGATATGAATTTTTTGTGGCAAGAGTTTCTTTGGTTGGCTTGTCAGATTAATAAATGATATTAATTTTTTTCTTCTAAATTTTTCAATACAAATTTTTTCTTTTTCATATTTTTAGAGATTAGAAATGTCAAATTTAGTGAAAATATCCTTAGAGTTGAAGAAATATTTGATATTCTTTTTATATCAGCCTCTAGAGTTAGGGGTGATCTTATAAGCGAAATCCTTTGGCATTTCTGTTGAGCAAGTTGTCTGGTTTTTTTTTTTTTAACTCTTTGATTAAAGCAACAAATGTAAAAGGATCTTAAAAAATAGTGACGTCTAACAACCATTCCAAACAAGAACAAATTTTTTTTTTAAATACATTATATGAAAATATAATTTAAAAAAAAAAATCTTTTATTGACTATTCATCCAATTTAAAAAAGAAGACATGTTCTACTTATTTATATTACTTGCCACATCATTTTGAACAAAGAAAATTCTTGATGATACCATTGAAGGGTTGCTCAACTGGTATTAATCGGACCTTTTAGTGAAAATGCTACAGCTTTGACATTCCCTATGGTACATATAATAGTCTCCACTCCTAAATTGAAGTTATCAATTCTATCCAAGAAAGAAAAAAATAAAATAAAATAATTTAATTTAACTTTTAAAAAGAAAAAAATTGAATAAAATAATTTAATTTAACGTTTTATTCTCTTCCCTTGATTCAAAATGGAACTTCTAAACATTTTATTTCACAACCACTCGGAACATTCCACCAATCTTCATAATCACCAAAAATTTTCATTATCAAATTCATTTCACCCACTTCTACACCAAAATTTTCTTTTTGAAAGAAGAATATTTAGTCTTAGTTCTAATAACCTCAGAGAAAGCCAACCAGGCTACTAAAATAAAACCTAAAAATAGCAATGAAACTACTCTTTTGGTTGTAGGATAAACTACAATATCTACCTATGTTTAATGTGGTTTGGTAGAAAGATAGATTCATAAGCAAGCTTAACCAATAAAATTAATGAAGCATTTGAAACATGGCAATTGAAAACAAAGTTGGTGGTTTTGATAAGATTAAAACTAGGTAATTAGGCTATAATTTTTTTTTCTCTCTAGTAGCTAGTGTTTGGCTTAGAACTAGTGGTTAGAGTGTAATGCTCTAAGTGATTGGTCATCTATTTGACCTGAAAATAATTTATTGAAAGCAAAAGAAACCGGAATTCATTTTTTTCTTCTTTCTTTCCCCTTCTACTTAAGAATTACTTATTTTTTTCTTATATGTTGAAGGTCCAAAATGTTTTTCCTTGACATCATCTGAAAACTAGATCACCTTATTATGTTTATGTTGAAGTTCACTTCACTCAAACCCTTTTTTGGCCATTACAAATAAAGGGTAAAGCTTGTAGTATAATCAAACCCAACTTGAAACCCAGGTAAAGCACCATAGCTTTATTACCTAATCTTAGTGATGGTTGTTCAGTGACCCATTTGATTCAAGTTGCCAAAGATAAGGTTTCCAGTTTTCTTTCCTTTTGCCTTTCTCTTCATCTTCTTTCTGAAGCATTGGATTCGCTCTCTTTTGTTTATCCTTTAAGTTTCAGAAGCCCACGCCATACTCAATTACAAGAAAGAAATCAATAAAAATCACCTTGAGCTCGAAGTGCATGAAGACAATGGGTTTTGCCATCATAAGATTATAAATGAAATCAAAGATTCGAACACTGTGGAATTGATCAAAAGCTAAAAACATTATCATCTACAACTCCTGTTTGATTGCACGTCCGTTTCAATAATAAACAAAATTTTCTTAGTGATTAATTTATGAGGACAAGACTCCACCATTAACAGGTGGGGTAGATTAATTGCTTTATAAGATGCAATCCATGGAAAGATATATTTGATAATGAAGACTTATTTGTTGCATGTTTAATCCATCTAATAAGACAAGACAGCTACCCCTGGAGAAAGATTAAACAAAGCATTAGCCAATGGTCATCATTTTTCAAAAAGCTGGTTAGATTAAGATAAGCATAATAATTATGTCATACACTTTGGAGGAGATTCTATAGGCAAGCAATCCTTTAAAAAAGGAGGGAGCCAGGAGGGAATGAACCATAAACCAAGCAAATAGGACAGTTGAATTGGTGAAAAGTTCCATGGTACCCTTATTAAAGGACTTCAGATCACCTTTCCATACTGTTTTTTGATATTTTTCCACTATACAATAGAGGTAGGATCCATGAGGGATCAACTAGAGGTTTTACAAATCTGGATCATCTTTCCATCAGGGGATGTGCCCCCCATGGCTTCCTGACCACAAAAACCAGTGGGTTTCATTGGTGAATTTTTTTTTTTTTTAATTTTTTTTTTCAAAAAATGTTTTTCATTGTGGGCCCCACTGATCTTTGTGGTCAGGAAGCGTCGGGGAGCACAAAGTGCTCTCGTCGGGGTCGCTGATCCGGACTCAGGGTTTACCTCTAAACTATTTTATCAGTATTTAGACATAAACCCTACACTTATTGTGTGGTGAAAAAACATCGAGATAGCACAGGAGGTGATTCATACTTTTATTAAAGGGCTAAATGAGCCGACTTTTCTGAATTGTCCCAAAAATATATATATATATATATATATATATATATTCAGCTTGACTAATTCTCTTGGGTATGCAAGCTTCAATAATAGGACCATGTCACCAAGGATTTAATACTAAACCAATAAACTCAAAGTAAAGGGCCAACTGCCAACGAAATTCAAATATAGGTTACCTGTCAATTTGGACCGTTGCCCATGCTAGACCATTTGAAAAAATAGATAGGAAATAATACAAGTAGCCAAATAGTTTAATGGGATTGACCTCCAACATTGGCAGAGGATTAGTTCCTACTTACCCTGTTACCCACCAGAAGAAAAAGTCAAAACAAACCATTCAAGCTAACACATTGATGAGAAATAAATAGTTCCTTTGGTTGTCATTAAGAATCTTCCTTCATAAAAGAAGTTTGATGAAAAATTTCAACCAATTTACCAGCATATAGATATATCTTGCTAGGTTTGACGCTTTACATGCTGTTTATGAGGCAAGAAAATGAATGGAACTAAATACTAATGAAATGAAATCATATGCATTTGGCCCCAAAGAAAAAAAAATGATATCATATGTGACAAACAATGAGTTACATCATAAAAAATAATTAAATTCATGCATCTAAATGCCCCTATATCCTATGTTAGGCTAAGATAATAGAGAACATGAGATGTAAATTATATCACATAAACAAAATTTCAATGACAGAAAATCACAAAACATGTGTTTGATAATCTACTTTATGGAAAAGAAATTTCTCACAATACAGTATATGCATTCAAATGAAACAAAAAAGCAAGTACACTAAACTTGCATAACTACACGAAGAACAATTAGAGGAGATCCTTTCCACCCAAAGTACCCGTTAAAACATCATCTCACACTCAAAAGGACTAACACGAACAAGCTTTGGCTAATACAGACAGACCTTGTGAGTGTGAGTCTTGATATCTTATATGAGTCTGGGAGGATGGTCTGGCGGACAAACTGGGTGCAGAGGATCTAGACTAAAAATGATTGAAGAGTATAAGAAATTAAGAATACAGGGGCAAGTTAGGCTAAGTTCAGAGGAGTTTGAGTTTGAACCCGGGGTCCAAAACATAGAAACTTCTGGGTAAACACTTAATACACGAAGATCATTCTGCAAGAAAGTCTAGGAAACTAGCTGCTGGAGCTTCTGATGCTGCAAAGAGAGAACCACAACACTCTACACTTGCTGTATTTCTCATACAGATGGTGAAATTAAGAAATAAAAACAAGAAAGCCTCCAGAAGGAGCTGCTAGAGCTCCTGATGCTGCAAAAGAGACAACCACAATACCAACGGATGTATCTAATTAGGTATTATTTCAATTTTTAACTTGGTTTCATCCAGCTCCGTAATTGATTTTCAATATGGTGTTGTTCGTGCATTCATTGTCTTCTAAATTTTCGCATCATTTCATGAATTCGCCAGATTATTTAATGTAAGATAGCATGGTTCCAATCAAAGCTTCCATGAATCCTATCAAGATGCATCATCCCTAGCGTTCATTTAATGATATAGGATCAGAAACAACAAGTTTGCATAATTAGGAAATTAAGATCATGCATCCGTGAAACCATGTACCCGATCCCAGTATAGTGAAGTTTACTTCAGAGATACGTCGGTGGGAGCTTGGATCAGTTGCTACATGATCGGATCTGATGCTAAAGGTATCTGAGGGAAGAGGTTCATACATACCACTATACCAGATGAAGGCCATGTTAGAATATTAATTGAATATTCCACTTAAGATTGGGCTTCCTTGATTGTGTTACAGTTTGAATTGGTTTCTTATTGGTCTGATAGGGTAATATGAAGTTACTAGAACTCTTATATGGACTGGCTAGTGTGGGCTAATAGGGACCGTTAGATCTTGATGGACGATCTAACGGATTTGCCTATATAAAGGATGCTAGGTCCCTCCTCTAACCCTAATCACAATCACGTCTGTTTAATCAGAAAGGATATACCATCAAGCCAGTGAAAAGGGAGGAGTTTAGAGGAGAAGATCTAACATCAAGTTGATCATAGAATCAACTTCAAGTTCGACTAAAGAGGGAGGCTAAAGATAAAGATATTCCGCTGCGCTTTTGTCTCCAATGGATCCCAAACAAGGTATTACTCATCATCATCTTTTCCTTGTTATACAAAAGAGTTCTTAATCGATCTATACGATCTTGGATACAAATAATCTTACAGGCCAACCGGAACTCAGCCACCACTCTGAGAGGAAGACGAAGTGCTCCGTCGATGGCGACCATCGGAAAGGTCGTGCACGGACACAAGCTGTGAACAATTTATGCTTCAATGAAAACCATGGTTTTGCCGCGGATTAGTGCCCCTTCAGATCCAAGGTATTCAAATTTTTTCTCTTATTCCTTTCCTTCCCGCTTCTTTTTCTTTTTTACAAAAAAAGCTTTCTATATAGAGGATGAAAATATTATGTATGACATCAGAAAAGGTTGAACTCATGACCTTTTCACTAAGAGATGTTAATTTTAGTCTTTTAGAAGGCATCCCAGTCCTGGATGAATATGGATCGTCTCCCCTGAAGGAAGCACTCTCCCCTACTGCAGTTGACCACAAATTACAGGTGGCCCACAAGGTTAGGTGATGAGATTTTCTTTTTATTTTAAATATTTATTATTTTTTACTCATGAGCCCCACGTAATTTGTAATTTGAGGTTGTAAAGCGATCAAAGGAGATGACCCTCAGAACATGGTTTAGGATTGAGGTTAAAGTTAAATGATGAAAATATTTGAAACATCCGTTTTACCATTCCTCAGGCTCATTATACGAATGGGCCTCCACTGTGCTATCTCAAGGTTCAGAGGGTATTAATTGGAAATGGATCCACAAACTTACCAGAGAAAAAAAGAAAGAAAGGGACACGCAAAATGTGATTAACTGGGTGATTGGGCCACAGCAAGAATGGCCCATAGAGAACCCATGGGCAAAAGAAAGCAGAGGAGAAAAATATGTCCATTACAGCAACAAGGAAGTTGGTGTTTTCTGGTCTGAATTGTAGCTACCAGATTTGAATTTGAATAGCCTTTACTAAACAACGCTTATGTTTTAGACAGTTGTCCTACTGCATCTCACTTGTTCACCTGTTGTACGTGGGTAACAAAGAATACATTGATATAATATCCATCACTTACCATTCAAGAGTCATGTCTATACTGAGTTGAACTATAAGGTAAAATGAAGACAAGAAACTACTTCTGCTGCACCTTGGAAATAAACACAAGTAAAAGAAATGGAACCAAAAGTTGAGCAATAAACTCAAATGCTAATGAGCAACAAGGCCTCCATCTCTAGTAGAATCCGTTTTACAGTTCGGCCCCTCATACCAACTGAATTCATTTTGAGAGCACGCTAAGGCCAATAGATGTGTCTCACTCTGTGACGGCTGATCACCTGGCCGAGCCTCCACCACGCACTAAGTCGGGATAAGAACTGACTGACTTGATCAAGGCGTAACGTACGCCGCTTACATAGCAATCATCCCTGATATGGAAGGTCAACTCAATAGCTGATCACACTGGACCTGCGTCTAGGAGGAGTGATCTCAGGAGAAATAATGGCCATCGTCGGGCAAATCTACTCAATACATAAAAGGTAACACTTTAGTATAAAAGCAGGGACGTAACTCTCCGGTAAGCATTCAATACATTATGAGCATAGTCTTGTGTAATCATTGCACGGGACCTTATTATGTTCACTGTTTGACTTAGCCATCGGAGGCGGTTGCCCGGTACTCTAGCCAGTCCGCGTCTAACCCTTTTTGCAGGACTCATTGTCTTCGGCTTGGAAGAGGCTCAGTCGGGTGCAGCATCAACATAACTGTATGTATCAAAATAAATAATACCTTTGGTTGTCATTAAAAACCTTCCTTCATAAAAGAAGTTTGATGAAAAATTTAAACCTATTTACCGGCATATAGATATATCTTGCTAGGTTTGACGCTTTACATGTTGTGTATGAGGCAAGAAAATGAATGGAACCATATACTAATGAAATGAAATCATATGCATTTGGCCCTAAATAAAAAAAATGATATCATATGTGACAAACAGTGAATTACATCATAAAAACTAATGAAATTTATGCATCTAAATGCCCCTATATCCTAAATTAGGCTAAGATAATAGAGAACATGAGATGTAAATTATAAAAAAAATTTCAATGACAAAAAATCACAAAACACGTGTTTGATAATCTCCTTTATGGAAAAGAAATCTCTCGCAATATGCATTCAATGAAACAAAAAAGCAAGTACACTAAAGTGCACTTTAAAACATCATCTCACACTCAAAAGGACTAACAGGAACAAGCTTTGGCTAATACAAACAGACCTTGTGAATGTGAGTCTTGATATCTTATATGAGTCTAGGAGAATGGTCTGACGGACAAACTGGGTGGAGAGGATCTAGACTCAAAAATGATTGAAGAGTATAAGAATACATGAGCAAGTTAGGCTAAGTTCAGAGGAGTTTGAGTTTGAACCCAGGGTCCAAAACATAGAAACATCTGGGTAAAGACCATATCCAAGGTATTTTATCACCAAATTTAACGATTCTAAGAGCTAGTCCAGACCATTTTTACATCTGACGAAAGCCCAGAGCCGACTTATCTATCTTATTACTAAACGTGATGATGCTAAGAGCTCTACGAAAATAAAGAGAGAGAGCCTAAAACATGTAGAAATAACCAATAGTTAGGAATAATTTTCCTTCGATGCCAATAGTTTTTGTTTTTACCTCCAAGACTTATTTATTTATTATTACAAACCTCTATGGAATTATTTGATCCATGGTCAATGATATCGTAAATATTCAAATGATCAAAACACAACACAAATATTTGGGAAATTAGGGCTTGAAATAAAGCCCGATGGAAACATATGGACCGAATGATAACATAGAACTATAGATATATGTAATTCGACATGGAAGATTTATAAAGTTACTTTTATCTTAAATTGGTTTCCTCCAATTTCTCAGTCTTTCATTTGAGATTTATCATCGTATTCATTTTTTTCTTCAACTTTTCACTTCAGGTTAAAAGAAAATACAAAAAATTTAGAGAGATGAATAACGAATAATTCGAATAATTAGTTGTTATAAAAAAACATCACGCTAACAATGTTTGTTGGATTCATATATCTATTGTCATGAGAAATGTATTAATGGATAGAAAAGCATGTTTTTCGGTACTGCTTGACAACACTTGATTTACATGAAATTATGTATTTCTTAAAATATCTCCAAGGTTTGGGGTAACCTCTAGGTTTGACATCTTTATTATCTGAGCAATTTTTTCTATGTGGTAAGCCTTCCTACATGAGACATTTGTAGTCTAAATTCTTCATTTTGAGTACAGGTCAATGAAATAGAAAACATGACATCTGATCAAGTTTATTGACTTTTGATTCTAAAATCGATGAGTTGAATCCCAATAGATGCTAGTGTGCCAATGACAGGTTACTAAAGCGGTTAAAGGCTCAAACTTCCCTAGGGGAGGTCTTGGGTTCGCACCTGTTCGGCGGCATTAATTATATATATATAAAATCTCCCTTGAGGAAGTAATCATGGTGCGCGTAAGCTGGCCCGGATGAACCTCATCCAAAAAAAAAAAAAAAAAAAAAAAAAAAATAGATGCTAGTGTATCTCATTGGCAAAGTTCACAAGCAACCAATCAAGAACTGGGATCTGATTCCAATCCTTAGGATTTGGTTCATACTAATGATACAGTTTAGATCCACCTCTTTTTTACCTTTTAAAGCTCCGGTGGTGGCAAGGATGTCATAAATTACTAGGGATCAAGATCGAACAACATGATGCAAAAAAGTAAAGAGGATAATTGAAGCTTAACAATTTCAAACGTGAAAAAAAGCAGTATATATGAAGTAAGATCTTTTCTCCCTCTCTCACGCGTGCGCGTACACAAATTTTAGGAGTTGAATCAGGGCAGGTAGATGTATAGATCTCCTATTTTCTCCTTGCAATGTATTAGCTCTTTAAAACAGGTGGAAGTGGCATCAACAATGAAATCACAAGAAGAGCCAAAAGGGCAAGAGGAAGACTATTCTGATGGGGGACAACTAATGGTCAAGTGAGATAAGATGGTTATTGTGGGGAGGCAATAATAGACTCTACTATAAAATTAATGTCAATATTGAGATTGATATTTCTCATAAATTTCAAATGCAATATTGAAACTTCATATTTTCGAATTTGTTCAAGGAGCACATTTGTGCTACTACTCTTAGTGTTTTCTTTGGAGCCGGAATAATCCCATGGTCGGACTTAGAGCATCGCTACTGTACTCGTCGTATCTCCAATTAATTGGCACTTTAGCTCTCTCGAGGTGCTTTTCGTGGTCTTAAAGCCTATAAATGCGTTATTCGACTTTACAGAAACTGCTTTTGTCGATTGTGAGCAAATCCATTTGCCTAGAAGAGTCCTACGGCGGTCGAAGACCCTGCGGTCTCCACTCTTCGGTCCAAAAAAATAAAATTCGCCCCCCCGAGTGGTAACAAGTCCCAGACCTGTAGGGTCAAGTCCATCGAGAATTAAAGATTTTAAATATCAACACCACGTATAAATCATAGAACAATAATAATTGAGAAATTACCCATCATGTGTCCGGATGATAAATCGTGAATACTTTTCTGAGATTTCTTTTAATACACGAAGATAATTATTTGCAGGCTATACATGTGATATTAAAACCATATCAGAAAGATAGATAGATAAGATAAATCATAAAAATAAAATGAAAAAAAAAATGAAAACTTAATATTGAATCAAAGAACTTTCTTGTTGGCAGACGAAAATTTGAAATGCAGCCCGTAAATCAATAAATTAAGATGGAGATAAAAGAAACTCTAAGCCATGCAACGAACAGAAAAAGTAAAAAGGGAGTAATGATTTTCTACTATTCACCCACTGATCTCACTTCAGTTCCTTAAAAATGAGAAATTCCACCGAAATGGAAGACCAATAGCCTATATTTATCATAATTCTTATTAATTTATGATTTTGTTTTAAAATAAATTGCGCTTATTTATTTTTTAATAAAATAATTGCGTTCAAGTGGTCATTTATAAAATAGGTCTTCAGATTAGTTGACCCCTTTACAAATTGTCAAGACTTTTTAAGTCCGAGTACACTGTACAAGCATATGGAGCATGCCTTTTTAAATGTGTAATTCTTTTTCCCCACTTGGGACAGTAAATTTAGTTATTTATTGAAATAAACAAGTTACTATGATCATATAAATCTAATAATCATGAGCGCAGCACCGTGAAGCTGACGGTCGAGATTTCGACCTCGACCGAAATTTTGATCTCGAACGTCCATTTCAGTTTATGAACACACCAAAATGGACGGTCGAGATTTCGATTTCGACCGTCGGTTAATGCGCAGCATTGAAGTCCGGGCGCGCGGGAACTCTACTGATCCCTATTTCGATTCGACTTCAGCTAGTCCCGAATTTGGGCCTGGGCTGGGATATAGCAGCCGAAGCCCAGTGATACTGGACTCAACCCATCTCTCAATCCGGTCTTGGTTGATCTTGATTAGGCCAGAGTGGGTCAGATTGACCCTATTTAAGACTCAATTTTCAAAAATTCAATTTGATTAATCTACATCAAATCTATTGATTGAAATACCATTTGTTGTCTACCAAAAATTTTTTTTTAAGTACCATTTGCCTAAGTAATATTCCTCTTATCTAGAATTCTAGATTCCCTTTTGTTTGGCTGGAAAGCACCTTAGACTTTTTCTTTCCAGTTAACATCCAATATATATATTATGTTCTTTTATAATAGAACGAGAGGCTTTTGTAAAATGTTTTGTATATACGCAAGTAATTTCAAAACATTAGATAGAAATGATCGTGTACTCTTCTTTATTGAAACATATGCAACCATGAACATAATGATTATTTTAGGTACATAGGTTTAATCATAGTGTACCTAAAATATGTGAAACTTGATGATAATGAGATTCCTCATAGTGATTATTTTAGATACATAGGTTTAATCATAAATAAAAGAGATGATATAGAGAATAATGTTTTCCATGAACTAAAATAGGGTGAATGAAGTGAAGAAGTGTATCTGGGGTCTTGTGTGATCAACGTATTTCATTAAAGTTTTAGAAAATCATTCAACAAATAAAAATTTACCTGAAGAGATTTTCTTCTTATATGGTAGTAGTATTTCAATTGCATCCAGTATGTCAAACATATTCAAAAAAGATAAATTGAAAATCATTGTGTTGAATTATGAGTAAATACATAGAATAAATATAATAGCGACAAACATTTTGATTATTAATGTAATTTTTGTATGATTATTTATTATACTCAATCATGCATAATGTATTTCTTAAAAAAAATTAAAAAAAATTTAGAACCACCCCAAAACATTTAGCAAAAATGATGAACACCCCAAAAAGATATCAACTTGACTTTTACAACCAAAGATGTCTCTTCAATTTTCACAATGGTACACTCTCATTAGCAAATTCCGTTAAGTCATCCTTAGATAATCTCATAATTCATACATTACTATTAATCTCTTGTTACTTTATAATGTTGCCCAAAAAAATATTAAATCCTTAATTTCATCTTGTTGCTTTATCTTTAATTCTTCATTTTATATTATAAGATCTAAAACAATACAACTAAAGTACATTTGTCATTTATTTTAACTAATCAATGTTTTTAACGAAAGAAAAAAAAGGAAGTCATTTCCAATTTGACATAGTTTTGGGGTATTTATGCTTTTCGCCAATTAACTTGGAGTGTCCCTAAAGTTTTTCCAATAAATATCATGCATAGTGTATGAACAAAGTAGTTCAAAATTACTAAGAAACAATAACAAATAAATGATGTACTCTTAAAACGTTTCACGCGATTAGCATTTAAAATAAACATCATAATTGTAAACATTTTGTTGTTTTTATTTAATTCACTAATTCACATTATATAGTTCAAAATATTATTTGTCTTCATAATACATCCAATATCCTTATAAGTAATGTCATTTATTATTATTAATTGTAATTGATTTATTTGGTTGAGAACTGATCCAATTTAGATATCTATTAGAAATTATGTACACAAATTTGAAAACCATGGTTTTGCCGCGGGTTAGTGCCCCTTCAGATCCAAGGTTTTCAAAATTGTTCTCTTATTCCATTCCTAATGTCATTTATTATTATTTATTGTAATTGATTTATTTGGTTGAGAACTAATCCAAGAGATCTTTTAGAAATTATATATAAAATATAAAAAATGTAGTTATAGGGGTTATGTCCCCATCAAATCCAAGGTTTTCAAAATTGTTCTCCTATTCCATTCCTTCCCGTTTCTTGAACTTATTTATTTATTTTTATTTATTATACAAGAATTTTTTTTAGTCTAAAATGTAGAAGACCTCCCAGCTGATATCCTCTCCCGGATAGAAGTTGAGCACTTTCATCTTCACTAGAGCCAGGTATAAAGTGTTAATAACCTTTAGTTTTGCGCACACAATGATTACATCCTCAAGGGAGCTTTTATATAATTAATGCCGTCGATGAGTGCGAACCCAAGACCTCCCCTAGGGAGGTTGGGCCTTTAACCGCTATACTAACCCATCATTGGCATTTTATTTTTACTTAGACCCCACATAATTTGTGGTTGTAAAGCAATCAGAGGAGAATAAGTGATGACCCTCATGACATATTTTAGGATTGGGGTTAAAATTAAATGATGAAAATATTTGAAATATCGGCTTTACCATTCCTCAGGCTCATTATACGAAGGGGCCTCCACTGTGCTATCTCAGGGTTCATGGGTATTAATTGGAAATGGATCACAAAACTTACCAGAGAAAAAATGTGATTAACTGGGTGATTGGGCCACAGCATGAGTGGCCCATGGAGAACCCAGGGGGAAACAGAAAGAAAGAAGAGAAAATTATGTCCATTACAGCGACGAGGAAGGTGTTGTTTTTCGGTCTGAATTGCAGCTACCAGATTTGAATTTGGAATAGCCTTTACTAATGAGAACAAAGCTTATGTTCCAGACAATTGTCCTACTGCATGTCACTTGTTTACCTGCTGTACATGCGTAACAAATAATACGTTGATATAATATCCATCACTTACCATTCAAGAGTCATGTCTATATGAATTGAACTCTGAAGGGAAAATGAAGAAAACAAGAATCTACTTCTGCTGCACATAAATAACCCAGGAAATAAACATAAGTAAAAGAAATGGAACCATAAGTTGAGCAATAAACTCAAATGCTAATATGCAACAAGGCCTCCATCTCTGGTAGCATCCGTTTCACAGATCGGCCCCTCATACCAGCTGAATTCATTCTGAGAGCACGCCATGGCCAACAGATGTGTCTCACTCTGTGACGGCTATTTCGTTCACCCCTTCGATCAGCTTCATCCAATTGCCTAGTCAGCTCCTCAATCTGTGCACGCAACCCTGCAGCTCTGCTGTCAGCCAGCTGTAGAGACCTCTCAGCTGCTGCTTGGGCAGCCATGGCTGTGGCAGCGAGCTCTGCTTTCAGCTTCGACTTGCTGTTTGACAATTCCAGAGAGGCTTCCATCTTCTCTAACTCTTCTGTGAGACGTGCCACCTGGTAGAAGAGCAACATGAATTTTTCTTACTCTTGATGTATGTTAAGGCAGAACAATTAACTAGTCAGATGTTGTAGTCAATGATCTAATATATTTTTTTGTTCTGAAAGAATGATACAAAAAATTACTAAAATAGATCCACACGGGATACATGCTGCACAGAATGGCGGGTGTAAGATTTTATTGGCATTGAAAGATCCAGTTACCTTGGCTCTAAAATATATTTACAGTTTCCATTCAATCCATTGCACTCTTTCATCTTATCAATACTCAAACTTCATTGCATAAATACTTTATTGAATTCAATGACTGAACTCTCATGCCTAAATGCTTACATTTGATGAACAGAAAACAACTGTAGGAGGTTCTGAAACTGTAGAACTTGCCAGATGATATTCTTCTCTAATACCAAAACAAAAATTATGTACTCCTTTTCAAGGCCAGCAAATTTAAGATGGGCCATGAATCAGTGATTTGACTTTTAAAATCCTCACGATAAATCAAACTATTCTAGTGTAATAATCTGGAACAGAGGCTCAGTTTTGTAACAAGTAGCTTTACGCCTGATCCAGAGAGTTAATAAACTTAACTGGTAGCTAAATTCCACATACAGGACCTAAAACCAAATACTCACACCTTGTTACTCATGAAGTGTGTTCTGTTACTGAATCATGATAAATACTCTGAGCAACTCAAATCCAAATGTTCTAATGAAAATTGGCTTTTGAAGGCAAAGAGATGGTAATAAGAATCATAGCTCCTTTGACCTTCTGTTTCTAACCCACTGTTATTCATCAGCTCCAGTCAGGTCACCATCTTGACGCTGAAGTCTAAACTTTGCTTGCGTAATTATTCGATATCTTATCAAATGGTTGGTTCAATTCTCTCTGCAGTTTCTGTTTCACAGTTGACCTTCAACAAATTATTTCTTCTATTTTCCCCAACTTGTAGCATGTAGTTGGAGAGGATAAGTAGAAAATAAACTTAGGAACTGAGAAGCATGGGGTCTTCAGATTCAAAATCCAAGGGAGAGACCAAATAAAGGCAAAGGTGCAGCAGGCAGAGCGAAAAATTCCCCAACCAACCCTCCTTGGAGATGGAATCCGTCATAGTGGCAAAACGTTAGTTGTACTGGCAAATTGGGGAATACAATGGTCAGCAACTGGGCCTAGTGTTGCGTCTATCCAATGCCTCCACATCCATTGTAGAGACCCATGACAACTATTTTTGTTTTTCCTTTTCTAGAAGCCCTTTCACTACCGAATCTAGAATAGGAAAGAATCTCAAGGCCATGGTGGAACACATGAATCTCAGTTTACTAGTGGCATAACCAGATTCCAGTCATGTTTTAGTTTTACCATGACCTAGAGATTACAGGTTCTTACTGGATCCAGTCAAGTTCTAGTGGTTTTTCCCAGAAAATTGCCCCCAATTCTTAAGGCCTCAAGATGTCCTGATCATATTTTGAAATACTAGTCAAAAAAAAAAAAAAAAAAAAAAATCAATTTTGACACAAGCAGAAACAAAGTGTAGGTTGATTACCTAGATATGCAAAATTTCAACTGAAATTTTGTTTTGGACCAGATTCATACAATGCATACAAAAGCACTGTTCAAATCAAAACGAGTCAAAATTTTTGACCCATTCAAGGATTTCCTAGTTACTTCACCTGTTAGAGGACAGCTACAAGAAACGTTAGATTTGGTAACGTATGCCCAAATCACCTACATTTCTAGATGGCACAAAGTGTTAAGAGACTATCACAATGCCTCTAGCCATCTATAACTACGATTCACTGTGACTGAGCAAGACTTGCACAGTATTCAAATTTAGAGTTATATATGCCATTTTTCCTCAAAAGATTTAGAGCCTTCTTGGAACTTTATATGTTACTAACACAGGAGGAACAGTTTTGCAAGGAAGATCTGACATTTTTACACTTGTGACCCCAAGGGGTTCACTCAGTTGGCAAAGACCAACACTTCATAACTAAGAGGTCAAGAGTTCAAATCTCTTAGGGCTGGGGCTTCTCCCCTATATATAAGTTACCCATATATATACAAGATACAGTTGAGGGGAACGGAACACTTTTACACTTGTAATTGCAAAACTTTGAATTTTGTAATATTAAATGAATCTTCCTTCATTTTAGCGCACATTTTAGTTTTTTCATGAGTTATAATACTTAATTATGTGTAGAATAACATAATACTCAAGAAAGAATACAACATGTCATGACATACACTACCCCCAACCTAGGTCACAAAGCTAAACTCCTATTGATATTAGTTTTACAATCTAAAGTTCAGAATGTTTAGGGATTGTTAATTAGGAGTTTCCAGGAATTGTGGGCCAAAATATAGCCATTTGATCACCATAATGACCAACTGGAATGGCCTGCCAAAACATGCAAAGTTTCAGTTGAATTCGGTCAAAATCCTAAAACATTTCAGTTTCGATCAGTATCAAAATCAAGGTCGAATCCAAAATCTTAAGCCCTTGGTCTTGCTTACATCAATAAACACACCCTTGTCATGTTTTAGTATCATCTTACATGGCAGACATAATTTTCCCAGTGGTTTGACGGAAAACGGAAAAATGAGAGATCTGTATGCCACAATTCCTCTTCTTTTTCATAATTTCAACATTTCAGAGTCTTTAAAGGAAGCCTATGTCATAATGACATTCACATTGTTGGCGGCTTGGCGCTTAATAAGATGAACTAATGGAATTTCAGATTTAATACCAATTTTCCCTTCAGACAGGGAAACAAAGTTTTGTCAAACAACGTACTTAGTTTAATTAAACATAGAAGCATGATTACCTCAGTAAATGCCATCCCCTTTTGTTTAGTTTAATTAAACATAGAAGCATGATTACCTCTGTAAATGCCATCCCCTTTAGTGTACTCTTTCAACGATTACAACTCCAGCTTCAACAGTAGATTAAACCCATGGCTCCACTTGCATCCCTAGTTTAAAGCATGTTGGTGGATTACCATGTTGAATAGAACTTTTCATCACTCTATAAAATGATCCAGCAATACCAATAAATGAGCCTGACACAGCTGAAGGTGTCCTGCATTTCAGCCCATCCTTGGTTTCTATGGGCCATGGCCTTGTAATTTTTCATCTTCTTTTTATTTTTTGGTACTGGGATCTTTTACAAGCTCAAAAGTTGGGATTTGTAAAAGAATACGCAGGAATAAGTAACGACAAGATCACGTGTGGTTGGCCTTAAATTAATGAGCATCATCCAATCCAACACTGACTAGCATAGCATCTCACCCCTTCCCAAAATGCAAAGTTCTCGACCTTTCCCACCTCGCCTTTGCAGATGATCTCATGATTTTCTGCAAAGCCTCTCACTCATCTATTTCCTCCATCCTTTCATCCTTGACCCTCTCTAACTCCCTCCCTGGGCTCCAAGTCAACCTTTAGAAATCCCTCCTCTGCCTAGCTGGTGTCTCTAATGCCACTCAAGAGACCCTCCTTCAGCTCATAGTTTCTGTCTCAGCTCCTTCCCCATCTCCTACTTGGCCTCCGCCTCATCCTGGGCTGCCTCACAAATCACCACTGCACTCCCATGCTTGACCAAATTTGGATGGAACTCCAACTTTGGAAGGGAAGACTCCTACCTTTAGTGGGCAGGATGGTCCTCATTAGATTAGTTTTCCAATCATCCTATCGCTACTGATGTGGTATCTTTTCCCTCCCCAAAGCCGCAATTCTTGCCATGAAGTCCCCCTTCTGTGTATTCCATTGGAAAGGTCAAGAAACTCTAGGTTCATCCATCCCATCAGTAGGTCCTCTGTTTGGCGGTCCAAATTGGAAGGTGGCCTTGGCTTCCGTCACATTTGCGACTTTAACTATGCCAAACTCTTGAAACTCAATTGGAAAATTGCCTCCAAGCATGACTCTATAAGGGTCAATTGGGTATATTCCTACTTGTTGCGCAATGACTCCATTTGGATTGTCTCCCTTCCTACTTGTTGTGCAATGACTCCTGGGTGGAGATGGTGGGGAGGGCAAGGGGATGAAGGAGGAGAAACTTTCTCCAAACCCTCCACTTAGGGCTTATTCTCCATCTTCTCAGTGAGGAACCTTATCTGACCCCCTACCCTTTAGTTGCTTGGCATCCCTTGATCTAGTTTAAGAGTCATATCCCCAGACATGCCTAAACACTTCAAGAGCCTTTAAACTTTTCCTCCCTAACCAATCATTCCTCAATCATAAACACTTCAACATGAACCCCAACTGTATACTTTGTTGGAACAGCCCCAAAGACACTGACCATCTTTATTCTTTTGCCCCTTCACTTGCTCCTTGTGGTTGAGAGCTATTACCTCCATTTGGGCCTGCTCCAAATGCCCCCTTGGGTCTTCTAGAGATTGGGTTTGGTTTTTGACACTTTGCAAGCACTTGTAATTCTGACTTGGTGGGCAGGTTGGTGTTCAATTCTTTGATTCTCACATATGGTGGGAGCAGAACCTTAGGAGATGGACCCCCAAGTCTAGATCCCTTGACTTGATTTGGAAAGTCATCTTCTTTGAGGTTTCCACTCGCCTTGAGTCCCTCCCCCATCCCCCTGTTTTGGATACCCCAAGGAATAAGATTATTGTTGTTTCTTGGGGTCTTGGTTCTTCTTTTTTTTTTTTGGATGAATAATTAATCAATTAAAGGAACCAAGGAACAAGAAAGCAAATACAAGGGAGCCAGGAGCTCACATCAAGAAGAAGGGATGAATTGGGAGTTAAGACCCCAGGTAACAACAATGAGCCTGTTCCTTGGGGAGTCAACTACCGAGGGGAGGGAGAGAGAGGAGATCCTAGAAGAAACATTGAAATATATAGCATTCCACATAGCGTCAATGGAGCGGGATTTGGAATTCCAGCGCCTGAGATTACGTTCCCACCAGAGATGATGAACAGTAGCACCAAACACCAGCTTACCAATCCGATCACAGATAGAGGAGCCTAGGAACTTGCTCAAAATCCAAGACCAGTCACGGGCAAACCCAAATGAGCGACGGGAGCGGGGCCAAATGTAACTAAGGGCTTTCCTCCAAAGGGCACTAGATAAAGGGCAAGTAAAAAATAGATGCTCAATGTCCTTAGTACCATTCCAGCAAAGGATACATTTTGGGTTGACGGGGATGTGCCGGGAAATAAGGAAAGATTGGGTTGGCAGGGCTAGATTTAGGGCTCTCCAAAGGGTGAGAGAGTGAAGGGGCATATGGTCTTTAAACCAAACCAGGGCGGGCCATGGAGGGGAAGGGGAGGGGGAGCCTGGGAACTTGGTTCTTCTTTTTTGTCAACTAGTAGGTTGTAAACTCCCCCCTCGTACATTCTTTTCTCTCCCTTTCAGGGTTTTGGTTAATGAATTCATTCACTCATCCACACAGGAAAAAATAAAAAATAAAAAGGATCATGTTGATTCATTAGTAGATTATTGTAGGTTGAGGGGAGTTTTTCATGTTGATCTTTTGTCTTATTTCTTGTTAGGAAGTCCACTTATGTAGAAGTTCAGTTCATTTTCAAAAGAGCTATAACCACCTTCCCAGTCGATTGGAATGAAAGGAAATTCCACAGGTAGGCCTAACATAACCCTAAGTAAGTAGTGAGGAAGACATGCATAGTCTTGTATCTTGTATAATGTCAAACAGATTTAATTGGAGAAGGATCCACAAAGCCAACCCAGTTAGTAGGGAAGTTGGATTAGTTTGATGATCACCTTGTGTGGGAAAACTATATTCATCCCATCCTCACTTTATTCTCTACCTCCCTTGCAGCTACTTATGTTTTTTTCAACAGCCGATTTATACAGCTATATATCAGTTCAGTTAATAGAGTTTAGTCAACCTGCTCTGTCATTGTAGTTCATTTATTGTGCGAGCCTACTATTCTGTTTTCATTATTACTTCTTGTCTAATCTAGGATCTGTGTTCTCTGATTTTGTTTAAACTTAAAATTGACATTCAGATTACTGAATATGTTCTATTTTCTGTCAATCTGTTAACCCCAAGTTGCCACCAAGATTCTTTATTTAATCTGCATTAGAATCATAATATATATTTACAGCACATGACAGACAACCACAAATGAAATTAAAAGCTATCATTAAAAACAAGATAGCCTTTAAGAGATGGCAAATGATGCTAATGGCCTAAGGGGAATTGCAAAATCCCAATCTAGATCAGGCTATAGGATTCTTCTTACCTCTCTGTCACGTTCTGCAATACTGTTTTTTCCAGCTTCTACTTCCAATTCACAAGCTTCCCGCCATCTAGTAATTTCTTCTTCAGCTGCTGTTAATTCCTTTACGAGTTCTTCAACCTTACATGAAGAAAACACAATGAAGCAGAAGGATAAAATGGGGAATAGTGCATGGATGAAGTAGCCATGGCCAAGTCCGTCTTACATTTTGGGATAGCATATTCTCTCTCTCTTCCAAATCCTTTATGTATAGTTCACTTTCTGCAATTTTCTGAGCTTGTTTCTCTGTAAGACTTTGTAGACGCTCAGTGTCTGACCTGCCAAATAGTAGATAATTAATACCAATAATCTTAAGCAACTTGTACCAAATGTCCTACTGAGTTAAATGGATTGTAACGTCTGATATGATTACTTCTCATAATATATTTGATTGACACAGGTATTGCTAGATTGTCTTCTCTCTTTATATTTTATTTATTTATTTATTAAAAAAAATTTGGGGGGGGGGGGGTTGGACATGCTAGATTCTCTTGCAACTTATAATACTATGATAAGCCCCTGGTGACTTGGGTGTTCAAACGAAAGAACAGGGGAAGAAGCATAGGATCATCACCCGCAAATACAAGAACCAGCTCAACAAACAAGCGACAGGTGGCAAATTAGTATTGGGAAGCACCCTGCTGGGAGCAGAGGGACACAGATGATGGACCACTTGGCAAGAAAAGATTGGTGAGAGGTGTAAGAAATTGTTAGGAATGTTGGAACATAAAGGAGGGGGTGAGGGAAGTGGAGGGGAAGGAAAAAATGATGGAGTGAAAGCAAGTTGAGCTTGCTGGGAGAGAGGGGTCGCTCGGGTAGGGCTTTGGTAGGGTTTCTGAGGTTTTCTTTCAAATTGTTCTGTTTTGGGTTATTGGCAGTAGCAATACGACAGAAAGATTATGAAAGTTTGTTCAACTGTTATTCAGATTTTAATGGAAATATTCAGCATAGTATTGCTGTTGTTTGTTCATCCGAAGAGCTTAATTCATAGACTTAAGGGGGTTCTATCATACTATTCTATACAGTAAACACTAAATCAAGTGAATATCAAGTCATATTTCAACTGGAAAGATATGGATACTAAAAACTATGAAGCTTCAAATCATCCAGAGTCTTCATGCAGGAGGCATCGAGTGTCATGTCCCAGTATCGGCAAACCATGGAACAAAATGAAGAATGTCTCCACGAGCAATTTCTCCTCGGAGGACAGAATAGCACTACTTGGTGAGACAGAGCAGAGAGCCTCCTCCTTTTTCTTGGTGGAGTCTATAGCGAAGAACACCTGACCGAACGAGGGCATGCCAGGGACTGGACAGTTCTCGGTTCTTAAGCAAGCTCCTCATGGTAAGGTAGGCAGGCCTAATGGATAAATCCTTCACTCAGCTGTTTGGGAAGAGGGGGCTAGACGAAAGGATTCCTTGTTAAAAGACTGAGTCAAGTGACCAAGCAAAGGACTACCATACATAGTGCACTTATATGGCAAAACAGAGGAAACTGAACATGAATGGCTTAGATAGACAGTGAACAGATCAATTATTGCTTATGCTATCCAATGATTGAAATGTCTGACGACTCTGACCATGCTACAACCAATTATAGAATGTAACGTTTACAAAAAGAAAACAACAACTAAGCCTCATCCAAACTAAAGTTTAGAAAAAGAAAACTGCATATAATATGGAATACTCTAAAATGAATATACCATGTACTTAAGCATGGGGATGTCAATTTGTTGTGAGGAACACCCTAAAATAAAAGAAGTCTCCTGAATTTTGCATCACACCCAACAAATGCAAAAACTTTGCAAATAGAAAATCATGGAAGAGTGAACAGGAGAGAGAGAAAAAAAAGACCAAAAAGAAAATTGCGAGGATGAAGCTCTCGGTCATTGTCTTTTGTCAGGACAGCAGCGGATAAAAGAACAATGAAGAAAAATACTATTTTGATTTCTTTCTCCCCCTCTTACTCCTTACTTATGGAATGACAACTAGACCTATTTTGCCACCCCTAACTAATCACAAGAGGTACTGGGGCCAAGATACCAAGAAATGAAGAATTTCTAGTGTTAGGGAAAAACCATTGGAAAGCAGTTAAAATATCTCCACATATAAAACAGTCATTAACAGCATGCAATTTTGGAATCCAACAGCCATGCTAGTAAGTCGTTATTAGTTCAATCTTATCTTAGGTTTCCCTGTTTGTCAAAAATCTCGGCTAGAAATAGAGATTATTATCAGAAATCAAGCAACAATAAAAAACAGAGATATAGAGAGACAGTACCTAGATTCATCCAAAGATGTCTTTAATTGAGTGATTTCATGCCGCAAATTCTTCATTATCTTCTCTACAGTTGACGCCTGGTCAGGGTACCCGAAAAGAAAATATAAATGGCCGCCTAACATATGAAGTTTTCTGTAGTATACACATCCATAAAGCATAAAGTAATCATCTTATATTATTATATTAATCATCTTACATGAAAGAAAAAGAAGCATGAAGTACAAATATATGTATAAGCGTTTTCCGAGTTGAGAAAATATGTGTTTACATATTTCTATGTAATGCAGTGTGGCTGCGAGCTGGTTAGTCAATCCATGCAAGTAAAGAATGCTCTTTACCTTACAGGCATACAACATATGTACTATAAGCCTATAAGTGTATATGGCGTTCCTTTCTTTTAAATCTATTGCAAAAGGCCGAGTTATTTAGACAACTCTTTACTTATTAAAAAATTTAGACAGCTCTTTACTTATTATTTTGAATAAGAAACAGACATGTCTATTTGCATTCATACATATATTACACCATATACCACTCTTTTATGTTTTATAGGATAAGAGCATCCAACTTTCTAGTGCACAGAAGAAGTAAATAATTAAAAAAGTGTTCATGTGTACATGAAAAGAAATTCTATAGAGACGCAATATGCAGCCATGGTTCTTTAGACAAACAGCTTATATTTCTTAGGAAACATAGGGGGTGAAAAAAAGCTCCTCTCCATGTTAGGAGAATCAACAAGGGATGCAGAAACCTCATTTGGAGTCCTACAAATTAATGTTAACTTCTAGGCAGTAAAATTATAGCCAACAGCTATAAAAGAGCCACATTATGGTGATTAAATGTAAATGAGGTCTAGTTTCTTAGTATATCAAGTATAATTTCTCACATGGAAAATCCTCAAAATACTTGCAAATATTTTTATTTCCAGCTTCTCAGTAAAGGATTCTACAAACTTATTGAAGAAATAACCATATTAGCTTCTGGGAAAAAGATTGTTTATTGCTATTTTCTAGAAAATGGCAGGAACCACCCTTCACCCTGCTTCATCCCCAGAATGTTATGTGGGGGCTATGAATTTGAAGTTGCTTATTGCTGCATTCCAGAATTCACCGGGAATTACCTTCCCCCCCCCCCCGCATCACCAAAAGTGCTTTTTTTCTTAAATTCATCTGCAAATAGTTACCCACTTTGACTGACTAAAAGCAACTGGCTTACTTCAATTACCGTTGGTACTGACACAAACATGTATCTCACCTCCAAAGATTACTCTGTTTTTGACCAAAACCTTCTCTGTTAAGATAAAATTCCCAAATCTCAGAAGTATGGAAACACATAGAATACTTAAACTGAATCTTAAGTTAATGATCTCTTCTTTTCTCTTTTTCTAACAAGAAACTCATAATGTAATTTACACCATCAATTAATGGAGTAAAATGGATACATGCAAGTTCAGGTGGACTTGGGTCGGTCTAAACATCAGCAATTAGTACACAAAGTGGTCACTGGTCACCCTCAAGAATTCAAACCTAGAACTTTAAGATAGCTTCCTTTTTTCTTTTTTTTTGGTACAAAGGGGCTTTATTAAGCCGGGGGATTGGGATATTAATATACCTCTGCAAGAGTCGAACCCAAGACCTCTTCACTAAGAGGTGTTGGTTTCACTACTAGAACAGCTCTGCTTTGGCACTAAGATAGCTTTTAACATGACACTAATATAAACTAAAGCTAGGTTCCAGCTTTTATGCATAGTCCTGTACATAAATGGCCATCCTTTCAACCATTGCATGAAAGGGGTGAGGCAGAACTGTAATAGCACATCCCATCTCTTCCCACATCCCATCTCTTCCCTATCCAGTGGTCGAAGGTATGAAATATGTATTAAGGCCTTGCATAACAGTTTTCGCCTAAAGTAATAATTGAGTCATTTTGTCAGTAAATCCAGTAGTTTAGTTAATTAAAAGCTTGGGGAAGTTAAAGTGGCTGACAAACTTGAAAAATCAACGAAAATCGTTTAAACATCGAAAGTGAATGATTTGTGTTTGTTCCAGCAGAAACTGGTGCAGAAGAGAGCTGCAACCAACATTAAAGAGCTAAGTAATTCTAAATGTTCATTGAGGTCCAACATCTGTAAGTAACAGACGATCAAAACCTGTTAAGTGGTTATAATCATCAACTTTCAATTCTTAAACAACCTAAATACCCATCCAGAATTTGTTCAGTGAGAATAAAAAGAGGCAGAATAATACCAGACTAACAACCTCCTGGTCTGCATCACTGCTTTCTGATTTACTGCCTGAATTAGAAGTTGAATTATCTGGTGAGTCACCAGCTGCTCCGCCCATCATGAATCCAAATCCAACCTTCTGCAAGCCCTTCTCTGCAATCTGCAGAATTGCTACTCTCTTGTGTTCATTATTCCCCTTCAGTTTAATTTCCACTGCTTCCTTCTCAACTAAAGCAATCCTCAACAAGCTATTTATGTCTCTGTTCTCTTCCGTTAAACTCACCACACTATTCTCCAACTCCCTTTTTTCCTTCCTTCTCATCTCTTCGTACTCCGTTAATCGTGATTCCAGTGCTGTCGCAAGTTTATGAACAGAGATCATTTCTGATAAGAATTCCTTCGATTCTTCATCGGAATCAAAGTCATCATTTGCATGCTCATCTTCTTGTATGAAACCAATAGACTTGTCGTCCATGATTCTGTCTATGATCCTCCCAAAACACTCTTTAGTACCCCGAAGCAAATCAACGCTGCGAACGAAAACCCTAATTCTCTTGCTTCTCTCTTCAAGCAACCCTGAAATCCTCTCTAGGGAAGCCTCAGCTTCACTACGAAGATCCAGTTTCTCCTTCATTTCCTCGTCCCGCTGTCTCATCAACTCGCACTCACGTTCTTTTGCCTCAACTTCCTGTCGGTGAAGTTCGTCCCGAAGAGCATCTCTTTCATTGGTGATATCTTCAACAGCTTTGACGAGATCTAAATGGCGATTAATAGCTTCGTCTTTCTGCTGTTGGAGCAGGCTGAAACTATCCTCGAGGACCATGGATCTTGATTGAAGATCCTGGTAAGAAACACGAAGTGCTTCCAGCTCTGCCAGAAGAGCATCATTTCGTGTCTGTAACTGGTGAAGCTGTTGGTCGGCATTTTGATCTTCACTGTTCGAGAAAGCATCGCCTCTTCGATCATCAGAAACATTTTCCATGATATCGATACTCCATTTAAAAACGAAAGATGAAAATTTCGTCTCTTCAACTTAACGAACCCTAGAAGCACCCTGAGAGAAATCTGAGTAGCTACCAGTCAACAGAAGATCATAAGAAGACGTTTAGGTGGGAAAAAAATTAGGAGTTCAGATCAGTTACAGGTTCTTTGAAATCCTAATGTCCGAGTCACGATTCACGGGTGACAAGGTAACTCGTGACACGCTGGCATTGGCGCCAAAAAGCAGCTCGCGCCTGCAATGGCGAGGTTCAACTTTAACGCTGCGCTGTCAACGGTCGAGATCGAAATCGTTACCCATATTTTGATCTCGACCGTCCGTTTCTTTTTTAATCACCTTTATATTGACGGTCCGATCAAAATTTTGGTCAAAATTTTGACGCGACCGTCGACAGCAGGGGTAAAAGCGCAGCATTCAAATCAAAGATCGCACCTAAGATGTGCGATTTTAGGTAAACAACAGAATCGCTCTCCCTTGTCGGATATTTCCCACCCAATCTCATCCCACGAAAAAACCCCCAAAGCCCTCTGCTCTTGCTCTCTGCGTTATTAACCATGGCTCCTACTTCTCTCTCCCTCAATGGTTTCTTTCCATCAGTTCTGCCTCTCTCCTCTTTCTGTATAAACACCAAGCCAGTTCTGCAATTCAAGTCACTGTCTTCTCTCACACTTCTTCGCCGAAAACTTCCTCGACTTACATTCGCCATTGGTTCCGATGGAAAATACTACCCTACTCCGGCGGACGACGACCCACCTGAAGCTCCGGAGGATTCCGAACATGGAGTGTCCAAATTCCAGCAGATTCAACGCCAAGCCGCCCGTGCTCGCAAGATTCAAGAAGAACAGTTCAAGAAGGACCGGTCCATTTTCCTATCAGCCCTTGCGGAGGAAGAAGATGCGCCTGACAACCCAGAGTCCAGTACTGTTGCTGGTGATGACCTTTTCGGAGAGATTGATCGAGCTATCGCTCTCAAGCGCAAGGAATTCGTCAAGCAAGGGCTTTTGAAGCCCAACCCCAAGAAAGAAAAGGGGATGTCGAATGCAGCGGGAGAAGTACTTGAAGAACTAGAACCAGAAGAAGTTGTGGACTTGGATGAAATTAAGGAGCTTCAGGGGCTTACAGTGATCACTGAGGAACCCCACGAAGAGAATCCAGTGAAATTCGAGGAGGAGGTGAATAATTCTAGCTCTACTGTTTCTTCTCCCTCCTTTGATCTTGATTTTGACAGTTATGGCAAGTCCAAGGTTCGAATTGTGGAACCCAAGTTTAAGATGACTTTAGCGGAACTCCTGGATGAGAGCAAGGTTGTGCCTGTATCTGTTTTTGGTAATTTAGAGGTTGAGATCACTGGAATCCAACATGATTCGAGCTTGGTTAATTCAGGTGATCTATTTATCTGCTGTGTTGGGATGGAAACTGATGGACATTTGTATTTGAGCGAGGCTGATAAGAGGGGGGCTGTGGCTGTGGTAGCAAGCAAGGAGATTGATATAGAAGAGACGTTAGGTTGCAAGGCACTTGTCATTGTGGAGGATACGAATGCAGTTCTTCCTGCTTTGGCCGCTTCATTTTACCGGAATCCATCTAAGAATTTGGCCGTTGTTGGGATCACAGGCACAAATGGTAAAACAACTACTGCATATTTGATTAAAGGAATGTATGAAGCAATGGCTGTAAGGACTGGGTTGTTGAGTACTGTAGCCTATTATCTCCATGGTGATAACAAGTTAGAATTACCCGAGCACACCACACACCACACTACACCTGATGCTGTTATGGTTCAGAAGCTCATGGCGACTATGCATCACAATGGAACAGAGGCAGTTGTCATGGAGGCTTCTTCTCATGGGCTTGCTCTTGGGAGGTGTGATGAGGTTGATTTTGACATTGCAGTCTTCACCAACTTGACGAGGGACCACATGAACTTTCATGGGTCTAATGAAGAATATAGGGATGCTAAGGCAAAACTATTTACAAGGATGGTGGACCCGGAGCGGCATCGAAAGATTGTTAACATTGATGACCCAAGTGCACCTTTCTTTATGGCACAAGGGAACCCAGATGTCCATGTAGTTACCTATGCAATGGAAAACAAGACCGCAGATGTACACCCTTTGAAGATTGAGCTCTCACTGTTTGAGACACAGGTTTTGGTTAGGACCCCCCAAGGTATATTAGAGATTTCATCAGGGTTGATTGGAAGGCACAATGTTTACAACATCCTAGCAGCAGTGGCTGTGGGAATTGCTGTTGGGGCACCACTGGAGGACATTGTTAGGGGGATAGAAGAGGTTGATGCAGTTCCTGGTAGGTGTGAACTGATAGATGAGGAACAGGCGTTTGGGGTTATCGTGGACTATGCTCATACTCCTGATGCGTTATCTCGACTACTTGATGCTGTAAGGGAGCTTTGCCCCCGAAGAATCATAACTGGTATGTTTCTTTTCCTCTCTCCCTAGGGAAACAGTTCTTTTCTAATTGTATGTCATCTAATGCATGTACATATAAGGGATTTCCGTTTCCAATTTTACAGTATTAGGCATAGGTAAACAACTGTGAACTCCTAACTCAGCCAATTCGATTTAATGCTTAGGTTTCAGACAACCAAGTGCAAATGCCATACCTTAATGGTTATTGAGCTAAGTTAGTTTCAATCGACTTAGTGAGTGGGGCTTGGATATTAGAAGGATTGTTACTTGATATCCCATTGTACTTAAATTTTTTATCAAGATTTTACTAATTGGGTTGAAAAAAATATGGTTTGTTTCATATGTCTCAGTCAGAATATACTTGTGTAAAATTTGATACTGCTGACTGTACAAGAGGTTCCACCCATGTCTGTTTGACTGGCTGTGTTTGTTTTGCTGTAAAATATTTTTCAGGATTTGTTTAATTAAAATATTAAATACAAAATTGTATACGGATTAGCAAGGAGGAAATTTTTGTTTCATGTAAACAGAAAGTTGGAAGTTGACTTTCATTCTACAATTCAGGTGTTGTTTCCCAATTTAGTGATGGTATCTTGATTGTTGGTGCTCATTGGTACCCAAGTAGGGCTCCGCTGCCATCTCTATGGTTGGATCTATCCCATACTCACTCATGTCCAGATGTGCTTATTGGCCATGTACAACTACAAAAAAGGGTCCAGATGGCAGGAAAATATGCAGTACAATTTACTATTAGTAATGTTTTCCAGAAGATGTTTGGCAGTGAAACAAATGCAGTCCTAGACACAACTATATTCATGATACTTTTCATTTTCTATAGATTCAAATTAATGAAAAGGTAAAAATGCACTGCTTTTGTTTTTCTAGAACTTCATATGTAACTGAGGAGGATGGTAAGTAATGGAATTCTTTTACCGCATCCGTGTGTCTGACAAACTGTTAATGCTTTGAATCAAGTGTTTGGATGTCGTGGTGAGGGAGACAGAGGAAAGAGGCCCTTGATGACAAAGATTGCCACAGACAAAAGTGATGTGGTTCTCCTGACATCTGACAATCCAGGGACAGAAGATCCATGTAAGTAAATTTACGGAATAGAGGAATTCTATCAAAGGAGTTGAACTGAGCTCTGTTTATGTTGCTATCTGTCCAAAGTGCTTTGCTCAGCCTTATTGCTCTCTTAGGAACTTGTAATCAATAGTCAGCAAAAATATGGGAATTGATGAGCAGACAAGATGGCGCTGAACAGAGCTCAGCTTATCACTGGTGGATGATATATTCATATACAGTTTTTTCCATCCACTTTCCTGCTGAATAAAATCGAGTTTTTTATTTGTTTCCTTTTTGCTGTCCTACCATTTTTCTCAATGCTTGATGATACTTTGGAATTATATTCTGGATAAAATTTCTGAGCGCCTAAGTAATTCCTTGATTCTGTGTATTCACCAGTGGACATCTTGGATGACATGCTAGCTGGTGTAGGATGGACCATGCAGGATTACTTGAAATATGGTGAGAATGATTACTATCCACCTCTTCCAAATGGTCATCGGCTTTTTCTACATGATATCAGGCTGGTTGCTGTACGGGCTGCAGTAGCCATGGCCGAAGAAGGTGACATGGTTGTAAGTCCCTGAAACTGTTACCTTCTCTTCTGTGTTCGAACATTTTTGTGGACGCATCGCTCAGCTCATCCCATGAAGTTGAAATTTTATTGACAGTAATACTAGGGATTAAGATTATTGTATAAAAATTCAAGTCTAATAAACCAAATAATTTAAAACGAATCTTCAAATTAAGGAGTTTTTTTGTTTCTTGAATCTGACTAATTAATTGTTTATGATGGACTTGATTTTTCTTTGACAAATAAGCCAACTGCTGTTGACATTTTCCCAAAATTTTATGTAGACCTCACTGAGAATTTTCAGGGTTATTTATAATTACTGTTTGTTATTGGTTGAGTGAGTCAACAATATCCGGGCTTTGCTTTATTCACTGCACCGTTTGTTGCATTAATCTTGTTGCCTCATCTGCCGCAGGTTATTACAGGCAAAGGCCATGAAACATACCAAATAGAAGGTGACAAGAAAAAGTTTTTTGATGACCGGGAGGAGTGCAGGGAAGCATTGCAGTATGTTGATGAGCTTCACCTAGCTGGGATAGACACTAGTGAGTTCCCCTGGCGGTAAGTCAATATACATTATTTCTGAAAGAGGTTTTTTGGCTAGATTAGTAAGATATAGATATGAACTGTGGCACCTGGATCCATTTAATTCACCTGAGGTAACTATGTTGATTCAGTAGCACATGTAAGCCCAGGGAAATAGGATATATATTGATGTGGCATACAACTTGCAATTATGAATGTTATTTTTTTGAATGATATTCCAGAGATAGGAAACAAATAGTCAGAATAAATTAAGGACATGTACACATCCCATTATCAGGAATCCTCAAAGTTGTGACTTATGAGTTCTGAGCTAGCTCGTAAACATGTATCCTGACCTGTTTCTGACACCTACACACACATGCAAGTGGCTCAATGTAAAGCCTTTTTGCATCTCCTTGATTTATCATCATATCTTGGTTACTGAAGCGATGTTTCTGAGTGTTGTCTTTAGCAATCACTTTTTATGAATAGCAATTGTGAGGAGTATTTATTTGGACCAGCATTGAAATCACACTTAGGAATGTGCCATACAAGCAGGCATCTGTACTTACAGTTTCAATTCCCTATATAAGGGGTAGTGTTAGGACTCTAGGATGAGGCCATGTGGAGGAGAGAAAGAGAGAATTAGGGTTAGTTGAGGGTTATAAATAGAGGGACAAGTGAGTGGAGAGGGGGAATGGTTTATGAGAAATTTTGGGCTGAGGGACACCTTTGGGTGTGGGGGTGACTGGCACCATAGAGACCAGTGTTATCTTGTTAATTCTTGCAACTTTGTAATAATTTTCCAAGGTATCATAAGGGTTTTATCAGGTAGTCTAAAGGATAAGTCCATTTGTCAACATATGGGAATGAGAGAAAGAAAAGGGTATAGGTCCACAAAGTGAGTCATTCCAGTCCAACCAGGGAAATGCAATTGCATAAGCTCTCCTCTAAAAAGAACTCAACTCTGAGTTTGGATGGGAATGAAGGATACAACATGCGCCAACTTCTGGAAGAACAAATGATCCTGTAGTCGGCCTAAGCTTGATGTTCAGAAAATCCTTTGCAGGAAGAAGCTTCATCTAGAGCCCACAGTGCTTGAAGAAATACATGTTCTCGTAATTACAATATTGTACATTCTTGTCAAATAACCATGCCTAAGAATATTTTACAGTCCTTTGGAGATAAATGTCACATTGCATCGTCTCAATCAACCGCTAAATAAAATATGTAGGTGGACACCTTTAATTGATTTTTAGGTTGATGTGCTCACCTATGCAAGATTTGCAGGGGTTGCAATGTGGTTTTGCCTTTAAACTGATCATGCGAACAGTGTATTTAGAGATGAGTTTAGTACCATCACCACCTTCGATTACCATTGGGCATAGATTGTTGTTGCATTGTACTTTGATCTGGAATTTGTTGTGACAGCAGTCATCCTCATCAGATGTCTTATTTGTTGCTAGAAGTGGGTGAAGAACATAGCAATACTTTCTTACTTAGGGTGTTGCTAAATTTTTTTCTCTTATTTCAATATGCCTAGTTTCGAAGATGACTAATTGCTTTTGTCTTTTCAAAGTAAGTGCTTACAATAGAGAAATGATAAATAAAAGTCTATAATGGACAGATCAGTCTACAGAAAAATCTAAAACGTAGACCCCCCCCAACCACCCAAAAAAAAAAAAAGCCTCTCTCCAAATCCATATCCTTATGTACACCTTCATAGCCTCTATAATCGATCCCAATATGTCCATTCAGATCACCCTTTGTAATAATATTATCCTGTTGACTACAACTATGCACTAGTTCGTCCACATGCTCTCAAAATTTTGACTTACTACTACTTTAATCCAATCTTACTTAGGGTGTGCACGATATAGGCAACCTTTTTCTCCAATACAAGCTTGGTATAATCAGATCTCCAAATCTTTGTTGTTGTATAACTTTTAAGTTTAATCCCTGTGATTATTGTTCATTGAGAAAAATATGGCTTTTTTGTTAAATCATCAGTGAGAATCATATGGTGAGAACTTTTCACATTTGATAATTCAATGGCTCTCTGTTCTGTTATTGTTGCAGGTTACCAGAGTCTCACTGATGTCTTGTTGGACAAATGTACAAAAATACCCAAGCCTTAATATCTAAAAAGCTACATTCAGTGGGCCTGTTTCACTCGTCAATTCCCTCAAAATTGAATGTTGGAGCTCTGTGTTATGGTTGGATTTAAAGCAGAAATAACCACATGAAGTATAAAAACTGACAGAGGAGGTCTCATGTATTGAATAACACATTGGTATGAGCTCTATGCATTCGCCTTTCATCTTCATCTACCTTTGTTAAGCAGTGCTGACAGATCAAAAAGATTGTTCTCTTAATTTGCTTGAAAAATCATTATGATGATTAAGGAAGTTTGTTGTTTCTGTTCTAATTTCATTTTCCTCTCTTAACATTACTTCTTCCAAATAAAAACATAATCTAACATCATGGTGCACTTACTTCGTTGGAGTGGAATATTTATGATCCAACTAATCTTTTGACAAAAATAGTTTCCCTAATGTGGAAGAATAGGAAAGTATAGTTCCATTTGTTTCCTGAATTGTATATACCAACTATAATAGAGAAAACTAAATGATGTGCCTTGACATTTCGTCCCTGAATAAGAATTAATAACAATACTACATAAGTGTATGGAAAGATGGTGGGATATCTTAAAACAATTGCTATTTGTAAATTCAGTGTTCTCATTTGCTTTTTATGGAACCTGGGTAAAAGATTTGATTGGTTTGGGAAGTAGAGGAAAAGAGAAATGTGGATTCAGAAATGTGTTTCAGTGGATTCTCTTCCTTCCCTCCTTAAGCATCTATTTCTGGAAACTTGTGAGGTTGTTTTAGAAGAAAGGGTATAAGTGTATGAGTGATTCTTTTGCACAATTTCTTGATTGTTTTGTTGGACTCTGCAGCTGATCATATCTGTCCTTTTTATTTCAACATGATCATCTATAAGTGTTTCAATTTTCTTGCATCCATCTTTGCAGATCCATGTAGGTTGAGCATTCAGTTGAACCATGAGAAAGCCAACTGGGTCATTGAGCAGGTCGAGCTAGTCTCTTGGCTTGTATGCAGGGCAATCCATTTATTCATTAGCATCTTTGGACTGGGGCAGTGCCCATGAGAAAATATCGATAGTGCCATATGCTTTGTGAGAAATTCCCCCAACATTTGGTTATGGACTTGTGGGTCATTTTTGCTGCTCTACCCCTCAATTTGTAGACCCCAATGTCAGACGACCGTGAGGTAATTCTTTCTGAATGACATTACAGGAACAGTTTCCACAATGATGACCTTCATATTGAGAATTACATTTAAGTTGCGTTTGTTTGCAAAGGTGGGGTGAGAAAGTTAGCATGCTGCTTCACTAAACAAGCTTCTCTACCCCATGAACCAAACAAACTATATTTTTTGAATTACACAGAAAAGTTTGTTTTTTCAAACTTTTTTCCACCATTTTTTCCCACTCCATTTTTATTCCAGCAAGCAAATTTAAAGAATTTCTATTTTTAAATGGGCAAGTTAACCCTACCTTGACATACAGGGGATGAAGTACATAACGACTGGTACCCAAAAAAAAATCATTTTACTTTGCATTTTTATACAATTTTTTTTTTTGGTTTGTCATAAACTACAAAACGACTGTTACTAAAAAAATCATTTTAATTTTCTTTTTTATACAATTTTTTTTTAGTTTGTTACAAAGTACATAACAATTGTTACAAAAAAAACAAATACACAACGACATAACGTGTAGGGTCACCATGCTATACAGGAAAAAGCATTTTCTTGTTAAAGTCTAGTATATTTTTTATTTGATTTTCTAGTATTTGCTTAGAATATATAGCAATGCGAGTAACATTATGATTTTATATCCATTTCCTCGAAATTGTTATGTCATTTCTCAAATATCTATAACTTTTTTGGTAAGATCTCAAATATCTACAATTCAGTTAGTATATATGTTTGGTATATTCAAAATTTTGAAGGTCAAAGATCCCAAATTATCTCTTTGGCATATTCTTTCCATATCATACTAGACGTTGGACAAGTTATATATATATACTCTCAAGTCAATCAAAGTCTCTTTTTGTATTGACAACCACTTCACAATGCTTGGGAAAAATGTGATTGCCCTATCTTTTTTTTTTTTGGGTAAACCAGACGAATTTATTAAGACAAAGCCGAGGAAACAGGGTTACAAAGATTCTGAAGCTAGGGAGTGGATAAAGGCCAACTAGTCATGCTTGAAAGTGACTTGTCCCTCCTTGCTAGGTGATCCGATACATGATTGAATCTCCTAGAAACGAAAGTAAAATAGCATTCTTCAAAAGCCGAACTTAGTTGTCGGATGTCTTCAATGAATGCGTGGATCGAAGTAGGCGGCAGCTTCTGACACTGTAAGATTGAAATCAAAATTTCACAATCAGACTCAAAAGACAACACAGTCAATACTTTCAGCTAATAAAGTGCTGCCCTATCCATGGCATCCATATTCAAAAGGCCTCTATGGGTTTGGGTTTCATCCTTATTTATAGAGGGATTGAGGATAGGTGGGGTCCGTGGGGAGATGGAGATGATATCGATCCCGAAATGTATTTTAAATAATGAAGTGTTATGCTGAGAGTTTGGATTTTTTATTCGTCAGGATAGGGGTTTGTGTTTTCTTCACATTTTACCACAAATTATCTGTAAAATATATTTCTAAATATTAATTTAGAAATAATTATCTAGTGCAGACTTCTACTTGACGGATATAAGATTTGAATTCATGCTTTGATGGTTGTTGTGGAGACAACTATCTCACCAAAACCAAAACCGTGTCATTATGATAATTATTAATTTGTTTAGATTATCTTAATCAATTAAGTAATATATAATTATGCAAAGCTTCTGCCAACAACAATGTTGCACAGCGGGTCCCTCCTCTAGTTAGGTTTTTTTGGGGAATATTTCCTAGCTGGTTAGATTTTAAAAACGATTTACTTAATAAGATTTTTTTATTATTTTTTACTTAAATGATCTTATTTTTGAAAATAATTATCAACTGAAAATTTTAGATAATTTTTTCCACTCAACTAATATTTTACCATAAAGTACCTAAATTACCTTCAAGTTTTTTATATAAAAATTTATGAAAAACAGTTACTAATTCCTTCAATCCCTTGGTAATTTTAGGGCCAACAATATATTACCTTTTGTAACTCTTAGTCCTCTTATTATTTGTCGGTTTCATCTTACCAATTTCTTCAATCTCTTGGCAATTATATAGCGGATAACATCTTGTGTTTTGTAGCTCTTAGTCCTCTCATAATTCATCAGTTTCACCGTTAGCAATGACATATTTGAGAGTAATTTGAATAGTTGATGGTAAGATATTAGTTGAGCAAAAAAATTTATCAAAAGATTTGGGATTCGGTAATTATTTTCAGAAGTTGAATCCATCTAAGTAGTTCTTTTTTTTTTTTCTTTTTCTTTTTTACATCTTATTGAGTAAATCTTTTTAAAATCTTAACAACTGAAATCTTTCCTTTTTCTTTTTCCTTCCTTGAATCTCTACGGGACCTGATAACCAAACTAAAAAAACAGAGGATTAAGACTACGTATGCATTGGTAAAATTTCCGTTATAAGAGACAAGTTCTTAGGTAAAACCATTTTTTAATGTTTTTATGCTAAAAGACCGTTCTTTACTTGAAAATGACGTTTGATAAATCTGTTGTAAAATATTTTTATAATAGTATTCAAATAAGTTGGTGTTTGATAAACTTGTTCTAAGATTTTAATTGGGACTAATTTCATCACTTTCATTTATGTTATATGGTAAAAACATCTTTTTTATATTTTGTATAAAGCTCTACATACCATTTTTTTGACCGATCAGTTCTTAAAGAACAAAATAACAAACCATTTATACAAATACCTCTAATCTGTTCTTTCATTCCCATATAACAACACCAAAAAAATGACCTTTACAATTCTCATCGATCGGTTATGAGTTACGAAAAGTAACAAGCACGTTGTGCTTCTCTGACGGCTATCATTAGCTACCAATTTGACTTCTAGAAGGTGTTTATTTTTTTTAAATTAAACAAATTATTCATCTATAATAATAATAAATCAATGGAAAAGTTGGCAACACGTAAGAGAGACTCGATCACCACTTTTGTAGTTGTGTAACGACAACTCTTCATTTTTTAAGCCATCAAAAATGACAACCATTTCACTCAAGAAGAAGAAAAATAAATAAATAATGGGAAGGTGGTGGCTATAAATTGCTTGGTTGAACGGTCCTAAAAGTTTTACCATTAGATTTGATAGAATATCATAAATCGTTCAAATTTAATTCAATGTATTTAATGGTATGATTCACTTATACAGTCGTTCAGTTGTAGTTATGCAATAAATAATAGCGACAACCGGAAAGATCCTGTCCTATCTTTGATGTTGACATGGCAATGCTACCCGGCCGAATATCCCAAGGATTTTAATAACCATTTGGTTTCTACTGAATGAAGTGATTTTTGCCGCGGAAAGTGAGGATTAAGTTTTCAAACTTCCAGTGAAAAATAATAGAGCAAATTGCACCCGTATACTTTAGAGTACTGACATCCCACTTTATGTCTGAAAAATACAAATGCCTCAAAATCAAACTTTTATTATGAACAGTAGCCCAATTTGTTGGTTTTTTGGATATGTTTTCACAAAGGAAGAACGCAATATGAATGTTAGATTGATACAATGTCAAGTTTAGTTCACTGAACATTGGTCATTGAGAAATCAATACTGGACAATATTTGAAGATATGGTTGGGAATTAATTTTATATCGATAAAAATGCTACAATTATACAATGAAATTACTATTTTTCCGTTAGGAAGTTCAAAGTGAAATCTACGCTTTAGTATTACCTCATATGCATTTGGAAAGATGAGGGGGGGTTTGCACCATAGGCAAAAAGTGAGGTGTCATCTTATTCTTTATTTAATTAATGGTTCAAAATTTAGCCAGTTGTATGGAAGGTTTTTTTTTTTTTTTTTTTGGTCATCAAAATTCTTACTATGATAGAGTTCGATCATATGTCCCCTTATGTTCATAAATACCCTTCTTCAATGCAATTGGCAAAAAAGAGAACCTCTGTAATCAACCATGCTTAACTATTTAATTATTTATACAAAATAATTAACAAGGTAAGAATAAAAAAATTTATTTATCATTTTAGTAAGAATCCAAGTCCTGTCAGACTATATTACTTCTTCATCCTTATTCAAATATCCAAGGAAAGTTTGAGAACATTATTAATGACATATTTTTTTCTTTTTTTTTATAAACATTAATGACATATATTGAATATTCATATCAAATGGACATGTTCGTTTCACCCACGTTAGACGGAAAGAAAACCAAGTAGTCGATTGGTGTTCAAGAATGTTATGTGATGAAATGAAAATCCTAAAAATATTACAAAAAACATTTTCAGAATTAGAATAAATTTTTCAAATATGTTGGCTGGGCCAAGTTAGTTTTTTTTTCTTCTTTGTTTTGTTTTTACTGGGTCCTGCGTGACCCGTTCTTTAAACATAACACACGCTTTAATACTATGTTGAAAATATGAATGAGAGGTGGAGGTGGAGGGGAGGTACCCACCATGGGCAAAGAGATGACATGTTTATCCTATGTTTATTTAATATTTGTTTTCTAAATCATATAGATGGATTTTATATAGTCAACATTCTTACCATGACCGGATTCTATTGCATACAAATACCAGTAAGTGAGTCAATCATAAGTCCCTTTATTTTTATATGCAACTTGCAAAAACAAGACTATATCCACGATTTAGGATTCAAACAAAAAACTACGCGATTGCTTCACAAATTTATTATGACACAAATGATTCGGCCTCCCCTAGATCTATCTTGGCTAGACATTCGTTTATATTAAATAATATTTTTGGTATCCGAGGTTCATCTGAACCTATTAAATAATATTTTTCTCACCAACTTTATTGAAATAATATGTTTAAGTATATTTAATAAAATTACAGATTATCACATTAATTTTTTTTTTCATATTAATTTCCCAGTAATGGCTGTTGATCAAGAGATGAGAAGAATACAATAAATCTCCCGCCAAAACCAAAAAAATATAATATCGTCTTGATGGATGAAAGAGACATTATTTAAATTTAAAATTAAGAAAAAGACATCATAGAAAGAACTCAATCCTTTCTTTTGGGTAAAAGATTATAAAACTCGAAGGTTATGTAGATAAGCTGAATCCTTTCAATAAAAGATTAGCCTTGGAAAAGAAGGAAAAACTTTTTTTTTTTTTTTTTTTTAATTTTTATTTATTAGTGATTGTGGTGAATGTGGAGCCCATTTCGTAGAGAAGACTTTTTTTTATTTTTTATTTTGGTAAACTCGTAGAAAACTCGTAGAGAAGACTTGTGAACCTTCACAGTAAACAAAGGGAGACCGTGACAAACTGACAAGAAACAAAGAGAGAGAGGTTTAATGGAAAGCATATTCTGGTCATTAGTATATCATTTTTTTTTATTCAGTTTGATTTTTGATAATCCCTTTTCGCAGAAGCTGTACTAATCATCAGGAAACAGATCTCTTATTATTATTATTATCTTTTTTATTTAAATTTTCTACTTCAAAATTTCGTTACGGGTTGACAAATTCGTGCTATAACTTAGAAGCCAAGGTTTGATTTCGGCGTTTGGGTTCCTAAGATTTTGAGCAGTATTCTCCCCTTTCGCGGATAAACTAGGATTTTGTTTGAAAATTCTGGGAGGTTTTGGGAGGGATTACTGAAGGATTTGCAGTATTTATTTTGCAAAAATAAGTTGGAAAAGAGGTCTCAGAAAGGTAATTGGGGTCAGATTGGTCGGAGAAGTTACTTGAACTAGATGCCTAGTGGGTTGCTTTCTCCATGGCTGTTGTGAGTCCTGCTCCTAGTCTTACAACGCAGTTTGGGATTCATGATTTTGGTATTTCTGGATTGATGAACACTTCTGGGGAGATTGAAGAAGAATCTCGACGCGTAGTTGAAGATAAGCTCTTTGTTGCACTGGGGAAAGATGTAAAGGAGAGCAAGTCAACTTTGTCATGGGCATTGAAGAATTTAGGAAGGATGAAGCTCTGTATCCTTCATATTCACCAGCCGGCTCAGTTGATCCCAATCAGTAAGCTTAAAATTTTCCAATCAAACATGTTTGTCTGATCCTTTGTTGAAATTCATTTGTTTTCGTTGTCATAAATTGAACCTGGTCGGGTATCTATCTTATGGAAGAACTCATATATTGCCTCGTTCCCTAGCTTTCTAAGGAGGGGGAAAAAACAATAATTCCTCCCAAAAAGATTGTCTAGCATTCTCAATATTTGTGGTTTTCGTTGTTTTTTTCGCCGTTTCCTTGAGTTGTTGATGGTGCTCTGCTAGCGTCGGAGACCTTTATGTTTTATTTATGAGGCAACTTTAGTGTGTAATACGAATCTAATTGGCATTCTATTTCCAAAATAAAAGAACATACTAATAAAAGAACTGTAAGTGTGTCACAAAAGAGGCATTACAGGATGTGTAAATACCGTGGGAATAATTAAACATATAAATAAGTTGTAAACAGGATAAAGAAAATGAAAATGTGACTTTGTTTGCAGTTTCGTAGATCTTTGTGGGTCATCTGACAAATGGGATAGGATCTGGGTAACTTCAAGCTTAAATTTTGCTAGGACTGCAATTGATTGGAATAAAGTTCTCTTTTATAGTAAAATGTTTGTTGGATCTTTCTTTCTGTGCAGCTCATAGCTTTTCCTCATCTTGAACCCTTCTTAATGGCTTCTGTTTTTACTGACCAAATTTTTGTGTTCTTTGTTTCCCTGGATCTCAGTGGGTGGGAAATTTCCAGCAAACCAAGTGAATAAACAGCAAGTCATGGCATTCCGAAAACTTGAAAGGGAAAAAATGCAGGATACTCTAAAGGAATACGTGTGCATTTGCAGTGGAGCAGGGGTATTGTTTCTTCTCCCTCACTTATTAAATTTAATGATTTGATAGATGTTTTAATTGTGCATCCTGGTCATGTTTCTGGTTGTTGTATAGTGTGGTGACCTTATTTAACATGAGCAAAGGATCAAATCCAGTAAATGGCTTGAGCAGTTGAGCTGCAGCATTTCTGGCCAGTAGTTGTTTTTCCATACATTACCTTCTGAATTATACTAGCATAGCAAATATATAAGTTTTTCTGTGCTTCGTATCATGGACCCTCACTTTGGGGTCAAGATTACAACAACAAGAACAAGCCTTGTCCCCAACTAAATGGGGTCGGCTACATGGATTCTTGCTTTCCAATCAGCACTACTTGAGGCCATACTAGATACAAGGTCTAAGCCATGTGTATGCTTTCTCACCACTTCCAAGGTTAACCTAGGCTTACCTCTAGATCTTATAGTTCCTTCGATCTGGATTATATCACTTATTTGTTTAGGGGCATTTAAAGGTCTTCATTGAATGTGGCCGTGCCACCTCAATCAACTTTCTCGAGCTTATCATTTTTCGGAGCTACTCCTAAACCAGCTCTAATATGATCATTTCTTACCTTATCTTTCCTAGTTTTGCCACTCATCCATCTTAACATCCGCATTTCTTCTAATGACTTTATCTATGTGATACTTCTTAATAGCCCAACAATGTGTAGTATACATCATAGCTGGTCATATGATGGTCTTATAGAATCTTCAATTTTTCTTTAATCTTTAAAGAAAGATGTTGATCACGCAAGACTCCAAACACAACTCTCCACTTCGTCTACCCTATTTTAATTGTTTGGGAAACACTATCCTCTAATCGCATTCTTTATTTATGATTGAACCAATGTACCTAAATAATCACTTTATGTAATGGCCTCATAAAGTTTTACCATCATATCATCCATCTGATCACGACCAAAGTTACAACTAGATATCTATTCTTCTCTAGATATCATTCTTCTAAGTTTAAAGCCTTTTAATTCCAAAGTTGCTCTCTATGATTCTAACTTGATATTAATCCCTACTTGTGTATCATCTACCAAAACAATATCTTCAGCGAAAAGCATACACTAAGGAACCTTATCTTGCATGTCTATTGGTTAAAGCATCCATTTTAAGTGCAAATAAATATGTGACAAGATTAACCCAATCAATTTTCTGCTCATGTTTTGGATGATTGTTGACCTTCAAACTTTTCCTTCACAGGTAAGGGCAGAGACAATATACATTGAAAGGGACAACATTGAGGAAGGGATTGTGGAGCTCATCACTCAGCATGGGATCAAAAAGCTAGTGATGGGTGCAGCAGCAGACAAGCAGTATTCAAAGTATGAGAATACATTTTTTTTTCTATTCATTTCTTTAAAGAAATATTTCTAGAAAGACAATTGGATTAATACATTTATTTTTTCTTTTAGTTTCTTTAAAGAAATGTTTTTTAAAAGAAAGAATTGGATTTGTTGATAGACCTCTTCATGTGTGTGTGAAAGTTTAGCCACTGAACTGCATTTGGAATGCAGCATGCAAAAGATTGACTGATGGTTACAAAAGAACAAATTACAATTGTATGATTTAGAGCTCTATTTGATTGATTTGTTATATCAATTTATTTTATAAGGCAGACTGGTCATTGGAAAACCAGTTTTTGGTGGTGCTCCGCTTTAAGTGGGCATTGGGCCTATGCCAAAGAAATGTGCACTTGGTTCAGTTCTATATGATGTTTAATTGAACTTATAAGTCATATACCCTTATGAATTTGGTACTCTTTGGATCTTGACTATAGCTTTTTATTTGATTAGTTTGTGAAATTTAGATGCTTTTGCTAAAAAATGCCTCCAAAAACTAATATTGCTGATCTTATCAAAATTCACATCTTTGACGTGCTCACTTTCCCAGGAGAATGACTGAAATTAAGTCCAAAAAAGCAATATTTGTGCGTGAAACAGCACAAGTTTCCTGTCATATATGGTTTGTCTGCAAGGGGCTCCTCATCTATACAAAGTAAGTCTCTTCCCCCTCTTCAAACTTGTCAAGTTGGGAAATTTTGGTATTTATTTATTTAGTTGGAAGAAAACAGTATGAGGGATTGGAATAATCATTTTCAGAGTACTCTAAGGGCTCACGTGCTCATTGATACATACTGTTTAACCAGTGGGTATAACCTAAAAATCTGAGTTGGCACACCTTTTGACTTTGATCAATGTAGTGGTAGTTCTTTCTGCCACATAAATGAGGTGGGGTTCCTACCTCAGATGATGAATCTAGCCTGTCATAGAATTCCTTTTCTGTATGTTCAATATACTTCAGAAAAATCTTTCTCTTTATGAACATGGCAACTTATAGTTGGAAAAAACATTCGACACAGGGAAGGCAACTTAGAAGGAAGTGAACAAACTAGTCCAATTGGAGCATCTAGCCAGTTGGAGCAATTGAGACCTAATTCTCCTTCTAGTCCCAGGGTACAGAAGCAACATTTAAGGCTTAGTAATCCAATCCAGGATCTGCTTCGAAGAGCTGTATCGGTTAACAGTGGCAGTCCTAAAAGTAGAATCTCATCGTCATCTTCCCCTGAAGGGACTGCTGTGATTCCAACAGCGCCGCCATTCCAATTCGGTGCGGAGGAGTTTTCCAGTGAGTATGACAGGAGTGGGACATCAAGGAGGAGTCCTAAGTTTTCAGAGGTTTCAACATCGCCTGGGAGCGATATGCTTGGCACTCTTGGGTCAATCTCAACTATGAGGGATGAAGGAAGTGAAGTAGGGACAGAGTTTCGCTCGGTGCATGGATCTGAAGAGAATCTTCATGATTCTTCTCTTCCAAATACACTGTCGCTGGTATGTATGATTTATCAGTTGCCATATTATTATCGATTTGAAGTTAACAGCAACAAATCCATCTATTTTAATTCTTGATCTCTAGGGAAAGGAAACTTTTCTCTTTTCGTAATGCTACAGTATAATTTTATTCAGCACTATGTCAAAGTACTGATTGTTTTGATTTTATTTTTTTTTTTTAAAAGAACCATAGGAAAGATTTGCACCTTTCCCTCTCCCTCTATCATGCAATTACACATGCACACACACACACACACACACACTCAATATGCAGGCAAGAGTTTCCTTCCAATACTTTACCATGTGTACCATTTGGCTGATGCTGGAGTACTTTTCAACTCTGAAGCTTGTGCTTTCTACCTTGTTTAGATTTCCAGTAATACTCATATCAATTCGGATTCTCTTTGAATTTTTTATTTACTGGTTGATTGGGTATGCGTGTTTTTCGTTTGATCGATTTGTCCGTTAGAATCTTGATTGAATGTGCATTAAAAAGGCTACCTATATCTTATAAAGAGACAAAATCTGTCTAAAATTATGTAAATAGAGTACTAGGTTTTTATATATTTGAGCCTTTACCGATCTGATATGGATCTCCTGTCCAAACATGGGTTGCTCATGGGCCCAGTAAGCTAATTTGAGGATCAACCCATTTATATGGTTGGTCGCAATCTTTCATCCAGGATAAACTCTAATTACTCTGCTGGGATGGACCAATTTCTATTGAAATCCTGGAGCAGATTGTGGCCCAATAACATATTAGGCCTCATACAGCTTCAGCTAACCCCAAGCAGTAATTAATAATTGTTTCTCAAGTTTTAGACATTGAAATAACATCCTGCTATTGGTTTAACTAAGTTCTGAAATGATGCATGGGATTCCACAGGAAGAACAGATGAAAGATGACATATATTATCAACTGGAACGAGCCATGGCAGAGGCTGAAAGCTCCAGACGTGAAGCATTTGAAGAAGCTTCCAAGCGTAGGAGAGCTGAGAAGGATGCACGTGAGGCCATACGCAAGGTAGACTACCCCCCCCCCCTTTTTCCTTCTCGCTGCCTTCTCCAATAGAGGACCAAATTATAAGCTTGGTCATGTTCTGTGGGGCACATACCTCATATTCCCATTAGAAGAGACGATCCTTTGTCAGAGCTGGTTGTGTGCTTACATTTTGCTGATTTTGCTGAAAAACATTGAAGAGTACACATGGGGACCTGATAGTACAAGAAACAATGTGTATATAACCCACCCATCCATGGTATACATTTTTCATGCCTTTCTAAGCATTAGCAAATGATAGTAAGAACCAGCATTAGAAGAGGATTCTGTCTGTGATTTTCTGAAGACCCATAAAATCGTCCATGTTGTTGACCTTTCTGATGTTTTTATAGGAATATCCTCATCTGGCTTTTTGGCAATACTTATGCTACTTGTCCTTAGAATATTTTGCAAATATTTTAGTTGCGGAGAAAACTAAAGAGCACTATTGCTTATCGAAGTTTAGCAATTCATAGTGATTTTCCCCCCTGATTGGATGTTCAAGGTTATCTTTAATGTTTTTTGTCTGCCATGTGGTGTACATGGGTGGTTCCATCTCATAGAGGACATACACCCAAATCAATAGTAAAACTTTGAAATCAGTAGAGAGGGTGGCCTGAGTCATTTTTTATATTCATTTCCTCTTGTAGCATTCTCTCAATTTATAAAAAAAATGGGTGAACCCGGTGCCAAAGGCTTCTGCACAAGCAGAGTCTGAGGGGGTTGGGGGGCTCTCACTAAATTTATGAAACTCTAAATTGAAGTCTGAAATGCCTGGTCTTGCTTCTTCTTCTTCTTTCCTTTTTTTTTTTTTTCTTTCATTTTATTTAGCTAAAATTTTACCAGGACTCTCTATCACCTGCATCCACCCATGCCCTGCAACATGGTGCAGTTCCTTTTCATAAGACCCCTTCCTTTCTAGATGTTCTGTCACATGGAAGCTCTCATTGTAATTATGCCTGTGTTTTTCTCCCCTCCCAGTCGTGACTCTGTAATTTTTTATTCTGCTCAAATATTCAACATCCAAAACTCTTTTAATAGTTACAGTAACCTTTTATAGGCTCAAGCATCAGAAAGCTTGTATGAGAAGGAAAAGAAGCAAAGGGAAGAACTGGAGGTTTGGCTATGGAAAGAAAAGCAAGAATTGGAAGTGTTGAAGACACAACGAGACCAAGTCATGAAAGAACTTCAGGCTGCTGTGGACCATAAATCGAGTCTGGAGAGTCAAATTGCGGATTCTGATCAGATGATCCTAGAGCTGGGGGATAAGTTTCGTTCAGCTGTGCAACTCTTGGTGAATATTAGGAATGAACGTGACGAGCTACTGACAGAGAGAGACAATGCAGTAAGGGAAGCTGAGGCACTAAGGAAAACTAGGGAAGAGGAGGCCACCAGCTCATATAGGCCTCAGTTCTTCTCCCAGTTCTCCTTCATAGAGATCGATAAAGCTACACACAGCTTTGACCAATCAATGAAGATTGGGGAAGGAGGATATGGGACTGTTTACAGAGGAACACTTCGACAAACCCCAGTAGCTATTAAGATGTTGCACTCTGATAACTTGGAAGGCCACACAGAGTTTCAACAAGAGGTAAATCCAGTGCAGTTCTCATATAATAACTTCAAATGACATGCATCTGATTAGGTGGAAGATTCCATTGGTCACAAATGTTGCCTCAATAGTTTTTGCATCTAAAGCTCATTATTTTTTAGAGAAGTTATATGACCCTATACTGATTAACAATTAATCGGTCATCACATGACACTCCATGTATGATCCATGTGAAAGTCAAATGACACAATGCACATGGCCCCATTGCAGGCATAAATTTCAGCCTTACCATGGGTCAGCTACCAGGCTACCATTATTTCTGCCATTTGGAGGATTGCTTTTTTACAGAGGATTTTGACCTCGGGATTATGACTTGGATTGGTCATGTCATCCAAACCCAATCCTTACCAAGTGTTGGTTGATCCTGGTTGAAAAGTTAGGCAATGCCTTCACAGAATAAAATGATTTTGCATCATTATTGGAGTGCATCAGCCCTAACAATGTCAACACTCAAAACCATGCTTTGGCTAATCCATGTCACTATTTGGATTATCCTTGTGTCAACTTTTTACGTGTTATCTCAACCAAATGGGCCACCATGTAGTGGACTCTTTTCCCTTGTATTTTTTAATTTGGAATCATTGGGAGGCTGATATGGTTGTTCAAATTGTTGGATAGGGATGACCTTGGGGCTTGATTAGTCGTCAAATCTCATCCTAAATCAGTTTCCTTGAGGATGTGTTTGTTTGATGGAATAAAATGAGGTGGACAAAAAGGGGTGGGAAAAGTACATTGTTTCCAATGAAATCTCAAAATATGGTTTGTTTGGTTCACCGGGGTGGGAAAATGAGTAGATAAGCTTCCTTAATTTAAGGAATTTTTTCTACTGACGTGGCACCCAACTTTCCCACCTCATCTCTTTTAAAAGTCCTACACTTTTAGGTGGAATTTTGTGGGAAATGGAAGGAAATGAAACAGAAGTGTTGTATTACTTATCATGGGCGCACATTTTCAGTTTTTCACAAAACCCTTTACTTTTCTTTCCTATTTCCCCACCACACTACCAATGGGTCTCTCCTGTTTATTTTTCCCACCCATTTTTATCTTGCAAATAAACAAACAATTGTTTTCCTTTATGGGAAAGTGAAATTGTAAACCCATGGGCTACTAGTTTCTATGAACTCCTAATGAAATAACTCCTTAAAATCAAATAACCAAAGAGATTTCAAACTTTTATTCATTTATTTTTTTCAAATTTGTTTCACCACCCTCCATTGGTTTCATATGTTATGTCTCTAATCTAATGTTTCAATTTTTAACAGCACCAATAGGCTATAACTCCAACTTATCATAGCATCTTTGGTCCTATAATGTTCCATCATGTTATCTGTCTCTTGATGTATTTCTCATTATCCTTCTCACTTCATTATTCTTATAAATAAAAAATAAGCCACCTATATATTGCGCTTCTGCAAAATCTACCATTTTATGAGTTGTACTTTGCATTTTCCAAGTTCTATAGAGAGAGAATATTGTCAGTAGTGTACATGAACATCAGTCCTTTATTTTTAAACAGCTCACTCTTCTCTTTGCTAAATTTGTTGTGATTGAGTGGGGGATTTGGACTTCTTTTCAGGTGGATGTATTGAGTAGAGTGAGGCATCCAAACCTTGTCACCCTCATTGGAGCTTGCCCAGAAGCCTGGGCTCTCGTCTACGAGTATCTCCCCAATGGCAGCCTTGAAGATCGGCTCGCCTGCAAGAATGGAACTCCTCCTCTCTCATGGCAAACTCGAATACGCATAGCCATTGAGGTCTGCTCGGCCCTCATCTTCCTCAACTCTTACAGGCCTCACAGCATCATCCATGGTGATCTCAAGCCTGGCAACATCCTCCTTGACGCCAATTTTGTCAGTAAACTTGGTGACTTTGGGATCTCCCGTTTGATCCATCGTCCTGATGGTTCAAGCCCAACCACATTATGCTATAAAACAAGCCCAAAGGGCACCTTTGCATACATTGACCCTGAATTTCAGGCAACTGGAGAAATGACTTCAAAGTCCGATATCTATTCATTTGGAATCATATTACTGAGACTGTTGACAGGGAGACCAGCTATGGGAATAGTAAAGGAAGTACAGTATGCGCTTGAGAAGGACAATCTGAATGCATTGTTAGATGCATCTGCTGGTAACTGGCCATATGTGCAGGCCAAACAGCTGGCTCACTTGGCACTGAGTTGCTGTGAGATGAACAGAAAAAACAGACCAAACCTTGAAACAGGTGTCTGGAGGGTGCTTGAGCCAATGGGGGCTTGCTGGGGAGCCTTGTCATTTTCCAGGTTGGCATCGGGGGAGCATTGCCGTGTTCCGTCCTATTTCATTTGCCCAATTTTCCAGGTCAGTTTGCCTCTTGGTGATTTGCAACGGTGTGCCATATGAACTGAATTATAGATTGAAACCTATGAAACTACTCACCAAGAGATCCTGAGTTTGAGCCTCCTAGTTGTTACAAACCCCTACAACACCCCCCCCCCAACCAAAAAAAAAAATCCCATCACCACAACCACAAAACTAAACTGAAAAAAAAGAACCTATTAGAAAAATTCCTTTTCAAGTCCTTTCTACCCTTTGAGATGAAGTTTGATGGAAACTGGTAGTTAAGTTTCTTGAAATCTCATTATGTTTCTCTTTGGAAGTTAAAATCTAGAGTGATTTGTGCCTTATTTTGTTATATTTCTTTTCTTCCAAAAAAAAAAAACTGCTTTACGGAAATAATATCCCTAGATTTTCATAGTGACAGCTCAAATGAATTCTACAATTATGTTTTCTGATTCCTCTCTCATTGCATTTGAAATTACAGGAAATTATGCAAGACCCACATGTGGCAGCAGATGGTTTCACATACGAAGCGGAGGCTTTGAAAGCATGGTTGGATAATGGACATGACACATCACCCATGACAAACCTCAAGCTTACTCATCTGAGTCTCATCCCCAATCATGCTCTTCGTTCTGCCATTCAAGAATGGCTAGAGCAACCCTGAGGCTTTTAATTTGTTCTTCATTCATTCATTTGTTTCATCCCATGTGCCATTCCCATCTCTCTTTGTTTGTTTGTATACCATCCAAGTAAGGTTATGTATATATCTTCAAAGTAAAAAATATTGTAAGTCTAAATGGTATGTAGTAGATTAACCCACATACCCTGCACAGATGCTCTTTCCCTAACCATGGATGAATGCAGCAGGTTTAGGTGACAGCCAAGAATCTACATTTGTCTTTTGCCAATGAAATTGAATTTTCATTTTTCACATTGGCTTTTGTACAAATACATGAGGGACCTCTTTGCGTTCCCATTTGTCCTCTCCCATAACCCTTTAGCAAGAGCCCAGAAAGGGTCACTGTTGGCAGTTGGAGTTTTGGTATCATTATGGGGCTTTCATTTAGATATCAAAAACACACACACACCACACACAAACGGTGCCTTGTCAAGGTTTGAAAGAAACTCACAAGGGGATTGGTTTATGTTGGCTACAATGATGAAAAGATTCTGATTCACCTCCCAGTCAAAGAAGAACAATGTGCTCCCTTGACGGGAGGTTGGTATTTAAAACATGGTTCCTACCTCGGTTGGGTGGGTTTAAAATAATATATTATTTTCCATGACATAGAGGTGATTTGAGCTCTGATGTAAAGACAAAAATATACTCATAGAATTGTTCAATCGATAATAATCGATACCTCTTAGTGACAATTGAAATAGATTCTAGAAGGGTTGTTTGGTCGATAATAATTGATACATTTTAGTGAAAAGGTTACTGATTTCCACTCTCTTTGTGTTATACACAATCGTCCTTACCACTAATATAAGCCGTCAAATTCCAAGAAAAAAAAATGGGCAAATATTTGGTAATCAATTCGTCAATGTTGAATTAGTTTTTTTTTGTTGAAATATTTTGAGAATTTCTACCCCAAAATAAAATACCCTTATATGAGAATAAAAAGACTTGTTTGAATAATTTCGTTTTCGTTCCTCCCAGACTCCCAGCACTGCTTTAGTTCGTATTTGTCAAACGAGTAAGGTGGTGATCGACTCCTGCTTTGGTTTGTATCTGTTTTAGTAGGATTGGAAGAGGCGTGAAGGTAACTTTTTTTCTCATTATACGATTACTCAAAGCTTTAAGCCGAAGTCAGGGCTTGGTCATTTCGAGAAATTGAAGGAAATTGAAGTTTTCTCTAACATCTTTAATCTCTGTTGATGTCATTTATGCATTTCTCGACAACAAAACCCTTATCTTTTTAGGGTTTTTTTTTTTTTGATGGTCTGTCTGCCGGCACAGTTTATGTGCATTTTGACTGTAAATGCTCAAGGGATAGCTGTTATATATAATTTAAATATAAAACATAATTTTGTCCCTGATTTTGAAGGGATTCGAACTCTTATCAGCTGAATTATCCCTCAAGATTAAATGAATTGATATCGTTGTCACTCATCGATCTCATTATCTGTCATTATATGATACAGTTCTTAGAGCTACTTACTCCAAAAATCTTATGAAAATTAAGGTAAAGAATACAACATGGGTAATCTCTCATAGTCTTATGTCATACCATTCAACACGAAGAGGTTTCGTGGTTTCATTCATGGAGATCCATAAGGATAGGGAAGAGAGAGAAAATATCATCTAAGAAAGACTTTGTTATTTGGGGTTCAACTTCAATGATGTGTCTTAAATGCACAGCATTTAGCTGCATATGGCCATGATCTCCACGAGTGGTTGAGGTTGAAATTTCGATCACTCGTTTTGTTTTTTTTTTTTTGGGTAATTTTCATATGGACCCCTTGAGGTTTGGTCTATGTCATTTTTAGTTCAAAAAAATTGAAACTTTGCATATGCCTCCATTGTGCTATAGAAAAAATCAATTTAAGGACAAATTATTGTTTCTATGACCAATTTGTCCTTTTTTTTTTTTTTTTTTGGGAAATTTCATTTGGACCCCCTGAGGTTTGGTTTATGTCGTTTTTAGTCCAAAAAGTCAAAGACTCTGCATTTGCCTCCCCTGTACTATAGAAAATGTCAATTTAAGGACAAATTATCACTTTTATGACTAATTTGCCCTTATTTGACCACTCGTTTTGCATTTTTTTTTGTTACAAGTAGGTACGGTCGAAAAAGTTTAAAAAAAAAAATACAAATCATGTGGTCGAGATTTCACCCTCAACCATCCATTCCATCCTCATCAAACGCAACTCAGTATTACACATTAATTCCATAGCACTGAAGCTCCATCCTATTATTTGTGGAGAGGAATTTGTACAATATTTTCTCTCTCTTTCATTTACCAAAAGGCTTGCTAGAACTCTACGAGACACATTCCCATTAGGGGAGCACATACTCCCATACACTTATCAACTACACATTAAGAATAGAGTTTATGTGGATTCCACTAAAAGTTTCATTTATATTTACCAATATTTCAATGTGGGCTCTACGCATATTATATAGCGAAGAAGTTTCATAAGGGCAATACGTACTAATATGTGCTATTGGAGGGAAATTGCTTCATTTCTGTGCATTTAATGCGTATCGTTGGATCCAAAATTTCAGTCGCGAGATTCGATCTGGCGGTCGAAATTGTGTTGCTTGAAAGTCTTGAATGCGCATGATTGAAACAAGATCCTCCTAGGGGTGCTAATTGGGCTTGGGTTCAGTTTTCCAGATTGATTGGGCCTGAAACTGTCTGGGCTGGCTTACCAGACTGCCAATTCCGCCACGGCAGTAATCCGTACTCGGCATACCCTAATAACCTAAAAGCTAACGGCCAGGGCCATGGAGAATTCACACCGCCATACGATATATGGAATCTTGGCCCAACATCAAATGGCCTTGTGTCTTTCTTCTCATTGGATGGTTCAGATCATCCGATCGACCTTAAACCCGTGGTCCCACCGATTCTATCGTGGGCCCCACTGCGGAGTCTCGATTCGATCTCGATGTGTCCGGAGACGTCGGAGTCCAAACTCTATTTAGCATTACATCCTAAATTTTAACAATTTTAATCCAATATTTTTCATTCTTTCTCTGCGATGTGAAAATATGTCCCTTTCTTTCTTATATTAATTTTCTTTCTTTGATCCTTTTCGCTTACTCCATACTTCTCCACTGCTCTTCCTTCCTTCCTTCCCTGCCTTCGAAACACCCTTTCTGGCTCCAGATTTCGGCGATCACTTTTCTTCCGAAGATTTCCTCCTTTACTGGAACTTCTCGTTTCTTTTCTCTATCGAGCTTGGATTTCTCCGATCATCGGCAGGCTCTCTGCAAATCAATCTCGTCTCGTCCAACTTGTGTATCTATCTCACTGGTAAGTGTAACGCTTCTCCTCCTCGTTTTTTCTTTTCCCCCTTGTATTATTGTCAGGAGGAGATCATAGATCTCATGCGAAAAAACCTCGACGAGATTCGAGAACCCTTTTGACGATTCGCTTTATTCGTATCGTCTGTTGGTTTACTTTGTTTCCTGACGTTTTCTTGTTCTGCATTTGACTCTGTTGTGATCTGATTCATATTTTATTTTTGCTTTCATTTTTTCCTTCCTTTTTCTCATGATGTTTCTCTCCTTATTTAGGAGTTTGACGTATACTTGTCATAAATTGCTGTGGGGATGGTTGGAATAATTATTTTTCTTTTTCTTATTTGCTTAGTTAAATGACCTAATCGGTTTGAAGACAATCGGCATTCTTAATTCATTCAATGGGAGACATTTAATATCAGTTCCTGTATAGTTTGGTTGATTATTGTGTTTGAGAATGTTTCTTTTCATGGACCTATTGTTTCTGATAAGTGTGGATCAGGGATTATAATGTGCACTCAAAATTAAATTTGCGGCATCGCAGTGGTCGGCTGTGTTTTTGTCCCAGAGTTTTTCAAATTCTTATCCGCTGATACGTTTCTTAGTCGACATGAAATCGCTTAGGTGCTTTGGATGGATCCGCACCATATCTGAGAGGTCATATTTTGGATTCAAAGTATTCGCTCGCTAATGATTTGTTAGGTTTTACAGAGTAGCAGTTTGAACACAGGACATTTTCTATTAGTAAACAATTTATATGGTATTGTACATTTTACCTTGGCAGCCGTTATGCTGCTTAAAGATATTAAGTCTGTATTCTTTTAATTCCTTGGATAGAAACCAAGTCCCAATAGTTAGCAGCGGTGGGGCTCTTATTGTCTGTCATAGACGCAGCAATCACTGTGAAAACTGAAAAGTACTATAGAATAACAAACAGAAGTGTTAGAGTCTGATGCACAGCAAGATACAAAAACAGGGTGCATGGGATGGTGAAATCGTGTACTTCTAAGTTTCCTTGTTAAATATTAAGTTCAAAGAGACTATTTGGGGTCTCGTTCCTGATTGGTAGAAGATTTATTTTCCAACTAAACTGGTAGAAGCATAACATACTATACAGCCCAAGTCACCGGTGATCAGGAAATGGAAATGGCTGCGCCTGATATTTGAGTTCCCCAAAAGTCTATCTGAACTTTTGTTGGGCATGTGATAAATGAGATGGTGTGTATGTGATGTTATAGTATTAACAAATGCAACATATCAAGTTTGTACAAAAAAAGGTGTGTAATATTGATCAGCATCTGACCTTAAAAACATTATTACTAGATTTTGACATATTTGAGCCTTCACTGATATCCTTTAGAAAATTTTTTAGTTCACCTGGTATGCCAATAAATCAGTCCTTTTTCAACCCTCTGCGAAGCCACTATAAGTAAAAGGAATCATTTTGTCTTTTAGATAGTTTAGATAAGATTATTGCTCTTACCAAGAAAACTTTCACATGTGTCTCTGTTCTAAATAATCCACTAATGCGCATTAGATAATGACTTCTGCCTCTCAACAATGATAATGTTCCTTGGACAACTTTACATTTAAAATTCTTTTATGTTTATACTTTATCCTAAAATTCTGCTTTTGTATGAACTGTGGACCTTGTAATTTAGCTAATTATAAATTTTTGGTGAAAATCATAGATGCCAGCAGCAAAATTAAGGGGTTCTAGTTCTCTGGATACGATGATGTCTGAACAGAAAGCAGGGAAACCAGAGGAGGGAAATGATTCTCTTGACAATTTTATCAGACAAACAATAGGAAAAGAACCGTTTCTTTCTTTTTCGAAGGCTGGTGACAGCCCGGTCCAGTGGATTCAGTTACTTCAAGCTTTAGACCAGCAAGGTACTAACAAGCTCTCTAAAGGTCCAAAGGTTAACAACACGATAGAAGGGAAGAAGCATCATTTGGAGCATTATAATGGTGTTAGTTCATATTCGTATGATCCTCATAGGATTAAAGAATCTGTTCACCCTATAAAAAGCAGTGGAGTTCCTGTAGAAGGGACAAAAAGTGCGTCTGAACACTTGCAAACACTCAAAATCCCTGAGGCTGTGGTTGCCTTTGCTCAGGCAGCTGCTAGGGCCAATGGTGAGCCTGAAAAATGTATGTCAAGTGTCATAACCAGGTATTTGGGTTGTAGATAGGAATAGGTTTTGGTTCAGTTTGAAGCCAATGATGTTGATGGTTCATTTCTTCTCTTTCTGATTGGCAGATCTTCCAGGATGGCCCTTGTTGTCTCCTTCTAAGATTCAGATGCAGAAGTGTGAAAAATGTTCCCGGGAATTCTGCTCTCCTATTAACTACCGAAGGCATGTACGTGTCCATCGTCGGCCTTTGAACTTTGACAAGGTACCGTGCTGCCTTCCAATTATATAGACCCAGTGTTCTTTTTGCTCTATATCATGTTATTGGAACAACTCCTGATACATAATAAGTGTGCCTCTGTTAATGAGACAAGTCTAAGCTGTTTCCCATTTGGTATAGGTTGATTCTCCCGGCACCCCTTTCTTTTTAATCCCAAATTTCTCGTTTGTTTACTGACCATTTAGTATTTTATTATTGTTGGCTTTCCAGGACTCTTCCAAAAACAGAAATATGTTGGGTGCATTTTGGGATAAGGTAATATTTTTCTATGCCTACTCTCCTTCTCTTTGTGTTTGTGAAGCATTACTGACTTCACTTCTGCATATTGATATGTATGTTTCTGCAGCTTTCGTTGGATGATGCTGTAGAAAATGTTTCATTCAAGAATGTGGTGCTGGAGGTAATGGTTTTGTTAGACATTTCTGTATTATTGACTTGCACAATCTTCTTTGTCAACTGTTAAATTGATTATGTACATATGCTGAACAGTGTCTTATGGAAACCAGTGGTTAGCCAACTCTATTATATGAGTCCTTAATGGTAGTTCTAATTTCCCATCCATCCCTACTGCAGTATTTCTTAGGCTGTAGAGTGGCCATATGATCTATCCTCCCTCTCATTTCTTGTGATAGCAGCATTTTTCCACCCTAAAAAAGGTGATAGCAGCTTCCTCTCAAGGTATTAAGGAACAGAAAAAAAAAAGATAGTGCACATGGACCATGAAATCTTGTGTCCAAAAAGTAAAGAAACATTAGACAATACCGCCACCAAAAAGAAACATTAGACAATACTGCCGCCAAAAAGAAACATTATTAGACAATACCGCCGCCAACACATTCTAGGAGTTGCTACCCTTTTCTGTTCAAGTCATGTGATTTCTAGCAGAACTGGAATCCATTAGAAAAGTCTTCTTGTAGGAGGACAGTTGGGCATGCTTAGTGAATTTATAATCCACTCCATAATCCATAGATCCTCAAAAGTGATTTATTAAACTGGGGAATGCCAATCAGAATTCAGCTCCATGAAACAAAAGGTACAACTGTCTAATTATGGCCTTTCGGGATTAGTATCACAGTTCAATACACATCTAAAGAAGCATTCTGTGGTCAGAACATATGTTTTTGCTCGCTGATTTCTTATATCTGCTGTATTATTCATGCCTGATGTTTGACATTTTCTGGATAACTTGTAAATTATAGGACGTCCCTGGATCTTCAATTATAAGAGCACTGACATCGCTTGTCCGGAAACCGGGTTTTTCTTCATTGCCCCAAGTTCATTTGAAAGCTGGCGCAGCACTTCTGGTAATGGGATTATATTTTTCAACCTTGAAATGTTTCTTGTAATGTTAGCTTTTTGTTTCCTATTTTATCAATGTATGGATTCCCTCGAAGGATCTTAGACTTCTGTGTGCTTTCTGAAGGATGTTGTCCAAGGTAGACCGTCCAAGTTTCCGATATCCTCCCGAGAATTGTTTAGTATACTAGATGATGCAAGTGAAAAGACCTTCATGTGTGCTGGCACAGCTTCATCGCTGCAGAAATTTGTGTTTGATGGAGAAGCTGGAAAAATTGGTCTTGAGCTGAAGAATCTAGTTGCTTGCACTAGTTTCCTGGTGGAACAGAAACTGGTATTACCCCCCCCCCTTTTTCTTATCTGTCTGTCTGTGTGCATCTTTGTCTGCATATCTATTACTGATCTTATATGTGTGAATGGTTTCTGTGTGTAGGTTACAGCATGGCTTGCTGATAAGGATGCAGAAGCCTTGAGGTGTCAGAAGTTACTTGTGGAGGAAGAGGAAGCTGCTCAAAGGAGGTATATTCATCTCTCTACTACTTGAGAGTACGTGCTTTCAACTCTCTCTAGCTTGGGAGAGAGTGAGTTTGGTTTTCTCAGTCCACCAAGATCTTCCCTATAAAATGTGTACTACTAAATCCATGGATCGAAACATCATACGAAATAATATCATGAAATGAGGCAAAATGTTTAGGAGCTATGAAATCCTGGCTAACAGATATGTTATTGTGATTTACCCAAGCAACCTTGGAAGATGCTGGTGAGGTTCGAACTTATGACCTAATTCTGAAAAGATAGCCCATGAAACCCATCACAGAACTCCCTTTTTCTATGACAATCTTAAATTTTTATATCAAAACTTGGTGCAATTATGAACATATTGATTCTTCACCAGTTTTCCTCACTCTTTGGTTTGAATGAACATACAGTCCACAGCATACATGCTGGTTGTATCTCTCCAATGTCAAGGTTATTGGGTCTCTTTGTAATTTCTCCCTTCTTCAGGATCATGCAGACATGCTTCTTCAGCTTGATTTGACTCTTTTTCACTCACTGGTTTTTGTGTATGTAAATATTCTTCTGCATATGTCTCTGTCCTCTGACAAGTCCTAGATCCTCAAGTGATGTCCTCTTATGTTCCTTTAAAGGTTCTGTTGTTTTAGTCAGTTCTTTAAAAATGACTAAACTTCCCTCTCAGTTCCTGTGAATCTTGAAATTGGATGTACACCATTTCCATAAATAATCAGCAGTTTGAACCGAGGAGAACTAGCAAACTCCATTAAATTAACTGTGAATGTGAGGCTATGTGAAATCTTTCAATTTGATTGTTGATACTGAATTAAGAAAATGAACTTTTTAGACACCAACTCAACTTGCAGTCTATTGTGGGTTAATCATGTTGTTATGAGTCCTATAGCACTTGTTTACCTTTTATTCCTCAGAAAAGAAACTTGCACCATTTTGATTGAGTGATCTGATGCAGTCCATAGGTATGTCAGACAAATGATCAGTTTGGTTACCTCTATGGGGTTTAAGCATTGTTCAGCTTTTATGCTTCAAAACTGAAAACCCTGCCCCCCCCCCCCCCAACCCCCCTTCTTTGTTTCCCTTTCTTTTTCTCACGTTGGTGTGGTTTTTCTTTCTTCCCAAAGACAAGCTGAACTGTTGGAAAGGAGACGGATGAAGAAGCTTAGGCAGAAGGAGCAGAAATCAAGGGAGCAAATTGATGGGGACAAGGAAGATTCTAGGGATGTTTTCCTGGATACCTTGGATGAAATAGTTTCCATTGAAAATAACAACCAGGAGGCATCCTCTGACCTCTATTCTCATGGAGGACAGACAGATCCTGTTTCACCTAACCCTGAGCCAGTTCAACATCTCATGACTGATGTGGAAGCAGACACAGGAGGTCGAACTGGATCTAATGATCCTGACGTTGAGATGACATATGATGATGCAAGCACAGCAAATTGTCAGAGTTTTGACCAGAAAATGCAGCAGGGAGCTAGCAAGCGGCAACCAGTTGTTGCTAGAAGGCAGCTTCTGAAGCCCCAGAGGAGCACCCCAAATGGTATGCATTCAGGCCAAAATGGATTGAAATCCTTGGGGGTGCAGAAGCATGGCATTTACCGGGACCATAGAACTGTTTCTACAGCCAATGGTCATAAAGTATGGACTCGGAAAGCCAAGTCTGAAGTTGAAGGGGAGGTTTTGAATTCTAGATTACAAAGAGAGTTAGTAGATCAATCAGATCAAAATGATAACTGTGAGCTGTTGATAGGTTCCATTTCCGTTGCACTTGGAGATTGTGTTGGCCAGCGTCAGGGTGACACTATGACTGCTACTGTTGATCAGTGTACTGCAGAACAACCACCAAAACGAAGCCACATCCTAGAGAAGTCGATCAAGGCTGATTCATGTCAGGGGGGCATAAACCGACAGATGGTCAAGCTTTGGAGGCGGCGGGTGGGAAGGCATGAAGCTGGGTGTTCTGTAAATACTCAAGGTGACAAGAGAGAAGATGAAGCAGAAGCGGTTTCCTGCAAAGTCACACCCCAAAATTCCTCCAGTGAGAATTGCCTGGCCCATGGTGCCATGGGTGATAGTGGCGTGAGGGGTCGGAAAGACTCACAAATTCTGCTGGAAGATAATACAGGCTCTAGAGGACTGCCATTGTACTCCCGTCCCGCTGCGGAAGCTTTTCTTGCTCAGAGTATTATTTCCCTTTCCAATAATATTTTGTGTACTTGTTTTTTTTTTAAGTTGCCCTGTATAGCTAGAGTCTAATTTGCGTTAAAAAAAATGTCATGCAGGATGGAAGGAGGCAATTACTGCAGATCATGTGAAGCTTGTATTATGCTTGGAAAATGAACCTTCTGAATGCCTGGAAAACCATGAAGTGGGGTTACCGCCGGCACAGCTTGTATCAGATGGTTGCGAGAGAAGCATCCTCGGGAATGCTGAAAACCGGCAAACGGGGTTGAGCCTTGAGCTCTCAAGCACAGGGGCTGCTAAAACCAAGTCCAGGGGGAAGCCAGAAAAGGGTTATAGACTAATATACATACCAAAGCAAAGAAGTGGTACTTGAGTTAGTATTATTCGTCTGTGAGCAGTTTTTTTGGACCGGCATGTTCTTGGGGTATCTTTGGATGGCCCACCTATTTGTACCACAGCATGTTTGATGGGGACTGAAATTTTGTAGAAGTAGACTGAATGGTTCCTTGAGCTAGCTCGATTGGAATTAGCCAAGTGGTAAAATTAAAATCTGAACTCCAAGACTATCGAGAGGATGTGTGACAAAGCTTGGTCATCTAAGATGGTGCATTTGGAAGGTATATGATTTGAATATTTTAGCAAAAGAGCAGTCCTGATCATTCTCTTACTTGGGACAATTCAGTGGGTCATCCATTGATACAGGAGAGAGTATGGAACTTCTTGACTAATCTGTTTACCAAGGTGCATTTTTTATCACATTGTAAATTCTTAGCAGATTCTAGATTTAGCAGAGGTCGTCTTAGGGAAGAGAGAGAAGGAAAAAGATCAGGAGGGTATAATTTTTTTTTGAGTTCATATAATTTCCAACCCTCAACCCCCCCCCCCTCCTTCTATTATTTTTGGTGTGGCCGGAGATCTTTTTTGTCATTTTCTTTTTGGTCAAATTTTTGTAGCTGTAATGATTTTGCCTATCCATTTATGAGCTTTTGCATTTTTGCTTGTCTATGTTCCTTCGGTTTCTACAGGTAAAAATTTAGAACATCTTAATTGAAACTGGATACCATCGACAGGGAGCTGTTGTCATTGGTGTGCTTGATTTCAGTGCTTGCTATAATTGAGCTCTTAGTGGCAGCCAATTGTGTAGCCTTGTAAGGTCGTGTGCCACCCTGAAGCCGTGAGTCATGTTAGGAATGGTAGTATGGATCACCTGAGTAGGCAAATACTGCGATTTGAAATTTCTTTGTTGCTATCACAGTATTTGCAGAGCATCCATGGCCTGTCACTCTGGCATCTGTCACTACCTCTTAAAATCATTCACTTTATTTGGTAGGTTTTACATGATAAGCTTCTCACACCTGTGTTATTATCCGAAATAGACTGTAGAATAAATGACTTTTGCCCCCTTTTAAGGAAAAAGTTTTCATTTTTCGTCAGTGCAATTTTGCAAAATAGGTTGGGATCATTTTGATAATTGTTGGTGGGTGTCAGATATTTAGCTTGGGTTAATTATGCAGGAAAAAATCAAAATTAGAAGAAAGCTCTCACACTACATCTATTTGCTTTGTGGTTGGTTTGGTTGGCTGTTAACAATGCAAATCCCCAAATACCTCGTAAGAACCCCAATTAGATATGGAGTCTTGCTAAGTCCTTAACTGCTGAACAGATGTTACCATAACATCAACTCAAAGAAAATTTTAATATTGGTTTATAGTTTTGCCTTCATTTTTTTCAAAATTAATGTTGACGGTCTTCTACAAACAAGGAAATGACACACCAGGTTTTGGAGGAGCGGTTCGAAATAATTTGAGACAAACTTGGTTTAGCTTATGTTTCAAAGGAGGAAATGCTTCAGTAATTCAAATCGAAGCAGCAGCAATTAGGAAGGGAATCCAAATGGCCATTGACTCGTAATATTAACAAGGTGATTTTTGAGAGCGATAATGAAGCGATTGTTCATATGATCAACAATAAAGATGGAACATCACTATTGAAATCATGCATATTCATTAGGATATCTTCAACCTCACTTCAACTTTTGACCCTATTATTCTTCAGCCTTTAGAGATGGGAATTCAGTTGAAGATAATCTTGCATCTCAAGCAGCTTTTAATCAAAATTGTATGTTTTCTTATAATCCCCCATTTTATCCTTTGGCCTGCAATTTGATTTTATCCTTTGGCCTCTGCAATTTGATGTAATTGGTTGTTCTATCCTAGAGGTTTTTCTTTTAAATAATTCACCTCTTTATCCATAATTTTTTTTTTATCGCATCTAGGTAACTTCATATTTAATTGCGGAGAAATTTATCAATCCTCAGGAATATGAGTTTCTAATGTGAAGAAATGAAAAGGTTAAAGGGAGATATGCAGGGATCAATTGGGTTACTACTACTTACTACCCAATGGAAAAAAAAAAACTCTTGTTCCATTTATCGCTGATCATCTAATGGTGAATTCCTCCTATGGTAAATGTAAATCTTTTGATTGGCCGCTCATCATGCAAGAATTGAAAAGAATGATACACGTGGAGTCAATGCAAGGTTGGTAAAGTGGTAAGATTTATATTTCTCAGACAAGCATTTCTTTGAAGATGTAATCAAGGTGCGCCACAAGGGTGACCCGGATGAACATCTTATACTAACAAAAAAAAATATATATACACATAGATATGTATGTCTATATATATATATATATATATATATATATATATATATATGCAGGGCGCGGGAATGTGCTTATTGCAGGGCAAGTGTACGATGTTTCATTCAAAGCGTCCATGCAACTCCTTTGAGTCACACGTTCTCCTAAACTCCTGTAAAAAATGACACGTTAACTACCTTATCCCTCTCTGGAGATAGAAATCTTGATTTTCTCTTGCTAACTTCTCATCGGTCTCTACAGTCTTCTCCTTCGTCTCTCCACTGAAATCTCCCTTGAATTCGAGAAAATCAAACAAAAACCCTAATTTACCTCTCTGTTCCTCTCAACATGTCTGGTGGAATTGGTCCAACAGGTAGCGACATCAGTCTTACCAAAGAAGAAGAAGAAGAAACTCATCAAAAATCACAAAAACAGAGCAAGAGTGGGAGAAGTTTTTTATCATTCCGGCAACTCAATGCTCTCGCCATCATCATCGTCTTCTCTGCAAGTGGATTGGTAAGCATGCAAGATGTGGGAATCTCAATCCTCTCCCTTTTCTACATCTTCTTCCTTTCCAAATTCGCCTTCCCTCGTCTGGGTCCTTCCCCTGATCCTCCAGTCTTCGGCCAGAACAATAAGATTTTGTCTCTCTACGTCTCCTTCGCAGCCGTGATTGGGCTTTTACTTCCTATCGCTTACATCTTTGAAGGAATCTTGGAAGGCGACAAGGAAGGTATCACGGCAGCCGCGCCCCATGTCTTCCTTCTAGCTAGCCAAGTTTTCATGGAAGGTTTAACATTCACCTTGGGCTTGTCGCTTCCGATTAGGGCTTTGGTGCCGCTGTTCTTCAATTCCATGAGGATGTTCACACTTCTCGATTGGTTGAGAAGTGAGATCGAAAAGGTAGGTGGAGGATCTGGTGGATCCGTCAGGAGGGTATATTGTGGGAGAGCACTTGCATTGGCAAATCTAGGGTTATGGTCCTTCAATCTGTTTGGTTTCTTGTTGCCTGTTTACCTTCCTAAATGTTTGAAAAAATATTACGGTTTCAAGGACAAGAATTAGGTTTGAGGGAGAGAGACTGTGTGTGGTGCTTATTATGGTTTTGGTTCTTGTTGATCTTCTTTGTAATTGTTCCTTGTAGACATCTTGTTAGTATAGATGAGCAGATCATCGTCTACTGTAATTAAGTATTGGGTTTTTACTGAGAATGAATTTTGAGTATGAACCTTAAAAGGATCTCAGGCATGTTCATATCTTTTTGCCTGCATCTCTGCCCTCTGGCATACTGTATTCTATCACATCACACATTAAGAGGAAATAAGGAACCCTTGATCAAATCAACGAGAGAGACTACAGTGATCTTGGGATTGTACAACCCTGAAATCATTGGTTAATATAGTGTTTTAAGTATGATTCCTTCATTGATTTTTTTCTGGAACTGATGACTCTTTGATTTAACAACGTACACTCATGTTGAATTTGCAAGCCAACCAATTGATGTGATCTGGGTGTTTCAGTTTTCAAAAGTAATCATTACAGAAGTACAGAACCTTTCTTTCCTTCCCTCATGTCAACTGACATCTATCTTCACCCTTCTCTGTGTTTCTGCAACTATCCATGCCCCCACCCCTTTGTAAACCAAATCTGCCAACCATTTTCCGATTTTGTAAATATCCATTTATCTTCAATAATCTGTGCAATCTCCTCTCCAACTGCATTTCCCTAAATGAATGAAAAACAAAAAATTATAAATTTTAGAATATAGATTTCTTTCTGCACGTTAGTTCTGATTTTTCATTTTTTTTTCCTGTTTAAGGAAGAACTAGGAGCAAAGAGGAGAAAAAAATACAATGGCAAAGAAACGAAATAGAGGAAGGGGATGGGGTAAATCTGTTCAAATGGATATTTATTTGAGCACATAGGAGTATTTATTTGACCTATAGTACTGATTTGTTTAGTTTTGTAAACCTAAACCCAAAAGAATACAATATTGATAGCTAATTTTGTAATAGTAAACCTCATTTTAGCTAATCTTGTAACTTTTCCAAATTTTTATGTGTATAGTTTAATACGATTTATGATTTGTTGTAATTTATTAGGTGACTAAAAGAAATAAGGAATCATAGTTCTGTTTCAGTTTTGATTTCATGGATTCACTTTTCCAATTCAATTATATTTCATAACAAAAAAAAAATGAATTGATAGTCAATTCAATAAGAGTTATATAAAATATTTTATATATAAATATCACTTACTTCCCCTCTTAGCTGGACAAATAGCACTTACACCCCCTCTTAGTTGGATAATATCACTTACCTCCCTTCTAACATAGCAAATATATCAAACACCTCCCCTCAATTAAATAAAAAATAAAAATTAGCCAACGATAGTTTGGGGGTTTAGAAAATTACTTAACGGTAAACGAAAAAATTAATTGAGGGAAGGTGTTTGATATATTTGCTAGGCAAGAGAGGCGAAAAAATTAATTGAGGGGAGGTGTTTGTTATATTTGCTAGGTAAGAGATGAGGTAAATGATATTATTCAATTAAGCGGGGGTGTAAGTGTTATTTGTCCAATTAAGCGGGGGTGTAAGTGTTATTTGTCCAATTAAGAGGGGAGGTAAGTGATATTTATCCCTTTTATTTTTTATTTTATTACTTTTTCTATAGTGCTGTCATTGTGCCAACTAAAGATCTCAAAAAAATCAGTTTGAACATTTTTTTGGGTAAATTTTTACAATTTTTTGATAAATCTTACTCATAATTTATTTATTATTCGAAACTTGTTTTTCAATGATAAAACTTGGGGTGTCTATATTATATTCCCTACTCATTGATACAATCATTAATTGTATCATGATGAGCCAACTTATTATTCTATGTTTGTATGATAAAGATATGCAAAGTATAGTTAAGGAATATTCATATATGAACCAATATTATAAATAATTATCACATTGTATACAAAATAATTTGGGTAGTTGAAAATAAACAATAGTTTAAGAGATTCTTGAATAGGGCAACCTTTCGAACTACTGCTGAATCCATTGGTAGACAAGACACAATCTAGCGAACTGAAACATCTTAGTGGCCAGAGGAAAATAAAGCAAATACGATTTTTATAATAGTAGCGAATGAAATGAGAACAACCTAAACGGTGAAAAGGGGGTTGTGGGAGAGCATACAAGCGTCATGTTGCTAAGTGTAGTTGCGGAGTACTACATCTTAGAGATGAGAGTCCAATAGCCGAAAGTATCACTAAATTAAACTTTGACCCGAGTAGCATTGGGCACGTGAAATCCCGTGTGAATCAACAATGACCACCTTGCAAGGCTAAATACTCCTGAGTGACCGATAGCAAAGTAGTACAGTGAGGGAAGGGTAAAAAAAACATCTTCGGGGAATAAAATAGAACATAAAAACATAATCAAGGAGTGTTCAAGTCTTAGGTGTAGATTGTAATCTCTAATAAAGAATATTCGTATCAACATATATTCGGTATATCAATAACGATTCGATTTGATATCTCTTATTGAATTGCTCATTCAATGAACATTCTCAAGATTATGCTTTGAAGGGGACTCGAACCTCCACGATCTCTAGCACACGATCTTAAGTCGGACGTGTACCATTTCACAATCAAGGCATCTTGAAAGTGAATCATATTCTGTAAAACGTATATTTAGTGAAATTGCATTATATGATCGAAATGATAAAGCTTAACATTCTCACTTACAAGTCTATCCATTAGACATAGATTAAAAAGAATCTAGACACTTGAAATATCATAATGTATATTCGCGTAGATTAAAAAGAATCTAGACACTTGAAATATCATAATGTATATTCGTAATTCGTGAATTCAATATATACGACACCATAAACATGATTAAGACATACTACACTTAATTATCTATTAATCTCTCAACAAATATAAGTAGAAAAAAAAAATAGATTTTTGAGAAATCATCTATTTGTAATATGGAATTCTTCTTTAAAAAAAAAAAAAAAAATCTATATGGAATTCTTCGGAATACATGCCGCATAATCTATCAACAGAATGGGTCCCACGATTCCCATCCGGGAATCTGGCTTTTGGGAATTGGGACGAGTCTTGCAACCGTGACTCTTGACCCAAACGAATACTTATTGTACGGAAAACTGGAAAACCGAGATTTACCGGTGCCGGTGACTTCCCGGTACGTATTTATTACTCAGTCACGGTCAAATTTCACTGCAGTTTCACCAAATATGTACGGACGCATTTGCTTGTTTCAGCTGCCGGTAAATCCTATAAACTAAAATTACTTATCAAGCAACTTATAATAATAAGACAGTTTAATTAATTACGAATTAGACTTGACAGTCATACGGCTCTGAAGAAAAAAAGTGTACGAATCTTGTCTGTAACTATATAAGATTTGCACTATGGATGTGAAGAGGAGATAAAGAGAATCTCTCTCTCATCTGCAAATTGGGGCTTGGGGAGAGCAGGGCTGGAGAAGTAAGGTTTTAGGGAAGTTCGGAACTGCGAAGTTTCGATGGATTTGTGGAAATCTGTACGAATAGCTGTTCTTGTTGCAGTTGTTGTATTTATTAGTCTTCCGTCGGCGGTGTTCGCGGGAGATATTGTTCACGATGACGATCTTGCTCCGAAGAAGCCTGGCTGTAACAACAACTTCGTTTTGGTAAGAAATTGCTTCTGTTTACTTATTCACTTCAACTGTCTTCCTCTCTATTTCTCGAAATTCCATGTTTGGGGTATGTTCCGTTTGTGGGTTTCCTGTTTTGGGCTGCTTTCGGGATCAAAAGATAAATTTTGCAGTTCAATTTTGTTAGAAAATTACTACACTTTTTTGAGGATGGGATGTGAAAAATTCAGGTTTTAATCTCTACTGAAACTTTCTACTTTGTTCATGCTTTACCCTCATCGCCGCAGAAAATGAAGAGGGCGTGAAGCTATTTGCAGTTTCCACAGCAATTAAATTCTAATTTTCAATGTTGTAATTTAGAACTCCAGGGCTGGAATCTAATCTGGTCTTCTCTCCACCAAATTGGAAGGAAGAAGTGATTTTTGGAGGGTTAAATTTGTGCTTTAAGTTTCCGCAGCTATCATTTTCTAATTTTCTATGTTGTATGCGTGCATCGTGAATTTAGAAGTCTAGCACTACTTGGGCCTAATTTTTAGTATGACTAAATGATGCTCGTTTGGTTTCCTACAAAGGTTGTTAAGAGAGAAGTATACTTGGTTCTCTTCTGTATACTTTACCAATACCAAATAAGTGTGGCAAACCTTGCTTTTTCGTTACTGTATCTCTCCAGTGATCATTTATTTTCCGTACCTGCTTTTTGATAGGTTAAAGTCCAAACTTGGGTGGATGACGAAGAAGCCGATGAATTTGTTGGAGTTGGTGCTAGATTTGGTACAACCATGGAGTCAAAGGAGAAGCATGCAAGTCATACTAAGCTCACACTCTCAGACCCTCCTGATTGCTGCAGCAGTCCTAAGAATAAGGTTCGTACCTTCTGCATCTCTAGTTATACATGATTGAATATGAGTACGAAAGTTCTACATGCATAGAGGCGTATAGACCAGAGGTACATGCAAGCAGAATGTATACATAATTTTTTCTTGGCAGAAATGTATACATAAACTTAATGCTTTTTTTTTTTTTTTTCTTTTCCCTCTTTCTTTCTTTCTTGTGAACGGTGAGTCGTTTAGTTTGATAAATTACTACTTTGGCTTTAACATTTAGAATTTGTGACTTTCTCCTCAGCTTTCTGGAGAAGTTATCCTGGTTCAACGAGGTCACTGTAAATTCACCAAAAAGACAAATGTTGCCGAAGCTGCTGGTGCATCAGCGATCCTAATTATAAATACTAAGAAAGGTATGCAATCAACCTTTTTAATATATTTTGTTGTCTGGAGGATATTTTTGTGAGGTTCTCAAAACAGCTTCTGTAATTGTAGGATACTTTTGAAGTTGGCTTAGTTTATTTACTTTTTTCTTTCCTATGTAGTCGTGTATTTGGATCCAGGCAGTTCTTTGTATGTTATTAGACTTGCTTCTCATCAACCTGCTTTGCTGATCCTGTCAGTAGGCTGATTTGTTAGGCTGCATATGAAGCATATTCTATGTACTATATGTGTTTATAAACATTTATCGTGTCTATGTCTTAAACCATACCAAATGACGTTGTTTGCAATGATAAAATGTAATTCAAGTATAAGATATGATCAAGTGGCATATATATACATAAGGACCCCTTGTCAACACTAGACCAGAGTTTGGCAGTTAATGAACCTTGTTGGTGCTTGCATTATCGGCCTATGTGTTTTCTTGATATTTTTCTTTGGTTATTACCCTCTGACACTGGATTCTGGCCCCTTAAGAAGGTGTCTTCTGACACTTTTCAGTTCTATAGTGTTGTAGGGATCTCTATGTACTCGTGGTTTAATATATTCCTGTCCTGTTTACTTTGCTAACAATGAATCATTGTTCAGTTGGACAGATGAGTTTTATTAATAGAACTCTATATTTAAATACATGGATTTTTATGATAAGAATATTCTTGCTGCTGTTTTTGAGAGTTGTGCAGAACTTCGATTGGAATTTGAGCTATTGAGCTAGAGATGGAATTTGGTTAAGGTTTCTTTTATATTTCACCTTCTTATATTTGTGGCCCAATTTGGTATTTTGTTCTGAAAGTTCTTCACTGTTCACATATTAGTCAGCATGATCCAAATTCCGATCATCTAAAACTTACAACCTGAGTTCTAAAACCTTGTCCCTTACTCCCTTATGCCCTTGTGAAGGCCCAGGGTGGGCATCTTGAGCCCTCAAACCTGTGAGAAATGAGACTTTCCTACCAGTCAAGAGTGGGTTACTCCAAGCTTTTTTTTTCACATAATTTATGGAAGAAAGTGGAATTCCCCCCATATGATCAATTTTTTCCCTTTCATTTTGGTAAGTTCCGCCCTTGTGGTTGAGCTTATCCTAGAGTACCATTGTGCCTTAGCAACCTATTTGCTTCCTGCTATCAAGCTGCTGCTGGACTGCTCTCTCCCGTTGGTTGAGCTGTTTTTAGATCACCATTGTGTGTTAGCATGTTAAGTTTTCCATCATAGGGCTTAATGTTTATAAATTAAACGAAAGAGGATTATTTATTCAGAACATTAGGTTTGTTGGATCGAGGGTAGTTATGAACACCCATAACCCCTTGATACTTTTGACTAATGGTGGTCCTGGTTCTTATCCATAGTTAGCATGTACCTTGCTAGTCATACTCTAGTATCACTTCGTAAGCCCCTACCCCAACTCTATCTTTGTTATCAGTGAGCTGATCTATGAATTGAATCCATTGGCAAAGAAGGTGACCTACTTTCTTTCAAGCCCCACTGGAGGTGAAAACTACATCATCTATGTGCTTTACTGGGATTAACTAGTAAGACTAAAAGCGAGTGCAGTTCCATGATTGCCTATAGAAATTATTGTTCGTCACATAACATCAAAAGCTATGATCCAAAAAGATGAAATGGCTGGTGCTCTTTATTCTAAAGAACTAACCAGTTATTACATGTGGACATTCTCTCAAAAAGGTAATCTTCTACCAAACCACTAGGACCCTTCATTGGACCAATCAATTGTTGCCAAACTCGAACCCCAATCTAACATGTTTTTATGTTAACATAAGGGTGTCAATGGGTTGGTTTTCTATGAGTTCTAGGGTAAGCGAAGCTGAATTAGTATGGAGTTTTCAGTTTTTGGCTTGTCTGTCTTATAATCTTATTTGGTTCAATTTGGTGTGGTTTGGTTTGAAGACAAGGTATGGGCTAGTTTTTGGTAGAGATTGGGTAGTGTTTTAAGGTTTGGGGGTCAGGTGTTGTCCTATTGGTGGCATGCTGGTCTATCTAAAACAGAGCCAAAACCAAAAATGCACTATCTCTGTATACCCAAACCCAAATCAATAAGGCCTGAATTCAGTTTGGGTTGGGCTGAATCCGGGTTTGGTTGGACAGAATGGGTTGACCAGTTTGGTGTAGTGTTTGACGCCCTTACTCTGACTCAAGCTACTTAGAACCCATTCTAATAAATGTTTCAGTTAATGAACCCCAAATCAAGCTCAACTTTCAATCACTATCTTTCTTAGTCTTGCCCTTCAAAATCCTAAATCCAAACTTGATGAATCCTATTCTTTTGCAATCCATAGACCTGAATTTCCTTAGCTTGCCTTCTGGCACTTCTCAGTCATCATAAATTCACCTTTCTTCTTCCGTGGAAATATGAACTGCTAAAGAAAGATAAGCATCTGCAATGACAATGTTTATACTGCCTACCCCTTTTTGAGGTTCTCTATCTTTACGTTGAATATGAATGTTTTTAGTTTTCTAAGATTGTGATGTTGTGATTTTCCGACATATTTACTTCTCCTCAAGAGTAAAACCTCAAGTGATCCTTCTTCGACGAAAACATGAAACCTAAAGTTGTGGCTTAGTCGTCATGAGCTGCCAGTTCAATTGGAGGCATAGGTCTTCCAATGATGTGGCTGACCACCTAGCCAAGCAGAGGGCAAACAGGCTGAGATGAGAGATGTGAGACTATTCTCTGATTACTGTTAGAAGGTTCTTTAATCATTCAAGGAGAGGAATTGTTTCATGTCTTTTCTTATATTCTTTGTAATAATCTGATTTTGTATTGAGGACTGTTAGTTTTTCTCTCATCAGTTAATTGTTTTAATTTGTTATATAATGGGAGGTGAGTCCTGCTTGTAGCAGAGGTTATACAAGCAGGCGAGATCAAAAGAGCACCCCACGACACAATTGCTTCAATCAGTATGGGAGTAGAGAGGTAACCACATGAAGGGAGGAGAGAGAAAGAGTGAGGGGTGCTAATGCCTGGGCAGACATCATTTCCCCTAAAGTCTTAGAGGCTTAGCCCTCCACATTTAGTAGAATACTATTAACACTTTTAACACTTGTCAGAATAGGATTTTCTTGTACCATTTGAGAGCTAAAGCAGTTTTCTGCTTTGTATCTTGCAGAGCTCTACAAAATGGTCTGTGAACGCAATGAAACAGATCTTGACATACGTATACCAGCAGTGATGCTTCCACAAGATGCTGGTGAAATCTTGCAGAATCGTCTGAAAGGCAATTCATCAGGTAAAAAATTCTCTATCATGTGTGAGATCATGGAGAATTTTGTTCTCTCAGTTATTATATGATGCTTGACTTTGCGATCTGTTCTCTGTCCCCAAAAAATATTTCATTTGGTATTTCATCTGCTCTAATTTTTCTCTTGGTTCTATTAGCTACTAGATTTTCTAATGTTTGAGGTTTCACCAGTTGCTGTGCAGTTGTACTCACCACAACGTCCATTGGTCGATATAGCAGAGGTTTTTTTATGGCTGATGGCAGTTGGTACTATCTTGTGTGCATCATATTGGTCTGCATGGAGTGCCAGAGAAGCGGCAATTGAGCAAGAGAGGCTGTTGAAGGTTTGCCTTCCCCTGCTTTGATTCTAACCCCCCCCCCCTCCACATCCCCTTCTTTCAAATTGGTAATGATTCATTGGAGAAGAAAGTAAAGAACAAACAATCCTTAGAGACAAGGCAACCTGTGGCTAGTATACAAACAGGAACAAACGAAGAGACTCCCTACATCACTCATGGTTCATCTAAGGAATTGAATCCATAAAAATTTCTAGGCCAATCTTGTTTGAAGAACAATCCTGCCTGAAGGCATGGTTCAAGATCTTGATATGGAGTCCCAGCTTGCCAACTCAAAAAGGAGACCTAGCTTGGGATCTTGGCGAGATCTTGCCAAGTAATGGAATATTTTTGCCCAACTCAAGGGGTACCAAGGATCATCTTGGATTGAAACTGGCTACCTTGCCTATTTCAGCCCTTCTAAACACACTGGTGACCTCAGATGTATGGAAAAAATAGCGTAAATGTTAGTTCTACTTTGGACATCAAGTGGGAAACATTTGCTGAAGTGATTCAAGTGAAACCTTAAGATGGCCTATTATACACACCATATACTCTTACATTGATGCTCAATGTTCAATTCTAACTAGTCTAATACATTGCACATGTTCGTAGTTCAAATTACAAGGCTCAAATGATAATCCAATCATCCCACCCCCATCTCCCCATTCAACGTTTAGTGTTTGTCTATAGGTTTTATTGTTTTTTCCTCCTTGCCATCTCTCTTTTCTGTGACTCTGGTGTTCATCATTGTCTTACATGTTGAAGTCTATTCTGGTAGAGTTCATGTCTATCGGAAAGGCTTTCTGATTTATGCAAGGTAGTTCTTCTTAGCTAATAGGGTGGTTATTTGTGGCTAGATTTGGTTTTTGTCTTTTTCCTTCTTAAGTACCTTCTCTTGATTTTTATGCTGCAGTTTGTACATATTTATAGACTCTTGTTCCGGGTAGGGTTGTCTGCAAGTCTTGTTTCTCCTTGTCCAATTGGGTTGGATTTTGTTAATGCTGGGTTGTCAATCAATTCTGATGTATGCTCTGTTTTTCCATGTTGGCAGCTTTTATGATAATTCTTGTGGTTTTCTCTGATCACTTCTCGATCCTGGTTGTCTCACCTGTGATACAAGTAGTCAGATCAGATCTGAATATTCGAGATCTTTATTGGATCTAACTGGGACAGTGTTTTTGGGATCTGTCATGTCATTGTTTCACTTAAAATTATTTGAATTTGATTAAATCAAATAAAGATATACAGGATCTTTATGGAAACTAAACTGGGTCAGTTTTTAAGAGATCTGTCAGATTGCTGTTTGTATCTGAATTGGATTTGAAATGATCTGACCCAAATCCGAACCTTAGGCAGCCCTAAGTCCCTAACACAATGAATCTTCAATGAAGTTTCATTCTCCCTGTAGACGGGGTGGGTATCTTTCATTTCATTGGTTTCTTGATTTCCTGATAAATTGGTTTATTGTTTGTAGGATGATAAGGAAGAATTTATAATTGCTGAAGACACTGGTGGTAGTGGGGTTGTGGACATCAACGCAAAATCAGCAATCCTTTTTGTTGTGATTGCTTCATGCTTTTTGGTTATGTTTTACAAGCTCATGTCGTTCTGGTTCGTGGAGATTTTGGTGGTTCTATTTTGTATTGGTGGCATAGAGGTGTGTTACTCTCGTCATTCCTTACTTATGTGTGATGAAGTGTGCTCAATGTAGACAATTTTGTCATTATTTGGTCATGTAGAGTAGGGGTTCGCCTTGGCTCCATGGTTGGTGGACCATGTTGTAGCCTAAGGTCAAGGTATCGGAACAACTTCTCAGCAAAACTTTGTTGGGGCAAGGCTGCATAGGAAAATGCCCCCCCCCCCCCCCCAAAAAAAAAAAAAAAATGAAGACTGCTAGTGCAGAAGCCTTCAACTCCACGTTTGCCCTTTTTTGTCTCGTAGAGACTGTCAATCCAAACCTGGTATGATTATTGAAGTGGGGGCTGGAACATCAACCCTGGTCATCTCTTTTGCTTGCATATCCTTTTCAAAGTTAAGACTGAACCTTTCATTTTCCTGTGCTTCCAGGGCCTGCAAACTTGCTTGGTGGCTTTGTTATCAAGGTATTTTAGTGTTCTATTCCTTTCCTTTTCACGTATTTGTGATCATATTGTGACTGGGCTCAGCTAATGCCAAAAACTGGCTACCATATTCCTTCTCTTGTCAAGACTATGATAAATGAATGGGTAGTTAGACTCTTGAATTATCATCTATTTCTAATGTTTTATGCTGCAACTCTGTTTTATCTGTTTACAGAAGGTATTCTGTCTTTCAGTCAATGGTAGTATTTGATATTTACTGTTCCTGCCCTTCTCTTTCTTCTCTCCTTTCCTTTCCTTCCCTTTATTAGTGTTTACCATGTTTTCCATCTTGTTGTCCTCCAAGACTTTTGATGGTTTGTAATTTGTATGCCTAATATTGAAGGCTTTAATGGTTAAGCTGGGAATTTAAGTAGAAATAGAATCACCATGCAGTTTGGTGTGCATCATATTCTCTCTTAACTTTCTGAAAAGTTTCTTTGTATAATTAGTTGGATAGACTTTGCTTGAAGGGGCTATACACTTAGTTCAGGATTTTGTTTTTTTATTGAAGTTTTGGCCTTTGTCAAAAATGATATTCTGGATTTAAGTCACATTTTGACCTAAATCTGAAACATTTCAGTTGCATGTTTGACTTGACCTTTTCAATGGTCAATTGGCCCATCTTTGCCCAAAACCTCAGAGATCCCCATGAAGGATCTTTAAACATATTGCAACCTTTTGATTGTAAAAAGGAAAATGCATCCAATGGAGCCATTGACAGTCAAGTGAAATCCAGTCTACAGGATAATTTGATCTATGAACAACATCATTGTGTTAAAAGAGGTATGCCAGAATAATCATTGATGCATGACATAGGGGAGGAGCTCATAAGCATTTCAGTCTCTAGGTTGCTAATGTATGTTGTACTCCGCTGTATGATTTCTTTGATACAACCTATTCTATACAGTGTCTTTCTTTTTCGTTGTTTTTTCCCTGGGTGTTCATTTTTTTTTTTGGGGGGGGAATGTCTGAAGTCTCATTCTGCTTGTTTACTTTTTCTCCATCAGTTAAAAGTTTTTAAAGCAACAAAAAGCTAATTATAATTTTTACTTGACTCATACCTTTCTGATTTAAACAAATTTTTATAATTTATGGGGAGAGGTTCGGCTACACTGTTGTGTGCAGTATCATGCCTTGGAGTGGGGATATTAGTGGAAACATGAAAACAGGGATAGATTAGAAATTTTATAGGGTGTGGTGCCACAGCGATCTGGTTTTGTGGTTCTTAGAAAATATTAATACCCTAATTAGTCAAGTTAGTATTGGAACCCATAATCACCATTTTTGGATGCAAAGGTTGAAATGAAATTAAGTAATTATTTTTTCCTATTTTTCTTAATTTTATGAGTTTTATTATTTTTAATTGTTCAAGAATTTTTCTTTCTTAAAACTTGGAATATAAGCGTCATTGTGAAGCTGTAGGTTGGCCAATGGTATGTAATACATAGAATTAAGCCTCAACTAGATGTTTAGCAATGCTATTTTTCAAGAAGGAAAATGTCAAGAAAGCCAATTTTTAGCCCAAAAATTATAAAAGAAACTCTATGAAGTTGTAGATCAACCTACTGTATCAAACCGTGAAAAATAATAATAACCAAAAAAATGAGCAACCACTAAATATTTGCCTTAGTTTGCAATAGTAGTGTTAGGGAATGGGGCCTTCAACTTGAATCATACAAAATATTGTCAAATCCGTGAAATTGTCTATGTATGACATCTGGTTCCACCACGGAAATGGAGGAGGTGATTTTTTAAAGTGGAGGGAGGGGTTGGAGACCGAAATCAGGGGTTCTTACCAAATTTCTTCACTCTGAGTGGCCTCAAGTGGTATATGTATTTATAGAGAAGTGAAACAATACCAAAGGGTGACATTTTACCTAAATTTTGAAAATTTTGCAAAAAGATTGTGTATGGTGAGTTGCACTATATTCAAAACTCGTTGAAATTGAAAGGATATTTATAAAGTTTCAAGAGCATTTTCTTGTTTTATTTTTGGTTCAGATAGCCAGTAGATTTAACATTAATGTAGTAAACAATGTGAGAAGCTCATCTTAACATAATCGTTACTTATAAACAGTGATGTGTTGTCGTGAATATGGTGTAATCTTTATTCAATTCATCAGAATAATATTAACGAGGAAAACGAGGAAAACAAGGGGAGAGTAAAAAGGTGGTTTTTGCTTGAAGGTTTTTTTCCATCTTATATATTTTCTTGCTCTGCTCTTTTATTGGATGCTCTATTGTAATTTTAACTTGAATGATTAAAATAAAAATTGACTGTCTGGTAGTGTGACTAAGCATATGAGCTTTCAGGTGGTTCAAACATGCTGGAGAAACATTTGTTAAAGTGCCATTCTTCGGAGCTGTTTCTTACCTTACATTGGCTGTTACTCCATTCTGCATTACATTTGCCGTGGTTTGGGCTGTGTATCGGCGCATCTCCTTTGCTTGGATAGGTCAAGATGTCCTTGTAAGATTTAGACTCCTCTTGTTGTGATTGTGTGTCCTCTCTAGTGTATACTCCCCTGAGTTCCATAGGCATCAGCGTTCTTTACTTTAACTTGCATAGGCCCCTCATCTGTTTCTCCTATTTACTTTTCAGCATATCAAGCCGACTGTAAGAACTTGGGTGCAATATTTTGTTCCCCTGCTTAGATGGAAACGGAGAGATTGTCCTCAGCACGACATTAGATTGTCTATGAAAATTCTTAGAGTAACTTAACCGGCATAATGTTGCCAATAATGGTGCTGGATGCTTCGAGGAAATGTTTGGAACAAAACAGTCCAGCTTCAGCAAAACTGTCTTCCCTCACCCCTGCTCCCCCTTCCCCTTTCAATCATGTCTTTTTTGTATTTAAAAAAAATCCAATTTCAAAAGCAGGAATTTAGAAGCTTTAATGTTTTTAATACTGTTAAAATATCCTTTGCTCTAATATGTGAAGAGAAAGGAATGGATTGACAGTACCCTAAGCACTGGTTGGGGTGCTTACCTTCATCCAGTGTCCTGGAATCTGAGGAAACACACCCCAAATTTGAAGTCCATATAGTTTTGGAATCATAGAAGAAGGCATAAATATATCTGAGATTTATGTTTTACATAACTGTACTTTCCATCAGGCTGAGATCTCTTTTTCTCCTAATCCTCTCTTCTTCTTCGTTTCCCTCACTTTCAATCAGGGGATTGCGCTGATAATCACAGTTCTTCAGATCGTTCATGTACCTAATCTCAAGGTGATGATTCAGACTTCAGAATTACTCTTTATACACATTGTTCATTGTTGCGGATAATTGCAAAGTGAATTTTTGATATTTGTGTTTCCTTTTAATCTTGTTGGGTAAATCAGGTGGGCACAGTGCTGCTCGGTTGTGCTTTCTTGTATGACATTTTCTGGGTGTTTGTTTCCAAGATGTGGTTCCATGAAAGTGTAATGATTGTGGTAAGTTATTCTTCAGAGTCTTCTGCAGAGTGCTGGGTAGTTACTGGTTTTCAAGAGTTGTGAGTTATTGTCATTTAAGTTGTTTGTTTACTTTAGGTTGCTCGTGGTGATAAAAGTGGTGAAGATGGTATCCCAATGTTACTGAAGATCCCACGCATGTTTGATCCTTGGGGTGGTTACAGCATTATAGGGTTTGGTGACATTCTGATACCCGGGTTGCTAGTTGCTTTCTCATTGAGGTACTCAAACCATGGTTTATTCTGCCTTTTAAAAAGTGTGTGATAGTATCCTGAGCAAGTTCTATTGATAAATATCCTCATTCTCCTCTTAGATGTTTAGTTTTTAAAATGGAATGATTCCTTATATGTTCTACTAAACAATGTGAGCTACATCTCAATTTTCTCTCAAATTTTTCATTTCTTTTAGATAAATTGCAGAAAAGAAGCTGTTTCTCCTATTACCTGTTTGACGTTCAGACCAATTGTTATGTGTTTCTACTACAAATTAATACTGGATCATCTTTGCAGGTATGATTGGCTGGCAAAGAAGAATCTTCGAGCTGGATATTTCCTATGGTCCATAATTGCTTATGGTTTAGGTACTGTACTCATTCCCTCTATTAACTACTTTGGACTGGAGGCATGTACTCTGTACCACTATTTTGCCATCTCATTTAGTCTAGGTCCATCTCTAACTGATGGGGCCATGGAAGAATTTTATCATACAAGTTGCGAGCCCAAACAGTAGAAGATTAAGATGAGATTATAGATTTCTTAGAAGGGACAGATTGATGCCTAAGGATTATAAAACTTGACAAAAAAGATGTTTAAACCAAAATAATGTTTTTGGCTTCACAGTTTCAAACAACAAGAGAATCGATTTCTTGACGTATTAGTTGATTTGTGGTGTGGGATAAATGGAACTAGATGAAAATTGATAAAAGAGAGTGAACAAATTGTCTCCCAGAATTCATAGAGGAGAATATGGGGATTAGGGAAAACAATTAAGGACAGGATAATGAGTGAGGTGATAAACCATGTTTCTTTGAAGATTTCTTGTACGCATTTCTACAGATGGAAATGTTATCACTCTTCCATCATGTATATGTTTGTCGCTTAGGGTCCTACATGAATTCTCGCTGAAGACCGGCGTTGTTAATGTGCTTGCCTCAGACATGTATTTCATGACTCAAGCTGCAAGGCACATTCTTATGCTTTTCTAGCATCAAGACTGCTTCAATAGTTGTAGTGGATTCAAGCATGAGGGCAATCTAATGTTTAAAGTTTAATATTTGGCATGCTTCTTGCATAACATGTGAGATATAAAATCAAGTTGAACTAAAAGTATAGCAGTGGTAGGTTACTATAAAACAATATTAAAAGAAGTCAAATGTACTCAAAAAAATAATAATAGCAACTAGAGTTTAAAGGCAATCGAACTACTAAATCCTTGCCCTCACTCACATTTAAAATGCAAATATCATGTTTAGTTCCAGACCAAAATGGAAGTAAAAACCATGCAACAAGATAAATACCACTATTACATAGTATATCAAGAATGCATTGAGGCTGACTTTTTGATTGCCGTCCATCAACTAATGGGGTGTTTGTAGGCCTTGGGGCTTCGGATTTGGAGATGGATCTAGGGCTTCAAAAACACTCCCTATAATCTGTTTTGACACCTGGAACCTACAGGCAGGTTGATGTAAGGATTGGCTGTTGCAAAGTTGGAACAACTGGGAAATTTTAGTTGTGCATCTTTGGCTGATATTATGAGTTATATTGCAATTGACCACTCAAATAAATAATGGAGCACAAAAGGAGGTGGTGGCTTGCTTATTACAAATTGCTTTCTGGGTTCTCTTTTCACACTAATGCCAGGTTTTGCAGCTAAATTGTTTTCGACAACAGAACGGATCATCCACACTGTTGCTTGAAAAATCAAAGATTAGTAATGGTAGCAGACTGTGGAACCATTGTGTTTGTTGATCTATTTTGTTATTAGAAGTTGTTACCTGTTAATTTTTCACTCTTAGATAATATTTTATACGTTTTTCTGTTCTTCTTTCCTCATAGTAATAAGGGTGTACCCGGTGTGTGAGACTCCTGCCACTGCAGGCTCTGGGGAGGATCACAATGTATGCAGCCTTATTCCTGGCTTTTACACAGAACCTGTTTCTAGGACTTGAATGGGTGATCACTTGGGAATTTTGGAGAAACCTTTACCGTTGCACCCTGAGACCTACCCTTATACTGTCATGAACAAATCAAAACACAGGGAGAACAGAAATTCCATTTTTCTGCTCAAAATAATATTCTAATGGACCAGAAAAATGACATATTCTTCAATTTTGATGCATTTCATCATTGATTTTTAGTTCTGCAAGTCAGATTGCAGAATTACAGTTCTGAATGTAATGGATTTACAGGTCTTCTCATTACATATGTTGCTTTGAACTTGATGGACGGACATGGTCAACCAGCACTTCTTTACATTGTTCCCTTCATGCTTGGTGAGTTCAATCAGATTTTCTAAGATGCCATTAAATGACTTGCGAAGAATTTGCTGCATTCCTAAGTGCTTCACAACCACTGCCTCTATCTATTATTGTATGTAAAACTTGATGATTAACTGCAATAAAGCCTTTCTCAAGCACATTGCAGGTGGATGCTATTTACAATCTTCTGCATTACCAACTCTCGTACCTGATGTCAAAAACCTTTTGTAACCCATGATGATAGTATACCTGGATGTTTGTCATATAACAAAAAAAAGGGAGAAAAGACTAAATCCTCTGCTGTTTGACACAGGAACCTTCTTAACATTGGGAAAAAAGAGAGGTGACCTCAAGATTCTATGGACAAAGGGTGAACCGGGGAGACCCTGTCCGCATCATCATCTGCAACCCACACAATGAAGTGGATAAATGTAGTGAGTGGCATTTGTATAATAGGATTTCATGTATTAACAAAAGCATGACGGATTGCGATCTATGGATAGAATAGTGGAAGTTGTAAAAGGATGTAGAGGCGACCCCGAAGATGTCTTCATAGCATTACACAGGTTTGAAACTTGGATCAGAGGAGGTTGAGTAGAATTCCTGCTTGCTTCCAAGTCTTGTGAGTATGCTTGATCAAAGATTGCCTATGGTAGGATAGATAGCTTGAGAACCATGTTATATTTGGATGTATGAAACATTATTTCACTATGTGCATGATGTGACTTTTTAGGATTCAACATAACATAAGAGTTTTGAATTCGGATGTAATTCTTTTCTGTTCCAAGTTAATGCAAATATTTTATTCTCCATATGGATGTAATTATTTTCTGTCGAATTTGATGCAAAGATTTTACAGAAATTGTTTTTCTTTTTCGTCATTATTAGCAGTTCTAATTTAAGGCTCTTTTTGGTATCAATTTTTATTCTCTATTATGAGGTTTTTTCATTATTTTAAGTTGTTTGGCATCTATTATTAGTTTTATTTTTATTTAAAATAATAGAAAATCTTTCAAAATTCATAATGAACTTTTTGTCTATTATGAATTATGGTGAGGATTTCATTCTCTTCATTTATGCACAAGTTTATTTAAAATTTATTATCTAAAAAAAATTTATTTAAAATTTTATGGTTAAGATGAGGGTAAAATAGTCAATACACACTTCTTTTTTAATAAAAATCATACTTTTTCCCTCTTTTATCACTTATTCACTATTATTTACTAATAATTTTTTATTTTGCCACCAAACTTATTTTTCATTCCATAATTTATTACCAAACCATTTTTCATTCTTTAGCAATAATGAATTCTTGTACTTATTTACTTTAAATAGGCATGATAGAGGACGTACCAAAGACCTAGTCTTTGGGAGATGAGATACTTTGCCACAAAATTGATTTTGTTTTTATTTATTTATGGATTTATGGTGCTTTTTTTGACAAGGATTAGAAGATTTGTGATCCGTGCGGTTTGCCATCCCGATTGTTCGACCCGCGTTGCACACCTGGCTGTGGTGGATGAGTCTCCCAGCGGGGATTTTTTGCATCCACAAGGATTCAATACCGAAATCTTGTTTAAGCTAATCAAGCTGCTTACCACTTGGACCAACCCCCATTGGTTGATGCTTCATTACCATTAAGCTCTTTTAGCTAACTTATTTATTTATTAAAAATTTTAAAACAACCTTAGAATTTATTATTGCTTATTCATATGATCAAAATCCATTTCTTTGAAATCTAAAATGAGAAGAATTTAAGATTAAAAATTTTGTATTTCCTATGATTTTCTAAATGAATCTTAATTTAAATAAATAATCCTGAAAATTTAAATAAAGGGCAAAGTGAATATCAAACATTCAAACTTAATATCCTTTTAGTTTTATCAGAAGCAAAGAGTAGTAATAATTTTTTAAATAGCAGGGTTTGATAAATAATCAAACCATAATACTAAAGACTGAAATAATTATAAGAAATAATTAAAAAATTGTGGGTTGATGTTCTTGATAGACTTAAAAATATGCAAATAGTAAGCTAAGAAGTGTTTATGTTACATAATTGCTAACATGTTTATATTCAATCTGTCTATGGTTGATGCGCAAGAAAATAATACCTTAAGAGTTTCGAATTTCTTCGAGATCTTATATTTAGATTATATATGTAAAAGACCACTATCTTGAAGATATAATCAATGAGCGAGTGATTTTGGAATCTGAATACCACCAACCACCCCCCCAAAAAAAAAAAAATTTATTCTTTTAGAAAAAGGCGAAAAGGCCAAAAAAAAAAAAAAAAAAAAAAAAAAAAGAAGAAGAAAAAAAGCTTTAGTTTAGAAAAAGAAATAAAAAATTTACTTGTAACTACTTGCTTATAAACCCTAGACTTAAACCATCATTATCCGATTGTTCATATACCCTACCAAAATAACGTATAGTCAGTCGTATACGCATTTCAATCTCATTTCATCGCTCGCTTTCTCTCTCTCTGTCTCTCATCTTCTCTTGCTCACATTATCTGGTTTATTTTCTTCTTCGCGAGCTCCAAACGTCGCCATAATCAAAGCTTCTTCCCATCTTTGATATGAAATTTATTCAGTTTTTCTGTTGCTCATTTACGTAAGGCATCTCGCTTCCTGTACCAGGTATGTTTGGTTTGCCCCCCTTTGATTTTGGCTATTGGTTCTGTTTCCTCTTTTTTCTTTTGGCTACAATTGGAAGCCATTTTTACTATTGATTTAGCCTCAATGTTCATAGTTGGTAGTATATTGGCCAAATTTCGTCATTACGTTTTGAAAATCGTTTTGCAAAATGTTCATGGTTGGTAGTATATTGGCCAACTTTCGTCTTTACGTTGGGAAAATCGTTTTGCAAAAATGAATATGGATTTGCTATTTTTTTCTTTCTTTTTTCGCGCCCCCTCTCAACATGGTGATTTTGATGGGTTTTCTTTCAAATTTGATTTGATGTGTTGGGATATTTGTGGGGTAAGATAGCTTTTGGTCTTTGTAGTTATCTAAATTTTCGTTTTCCAGGTTCCTTACTTATTTTGTGATTTCCGATTGCAAGATTGGATTCTCGGAGCCATTCGTGGAAAGGTATTGTGTTTATTACGAACAAAATACGGCGCTTTTTTGCAAACCCAGGGAATAGAAATCGGTTCTGCTTGATGGTTGATTTTGGCATAGGTTTTTGTTGGCGTGCATGCGTAACTGCATAGCGTTTTTCTCCTCTGAAAGTTCCTCCTTTTAATTGGTCTGGTTGCTTAGTTCTGTAGCTTCGAAGTATGTTCTGTATCACCTGAAATGTTATAATGGTGATAAAAACTTCTGGCTACTGATACTTTGTATGTTGTTGTTGCATGGCCTGAATCTTGCTGTACTGTAGACTGTAGTCATGCTGTTTCTGCTCTGTATCACCTGAAATGTTATAATGGTGATAAAAACTTCTGGCTACTGATACTTTGTATGTTGTTGTTGCATGGCCTGAATCTTGCTGTACTGTAGTCATGCTGTTTCTGCTTTTCATATGAGTATATTGGAGACATTGGTAGAAGTTTTTGAAGGAGTAATGCCGATACTTATGTTATTCAGTCTGGGAAAGATACCATTTCAAGTGGGACTGGGGAAGGCTCTTTATCCTCGTAAGTACTACGATATTTTGACAAGTGGGTCTGTGTTATCTACTTCTGCACTCTTGAACATCTGAAGTTGTTCTGCAAGTCCTTGTAGTGCTCTATAGTTAAAATTTATGCACTCAAGGTGTCGTCAAATGTCCGAAGGTGAAATGGCAATAATCAAACCTGAGGTATGTTACATTTTCTGGCCTAAGAAATTTCACCGTTTGTTTTACTGGACTGCTTTAGTTTTAATTAATTGGTGAATGTGGATTTGTGTTTCTCTAGTTTTTGACATTTTTCTAGTCTTTCTAAAAGCTCGGTTTTTACTTCAATTGGTTGTAATGGACTCTTTGTTTGGACCCATGTTTCATGAACTTCAAGATGTATATTCTGTACAGTAAGTTAAATGCTATTTAGTTGCTGCAAATCTTAATTTTGGAATTTGGGTGTATGATATTTTTTATTATGTTGGTTTTATCACTTTCTTATTGGTGCAATTTGATAATCTTTTCTGATATATGTATTTACATAATTATACAATAGCTCCTATGCTTCTTTATGTGCCCTGCCTGGATATGTCCAAGCTTGAGGAAGAATACGATATCACTAAAGCAACCTTGAAAGCAAGGCGTAATTGCTTGCTGCACTTCGCGCGCGAGAACAGCGATTGAGGAAGCAGCGCGCGCCCACCATCTAAAGCCTGGGAAGATTGAGGATTAGCGGAATCTAACCAAGTTTAAGTATCAGTGTGTATTGTAAATCGTAATGCATTAGCCGATACGTCATAGATGGTACTGAAAAGGATAATAAGATACATGAAGACAACAACGAAGCCTTCTCCCAACTTAATGGGGTCGCCGCATGGATTTGCTTTGCAGCAGCCAGCTTTATTGAAGTCAAGTGGTAGAAAGCGTAAATACACATTTTTTCCTCACCATCTCTCCTTGAGTTTTTTAGGTCTGCCCTTCGCTCTTGTAGATCCTTCAATCTGTGTCAAATCACTTATTTGAGCTGGAGCAGCCAAAGACCTCCATGAGCATGGCCATGTTGCCTCAAGTGACTCTCGTAGCTTATCATTAATTGGCGCTACTCCGAACTAAAGTCAATCTAATTTGGTCATTCTTTTACTTTGACCTCCCTAGTATAGCCAAACATCCATTTGAATGTCCTCATCTCCATTACATTTAGTTTATCTATATGCTACTTATTAACTGCCTAACACTACACCATTAGTCATTAAACGGAGCTACTCCAAACTAAACTAAACTAAACTATAATTTGGTCATTCTTTACTTTGACCTCCCTAATTTAGCCAAACATCCATTTGAACGTCCTCATCTCCATCTCCATTGCACTTAGTTTATCTATATGCTACTTATTAACTGCCTAACACTACACCATTCATCACAATTGATTGTGTCATAACGATCTAAGTAATGATGAATGGTGACTCTCTAACAACTCTAAGTCCCATAACTTCCAGATCATACCATAGAATCTCCTTCCCCTGTGGGATCCTCGTGTCCTCACTAACCCTGGCCTTTGATCCTGAGTTGCTGCTTTAACTAATCCTTGAAAAGCCCTAGCTGCACCAAACCAACTCTTACCTATACATCCAAAAATCCTTAACAGCCCTTACAACCCCAACTGCAGGGCTTAAGAAGCCCTAACTTGGCTGCTGAATTCAATTGTGTGATCCTGTAAATGCTTTTGTACATGTATTTCATTTACTTAAGATATTATTCATAAATAAGAAAATACCCCGCCTGATTTAATTTAAACCAATAAAAGTAGCTAAAAAAATCAAATTCTAAAAGGAAAAAAAGGACAATCCCCTAGCTCAAGAACAAAAACATGATTTTTGACAGTTAGTGCAATTCTCAACTTTCTAATGCTAGGGTTTTATCAAGTTGCAATTGTCAATTTTCTAATGCTAGGGTTTATCAAGTCTAAGTCTAAATACTTCATAGATTTTAATATGGGAAATTTTTTGTTAAAAACCAACTATAAGATGAAATATTCATTTGTTTTGATGTCTAAATAAATATTTATTTTACAGAACATTCATGTATACTAACCTGGTCTGCACCTCAGACCCCATCTGAGCCAAATGCATTCGCACAGCCGACTTTCTTTTAGCTTATTTCACTCCAAACACCCAGGTGTCATGTATGTAGTTGCGATATGCGGTGTCTAGATGAGTAGTGCAGTCTTTTGGGGGTACTATTACTTGAAATGACTTAATAGAGTAGTCTGTAGTCCTCCCATGTCATCTTAATATTCTTATTTCTTTTCAGTATGCCACCATCTTCGCTTCTAACACATTTTATGTGGTCACAATCTGTACTCTTCCTATCTGTTAACAAAATCTTGTTATGTGTTTTCTTTCTCCCCCTATAGATTCTTAGCGTATGTTGCTTCTCAGTCTCCCTAGGATACAATACGATATGTTAATACATCTCTTAAAAAATAAATTCCCTCTCAAAAAAAATAAAAACTAAGAAATTGTGATATGCTCCAAACCTTTTAATTTGATGTTCCTTGCTTAGCGGCTTCTTATTCTATATGTTTGGTGAATAAAACAATCATTGCCAAAACCCTGAAAAGGGAAATAGGGAAGGGGGAGGGAGAATGCGTATGGAAAAGGCCCTCCTGGGGGGGGGGTTGCTGAGGAAGCTCTAAAACAGAGCACAAGAGTAGTCTACCAGATCAGATTGGAGGCACTTATAGGTATGGATAAGATCAAGCATGGAGGTACAATGATGTCTCTCCTTGGGAGGGTGGACCAGGCACTGCTGTACTCCTATTCTTGATCTACTCGTAAGTGCCTCCAACTCTAGATTGGTAAGCTCCTATCTTTTGCCAAAAGACTTCAGCTTATTAACTCTGTCCTGTGAGCCTCCTACCTCTACTGTTTTGTGTTATTGACCATGGAATTCCTCTTTGAATGGCTGCCTTTCATTTAACCATCGTTTCTTTCATCTGCCACGATACAATTATCTACTGCAATTGCCTTTGCTAATTTTGTTCATGGTTTTTACGTAAAAATATATCTGCTTAAACTATGCTGCTCCATTCTTCTTTTATAGGTCATGAAGTCTTATGTTTGGCTCCAAACTGCTGATGGCTCAATACAACAAGTGGAAGAAGAGGTTGCCATGTTTTGTCCCATGATATGTCGAGAAAAAATTCAGACTGGCATGGGATCTTCTAAGAATTATGCTATTTCACTTCCGCAAAGGGTTAATCCAGCTGTTTTGAGCTTAATTCTTGATTATTGTCGGTTCCATCAAGTACCAGGCCGCTCAAATAAGGTTTGACATGTTGCTGAGTACTAATGTCAAACCTTTCTTCAGTGTGATATTTTTGTTCTTGATGACTTCTGGTTGCAGGAGGTAGTCATTCATAGAATTAGTTAAACCTCCTGGATGGTCCAATGTAATTCATACTTTTCTTTACCATAGATAAAAATCTGCTTGACAAATTCACTAAATAGGTATAATGAATAAAGATTAGGCATGCAATGTTTGAATTGTTGCTATTGTCTTTCATAGGAGCGGAAGTCTTTTGATGAGAAGTTCATTCGGATGGACACCAAAAGATTATGTGAGTTGACATCTGCTGCTGACAGCCTCCAGTTGAAACCTTTGGTTGATCTTACCAGTCGTGCACTTGCACGCATGATTGAAGGCAAAACTCCGGAAGAGATACGTGAGACATTTCATTTACCTGATGATCTTACTGAGGTCTGTTGTTGTTTGAGGGGTCAACTTCTGATCCACATATTCTCCATACTTGTAATTTTGGTTTCTGTTATTTTAGTGTGTATTTGGTTGGTTCTAGGAGGAAAAGTTGGAGCCCTTGAGAAACACAGCAGATGATCTACGGATCCGACTGTTGAATAGGCTTTACGCCAGAAAGAGGAAAGAGCTTAAAGAGAGGGAGAAAATGAAGGTGAGTAGCTTATCTTGGTTTCAGTACTGTTTGCAGCCTTATAATGTGTCTTTTTGTTGTGTCATTTTGAACTTTAGGGTTTTTGGGTTGGTAGTTTAGACAAGGAGGCCCCAATTCCCATTTTTTCTTTAGTGCTGCTAATACAATGGTTTACCTTATATTTCAGAATGTTGAAGTGGAAGAGGAGCATGTTGATGACCGCTCTGTTGATGATCTCTTGACATTTATCAATGGAGCTGATGGAGGTACTATTGGAAGTGTTGGTCTTCTTCTTTTCCTTTATTCCTGACCTATATTCTTTACCGATAATCAAGATGGAGCCTTGTTAGTGAATTGTGATGGGCATGTGATTTTCTTCATTTCATTATATGACAATTGTCTGGCTTTTCCAGTGCCAGGACACTTTTGACCACTCACCTACTGGAGCTTTTACGTAAGATGCTTTGCAACCAAACAGTTTCCAAGTGTTCATATAAGACATCTTTAACGGTCAACATTCTTTCTGAATAATCTCCCTTGAGAAGAATTAAAGGAGATAAATTTAACAAATAACATTTAGTTTGCGCAACCTCACCCCAAAAGTAATTCGATCCAAACACCTTTTTTTTCCCGTCTTTCTTAAGCTGAGAGGTCACATTCTATGTTTTTGCTTAATGGTGCTTTCACCTTTTTCCCCTGATGTTCTTGCACCTGCAATAGCTTGGGATTGCCATACTTGTGCTGATCTCTGGGTTGGATTTATACCTCCTCCTCCTTGATGGACTGTAATTGGGTTGAGGTAAAGTTCAGAAAGAAAAGCTGGAGATACAGTCAGTGATGCTGTCTTAGATTTACAAATCAACTAGGGAGTATGCTGCCATGAGCCTAGTCCTATTAGATCCAACTTAGGTTTTGGGTGTCACAATGGTGGGGTAATAACTCAGGGCTGCCAAGACTCTGATGGGCAGTGGTTTTTTAAGGAGAATCTGCAGGGGGCTTAATTCAATTCTGGGCCTTTTCTGAAGGCTGGATTTGGACCCCCTATATTTTAAGGTTGTTGGAGGGAATCTAGGAGCAGTTGGTAAATTGAGTTAGTGGGGGATTTGGGGCCTTGTTTAGGATCAAAGGTAGGGGCTATCAAGAGGAAGCAAGTCTAAAAGTGTGACCTAATTATGATGGACAGCATAGGCAAACTTCATGTTGCAGGTTTTATTGCTTTAATGGTGAACTGTAGGGAACTAGGGTTCTAATGGTCAGGATGGGATGAAACCTTTATTGAAGGGGAGGGGGATGCTATGCTCCTAATATGTGCTGATTCTGATGGTGGGGCTGGCTGGAACTGATATGAATCAGATTAGAGCTAGGATCCTTCAAATGATATGGCATTAAGGGGGAAGAAGAAGGCACGGATCACTGGGTCTCAGCAGCTAGGACATCACTCTGATGCAAGATTAGCACCTATTTGGGCTTATTTTTCTTATTACAATAAGCCTTAGGTTCGGTTACCTAGGTCATGGACACTCGATCCTTTATAGTTTTAAACTGAGAGGGGTCTCTTAAGGGCATGTAGTGGTGTGTGTGTGTGGGGGGGGGGGGGTTGTGATAAGGGCTGCAATGGGATGGAATTAGTGGTAAAGAACGTAGTTGGTCTACGTGAGAACTCCATGGGTGGTTAGGTTTGATTTCTAGTAAAGGTATAGTTTTCAAAGGTTATCAAGGATACTTAGCCCATGTGACATTTGGCCTTTGGGATAAATTCATTGAGATGAGGACCTAAGGTCTACAGGTATCAAAATGGGTTGAAACCATTCCCTTACCCTTTGGAAAGCTCTCAACCTTGCCCTTCCCACTCAATCCTTCCTTATTAGCCATCATATCCTAGTAAACTCCAACTGCACCCTTTGTTGGAACAGCCCGAAGAACCTTGAGCACCTTTTCTTCTTCTGCCCCTTCTTCAGATAGATCTGGAGAAAAGCCCTAGCTTCCATTTGGCCTCGTTTGAGGCGTTCTTTTGGGTTTGCTCGTGATTGGTCTTGGATTGTGCAAAACTTTTCAGGCACTTCCATTTGTGATCGAATTGGTAAGCTTGTTTTCTGTGCCTCCATTCATCATCTTTGGTGGGAGCACAATCTTGGGAGATGGACTTTCAAATCCCGCTCTACAGACATGATTTGGAATGCCATCTATTTTGATGTTTCTTCTAGATTGTTAGCTCTCCCCCATCCCCCTGTTGATGATAGCTCAAGGAACAGATTCATTATTGTCTCCTGGGGTCTTAGCTCCTCCTTTCGGTCTTCCTCTTAAAGACCTTGTATTCTTCTTTTTTCATGTTCTTAATATAATTATTCATTCATCCCAAAAAAAAAAAAAGGGTTGAAATTATGAGGGAGTGTAGGTAATGATATGGGGATATGATCCCAAGTTTCGTTGGGTTTGGATGGCTAAATTGGAAAGATGGTTAAAATGGAATAGATTTGGCCTTGAATATTTGGTGTCTTGGAAGTCTGAAATTCATGACAATTAGAGGAAAAAAAATGTCGATAGCAGTAGGGTGATGGGGTGTAGGCTGCTAAAGGCCTGGACGGGGAGCCTTATGATGCTTTGGATTGAATTGAATGGAGTCTGTTGGCGTGCAGGCTGTCAATTCAGCCATAGCTAGGATCTTGGCTTTACTTGCACCTAGGTAATACTCAACTCTTGGAGACTAGTAGTTGTAGCAGCAACACATGCATTAAAGTACTCGAGGCTTGAGAGAAAATATCAAATAATCTGAACTGTCTTAATTGTTCCTTCTAAGAGGTATTAATAAGGCTAAGCTCTCATAATAGAAATATGAAATAAACTCATAATGGGAAGAATTCAAAAACATATTAGACATAGTACTCCTACTAGACTTATTACTTGGACTCTTAAAACCGACATAAAAAATAAAAGAAGACCTTTCAGTTGATTGATTATGACATATTCTCTACAATTACACATATTGATGTGCTTAGGCTTTTAGCTGAGCTCATAGATATTACAACCTAGGTTTTCATTCCTGGGATGCATTTTATGTCATTATGATGTAAACTGTTCCCAGAGGCATCATAGGGCCTAAGGTTACCTTCTCCAAACCTTACGACCCCAAGTTATACCAGGGGTATTTTGGTCATTTTGGCAATTTTAGTGTGGTCCAAGGCTAAAGTGTTATTGGGTCCAGATTGTTAGTAGGACCTTAGATCTATTTTTGTTTTTAGATTCGAGTCATTATGTTGTGAGTTATTGAAGAGTCCTTGTCTAGGTATGAATCCTAAGTTGTGAAGGAATCCCCTAGTTTTAGTCTGTTTCTTTTTAGGATTCCATATCTACTCTTAGAATTGAAATTTGATCTATTTAGAGTGAGAGATGATAGAATGTTGGTTTGAGTTGGAGTCTTTGAGTCAAGTAGGATATTAAGTTTGATTTAATTACAAGTTAGAGTCTTAGCATGCTTTCTTGTAGGAAATTGGATCTTTTTATGTTTTCCTTCGTGTAGGCTATAAATAAGCCACGATAGAATGTAACATGCAGTTTTGCTTAAATGAATACAAATCTGAGATTGAAGGAAGAGAGAGCTGTGGGTTCCTGGGAGGAATCCCACGGCTGTGAGTGTGATCTTCAGCAATTTGCTTCAAGATTCAGCAGCAACCTAACTCAAGCAAATAGAGCAGCTCTATTTTCCCTATTTGAGTAAGTCCAGACCAGTCCCTCCCCTGCCCCTTCCCCCTTCTATTGTCCACAAATCACCCCCCCCCCCCCCAAAAAAAAAAAAAAAAAAAAAAAGAAACCCCCCCCCCCACTCATTCCCCTTTTTCCCTACGGTTGCAGCAGCACCCTTCCGCTCTTGATTCCTTAATCACCACTGCATTACCTCTTAGATGATCATGAAAAGACATTTGTCCATTAGGTTTTAAAATTCTGCACTTCCATCTTCTTCATTGAAATTCTGCAATTCATCTTCAACCTTTAGACCCAAAACCTAGTTCAACCAAAACTCTCTATCCAACCCCAAGCCCTCTTAGGATTAGCATCCTCTTCACCTACTTTGCTTCCCCTTCTGAATCCTAACCCTAGTTGACTTCCCCAAGAGTCCTATTCCAATAGGGAACCTCAAATTAAACCCTAAACGTATAGAACCAAATCTGGAAGTATGAAATAACAACTGCAGCATAGACCCTAGCCTAGCTGAAGCCTAGAAACCATCCAATTAACCCTAGATTCTTACTCAGATCTGAAACTATAACTACAGCAGGGTTTCAACCTCTCAAACATAATACCTTAAAGTCCCCTAGCTTGGCTGAAACCTATTTTAGCCCTAGTGTGACCCTACCACCTATCCTTTGTAGCAAAGACCTATATTGAAGGCAAATACAACCTAGAAGTTATTGCTGATTCTAAGTGAAGAGGATCCTGGAGTGGGCTTGATTCTAGGGCATAAGTTCAACAACTAAACCCTAGAATTTTGGTCACATCACATTATCTTCCACTTAGTCACTATTAACAGTAACCTTCATGATTGATTGATGTCTCACTGCATTGTGTTGTAGATGGAATCAAATCCTGATGTTAAGTTTTGGAAACATATATGCTATCTTGGATTGACAGTGTATTTTGTGTTCCATGTTCAGCCACTGATTTGGTGTTAAAAAAATGATTTACCGATTGCTAGATATTGATGAATTGTAGGTGTATCTTAGCATGACATTATTATTCCAGGAACAATTTATAGTACTCTTATTACAATGTACACAAAAAATCTGAGAGTTTAGCTCTTAAAACTGAAAGGCTTTGACTTTATATTTTCCATAACTATTGTTGAAGTATTTGAAAATTTTGCCTTATAAACACTGGAATTTTTGTCTGCGAAGCTTCCAAGGGGGCTAGGGCTCCTAAACACAAAAAGAAAAACCGAAGAAGAAAAGACCAGTCAAAGGATCATTTGTCAAATGATGCAAATCAAAACCACAAGGTCAGTATGTTCATCTTAATAACATGTCTTGGATTAATACATATGTCTTGTTGATGTTCTGAACTCACCAATCTTTTTCACTTGTTTTAGGAGATGGAAAATCTCCCTAATGCTTGCTGTAAAGAATATGAGGCTGGGAGGATTTTTACAGTTAGTCCCAGTAAACCAGCTAGATTAATTGCAGATGATGGTTTTTCCCCTAAGGTTGAGTTTGATGATGGTGATATTGATGATGAACTTGACCCGGCGATGAAGGAAGAACTTGATAGGTGGGACGGTATATCTCTTTAATTTGAAATTCTATTTGCATGTTCAACTTGTGCCTTCCATGTGGATAGCCATGGGAATCCTTTGTTTTCTTATGCAATACAGTTGAAGGGGGAAACAACATTCATAGAACGATCATGTACCCTATACTAAGAAATCATGTGCCCTTGCTGCAGAACAAATTAAACTTACGGAATTGGGATTTTGATAATTTCCATGCATTCTTACTCTTCACTTATCTCCTAATTCTGAACTAAAATTCACCTCATTTTTTAAATTGTTTTTTGTGATTTCTGAAAAAATAATTGGATGCTTTCGTTGCATCTTTTTTATTTGGAACAGCCAGAACTAGTTGATATTTGTTTTGGGATATGCTGCTATATATTTAGGAATTAATTTGTTTCATCTGCTGAGTTCTCACAATTGCTCATCTTGATCAATATTCCAGCCTGACCTTAACCATGCTATGTGGCATGACAGTTAGGCTGTTTTCATTAAAATGAGGTGTTATTAATTGTTTTTATTTCTTGTAGAACACTATTGTGTGTGTGAAATTATCATCAACAACAGGCCTTATCCCAACTAAATCAGCTACATGGTTCCTTGTCTTCCAATCAGTTTTCTTTGAGGCCATGCTAGATATGTGGCCTAAGCCATGCATGTCTTTTCTCACCACTTTTCTTAAGGTTATTTTATGTCTACTCATAGCTCTGCCTGCCAAGTATAAATTGTTATATATTCTTGGCTTGGTAGAACTAAAATTTAGACCCCCTTAAGTTATCTGAAATGCCCTCTTTTGAGGTTATGGGTGTAAATGTTGCCGGTGTGACATATTTGTAATTGCAGTCAGGCAAGCAGGTTTGTGTGGATAAGTGAAACTGAAATTAGAAGAGCAAAACTTAAAACAAAATGGTGGTGAGGATGAGAATATAGTGCTGAGGCCCCATTAATGTTGACATTCTCTTGGTAATCTTTTATCAAGAGAATGATGATGTAAGGCCCCACAACCTCCCCAAAATGGCCCTCAAGGGCCGCAAGAAACCCTAGTGTTGCTACCCAGCACCGTGTGGCCCTTCAGGAGGTCGATCCAAGTAAAGGTCAATTTGGTCATTTATGGAAGCCCTAAATGAGTCCTTCTGGATCTGATTAGACTTAGAATCAGAATTTTATTAGGAGTCTAGTCATGCTTTTGTTTTGTTCTTTGAGTTAGTCCATTATAAGTTAACATTCCTAGACTATTCAGGAGTTATCTTTAAAACAGAATTCACTGTTCGTTTTTGCGTTCCAATTTGAGTCCCATTTGGAGTTGTCTAATGAAGGTTATAAATACATAGAATGCTTGTAATAAATCAGTTTTCGATTAATGAAAAGATTGCAGAGTAATTACAGCAGAGAGGAGGTATGATTGTGGCTTTCTAGGGTATCAAACCACAAGAAATCCTTGCGGCAACCCTGGTGATTGTTTTCATCAGTTCAAGTTCTTTCCCTAGCCTACTACAGTTGGTAAGCACTCACCCCCACCCTTCCCCACCTTCCAACTCCATCATTCCCTCCCTTTCTGCATCTATCCTGGCGTTCGGCCCCACCCTTTCTTCCTTCCTCAACCCTAATTTCTAGATCTGTCAATCCCTCCTCCAAATCTCACCTCCTTTGGAATCCTCACATCCTCCCCCCTCCCCCTTCCCTAGCATTCAATCTCTACCCTAGCCTCCTTTACGCTGTAGAAACTCTAAAATCTGAAGTCTTTTTTCCCCCGAACCCTAATTTCTAGAATTCCCGATCTCCACCATGGAAATTCCTCCCCTTTTAGGATCATCACCCTCTCCCTTCCCTTTGCCTTCGATCCCAAGTAATAGCCCTAGCTACCCTTAGAAACCCTAGAAAATTTAAACCCTAACTTCCCAAACCTAGATCCCTGAATCTTGAATTTGAAACCAAAGGAACTAGGTTCAGATTTTGGTTTTTAATACTCCTAAGCTCATAAGCCTTAACCGAACCTTGTCTACCCTCCCTACAAACCCTACAACCCCTAAAATTGCCTAAAAACACTAGCCGTAGAGTTTTAGAAACCTTATTGGCCTGCTGATTTTCCTTTGTTGGATTCTGGTTGCTGGCCCTCATCCTTTAAGGCTATAGCAAGTGGTATCAGACCTGTGGATGAATCAGCAGGAGCTAGAGGTTTGGAGAATATACAGATTACCCAAGCAGATGTTCTTGCACAAGTACAAGCCTTGACAATTAGGGTGGCTCAATTAGAGCAATCATGCGGAGAAGAAGAATTACCGACTCCATTGGTGAACCTCAAATAGTTATACCCTGGGGGAGAAAGTAGTGGGGAATCACAGGCACAGAGAAGATGTTGACAAAGAAACCTACCTCTAGGAGGTTACAAAGAAGAAAGAGAGAGAAATAGTCACATCAGAGAGTCCTGGTATGACAATCCTATGTAAAACAAATATGAAGCTGATGGAAGACCTTCCCAATGAAGACCATATCAAACTCCATTCACTTTAGAAGAGCACATAAAATCCTATTTCAATGGAGGACAGGCCTAAAGAAGGGTGCAGATCATCACAAAGTTAAGCTTGAACTCAGAGAGTTCAATGCTCTCTTGATCCCCAAGTATTCTACGATTGGAGGACTACCCTGGATGAGGTTGCCCCGAGCTAAGCTAGTAGGTGCTGCCCGGTTTGGTCGAACACAACCGAAAGTGAACTATACTATGAAGCGAAATGCATACTACATGGAACCAGATGAGGAGGGAATTAACAGAAATGTATCTACCTGAGCACTATAAGACTAGGGTATAGAGTGGTTCTACACTCTAAAGCAAGGTAATATGTCTGTTGTTGACTATATACAATAGTTTGATTCCTTAGCATCTAGAACAGGGACTAGGAAGAGCAAACTTTAGACTATGACTTGATTCAAGGTTGGTTTAAAATATGAGATCCAGATGGCTCTTGGAGTTACTAATGTATGGGACCTATTTGATAAAGCCCTAAGAGCTGAGACTTTGTTGACCCAGAGGAGGAATAATAATCAAAGTTCTGACTACAGGATTGATCCATCGCCTTCGAGACCCTTCACCACCTCCACAGTTCCTCAAGTGGCTAATCCTCCTATAACAAACTACCAGGGAAGGGGCTCCAACAATAGTATGAATCCTTGAGAATCTTTCTATTGTCATGAGAATAGTCACTTTGCCGACAACAGCGCCCTCAAAGAAGGAGAGTTTCTGGCTTCAAAGCCAAGTAACAAACTCCTGAGGAAGTTCTTTGCTCTCCGCTAGAAACAGATCTGGATGATGAGTATGATGAAGAGTATGATGAAGAGCACCAAGACTAAGATTTTCATATGATTGTTATGTCGTTGGAGAATCTGAAGGAGAGTCGTATTTTGTGCACCAGGCTTAAAGTAGGTAAGCAGTTGGCTCTAATAGTGGTAGACAATGGCAGTAGTGTTGATAGGTCACTTCATTGCATTAATATTATATCAAATCCTTTGTATTTTAATGAGACTAATTGGTTGTTTTATTTGGATTTATATTATATGGACAGAGTAGAGCATTTGGATATCAAGTCTATAAAAAGAGTGGTTTAAAACCACATCGCCACATTTTTAAATCAAATCAAAGAACCAGGCCCAAATTAAGATGGAGGATTTGATTTTGTCCAAATCAGAAGGATTTTCGTGAAATGTCTTAATTCAACAAACAAAGATTTCGTTCTCTCTTGCGATCGGACATCTAAGGAAGTATCTGATTTGGAAAGTGCTAAATTAGAAACCATTGCATTGACAAGAAGGATAATGGAAACAATTAAATAGGCAAGGAGGAAGAATGGAAACAATCAAATGGGCAAGAAGGAAGAATGGAAACAATCAAATGGGCAAGAAGAAACAATGGAAACAATCAAATGGACAAGGTTAAAGAAAGGAAACAACTGAATTGGGAAGAATTGCATTGTTAAAGAGAACAATGGAAATGACAAAATTGGAAAGGATGCAGAATTGGCAGGAAACCTCTATAAGAAGGAAGGCATTTTCGGAGATTGATCATCACAAGCTACAACAAAAGGAAGCCACATTTCTGAGGAAGAAATGGCACGATGTTTTCTATTTTCATTTCTTTTTTCTTATTTTCCATGTCTAGTTAATTCCATCTTTTGATCAAGATTAATAGAAGTTTGATTTTCGACAATTGTGAGACTTCGGGTAATTAGTTTTCTTTAATTCTTAGGTATTTATACATTTTTCATGTTTATTATGTTAGTGGATTAATCCTTTTAGACAAAAGGCTTATTGTTTGATGATTAATACAATACTTGGTCAATTAGAATAATTATTTATTATTCTCATGTAAGTGACAAATAGCATCCTCGAATGGGTAATCAATGCCTTAGAGAGTTTGCTATGAGAATGTATGTCCTAGTTTAAATATACAAGGCTTTTCCGGTTTTATTGACTAGGGATGGGGTCTTTCATATTTGATGCGATTAATAGACATAACTCAAAGGACAGATCCGAAGGTAATGTTTATCAATTAGGGAATAACTCAAATGACGGATTCGAAGGTTATCGAGAAAGTAGGGAAAGATTGGTTGTCACTCAAATGATCAATAACCAATCTACCCGAAATTAAAGTTTTTGTTTTTAAGTCAATGATCAATTGAGAGAATCAATACTGAAATTAAGTCTTTGATTGAAAGTTTTTATTATTCTGATTTTCTTGTTAATTATTGCATCCATTTTTTTGTTTTATTCATTATTTAGTTTATTGATTCAAAACCCCCCAATTTTTTTCAACGAATAAATCTTCACCAATATCTGCGGATTCGACCCTACTCACTGCTATTACAAATTCAATTGAGAGAAGGATTATTCCCCCGGCAACAACGCCAAAATTTGATGGGTTTCGAATCCACCAAAGATAATCCTTCTTTCAACTGAATTTGTAATAGTAGTGAGTAGGGTCGAATCCGCAGAGATTGGTGAAGATTTATTCGTTGATAAAAATTGGGGGGTTTTGAATCAATAAACTAAATAATGAATAAAACAAATAAACAGATGCAGTAGTTAACAAGAAAATCAGAATAATAAAAACTTTCAATCAAGATTTAATTTCAGTATTGATTCTCTCAATTAATCATTGACTTAAAAACAAAAACTTTAATATCGGGTAGATTGGTTATGGTCATTAAGGATCAGTCCTCTAACAACCAATCTATCCCTACTTTCTCAATAACCTTCGAATCCGTCCTTTGAGTTATTCCCTAATTAATAAACATAAACTTCGGATCTGTCCTTTGAGTTATGTTTATTAATCACATTAAATATGAAAGACCCCATGCCTAGTCAATAAACCAGGAAAAAAACTTGTTTATTTAAACTAGGACATACATTCTCATAGCAAACTCTCTAGGGCATTGATTACCCATTCGAGGATGCTATTTGTCACTTATATGAGAATAATAAATAATTATTCTAATTGACCAAGTATTGTATTAATCATCAAACAATAGGCCTTTTGTCTAAAAGGATTAATCCAATAACATAATAAACATGAAAAATGTATAAATACCTGAGAATAAAAGAAAACTAATTACCCAAAGTCTCACAATTGTCGAAAATCAAACTTCTATTAATCTTAATCAAAAGATGGAATTAGCTAGACATGGAAAAGAAGAATAAAAAACATCTTGCCATTTCTTCTTCAGAAATGTGGCTTCCTCTTGTTGTAGCTTGTGATGATCAATCTCCGAAAATGCCTTCCTTCTTATAGAGGTTTCCTGCCAATTCTGCATCCTTTCCAATTTTATCATTTCCATTGTTCTTTTTAACAATGCAATTCTTCCCAATTCAGTTGTTTCCTTTCTTTCTCCTTGCCCATTTGATTGTTTCCATTCTTCCTCCTTGCCTATTTAATTGTTTCTATTATCCTTCTTGTCAATGCAGTGGTTTCTAATTTAGCATTTTCCAAATCAAATACTTCCTTAGATGTCTGATCGCAAGAGAGAACGAAATTCTTGTTTGTTGAATTAAGACATTTCACGAAAATCCTTCTAATTTGGACAAAATCAAATCTCTAGCTTTGGACATAATCAAATCCTCCATCTTAATTTGGGCCTGGTTCTTTGATTTGATTTAAAAATGCCTGGTTCTTTGATTTGATTTAAAAATGTGGCGATGTGGTTTTAAACCACTCTTTTTCTGGACTTGATATCCAAACGCTCTAATTTGTTCATATAATATAAATCCAAATAAAACAACCAATTAGTCTCATTAAAATACAAAAGGATTTGATATAATATTAATGCAATTAAGTGACCTATCAAGTGTCGACGCAGTGGCAGAGAGATAGGCCTCAAGACTGAGAAGCATCCCTAACCCTTTAGTGTGCCTCCTCAATATTGCTATAGGTATCCTCGAGATGCTTGGTACCCTTCACGTTGGTGTGATGTCTTTTGCATGAAGTTGACAAATATCATCCTTGGAAGCATGGTTGTATGCTAATGATGCCACCATCACAAGTAGGGAAAATAATGTGTATTTGACTGCAAGGGCCAGAAAATTATATTCCTATCACTGAATCTTCCCAAAGAAGCTAAGAAAAAATAAGCTCTTCGGATAAATCAAAGAAATTCAAGCACCAAACAGCAGCTCTTGGTGACCACTGAAGGAAACTCCAGGCTTATGCTGCTACTACCTTAATTTAAGCTCCCATTCTAACATCAAAAGAAATGATCCAGGGTTATCTAAGAGGTAAAGGGATTCCACCCATTCATCAAAGATTAATGTTTTCAACAAGAAAGCTTAGGGTTGCTGCCCAGCACCTTGCAGGAGATCAATCCAAAAAAGGGCATTTTGGTCATTTTATGGGAGCTCTAATGAGTCCTGCTGGGTCTAATTAGACTTAGAATCAGAATTTTATTAGGAGTCTAGTCCTATTTGTGTTTTGTTATTTGAGTCAGCCATGATAAGTAACAGTTCTAGTCTAGCTAGGAGTTCTTTTTAAAACAGAATTCCTTGTTTGCTTTTGCTTTGAAAGTTGAGTCCTATTAGGAGTTGTCTAACGAAGGCTATAAATACAAAGCCAAGGCTTGTAAACCGATCAGTTTTTGATGAATGAAAAGACTGCAAAGTGAGTTACAACAGAGAGGAGGTTCAATGGTGGCTTTCTAACCTTGAAAAATCCTTGCAGCTGCACTGGTAGATTGTTTCTTCAGTTCAAATTCTATCCCTAGCCTACTACAGTTGGTAAGCACTCACCCCTACCCTTCCACACCTTCCTACTCCATCATTCCCCCCCCCCTCCCTTGGCCTGCACCCCCACCCTTTCTTCATCCCTTGACCCTAATTTCTAGATCTCTCAGTCCCCTCCACCAAATCCCACCCCCTTTTGGAATCCTCACCCCCTCCTCTTCCCTAGCATTTGGTCCCTACCCTACCCCCCATGACCCTTTAGAAAGCCTAAAATCCTGAAGTCCTTTTACCCCGAAAATGTTAATTTCTATAATTCCCAATCCCCGCCATAGAAATCCCTACCATTTTAGGATTATCATCCCCTCCTTCCCCTTTGCAGTCCACAAGTAGTAGCCCCAACTTCCCCCACCCGAGACTTCTGAAACTTGAATGTGAAACCAAAACAACTAGGTTGAGATTCAGATTTTTAATACTCCTAAACTCACAAGCCCTGACCAAACCCTGTCTACCCTCCCTAGAAACCCCAGATCCCCTTTAATAGCCCAGAAACCGTAGTGGCTGATTTTCTTTATTAGATTCTGGTTACTGGCCCTCATCCTTTGAGACTACTTCAGGTGAGAAAGAATTTAAATAGTTCTTTCAACATCCAATTTTTTTGGGGGTCAACATTTGTGTTTCTCCCAAAATGCCGAGACTTTGCAAATATCTCTTCAAAAACGGCATGATAATTTTTGCTTTAGTACTGCACAAACCTTTCTTCTTGTCAAGAGGCAACAGTACCTTATTTGTAGGTGGTCTTTTAACATTGCTACAGGCGCAGGTGGTACTGACGCATGGACGGTTGCTAAAGACTGCAACTGCTCTAATAAATGGAGACTCGATCAATTAGAAAAGAAGAATGGGAAGTGCTAATCATTGTAACTCTATTAAGGGCTCCTACCCACTGATCCATTCCTGTCCCAGTCTGCTTGATTTGAGAAAGTATTAGACTCTCAAAACCGAAAGTCGAAAACTCGCTTCTACATCTGGAACTCACAAAGGACATTATTCTGAGTGGCCTGTTTCGTCCAAAAGAGATTTTCCCACCCAGCCATCCCTTCACTTGAAGGAAGATTGATGAACTGCCTGTGGGAACCATTCCTCAAGAAAACCATCAATAAAGACGACTCCCGTCCGAGGCTAGAAAAGAATTGGGTGGAAGGTCCCATTTGTGGATACCAAGTACATGGCAACAAGGAAAGCAGCTAATTGGCTTTACTCATGAGTGAAAAAAAATATCTTAAAACTCTCTTTTACAACAATCCACTTGATCACTGCTTTTAATTTTTTTTTTTGGATGAATTAAAAAAATTTGGTAGCAAAGGGAGGAAGAGGTCCAGAAGTGCTAGAACTATGAAAGAATAATTTTGTGGGTCGAGTAATGTGTCTAGTTCATCAAGGCAAGCAGGATAGGACTCAGGTCACACAACTCAAAAAGGATGTTCTTATTAGTGTGCATGTGTTATATTCCTGTTCTCCTGAGCTGATGTTTATGTTGGTTTGTTGTGAGAAGATTTTATTTTATTCTGAGAGCTTGTCATTATTCTTGCAGTCTTCTTATATTTGAAGACAATTGACACTTGTTAATTGTTGATATTCTTGAATTTTCTTTTTCTTTTATTTTCATGGTTCATTGGGTGGTATTGCAGGGAAGTGGAGGATTTTGCCAGGAGATTGAATTCAAACTGGCCAGAGAGGATGCAAGAGATTCTATCTTTGGGTCAAGAAAGAAGGCTCGGACCAATATCTATGAATGGCAATTTCTCCTTGCAAAGATATACAAGTATGCTCTCATTTTCCTTTATTAAAATGTCCATTTCCATCCGAAAATTTACTTTGTGACTGCCAGTTGTTTCATGATTTATTATAAAGAGTTTGAAATATTAATCATACCCTTGAATGCTTGGAGTTTTATGGTTTAATAACTCCTTCGTTATAGTCTGACCTTAGCTATTGTTATTGTTTTGATATTTCTCTTACAATAGTACAGCTAGGTTTGTGTGTATGTAGATACACCAGCCAAAAGTGATTACTGTGAATGTTATGAAACCATGTGCTTACTGGTTTATTTTAGCAGGTGTGGAGAGGAGATGAACCTCCAACGACATTTCAGAACAGCCAGCGGGTAACAGTTTTCGGAGATGCTTACAAAGGTAGCACATGATAGCACGATGAGTATGTTGTTCTTTGAATGTAAGTTCTCCATTATGCTTGCTTTATCTGGAAGAAATTTTGAGTAATGGCAAATCTTGTATGTTTTGATAAATACGAAAAGTGAGTTATTTTATGTGAGCCAATTTCAGCTAAAGCTCCTTAGTTGTGAGGTTTCCATGTATCGGGAATTTGATCCTGTTATATTTGGTTTCGCCTTGCCTCGGCCTGTGTGCGGTTGTTAACTTTATAGATTTTTCTGCTATTGTAATTTATTGATATTGGAAAATGAAAGAAATGCCAAGCTGTAAAATTTCCTTATTTTCTCCAATGTTTTCCTCTCATCTTTTCTTCTGGATCATGAAAGTTTCTTTTGGTTCAACTCTCATCATTAAATGGTTTCCTGTGAGGCTGGTTCTATTGTTTCAAGGATATTCATCATTTGAAAAGGGACCATGTATTTGGTTCATCTCCTTAATGTCTCATTCTTCATTAATATTTTCTGAGCAAAAATCAAGACACTGATATCTCCATTGAACGGTCTTAATTGTAGAGCAATATGAATATATGTTCTAATGGAGCAAACTGCTGGTGTAACTCGGCTCCTATGGCTATCTTGGAGGAGCCTTGCATTTTCTAAACTGTATATAGCTTCTCTGCTCATCCAGTTTATGAATTCTTTTTTGGAAATTAAGAAGCCGTGAGTTGATGCAGTCACACGGTACTAGAGATTAGGAATTATTTTTATGTTTCATAACTTTATTTTATGGATATGGGAGGGCATTCCTGGAGCTAGTGGCAGTACCCGATGAAGATTGTGGGATGTGGATGGCAGAGGCAAAAGTGCCCAGCTTATATAGTTTTAGATTGGAAAGGATCCACAACTAGGGGCCAATAACCAGGGTCTACTATGAAATGGTAAGCTTGGCTAGGAGCAGAACCTTATTTTATGGATACGGGGCAAGCACTCCTGGAGTCATGCAATACTAGATGAAGATGGTAGATGGGGATGGGGATGGTGGAGACAAATTCCCCCAACTAATGTGTTCTAAATTGGAAAGGATCCAACTAGAAGCCAATATCTGGGGTCTATTATGAAACGAAACATCTGGCTAGGTCAAAATAGGGCTAGTGTTGGGCAGTACCAAGGGTTTGATGGTAGTTCTAGGTTACATTGGCATAGGGGAGTGTATCAATGAAGGTTACATCAAATTTTAACAGTGGAAAGTGTGTAGGAATCAAATTTGCTGCATTTTAGAGTTACAGTTCTAAGACTCTTGAAAGAAGATGAAGAAATCTAGGGCCTCTAACAGGTAGAAAGGGTTGCAACCAAGGTTGAAAATCTCGTCTTTTCTCAAGATTGAGATATCAAAGATTTCAGCCTGAATTTTGGTGAAACATGGTACACCCTTGTGTACCATCTTTCAATTAAATGTTTCAGTGGGTGTAGGTGGTCTTTGGGTCTTATTTTTACCTAATTTGAGGCCAATAAACACAATGACAATGTTATTTTGACTAAAACCTAACACAAAATGGTGTTCTTGATTTGTATGCGGGCGAAATTGGATTATGTATTTTCACAAATATAAACATGGATATACAAGAGAACGTAGGAACCTTACATTCAAATGCAAGAGCGAATGCAAGAACAACTAGAATGCAAGAAGTCATAACTTATTACTCTGTTACAAACTTACAAATTACAATGAACAAGTTACAAATCCACATGACACCATCAATCATAGTTCATAAGTTACATGAATTAGTCAGACCTAGTCTAATAAAAGCCATGGTAGAAGAGCGAGATCTTGCCACCTTGAAAAACCAAGATCTTTACCGTCTCAACAAGTTCTCGATCGAAATATGCGATTTTTTTTGCGTCAATACGGTGGCCATCTTGGTGGGTTTTAGGATCCCAATTGGGTTGAAACTTGGTATTTATCCTATTTAAGGGTATTTTGAACACATTGGTAGCCTTGGATTTGTCAGAAAACAACCTTTAGTATGATTTATAAGTTTACCCATAGTTCACAGAAATGTTGTAGACTTAGGGAATGCAAGGTTATACAACATGTAATATAGAACCTTTAAGGCATATAAATGAAAAGCAAGTGTATCAAATGCATCCAATAACCTAGATGTCATCGAAATTCAAGAATAGAATAATAAAATTATACAACCATTAGAAGTTTTATATAAGTCATTAAATAAAAAGTTCATAAAACAAGTAGAGAATGATCGATCTTCCTTCGATGTTGTAGATGTGATAATAGTAGTTGCAAGGGAAAATCCAGCCGAAATCCACAAAAAAGGGCAAAAATTGAGAGTTCCAGCGAGATATGGTGAGATCTACGGCAAGATATAACGAGATCTCGAGCAAGGTGCGATAGAGAACTGGCGATACCCAGCGAACTTTCGCCGAATATCGGCATTGAAACAAGAAGAGAGAAGTGATGAGAGGAAGTAGATCGGCTTCATCTTTAGAGGAGAGACGATTTTGGCTCTGACCTTCAAGGCTTTAACATAGAGCCAATGACGGAAGACCAGAGAGCAGCGTTTTTGGTCAAGAGATCCAAGGTATTGGAAGATGTAAGCCAAGCACTCGTCAGGGAAATCGGAGACGTAGCTAGACATCGAAGAGAGAACGGAATTGGATCTGCTCTAAATGAGATTTTGCATAGGGTTTGTGGATTTGCTGTTGGCGAGGTTTAATGGCGATGTAGTTAAAGCAGTCTACGGCGACTATCCCATCCACAGAGAAGGAAGGGGCGATAGCAATCGGAAATCGAAGCAGCGACGACGATAAGAAGAGAAATCAGCGGTTGTGCTTCCGTGTTCTTCCTTCATTTTATCTCAAATATTCGATACTATCGTCGATATCTCACCGGTTCGGGGTTCGCTCTTGGTTTCAGTTCATTGGCAAACTGAAACCACCAAAATTCGGCCATATTTCGCCGAATTTTGGCGATATGAGCGAGATATCCCAACTCTTTGCTCTCGATCTCCATCTCATCTCGCTTCTTTGAAATAGCGAGATATCTCGCGAGATCTCGCTAAATCTCCTACCATAATAAAAGCTACTATGTCAGCTTGGCTTGATCCGCCTGTATGTCCATCGGACCTAATGCTCACTTTACGCGACATATGCATCCCATCACATAGAAGCTGAGAAGAATCAGACATAATCGGACACCACATCCATGTATGTGGCATCATCAACATACTGAAGGTAACCAGTCCTAGGATATGGATTTGTTAAGTTTGCAATGTACTGACTAACCCATCACCATACCTATCATATGGCTCATACATCGCTGCAACGTCAGGTACAGCTATGGTACGAATATGTTGTCTAGTGTGTAGGGATAAGGACAAGGATAGGGTAGGAGAACATGTCTTCAATGAAGGAAGACCCTTGTTGCCGTATTTTGACTCACACTGTGACTCTGAGTAGGAGGAGCCATAGACAACACTAGAATAAGATGGAGCAAGCATCCCCATCCCTACCATCTGACAGTATGGTTAAAATATAACCCACTATACTCTAAGTTCCTTTAAGATGAACCCCCACCACTAGTCCCAGTAGTCATGTCACAGATAGAGCTCAATAAAGCTCTCAATGTTCATGTCCCTCTGTCCTGATGGGTGGAACTAGCCACGAGGCTTTCTCAAGTAACCCTTAGTCTCAGTGGATGATGAGGGTGTAACACTAACACCCCGAAATTCCAGTCTAATTTTAACTTTTTTTATTTTTACTTAACAAACCAATTCAAATTAGTGATTCACGAGTTGACATCACCAAATTGGCAAGCTAACCACATAATGCCCCGAGTAAGAAAGTCATTTGAAAGAGGTATAACTTAATCTAGCAATAGATCAAAATAATAAAGTAATGATTCCAGGCCCAACACCAATAGTGACACCCCTATCCGATCATAAGAGAATACAGATAGCTTAAATTGTAGAAGAACATGAACCCAGGTAGACAATATTAAAATAAAGATGAATTTCAAATCCGTATTCAAGCCGAAGTATAGTTTTGCTCATAGGAAAATGATCAGCATAATTTTTTGATTCCGATGCTCTACCAATAATTGGACGCTTAGTAGGTAGGTCTCATGCAAGAACCAAAGTGGGCCCATAAACCTATACATTAATAAAGGCAATTTATCAACATAGTGTAGATTATGCTTAGTATAAGTATTTATTTATATACAGATATAAATAAAAAAAATATAATATATATATAATACATAATAATGATTAAGGCATGCATTTGTCAATAGGTGGAGGGAAGGAGGCAAGACACCTCACCTCCCATCCTCACTGCCCCATTTACCCGATCTTCCAGGCTTGTCGTGATGTGGAAAATGGATGATAAAAGTGAGGTAAATTGTAATGTTTAAATATATGTATGTGTGTGTGTGTTATATAAAAAGTCATAGGAGGAGGAAGGAAGAGGGCAGCAGTTTGGTCCATATAATTCGCTTCCTGCTTTCCTCAAAGGGTAAGGAAAATTGAAAGCTGTGGCGATCTCCAGGAAAAATCTGTATATAACTTGGTTTACCAGTGGGCTGAAGTAACAATTTCTGATCTTTGACAACAGCGGCAGCTGTAAAGAGAATAGATCCAGACTTGTGATGAAGATTTTGGGAGAAAAGAAACTTGCTTCAATACAGGTTTGCAGGATAACATCTTCAGCAGTGATTTGGGCAGAATTTCTTTAACAGGAAAAAATGGTTTTATAAATTTAAGCTCTGATTCCATGTTGTAAGTATGGAGAACTTTTCACACAGAGAAAGTTGATTTATTCATAGGCCCCAATGGGGTACTTATGGTTTGAATCTTTTTAAGTCCTACTCCCAAGTAGGAAAAGAAATTCAAAGCTAAGTAGGATTAGAAAAACTAATCTAGACTAGTTGGAAAACAAATCTAAATGAAAGAGTCTAATATGGAATAGGAGAGGGATTTCGTCCACCCAATACTAGCACAGATTGAGAGGGACTGTTAAATCCTCTCACAATAGGGCATTACTTGCAACCAAAAGGGACTAGTGGCGAGGATTCTTAGGCTGAAATCACAGGCCAAATCATTATCTTATATTTGAGTTCTTCCCCCCCCCCCCCCATCTAACTTTCTCTGGTGTTGCCCCTGTATAAATTGTCATGAGTTGAAGAGGAGTTATATATTGTGATTACGCTAAGGATTTTTCATGAAATTACATACAAATCCATGAATATTATGTTTTTGTACGATCCGACCTGTTTATTAACTTCCAGTTTGGGAGATCACTCTTTTATAATTTCATTACTTTTGAGCCCTCACTGTTTTTTAAAATCACGGAATCAGCATTAAACCTCTGATCTGAGTTGTTGACTCTTTCATTCTTTCTTTCCTTTTCTTCTTCTTTTTTTTTATTATTATTTTTAGGGGGGAGGGGGTTGGGGTGTGGAGGTGGGGGCTGATGGTAACCCAAATCTGGGGTTATTGAACACTGAATCGCATAAAAAATGTTAACAGCTAATCAACTACCTCAGAGATGAGCAACCCTGAAACTTGGCAACAGGAAGGAGCTGTTTTTAAGGGTGTCAAGTTAAAACTGAAAGCAGACTGATTAAGCCAGACCAAACTGAACCGAATAAAATTTCGTTAAATTTGAGTATTAAATTTTAGAGCTGATTTGGTTAGGATCAGCATAGAAAATGAATTTGGGGTTTGGGGTGGGGGCTGATGGCAACCCAAATCTGGGGTTATTGAACGCTGAATCGCATAAAAACTGTTAACAGCTAATCAACTACCTCAGAGATGAGCAACCCTGAAACTTGGCAACAGGAAGGAGCTGTTTTTTAGGGTGTTAAGTTAAAACTGAAAGCAGACTGATTAAGCCAAACCAAACTGAACCGAATAAAATTTTGTTAAATTTGAGTATTAAATTTTAGAGCTGATTTGGTTAGGATCAGCATAGGAAATGAATTTGGATACTATTATATTGTAGTATGTTATATTATGATTATATGAATATATGGTAGTATATATTACTGTGTTAGTATTATATGTTATAGTATCATTTTACTAAATCATAATATTATAGTATGTGTTTTTCACCAAAACTTATTTTTAGGATGTATATTATAGCTTATGGACTGGTTAGAGGGATCGAGATTGACCCATGTAGGAACCAAGTCTAGACCAAAATGGGGCAAGCTCAATTTTGAGTATCGAATTTCAGAACTGTTTCAGCTCTCCTGAATCACAAAAACACTCTGAAACCGAATAAAATCTATGCTGATTGGCTGCAACCTAACCTATTAACTCCCTTGGCTGTTACCATGATTCATTACTACTGCCTTACTAGTGTAACTGTTTGCTGGTTGTCTTACCCTATAGCCAAATATCCACACTGTTTTGTACAAAATAGAACATCCTCAAAAAGTGATCATTTCTCACCTATGGTAATTCTATGATTTCTTGGAATCTCTTCTTAAGATCTTCTGTCCGCCGTCATCCTCTATTTATAATTTTAAATGGTGACTTGGTAAGAAATTGCAAAGTCACATGTATATAGTTCAGACCAGCTGCTGCCAGTGCATTCAAACTTCTCGTCAGTCACTTGGAAGTGCTGATGAAACCCCAGTCAGAGGATGGACCAGTAGATGTCCCTCCCCATGAACCCCTGTTTTGTTTAACAAGTAGTTTATGAAAAGAGAGAGAATCTGTGATCGTAAGTCAACCCCCTCAGCTCTATGATATGGTAGTCACCAAAATTATTTCATCCCCAATCTTCAAATTTTCCTTTCAGTAACTTGCCATAGGCACATTGTTCGCCAGAACAACTGAAGCAATTAAACAATGACATGGAGCTTGCAGTCACAACGTCAATACTATTTCTTAAGTCAGGTGATGTAACCCTGGATTCCAGGGCAGTAGTAGGATTCTTTCTAAGTTTGTGGCAAGCAGTCTAGGGCTTAATGCTTGGATGCTTTGGGTCAAATATCAAAGGACAGTAACAATTAAGGACTTGTAGACTTGCAGTTTAGGTCTTGAACCCAAGGACAGCAGCTGTATTTTACTCAAAATGCTCAAGGAGCCCTGCAGCTAGGTCTGGTTAGGCTCCCAACTATTAGTTCTAGGTATAGGCAGGTTTAGGGTTGACTTGGATAAGTTTTAGGGTTCAGTAGGTTAGGAAGAGGCTGATATTAAGAGAAAATACTATGTTTTAACTGTAATTGCAGAAAATTTCCAAATAAAATTAGTTCTCCGAATGTGTTTAGGACTCTAGGTTAGGGTTACGGTTTGGATTGATGGTAGGATAGATGGTGGGGCTGCTAGTCCTTTAGGCTTTGGATTAAGGATAGAGTAGATGTCGGATTTCTAATGAATTAGGGATTTGGTTCTTAATGAAGAAGATGAAGTGCAGGAAAATTCTGCGACTTCAAAAAGGGGCTCTAGTTAAGTTTGGAAGTAGGAAAGGTGAGAAGAAGGGTGTGATCCTAGGGGAGGGTTAATAGGCGGAAGGGATATAGGACTTACGAGAGGGGTTGGGTGCTGCTGCCCAAGGGGAAGAAGAGGGGGAGGAAGCTTGCAATGCGGTAGGGAGGGGGACTGGGTTTGCACTTACTTGCTTAGGAAGGGGCTGTTGACTGAAGATTGAATTGAAGGGGACTATAGGGCTGCTGCAGGCTTGAAGAAGATGAACAAGAAAGCTTTAATTGTAGAATCTCTCTCAATACCCTTGAACCCAGGTTGTGGGCTAGCTTCCCGCGACTCCAAGTCTGAAATTTTTTGAATCTTCAACTCAATTGCTTACAATGAGGTGGGGTTTTATATAGTCTTACACTTGGGGGAAACAGACTTAAGACTTAATTGGACTCAAACTAGGGGATCCACTTTGGATTTGGATTCCCTTTACAATCAAACACAAATTAGGAAGGAGTCTTTGCAAGATCTCCTAATTAAAAGAAACTTAAAAAAATAAATAACCAACTTCCAAAAGGAATCCTACTTGGAAATTGGATTCCATCTGGGACTCCTACTCAGACAAGGACTTTAACCATTAATCCAATTGAAAAACAAAAAGTTGATATAGGATCCTTAAAATATCCTGGAATTTACTGGATCACTTTGGTGTTCAAATGGGGTGGGAAAAGACCATAATGCCCTTCTGAGGGTTCAACTGGCCCCTTGGTGCGCCAATGGGGCCTGATTTGTGGTCCATGTTTCAATTATCTTTATGTGGGCAGGGCCTGGTTACATCATCAGGTTTATCATGAGCGCTATCTACTAAAGGAGATTTTAGGGTTATTAATAGAAATAGGAAAAAACGAAGGGAAAAGGTTCTCTGAACTTTCAGTGTAGGACAAACGCCTCACCGCCTTACATTCTCTATGCCACTTTAGTTAAGACTCTCCTAAATCATTTCAATTTTTGTTCTGGCATCTCTGTTTTGAGCACAACAGTCCTCCTTTCGGTTTGTCAGTTGGATTGAAAACATTTGGAAGAAGAATCATGTTCTTCACTACTCTTGAACCTTTTCCCCTGATTCTGTTTAGTTTTTGTTGACTGGAAACAGGCAAACAAAAGCAAAATGTAGTTATTTATCTGATGGGACTGAGATGGGAAGAACTGAAGAGTTAGGAAGGAGCATGGATCTCCGATGGAGAGCAGTGATCAAAGTGGAAGAATCAGATCTGCAAGGGTAGACTGGATTGTTTTCCATGGGCATTCTTTTTGCTATTTAAGATTTGGAAAAATATAATTACATTTTTTTTTTCTTTTTTCTTTTGGGGAGGGATGTGGTGGGTTTGAAGAAAAATAGCTTCAGTGCCAGGCAAACATTGGGAAATTACACGAGTATTATGATTTTAAACATAATTTTTTATTGCTGAAAACATAGGATGAGATTATATCGGTGATATCGGATAATAGAGTAGAGCCGCCCTTGTCTTCATCCAAAAAAAGAGAGTAGAGCCCTTGTCTGGTGGTGTGGTCCTTTATTGGTGATATCTGATAATAGAGTAGAGCCCTTGGATTGAATGGTGCATTTCCTGTAATTGTTATGTCGTTGAGGTTGCTCCTTTGTTCTTCAACCATGTAGTTTTTTCATCCCTCTTCAGCTGGTCAACTGGCTTGTGCTGTTCATCTGAGCGTTCTGATTAGTCTTAGTTCCTTAGTTCCAAGGCTGTTAATCAGTTAGTGTTGCTTGAATAGTTTGGCCCCATTTGATTCATGTATATTTAGTAACATTTCAATTTATTATTGATTTTTCAGCTTTGGACTTCCCAAATTGAAAAACCGGTCTTATTTCATTTAAAATTTGATTTGGGTTGTTGGGTATATTGCTACTGGTTCGGCTTTTCTTCTTTGGTTTTTATGTTATTAGATTCAGTTATGGGCGTGGTCTAACTTGTTACGGGTATGCTATTGGTTTAGAAAGACATTAACATATATCTATATGCTCTTTAATTTCTACCGAAGAGAAGAAAGAAGAAAAAAAAAACACCATTAACTTGTGCTCTATGTTTACCAAACAAGAAAAAGGAGAAGGTGCTCAAAAATTTTCTGGTGGAACAGAATATCTATCAACAATAACCCTACATTTGTAGATGTTGAAGTTCCTTTTACGAGTGAACTTGTCCCTTTAGGTCATGAATTACTCTCTTGCATATGGGGGCGTTTATTATAGTAAGCTTAAAATAAGACCTAATACTTTTCAATCTGAAGTATCTGAAAATTCATTCTCCAGAAATGATGGTTAGTGTACCTGGGGTTTAAAGTATCGGCATCGAGTAGTGTATTGGTTAGGTGGTTTTAAGAGATGTGTGTCACTCATATCGAATATGTATTGTATTGATCAAAGATTTCTAGTGCAAATTTTAGTCACATTGGGATCATGGGATGTATTGTATCAGCTGTAGCTAGTATGGATATGTATTAACTGTATAATGAGATACTTTAAACCTTTTGAAGTCTGCACTGCAAATTAAAATGATTGTCACAAAATTAACGATACAATTTAGTGCAATGCGTACCTATAGTCTTAGCGACGGGTTTGGCTCTCTGTTTTTGGTAGAATTAGAAATTTATTTGAAGGAAAAACCTCTAGGATACAAACAGCATCTAGCATCAAAATAATACTGTGTAAAATCGTCGCCAAAACTAGAAAAGCGTCTTCTACGTAGTTCCCTCTTTTGGCGACGGAAACTCCTACACGCCCAACCCGTCGCTAAAAACAGAATATTGGGGACCACAACTGTCTTTTTTTTGGGACGGATCTGGCAGAGAGACCCTACGGACTTTTCACGTTTTATTGACGCACAAACTCAATTCCGGTCCTCATTGAAAAGTAAGCGCCGTAAAAGTGAGGTTACCTGCAGCACAGCACAGCAAACCGTCCCTAAAACAACTTTGGGGCTGTCGCCAAAAGAACCGATTGGCCCTAATTCGTTTGAAGTCAAGTCACCCTGATCTGCTTCTATTCCAGTTCTGCTTGGGTTGCGATATGGGTGTTGTATATATAAATTTTTGGAACCTTATGTGTGAATATATGTGAATTAAATTCATAGGCTTCTCTCCATGGTGAAGTTAGATTCGAGAATATCACCACCACCCTAGAGTGGGTTTAAACTAGCCAAGCCGAAGAGCTTAACGAGTATAGTGGGAATAAATGAGCATTGTCATTGACTATGGTGGTTGGGATCGAGAGTTCACTATCCTAGCCTATCAGCACCTGACACTGGGATAAGAGAGCACCATGACCAGCAAGGCCAAAATTCGGCGGATGCGTTGCGCCGAAGAAGGATGTTGAGGGAATCATCTGTCGCGTACAGCCAAAATGCTTCCTTAGGCACATAGTTTGTCCGGTGTGGAGGCAAGCTAAATCAGTAGTCGAGATAAATGCTTGTGCAATGGTAGTTAGGCTAGCAGCGTCTCTCTTCCCATGATGGGTTAACCACTTCCTGAGACTAATCGACTGTAGTTGTTGCAAATATGCACAACAAAGGCATTTGGCGCATAGAGCATTGGCGAAGACATACTAAGTATACGTTTTGTATTACATGTATTGCAGTATGGAGTCTTCACATACTGGAACTTGATAGCATTCAATATTGATCTCCCTGGTATTCCCCTCCCTGAAAAGTAATGAACAACCATGCACTCAATATCTCTGTGACCAATCAAATTGTGAGCACGACTGTATGGCCATACAAGACCTTTTGTTTTTTTTTTCCTTTTCCCCAACATATAAGACGTTTTCACTGTCAAGAAACTCTCCACAGACCTATCTAGGATGGATCTACCACTCTCCCTGCTCGTTTTTATATACTTCTTAGCTTTGCGTGTCAGGTTGGTTTGATTGTCTAATTTATGTTTTTTAATTATTTATTTACAGGTAATAATGTTATGTTAGAATCTAGAAGGGTGTGGATCACCTACCTGTTAAGGGAGAACAAATATGCTCCTTCAACGCCCTTCAATAAATCCCCAATAAACGGCGACCGTCACTATAGTGGTCTTAAGATAGCGAAGTTCTTTGTCGGGTGAGTTTTGACACGCCTGAAAGGCGTAACGATCTGAGCACTGTCTCAGAGAGAGACTCAGTGAAATAGACATGTCTGTGAAGATGCGGACTATTTGCACTTAGATAGAAAAGATCCTATGAAGCTTTACTGTTTCCTAAGATGGCATTTGAGTCTTTTCTGCAAAGCTTAGGTGGAGGGCGAATCACGCTTACTTACATAATACAGGGTGGACCCATCCATTAAGGTTCTACTTCTGATTATTTTTAATGAATAATAATTATATGTGGATACTACCCATTATGTGGTTACAAAAATGTCAGAAGCACATTATTCTTTTCTAACGAGAAGATGATGATCCATATATTGGTGATTCATGAATTTTCCATGTAATTATAATTCCATGATACTTAGACAGAGAGGTGAGCTAGGGTCATGATTCATGATATCTTGTTTGTGATCTATCGCCATTGATGTGATGTGACACTACAAATTCCATCCAGTAATTCCGTGAGAAGCGCTCTATGATGATCAGAGAGGTCCTACCTATACTGGACGACAAACATGGGGAGATTCCAATCCAGCGGTAAGAACACCAGAGGCGGTTCCACACAAGTCGGATATAGAACGTGTTAAACAAGGTCAATATCAATAATGTTGGCCACGTGGCGGTTAGTTTGTGGATCGGCGAATGGTGGCCTGGACGGCAGTAGTTTAATAGGAAATAGTGGGGGACAGTGACATCTCACGGTCACAAGATGAATGGAGGATGTGGTTCGGTCGGTTCTGATGATGTCTTGATAAAGTAGTTCCGTGGGCCCACTTGCAATATTGAATTTGGGGTGTTTGGTTTTTTCTTGGCAATATTTACTGTTATTACTTATTCCTTTGTTGCATCGTCACCTATGACCTAACCTTTGGTTGGCAAATGGGGTCTTAGTTACATCTCATGCCTCTTCTTCACCCACCCTAATAACCTAGAGTTGTCCATTTCTTATGATCGTCTCATTATACCTTCTTTGATGGCATTTGATATTTTTTTCTTTTTAAAAGATTTTCTTCTAGGGTTTGAGGAATTTTCCTTACACTTCATATGATTAAATTTGGCTTATGAAATATATATATATGAGATCTTCTATTGTTGCATATCTATTTGTCTAAGTAGCTGATGGTGAAATATTACTAGATGTCTAGAAATACAATAAGAAAAGACATGTGTATTTGTTGTAAAGTGATCAAAGCATTTATACGTATATCTTAGAATAAGGTGACATATTTATTATATTAGTAAAATAGAGAATGTACGTGAGAAAAAAAACCACCTTCTCGCATCTTCTTCACAGGCATGGCCGTGGAAGACTTCCGGTAAGTTCCTTGAATCCAATTTTAACTCTTGTGTCAGAATTTAGGAATTAAAATGTTCATACCACACTGGGCTTTACTCACTTGGCGGATAAAGATACAACTAATGAAATATGTATTAATTCTTTGATCTGCTATTAACCCATGGCGTTTCGACACACTCAGACTTCTTTCTTTATCATTTGGACCGCAACTTTTAAATCAAGTCAATCACAAACCAAATGAGCCTCACTCGTTCTAGCTTCGAAGCCAACATGATTTACTGAAGGTCACACATAAAAATATTAGTCTATCTAGTGCTCGCGTAACTATAGGGGCCACTTTCTTCTACGTAATAATTTCTTTTTTTCCTTTTTCCAAGTCTAGTCTATAGTGAAACTACCAACATTTAACACCCCCACCCCACCACAACAAAAAATAATAAAAAATAAATAAACAAGATTACTATTTATGGCCAAAAATGATGAGTCTTAACAGAGCTTAAGATGTTCTGAGTAAATAGGATAATCAGAGAAATTAATGTCTTTATTGGGAAGCTTAATTAGGTTTATGGGTATTCATAAACAAACAAAATTATCCTAAATAGTAAACTTGTCATCTACCTCGAAATGACTCCGTGAGAGATCTACCATCTCGTGAGTCGTGCCTTATATGCCACGTAAGATATTGTAGTTGATTCATTTCAGCTATTAATAATCTATATAATAGATCTTCATATTATTTCCAACACAAAGAAAACGACACGTAGCGGATGGAGTCTTCGAGGTAACGTGAACTTTCCGTTGGTTCCGGAACTGTCACATGTTTTTAGGCACAGGAGATAAGATCATCAGATTCTAAACGAACGGTCTAAAACACGTTGCCGGTGCAGCACGTGCTGGAAAAGAAGATATCGCTTGTCGGCTCAAGGTTTGTCCGTCGTAAACGTCCAGGCTGCGTTTGTTTGCAAGGTGGGGTGGGAAAGGGTGGGAAAAAACATGTGGGTCCCATGTAGTGGGGTGAGGAGAAAGGAAGGAAGGGTTTGTGGAAGTGATGGGGTGGGTCTCCTTACTTTCCCCTTTCCCAATCCCCCATATGTGGGTTTATAGCGTGGGGTGGAAGTGCGCCCGTTCCAGCCTTCCCTCCCCCCCCCTCTCCTTTTGGTTGGGAGTTTTCCTTTTTCGTTCCCCCCACCTTTATTCCCCGCCGGTGTTTTCTAGGCTGTCAGCTTTTTCCAACGGTCAGAAAACGGCCAAATTTTCTATGGATTTACTGTTTCCGTTTTACAGAATTTCGGATTTTCTAGCAAAAATGGTTTAATCTGGTGTTTGGTTGATCGTTCAAAGGCTTGGGTGGAATTTTGTTTGGATAATGAAGATGAAGAATTAATTCCATCACAGTCTTCAACCGACCATAGGAATTATCATCTAAATTCTAGTCTCACACATTTTAACGCTGAAAACAAGGGAAAATATATAATAGATCAACGTAATGTTTGATTGATAAGAAAATATTAAGAAATACAAAAAAACTTATCCTTACTATTATATGCTTCCTCACCCAAAAAAAATATTATCTTTACCTTATCATGTTAATTTTGACTAAAAATATTAATTTATTTGGATAACTAATGACAATGCTTGTTTAATTAGGGTATAATGATTTTTTTTGCATGCTCATGTAAGAGCTGAGGAGATTCAATGAACTCTCGGCTGTTTTTTTCAAAAAAACATCCTTTGCTGTGCACAGCTCTTAGTAGTGTAAGAAAAAAAAATTACAAAATTATTTTGACTATTCAAATTTGAAATCAAATTTTAAATCTTAACCTATTATTTGGTATAAAAATTACACTACTGTATATAATAACCAATGCATCATTCTACATCATTAGCTTATTAAGAACAAGCATAAGAGATTTACCTATTCTACAAGAGATTTACCTATTCTACAAGAGAAGATAGTAAAGTTTTTTATCTTGTAAATGTCATCATGCAACTGAATTTTATTTATTTATTTTTGTTGGAATGTTCTACTGAATTTGAAAACCCTTTTTTAGTGAAAACACTCAATCAGGCAAAAAGGTTCAAATTTGCTAGGGTAAGCTATGTTAGCATCTCATGTTTAACTCTTTCTTTCTCACTACTTTCTTGAGAAATTTTATTGAAAAAAAATATTTATTTATTTTATTGCATAGAGTTTTTTGTGTTCAAATCCTCTGCTCATTAAGCGTAGAGACTTTTTAAGTATATATTAGGAGTAGAATCCACCACTAACTTATGATGATAAAAATCAATCAAAGGTGACATCTTTATGAATCTCCCATAGATTTCTTTTAATATAGGGTGGAGGAATATTGCACAAGCACCAACTTCTACTCTGGCAGGTAAAAGATGTGGACTCTTTGCTTTCTGGAAAAATTTCATTTCTAAATGGGAGCTCGCTGTGTAGGGCCAGGAGAGGGTAAACCCTCATAGAGGTTCATAGCAGGTCCAAGCTGGACATGAGAGAATCCCACCATTGCTCCTTAATCTACTTATTTTAAACCATATGTTAGTTTTAAATCACAGGGTTAGGTGAAATAAGACGCCCCAGGCAGGTCATCACCCATTAATTAGTCACAAACTCATAATAAAATTTGAGAAAACTCTGCAAAAGAGATAAGACAACAGGACCCAACAGGCAGATGTCATAATCCTAATCCTTCTCCTGTTCCATCATTCCAGAACCATCTCCTGAATCCCTTCTGTACAACCCTATTTTTATTTTCAAGTATTCCTTCACACTTCCCTATCCATCCATTTCAATAATTTACACTTTTGGGTGAGATATGAACAAAAAAGCCTTAGAAAAAAGAAATAAGCAATACCTATTTACTCACTCTATATAAATCGGCACCAAACCTAGTTAGCTCCACTGTGGTCTTTTAACTCTTGCACTGGTTCTCAGAGAAATACCTTTACTCTTCAGTGCTTAGTGATTTTGAGGAGGATCTAGAAATGGAGGGCAAGGAGGAAGATGTTAAGCTCGGAGCTAACAAGTTCTCAGAGAGGCAACCCATAGGAACTGCTGCACAGACAGATAAGGACTACAAGGAACCACCACCAGCACCTCTGTTTGACCTTGGGGAGTTGCAGTCATGGTCATTCTGGAGAGCTGGAATTGCAGAGTTCATGGCTACTTTCCTCTTTCTTTACATCACTATTTTAACTGTTATGGGTGTGAAAAGAGCTCCCAACATGTGTGCCTCTGTGGGTATTCAAGGGATCGCTTGGGCCTTCGGGGGTATGATCTTTGCCCTCGTCTACTGCACAGCCGGTATCTCAGGTTAGTAAACTTTCATACACTATTTCAGCTCTTGGGTCTTCTCCGGGGGTGTCTTTTGTCTACTAGATCCTTCTTTTGCCTTGTCTGTGTAAATTTTTATGATCTGCTTCTTGTTTCTTGAGATTTGGTGGCTATAATTTATCTTTATTTTTCCTTGTTGGGGCAAAAATTTATGTCTTATTAGTGTCTGCTTTAATGCTCTCCGGGTTAAGTATTTGCAGTTAAAAGCTCAGATAATTTATCATGCAGCTTTCTTTTGTCTTGATATTTATACTCTTTTATCTCTGAATTTCTTCGGTGTTTGAGTCATGGTGCTCTTGGGTTTTCTTCTCGGTTTGTCTTTTGTCAAACTGAATCGTTCTTTTGCTTTAGTTGTGTAAATATGATGATTTTCTTGTCTCCCTCTGTAATTTTTCACCCGCCTGCAATAATAGTTTCTTGAGGTTTGGTGGTTATATTTACATCTTTCTCTGTAGTTTGTTCTTTTTTTGAAGGCAAATTTTTACGTCTTAATAGTGTCTGCTTTTATGCTATCTGGGGTTCAATTGTCTGCAGTTAAAAACTCAGGAGTCTGGAAGTCTTGGTTGATTTATCATGCATCTTTGTTTTGTTCTTGATTTTTGCACACTTCCATCTCTTAATTCTCCGGTGTTTCGAGTCAAAAAAAAATTTAGATTTGTTCATGAAACATTAGCGGCTAATGCATGGTGGTGGTTGCAGGAGGACACATCAACCCAGCTGTGACCCTCGGTTTGTTCCTTGCAAGGAAGTTATCGCTGATCAGGGCTGTGTTCTACATACTGATGCAATGCCTTGGAGCCATCTGTGGTGCTGGTGTTGTGAAAGGCTTTCAGAAATCTCAGTACGAGATGTTGGGTGGAGGAGCCAACGAAGTCGCCCATGGCTACACGAAAGGTGATGGTCTTGGTGCTGAGATCGTTGGTACCTTCGTCCTTGTCTACACCGTCTTCTCTGCTACTGACGCCAAGAGAAACGCCCGTGACTCTCACGTCCCTGTAAGTTTCCATAAAGACCTACTTTTTTTCGTTGAAGTTTGGTGATCCTTGTGCTCGTAGCAGTGTGTTAAGTCTCAGTAAAAGTACGAGTTTAGATCCTTGGAAAGTTTTGGAGATCTCCAGTCCTAACCCAGAAGTGGTTTTGTGTGGATTTGAAATGAGTTAAGGTAGTAAACCCAAAGTGGATTTTTAGTTTCTTGGAATTGTGATGTATAACCTGGATTTAATGGATGGTGTGTGGAGACACACACATGGGTTCATGATGTGTGGATGTCTCTCTCTACCTTTCTTCAGATTCCAAAAGGATGAGATAGCAAGGTTTGCATGTGAAGCTTAAGGTGATGCTCTGTAAAGTAACCGTTACTCATTTGTGTGGTCTCCACAAACGCAGAAGTGAACATAAACATCATCATCAGTCACTTGTCCTCATCTATTTCTGGGTTACACAACCGTATAGCTTTTCCTTTTTTTCCTGTGGGTAGTAGAGTTACGGGTTACCTACCCTGCTTCAGTTGATTATTATAAAACCCATCAGAAGTTAAATATTAGTAAACTTATCTGGGTTTGATTGTTTATTTGTGAAGATAATGTTATTTGATGACTATGGAGAGTGATTTTGCTTTTGTTTAATTTGTGGTGATGGTGGGACAGATTTTGGCTCCTCTTCCAATTGGGTTTGCAGTGTTCTTGGTGCACTTGGCAACCATTCCCATCACAGGAACAGGTATCAACCCTGCTAGGAGTCTTGGAGCAGCAATCATCTACAATAGAGACGCTGCCTGGGATGACATGTGGATCTTCTGGGTTGGTCCCTTCATTGGAGCTGCTCTTGCTGCTGTTTATCATCAGATCATCATCAGGGCCATGCCATTCAAGTCAAGGGCTTAATTAGATGCCTGCCTGCTCTCTCTCCATTTTTTTTTTCAATCAAGAGAAATGAATCTCATCTCTTCTGCTCTGCTAGTAGTAGCTTTCTTTTTTTTCTCTGTTGGGTGTCTGGAGTTTGTAGTTTCTCTTCTTTTTTTTTATTTGTGTGTTGTAAATTATTATGTCAATCTATGAATGGTGTATCCGGTGGAAGGGTGAGATGGGTTTGCTGTCTGTTAGTGTCTTCTTCAGGTTATAAGAATATCCGTTCTTCTTATCTTTAGAACTGGGGATTTGTGTTTTTATGTAATGAGATTGAAGAAGAATAAGATGAGGAAGATGCTTTCAATTATTGAGGTGTTTGTCTTGTCTTGCTCTGATGGTATGTGAATTTTTTTAGTTTTTTTCTTTTTTAACTTTGAAATTGTGGGGAGCAGTTGGTAAATAAATAAAGAGTATGGTGGGTGGGGAGGAATCATGTGGTGGCCTCTTTACTTTACTTTCACGGGTTGTCAGAGGGGACTGATCAGGACCGCACGCTGCTTTATTTGTTATAATGGCACATCTATGTCTCATCCTTGCACGGATACGATTCGTCATCCCACGCCGTCGTTGGTTTCAATTATGACATTAGAACGTTTGTGAGAATCGTTATTTAGCATTTTTTTTTATATTAAAATACGGTGGTTTGAGCATAATTTTGACTGTACTAAAACCTTTGAGGCGATGCAGATTTTTTAAAAAAAATCAAATTTATGAGGGCAGTAATGAGTTAAAAATTTCTCCTATGTTAATTGTTTCGTTAGGTGTATTATTTAATGATGTGTATCCACAAACGACAAATGTTGATGATATTAATTTTTTTCATGTATTTTCAGATGGTTCATGGGACTCCACAACTTCTGTAGTGGTCGTAGAGGGATTATCAAGACATCTTATGGATCATTTATCGCTGCTCGTATGAAAGCAAGTTGGGTTTTATCTGCACTGCAAACGGAGCTGGAAGCAATGTATGACATCCTTCAAATTGCTTCTAATATAGGGATCAAGAATATCAAGTTATTTTCTGATTGTCAAGATGTGGTTTCCAGTTTCCATGGTGCTTCTAGTACTTTGGATTGGAATTGTTCAAACTTAGTTCAACTCATTAAGAACTTTTTGTTGGGATTTGACACTTGTGTAATATTACATATTTCGCGAGCAGACAATGTTTCTGCCGATATGTTAGCTAGAGGTGCTCGTCATTTGGGTATGTCTAAAGTTTGGTGGATGCAACCACCACGATGTCTTGATCCTTTGTACTCTGTTCCTACTGAGAGGATTTCCCCAGACTTGTTTATGTGAATGAATTTCTTTTTCTGTGTTTGGTCAAAAAAAAAGTTAAAAATTTCTAGTGAAAGAAGTTTAGGTTGAGTGTTATTGTTACGACCTTTCTTTGCGTCAGCTGGGTAGTTGGACAATCTCTTGAATGCTTTTCTAACTGAATATGAGTAAGTGTGATGTTTGTACTCACAAAGAAAATTAGAGTAGCCTAACTTTCTGTTGGTTGGGGAACTGCCTCCGACGTCAAAGTTACTATGGGCAACAATTGAAGGCTTTGAGAGGGTTTTCAAAGCGTAGAGACTAATAGTCAGTTGAATCTCGTACCTTGGACATCTTAGGATAGAGGTTATTTAGTGGTTATCTAGAGGCGGTCCTTCCGTCAATTTCGCCTATTTAATTGAAGAGTGGGCGAGTTGCCTTAAGACGTTCTTCTCTTAGTGGGATTGATGAAGTCGTTACTCCATTATCCACTTCCCCACGTTTCGGAGTGGGATGATTAGTGGTTATCTCTAACTAACACTTTTGACTTGATCGTCTTCAACATTTCTTTTGGACGTGGCACTAGGCGTTCTCTCACTACCCAAGCCTATCTCAAGTGAATATCGAGGGATACCTTAGGAAGGGGCTCTTCAATTCCGCAAGGAGGTGTAAAGGATTTCTCCCAAGGGGTTATCTAACTCCTCGAGGGGGGTGTGGCTCTATAAGAGGTTCCTGAATTCCCCAAGTGGATGTACGTGGTTTTCCTCAAGGGGTTCTTCAACTCCTTGAGGGGGTGTGTGTTTCTTCCCAAGGGGTTCTCGGGTCACATACCCTCCACAACAGTTATTCTTTGAGGTGTTTTTTGTTTTTAAAAATGATGAAATAAGTTAAAGTATCTTACAAAAAGTCTTTTCAAACAAGAAAATTGGACTAGTTCGTTTTCTGAAAACGAAATAAACTTCTAAAACTGCTCCATGACCCGTTACCAAACTTGCCTTAATGAGCTTCATGCAAATTTTGTATCCGAAGCACATATTTCTACCTTGATGGGTAAAGGATCTAAACTTGTCTAAGTATTGTCTCAATATGGTGCTTCTTCTCATGCACTGTATAAGATCGAGTAATGGTTACTTGTAAAATCGATATGAAACCAATACGATATTTATACGAAAATGATTGGATTGGCTTGATCGTATTAGAGCTCATATGATTTGCTTCTTGAAAACATTTGACCCTTTTTGTTGTTCCATCGGTCTGATTCTCTTCTCAAGGAGAAAATAATTGTATCCGCATAATTGGATTCTTGACGCATGTTTAATCTCAACGCAATATTTGTTTTCATAAATTTAGTAAAATAGAATCATTTATCATGTTTAATCTCAATTATCATTTTAACTCATTTACTAATTTAATAAAATCCTTATTTTGAGATAAAACGTGTCAAGAAGCTTAATTGTGGGTTCACAATTTTCCTCTCCATAGGAGTAGAGGATTCAGACTTTTCTGACGGTTTTGAACCCCACAGTAGAGAGATGTCTCCTGTAAATATTATAAAAAAAATCAATCCGTAAAAGTTTATGTGCACCCCACCCCTACTATGTGGTTTAAAACCTAAAGAAGAGCACGTTATTCTCCCCTAACAGGGAGTTGATTCAAACTCCCTGTAACTTTGCAACTTTCCTTCGATGTGGTCAAAATTCTTTGCTACTTTCCTTCGAAGTGGTTAAAACTGATATAAGCTCGATAGCATATAGCCAGACCCTTTTATGGGGAGGAGTGGATGGAAAAAAAAATCCTCAATTGTGCACCTCTCTCTGCCATACACAACAGTGCACTAATATACCAAATAAGTGGCCGAATAAGAAATAAAAGAACTACTGAAGATTTTTTTTTAATTTAAAATCAGGCCTTTGACGACAGCTTTCTATTTGTTATAAAATATTAAAATTGCACAGTTGTGGATTCAAGTTTAACAATGTAGTTAAAGATAACGGTGGTGATTACGGCGTTAGAGACAGCATGATCCACGTACGTACCACTCGATCACCTCACCATATTTACTTTTTTCCTGCCCCAACCACCATATTTACTGAAGGGATCTAAATTTGATTTGCTGATAGGGTGACGTACCTGCGCTGGTTAAAATCAAATGGTGTTTTTTTGTACCACAAACACAAGAAAATCAAAATTCTCCAAATTCCGCAGGCTTTGGTATCAAAGTTCATCCAAACGGAAAGGGCATCTTCTTCAGAAATTCATTCCAACACAAATTCGTTGCAAAACTCAACCAAAGAAATTAATTGCAAATTATAGATATAAGCAACAAGTTCTTCAAGGGCAACATGAAGGAAATGAAATCAGATTTCTTCAATTCACTGCAGTTATGATGTACATAGAATAAATTAGGTAGACCAGTCTACAATAGTTAACATCGACCATTAAGTAATACATATCAGCGCACAGGCTTCGCAGATTGCCAGCTTTGCCTACAAAATCTGGACCCCAATCCAGTTTTCCCGTCTTCTGTACAGATAGTTTTGGACCAGAAACCAGAGGACTAAAAATTTGAAGAAGAAAATGATAAATGGAGTCCAAATGCCTAATAACTCTTCCAACTTACTCCCCTTCATCTGTATGACGATCTAAAATATACAGTATTTCTCCACACAGATTCGTGTCTTCCAACCACCCTAAACTGTAAGAGACTGCTGCTTCTTCATTCCTTGGAATCCAACTCCCCTCCAAAATAAGGTTCCTAGTTCAAATTTCAGTCGACTTGAGCAAGGTTTCAAAGAAATTGACAGATCATGACACAGCGAGCTTTGATGCAAGTAGAAAATCTAAAGAGCTTGAGGCACCTTTCAGCTATTGCCGCATGCTTGAGTCACCAAGTGAAGATAAATCAGCCATCAAAACATGAACCAGGATAACAATATGGAGAAACCAAAGAGAAGCCTTAATGAGAAACCTCTTGTCGGCCACTTCGGCTCTCAAAGATTGAAGCTTGTTCCAGAATTTCAATCTGGGTCCTTATCATACATGTGGGCCTTCTGTGCCGATAACATGCTTATAGACTGAACCTCCAATATGCTTAGAAGCAGGAATCAAATACCATCAGTGCGGCGTAGCAGTGAGCCAGGACTAAGGTCGAAAGATGGATTCGACTTTATATGATCCCTCAATAGCTGCTGTGATACCCTATCCGCCAGCACAGAGTGACCATCATAGAATTCCCTAGAATCCCCATGAACAGGCCTACCAAACTGCTTTCCAAGAGCATCAGTTTCAGATGACATCAGGTCCCGGAAGACATGAGACCCAGGCTGCATCCCCCGAAAGAGATCAGGCCTGGGGTCATGATATGTGGAACCATTGACATGGAGACTGTTTGGTGACCTTGGCATGCTCACAAAGCCTTCGTGCAAATAAGCCGACTGCTTCAGATGATGAAATGGAATAGCACCGTTACCACCAGTGTGAGGCGTGGATGCCCCAGAAGGGGTACGAGGGCTAGATATAGGAGAAGGAGACATCCTTCCACTCATGTGTTGTGGGGATCTGGAATGCAGAAGCGGGCTCCCAATTGGAGATACTGGACATGAAATGTTCCTGAGCACATTATCACTGAACATCAAAAGAATATCGTTCAATACATGGTTCATTAATAACTAACCACAGCCAACCACCAACCAAAATAGATTGGAATTTTCTGTCACACCAGTGCCAAGAAAAATAAACAAACAGGTTGGATACAAGGCCTGAGCCCCCCAGCATCAAGGCATAAAGTCAGTCCAGGAACAGAAACTAAATAGGACAACAAGCACAATACGTTATCTGCCATTAGGCACCATCTTAGTTGCCATGGTGACAATGTGAACCAAAGCGATGGCCAGCAGCCTATGCACCTTCACAAGCTACGGCAAACAAATGCAAATATATCCAGGCTATACATTCTTCATCACAGAAATACAAATATATATTGGTAGAAAAATCTATATAGAAGATGATGGGATTTATAACAGATGGAAAACAAAAATATAAAGTTTTGGGTCCGTAGAGAGGGAAAAACCTGGATGCTGGGCCACCTTTGGCACCTTTGGATTGAAATATTGCCAAGCCTTCTGTCTCCAAGGAAGAAAGGTTCCTCACATGCCTAACACCCTGAAAAAGGATCAGAGTATCAACAGGAAATCCAAAATTTGAAGGACCAGATTCAATATTTTACTATATTAATGCCGTCATATAAAGTATTGGTCGCAGGTTGAAACTTGGAAACATCAACTCCTGCAAGCAGCAGATAGGGCTGTCTACACTTGCCCCACCAAGAACCTGCAGTAGCAGGAGAGCCTCATGCACTGGGTTGCTCTTTTTAATGTCATCATATAAAGAAAGCCCATCAGCAACTCATGCATGTAAGCATAAAGCCAAAGAGCACATAAACAGCCCCCAACTCTTAAGCCTTTGTAGAACATCCGAAATTGAAAACAACCCAGAGGATGTAACCCTTAATTTCATGCTTCGGAAGGCTCAGCCATAGAAGCAAAGGCCTATTAACCTCTCGGTCATTGTTTTGAAACTCTCTTCCAACTTTCAGATCAGACCTCGAGCATTTCTTAGCAGTTGAGAAGCTCTAACCATGCTACAGATTCAAGCTGTACCAACCTGGGGCAAACCCTAAGTTTTTCTATCCCCGGCTCTTACCTCATTGTCCATCACCATCTTCTGGATAACTGCCACTCATCAAACCATTTCAATTATATCTAAATTATCAGATCCATCTACTCCAACAAACAATAACTGCATCCACCAACCAAATTTGTACAAAAGAGTGCCAAAAACCCACGAATCAGAAATTTTTTTGATATTTGAACTGAATTTTGCCCTTTTAATGGAGGACCCTCAAAATCCCCAGCTAAATGAGGACCTCATTTCTTAGCAGTTGAAAGTCATAACCATGCTACAGATTCAAGCTGTAACAACCTGGACAAACCCTTACTATTTCTATCCTTGATTCTTACCTCATTGTCCATCACCATCTTCTAGATAACTGCCACTCATCAAACCATTTCAATTATATCTAAATTATCAGATCCATCCACTACAACAAACAATAACTGCATCCACCAACCAAATTTGTGCCAAAGAGTGCCAAAAACCGACGAATCAGAAAATTTTGATATTTGAACTGAATTTTGCACTTTTAATGGAGGACCAGAAAGGGACTGAACATAGCTCAACTAACCTCAAAATCCCCAGCTAAATGTGGTGACCTACAAGGATCTTAGGATCCCACTTTACCATTCAACTCTTAACACAATAGTCATTTGAGTCAACTCACTCCATTTGTCTTAATTCTCACAATTACTTCCCAAGTCAATTTGTTCTACAATTGGTCTTTTAACTCTTCTAACCTTGAATAGTATGATCATCACACTCCCAATAGATGCACAAGAAAGTGTTTCCAACATCAGAACTCAAAGATCATTAAATATAATCCCACCCCCCAACCCCGTACACACACCAAGAAAAAAATCTTACATTTTTGTACATGTACATGAGTACATCCCTGGGTTGCATACCCATAACAGATGACTACCCACATTGCACACACCCTAGAACAACGTCTTAATCACCCCTCTACAGTCACCTTCATAAATCCTTTTCATCTAACAACTCCAATGCCAGAGAGTTAACAATTCCAGTTTAACTCAATTGTGGACCAACAAGGTAGCATTCTCTTCATTAATACTATACCACCTATTTTGTTTTTCCTAGGATACCAAGTCAGCAGCCTTATATAAGCCTCTTCGTTATGATTTAATGCATGCAATCATAAGACAAAAACAGAACCAGGAACAAGTATCCAAAATATTTTTAACTAATGTAAAAGATATATCCATACTGGAGATCTTGCCCCATCATTAGCTCCGGGTTGTATTTCAATCGGCTCAGAGGTCATAATGGGTCTCTCCAGAGGAGCAGCATTTTTCACAAAAGGGTGCTCCAAAAGTTCAGCAGCTGAAGGACGATGTTGTGGATCACGTTGCAAACACCTCCTGACAAAATCCTTCCCCTCATCCGAGAGATGGTCAGGTATTGCAGGAAGGTCTTTACTGTTCCCAATCTTAAACATGGCAGCAACCTTTAAGGACAGAAAATATCAGTATTAGAAACCGGCAAAATGGATTTTACATTCATTAATAGGAGAAATAACTAAATATGGGGCAACTTATGACAAACTATATATATACACACACATATACTGACCCCTTCAAACTGGCTCCATGGTGGTTTCGTTGTAGCCATCTCCAGAACAGTACATCCAAGACTCCATATATCAACAGCAAGATTGCAACCATTTGAATTTCTTATAACCTGAATAAACAATAGAAACAATGGATACTTTTGAAAAGTGTATTGTAAACCACCAGAAATGTGCATAAAAAGTAAAATGTACTGACCTCAGGTGCCATCCAGTAAGGGCTTCCCTTGAAAGATAAGGGGCACGATTGCCCAGTAATCTGTAGCAGGATAGAAACATTAAAATTTTTCTTGACCAGTCAATCAAACAGGGATCATAAAACAGAAGCACAGGCATTTGATTGGGTATAATCATGCAGCAATACCGGAAACTAAATAAACAAGCAAACAACCTCACAGGATACCAATCATTTAAGATATGACCAACATTAGAGTTCACATGGGGGTCATTTAAACCCCTGGGAAGCAGAATATTTTCCACCTTTGATATATTTCAACAATTCCACCATAAAGGAGACATTTTTCCAATTTTGATAGATTTCTCTACGAATTTCTGCCATTGTTTGACAACATAATGAATATAGGATGGTACTAAACAGAATGACTCAAAAAAAGGAGAAGAAAAAATATTACATGCTTTGCCATCCCAAAATCTGCCAATTTCACCCGTCCATTGGGGTCTACAAGGAGATTTGCTCCCTTAATATCCCTGTATAGCAAATACAGCAGATATAAAAGACATCGTATGGCAATATTTGTCTCAGAAAGCAGTAACAGCAGCCATGTTAACAAAAACCAACAGAACGTAGTAACTAAACTGACCTATGGACAGTATTCTTAGCATGCAAATATGCAAGGCCTGAAAGAATTTGCTGAGTATAACTGCGAATTGCCACTTCACCAAACTGTCCATATTCTTGAAGAAGCTTATAAATGGAGCCACCAGAAACATACTCTAAGTAGATGTATAGTTTGTCATCAACCTGGTCAACCAAATGTTTTTGAAATTCAGATCATTAAAACAAAGAAATATAACATAAGAATGCAAAGGAAAAGGACGAAAAATAAACTAAGAAAGCCTGAAATGGCAACTGGTATAAACTTCAACGGGGAGGCACTAATTTGCGATGTGTTTGAAATTCATAAAAACAAGTAAACAACTAAGTGGTATGATATCAAATATGTTATTCTAATAAAAAAAAAAGGGTGGTAGTAACTTCAGCAAAGGCAAAGGTCAAATAATTAACATCAAACACAGCATCTAGTTGATAAAGTAAACCCTCTCCACCCCCACCCCCCCCCCCCCCCAAACCCCATTTCAGGATCAGGAACTAGATTTTTTTCTTTTGTTGGTGAAATTTTCAGTTTTCTTATGCTGGGGTTTTTCCCAAATCTAAAAATTCCATGAATCATATGCAAAACATTGCTACAAATAAAGATGATGACAAATATTTATTTGTTTTCACACATCAAATAAGGATTGACCAGAACTCAACTCCTTCAATATAAACCAGATTTAAGCAATCTTGGATTTGTGGAAAGCTAATCTATGCTCTACCTAATACAAAATCTCTCATATAAAGGTAAAATCACCTTACCAGAGGAACTTCTTGAAAATACTGAAGTATTTCTCTAAATTGAGGACAATTTAGTTACCTAATACAAAATCTCTCAATTTGGTTTCTTCTAGTTTTATGTTGATTGTTGATGACCTCATATGGCTTAACATTGATTTTTTATGACCGATGCGATTAGGGGTGTAAATGGACCGGATTCGGATCAGATAGTGGTATATCCATATCTGCATCCTATTATATTCGGACGGAATCGGATAATATCCTATCGGTTTTCGGACAGATTCTGTCAAATTCGGATGATAATCGGATAGTTATTTTCTTAAGTAGATTCTTCTAAATGGGCATGAATATAGATTGAATACAAGTTTTCAACTACCTGTTTACATCTTTACCTTTTTATTTCTGAGGGCTAGGTTTGAAATTTAAGAATTTAACAACTTTGGTAGTTAATTTAGTAGAAAATCTAGAAAAATAGTCACATATCATAGGTAAAATTTATAAAAATAAGAATAATAAATCTAAATAAGTAACTTAATCGGATAATTTTATCCGACGGATAATAATCGGTAAGAAAGGGGTACACCATATCCGCATCCTATTAATAATCGGACGGATTCGGATACCCCTAAACGGATGTGGATGTTAATTCGGAAGCGGATTTCGGTTATCCATTTACATCCCTAGATGCGATTTAACATTTATTTTTAATGATTTGACATGGCTCAATGTTGATTTTTTATAACATTAAGCAAAAATTGCAGGCGTACTAAACAAATGTAAGAGGGGGAAATTTTCAAAACAACTAAACAAATAGCACTTTGCCACCTTGGTTCATGGTGGGAGATCTCGCGAGATATCTCGTTTTTTTGGCTTGGCGAGACGAGATGGAGGGCGAGAGCAGCGAGTTGGGATATCTCGCTCGAGATCTCACCATATCTCGCCATATCTCGCCATATCTCGCCCTGGATCTCGCTGGAACTCACAATTTTTACCTTTTTTTGTGGATTTTGGCTGAATTTTCACTTGCAACTACTCTTAACACATCTACAACAAGGAAGATCAATCATTCTCTACTTGACTTATGAATTTATGATTTAATGACTTATATAGAACTTCTAATGGTTGTATAATTATTTTATTCTTGAAAATTGAGATTGTGATACTCATATGGATGGAATTTTATAACATTTAAGTTAATTGATGCATTTGATATACTTGCTTTTCATTTATATGCCTTAAAGGTACTATATTACATGTTGTATAACATTGCATTCCCTAATCCTACTACATTTCGGTTTCACACTATGGATAGACTTAGAAATCATACATAGGGTTGTTTCTAACAAATCCAAGGCCACCAACGTGTTCAAAAGGCCTTAAATAAGCTAAATACCAAGTTTCAACCCAATTGGAACCCTAAAACCCACCGAGATGGGCCACCGAGTTGACACCAAAAAGTTGTATATCTCGACCGAGATCTCACCGAGATGGTCGAGATCTCTCTTTTTCAAGGTGGTGAGATCTCTCTTGAGAGCGAGATCTTCTACCATGCCTTGGTTACCTAGGTGAGGCACCTAAGCACTGAGGCAACCTACACCAACTTGGGTCATCTTGCCAACTATGGCAAAAACAGTAACACCAAAAGAATTAAAAATAAATAAATAAATAACATCAAACCTACAAATCATCAGCAACCACACATTGAATGAATGATAAAACTGAACCAGTGAGGTACAGAGAGAACATTTTGAACTGTCGAGAACTCACAGAATGCTTACCGTATCAGATCCATAATACAGCACTATATTCGGATGCCGCAAGCGACTCAGAAGAGAGATTTCCTGTCATAATAAAATTCGAAAACTGAAAAGTACTTTCACACAAAAACATGTTGCAAAAACAATGCAGATGAAATGAACTTTGGTTTTGGAGTTCAGACCAGGAAACTCTTAAAAAATCTAGCAGAAGACAAATTCATATTAACTTTTGGTATTAGAATAAAACCCTTACTTGTCCCAACTGCTTTGCACTTTCCTTTGACTTCGCATCGTCTGAAAATAGTGTAACCTCCTTCATAGCACACATTTCACCGCTTTCACTAAAATCACAGCAAGAGAACAGAACAAAAATGTTTTAATGAGAATCACTTTTTGAGAATTTACAGAACTACAAAATGACTTCTCAACAGAATCAGGGCAAATGCATCCAATCAAACAACTTTTAACAACTTCAGACTAGTTTCTAAAAGTGCACCGACGAAATTAACTAAACAATTCAACTGTACGAATCAATTTCCTTATCTAAAACTACAAATAAACTGCATGATAATCAATAAAGTGACAAAACCATTCAACCATTACTTATTTAACAGAAACCCCCCCCCCCCCCCCCCCCCCAAAAAAAAAAAAAAAAAAGAGAGAGAGAAAGAGAGAGATTGCAAGCAGAAGGCAAACAGTAACATATTGTGCAATGCTCATGAAAAATTAGTAGATGCACAGACACAAAACTTGTAGGAGCATGTGACATGTGCACACGAGAGTGCAAGCAAACATTCAACTCTTCTAGATACAAACCTGTTAAAACCAACATAAACATGTCCAAATGTGCCTCTGCCCAGTAGCCTTCCCTTCTTCCATCGTGAACCAGGGCTAGTTGGATTCTCTGCCCTTCCAGGACTTCGCGGAAGAGAAGAGGACATTGTTGGAGGTGAGCTTGGCGTAGGGAAAGGGGATGAATTAGAAACAGTTATTGGAGGAAGCGGCAATCGGTGACTTTGTTTGCCATCTTCCTGCCATCCTGTTGATGATTCTGCTGCTGCCCCTCCAGCCCGTGGATGTAAAGGAGTGACAGCACCACTATGTATTCGGGAGCTAGGACCAGGACTTGTCATTCGGGGACTAGGTATTGGAGAGCACTCAGGGCTTCCTCTGCTGGGTTGCCAAAACAACTGTCCTGACATATCTCCTCCCATTGAATTATGCCCAGAATTATGACCAGAACCTGGGCTTGAGCAGTGGCCAGATCCAAGTAATGAAACATCTGGATAGGGCTTTGCTCCCCAAAAGGCGGAGCTAGAAATCTGATCAGTGCCAAATGCTCTCATAGGACTTCTTGAAGGGCTTGACATCGAACTGTCTGGAGCACTTCCAAAAGCACCACGTGGAGGAATCTGTAAATTTGGTGCATAATTGCTTAAGGGTCCCCTTTTAGGTGATGTAGAATGATTCTGATTGTTGAACAGAAGATTAGCTGGCTTCAGCGCGTCTATTGAGTTCTTTCGGGCAATGATGGGGGAATGGTCCTTGTGCACCGTGCTTCAACAAGACATTGCAACTTTGATTAAGCTTTATGGAAAATTAAAAGACATAATACATAAGGCAATCAAGAAGCAATCATAGGTAAGGGATGCTATAATGGAAAAACCTTTAGTCAAAAGATATAATACATAAGGCAATCAAGAAGAACTCATTGATAAAGGATGCTATAAAGGAAAAACCTCAGAAAAAACATTGATATAAGCAAGCTCACCTGGAAGGACTGTTCACCGTTCTGGTCCCAGTTTCACAATCAGTTGTTTGTGGGCTAAGATGGCGTGAGTCAACTGGATCATCACTATCAATTGAGCTATCACAAGAATCAGATGCAGTTGCCAAATCTCCATCAACATCAGTTACATCTGGCCTGTGTGGGATACAACCCGGCTTTGGGAGTGGCAAACATATTGATGCCTTTGAGCTTCTTTCAGATTTTGTCTTTGTAGACACACTGATTCCAGAATCCGTACGCCCCACAGTTGCAGGGTGCACCCCTGGAAGAGGAAGGGGTTGTGCAAGAGGCCTTTCTGCAAAACTTTGACATCGTAATACTTGTTTGGAGGGAGATGATGATCTTGATGCAACACGAGATTGAGAACCCTTTTCTGAAACTATGTCACTACGTCGTCTACAAGGTCCAGGTGATCTGATACCCTTCTCTTCAGATGGAATTTTAAATTTTCGGTGTAACGTATCAATAAAACTTTCCTTGCTTGATTTTTTCTTCGCTTCTTTGGATGAAGACTTCCCCCACCATGAAGGCATTTTTAGGAAAATATATCACAGAAGAGATGATGTGTTCTTTCACCTCAACACTTAGATAGAAGTTACAATTTCATGATAAATCAAACACCACCACACCAAATATGAAACATTCAACACGATGAGGACATCCAACTGTTAACACCTAAAGAACTTCCCATCAAAACGGAACCAGCAAATGGCAAAACCAACAACCCAGACTCTGAACAAGAAGAGTTAACAGTGCAGCTGAGAACGAATATGCATGCAACAAGAACCTGTGGGAATAGAATCAGTATTAGCTTTTTGATCGTAAGTAAAATTCCATCCATTGACGAGTACTTGTAAGGCAAGCATCATAAATATAATCTTCGATACTTGAAGTTTCCTCGCATTTTAAACATGTGAGGGAGTTAGGCATGCATAATGAAGTTCAACCAGCAAATTTCATTAAACAAACATCTGACAACAGTATGCACATACAATTGCTTTTAAGATCACTGGATCCAGATACCAATATGATTTGACCTTTCGCATTCAAAATCCCATGAGGTAGGATCTTGATCAGTATCCCATAGTCCCATCATGTTATTGAATAGAACAATCAATCCAATCCACCTCAGGATTTTCTGGGACCAGTGTAAAGACACAAAACCATGAATATGTCAGATATTAGAGTTTTTACAGCAGTTTTTTTCTATCTAGGCCCCCTGTCCTTTCTAAAACTTGTAAAGCACCATGACTTCCTTATTTTTACCCAAGTCTTTTTCAAACTTCTTGTTGTCCTCCCATAGCCTTCAACTTTACGACTCGTTCTAACTAGTAGAGTAAGTTGTCATTATCACACATAACCAACTTGTTTAGTTGACCCCCCCCCCATCTTGTTGACTTTGTGTAGAAGAGAGTATAGGTGTACATTGGTTGCACAATACCATAGTTGTCAAGGCGTCACCTAAGCGTCGCCTCGGCATCTGGGCTCCTTCGGAGCGCCTCAAATTGGTGTTGCCTTATTTTTAGGCAATAAGGCGTCCGCTTTTTTTTTTTCCTTTTTTAAATCACGAGAAAGATGCCTAATTGAAGGCATATATTGAAATACTTATTAGATTCCAATTGTAAAGTATCTATTGTTTGAACCTATATGCATATGTATAATGACGCTACATGTGATCAAATGTTAAAATAAAAATAAAAACAAACAAAATCGAAAGAGAATAAGTTCTTGACTCAAGTCTCACACTCTCACTCTCACTCTAATCCTTATTCACTCTCTCTTCCTCTCTTCTTCTCTTCCATTCCCGCGACGACACTCCGGCAAGCAGTGGCCAACGACAAACAACTTCTTCTCTTCCTTTCTTCTAGCGACTTTTTACTTAGGACCTATTATGTGTGGTTTGTAGTATGTTGGATGACTTGAGGTAGTCTGATATTTAGTTTTTCTATTATATAAGATATGATAGATTTAGAGTGAATGAGATGTACACTAAAAATTTCACTTAAAACGCCTCAAAAGCGCCTCAAAGGGCGCATCGTCGACTCATTGCCTCAATTAGCCTAAACCGCCTTGCATCGCCTCGTCGCCATGACAACTATGCACAGTACCAATCTTCATCTTGTTGCTTTTGTGCAAAAGTGTCAAGGTGTACATGGTGTACATATGTGAGTAAAGGTATGGTAGATGGATAACCAATAGCTCTATTCAAAAAAAAAGGAAAGAGAAGATAATATAGAAATAAAACAAAGTGGCACATCCACCCTTCACCTATAGTAAATTACAAAAAACAATATAAGTCCACTCTGCAAAATCAGCTTTAAATAGCCCAGCCGCAACATCACTTACTTCCTTGTGCACCAACAAGAAAAGATGATCAACAGACAATCAATGTTACATACTTTGAGCATGATAGAGAGGAAACAACCCTGCCAAAGCACAAATATATCAATAGTCATTTTGCCTTAGCATATATGAATGCTCTATGAGTGGAGCAGGAAACTGTTCGACTTAAGTTCAACCTACATATGTTTGCAGCCACAAGCAGCATGGTTCAAAATATTTATACATGCGCCCCTGAGAAAAATGATGATGCAACACATCACCGTCTAATTTTATTCATGGTTGATGTGGAACTTCGGTCACAAACACCCAATTGGACTTGCTATGGACCCACAAAACTGTAAGGTAAAAGAATTCAAAAGCATCAAGACAAAACAGTAATGATTTTGAAGTTTATAAGCCCAGTGGCTGAATCATAGATAGAACCTTAAAAGGGTATCTGGGAACACAAAAGTGCAATGACAAAATGGATTTTTAATTAACGAGGAAAGGCAAACTGCAAAGGGTCAAAGATAAAGGAACTGGAGCTTAGAAGAGTTTACTCAAAAGGGAGAAGAGGACAGTCATCATCTACCTTGTCCAACAGGACCAATGGCACACACTCGATTTGGAGAAAATTGCTCCTTTGATATAGATTTATCAATAACAAGAACCAGCCACCATCAACAAGAACCAATCCAATGAAATAACACGCAAGCAGTAGGAACTGGTGAAACTGAATATGGCAGTTAAAACAAAGATAACAGTGGCCATCCACTTGGAGTCACCTTAGGTGGAGATCTGGATCGCTGCATCAACAACTTAAAAGAGAAGTTACAATTCAAATAAGAGGGTGGGGTAGTCATCTCACCACCTGTGTCTCGGCATGGGGGTGCAACCAACCAGCCTTCTTTTCACACATAAAATTGCAACTTTAATGAATGGATAGGGATTCCCATGCTGCCAGCATGGGGAGGAATGTGTACAGAAAACCAATCAATGCTTTAGAGAAGAAAAAAAAGGTGTCATCACTGGGGAACATTTTAAAAGTAGATGAATATTAAGAGATGAGAGAGAGAGAGAGAGATGTACAACCCAAATTTTGTCATAGTACATGCAGTGATGCAGATGAATCTGCATAGAATTTTGTTTTTCCCCTTAATTCTTTCTCCTTAGATAAATAACCCTAAGTCCCTAATTTATTCAATAGATAGCTACATTATAGGTCCACCATTTAAGTTACTTGAGGAGGACCTACATTCCCATTAAGAGGAACAAGAACTTCAAGTGCCCTAGTAGTACTAATAGTAGTGTTCTTTCGTCATTTTATTTCATTTATTTTTTGTTTTTAGTTCGACCTGCTACCTGGTCTGAATCAGCAGTTCAATATAAGTTGACTGCTTTCTTATTTGAAGTTGTCTTTAATTGCTACTAGATCCCCACCCTCCACGAATTGCAAAGAAGAAGCACCTTGTTATTTGGATTCAGCTCCGGATTCCAACTCCCAGGCTGCAGACCCTTAGCCTTATTATAAATAAGGAAAATCGTGGAGAGGGGGCCACCTTTAGATTCACAAATTTTGCATTGCATGCTGCTTCTGCCTTTGTCCTCCCTTGTGGTAGTTAGCTTGGTGTTATCAAAACTCCTGTGGGATTTGTGAGTATCCAATAAACTCCTCGGCAAAGTGACACCTAAGGAGGTCCAAAATCAAAGCTCCCCTTCAATCATTTGAAGATCCCCTTTGAATCTACATCAAATTGATCAAGTAACAAGCTGTTGCCAAGGATTCCCTAAAACTAAAAGGAGCTGTTGACCTCACCCAATCCCCAACTATTCTTCTAATCCTCCAACACCCCCTCCCCCAAAAGACTACCAATTCCATTACTAACTTTGTAATTCCATAAAATGAAATTACTTCTTAACTATCCATATTTGAATTATAATAATAAAACCAATCCTTTACATATATAAAACTAAAAACTAATTACAGCTAGCTATTCCTAAAGACTAAAAGGGAACCTAACTTCTATTTATAACTAAAAAAGGAAAAGAATAGCAACTAGAATCTAAGCTACTTAGGAAACATATCCCTGCAGTGGACACACTTTAACCCATTAAAAAGTAACAAACCAGAGAGGCACGTGGTGCCTTATTGCAGTAAAAGATTACATTAAAAACAGTGTATGTAAACGAGTATGTCCTTAGTTTGACAAACATGACATCACTAAGTGTAGTTCATCTAACAACTCTTCACCATGCAGCGGGTGGACAACTGATTGGATCACCATCAGTATTACAAAAAATAACGTGAACCACCAATTACAATAATACCAGTCACTCGAGATCTGAAAGGAACTGGCCTATAGGATCATCAATATGTTTATAAATTTCAGGGTGAATGATCGCTTTATGTTAACAAATAGATATAAAAAGCTATAAGCTGGCTTTGTGCATTTAATGTCTGCTAGTCTGGACCTTCCCTGCGACAATTATACTGCCTACTAACCACATGAGCCTCACACAGAGTCACATGAAAATGAAAAAACGAAGCTTCAAGGTAGGTAGCTGACTTGGTGCAACCAAGCACTACTATGGTTGTAACCATATTTGATGGTTCTGGTGTTTATGTAGGAAGAACAGCAGCAAGGTGCATTTTGAGCAATAAAATGGCATCCAAAATCTCGGATTTCCACAGATTCTCAACCGGTGTTTTGTCTAAGCAAAGATGAATGTTTCATCCTGTGTCTGCCAAACCTGGATGAGATACATGCCACTCATGATCTGAGATAGATAATTTCCTTTTCAGCAATCACACGAAAAATAGCGAAGGAAATAAGAGACGAATTCCATTATGAGCTAGAAAAGGTACAAGCGCCACAAACACACATAACTCCATCGATGACATAGATTTAGTCGCAATTCAAAATATTCACAAACGATCCAACGATTTTCCTTTATGACGATCTTTCAATTTTATAATGCCACATGACCATGCTAAACTTCAAAGCCTCTGCCCCCCACCAAAACGAAAAGTGGTTCTCAATCCAGCACTGAGATCTCTCAAGTTCCATAGTCAACTCAACTGCTTTAACCAGACTTATCATCTAAATATCACCAAATCTACAGAAAGCTCAGAAAACCTTCACTTGGATCCACTGAGTGCAGTTCAGACGAGAACATCAAGCAAACTAATTTTTTTGTTTTCTTTTTACACGAGAATCAAACAAGAAAAGGAACGCACCAGTCAGCTGCGTAATCCACTCAAGCTCACAACTGAAAAAATTAAATCTTCCAACACAGATCTAGCAACTCAACTGCTTGTTTAAACAACAGAAATTCAAGAACAGAAAGGACAACTTAATGCAATTATAAATATTTCACACCACTAACCTCAGGTAGTCTCCATCCATCTACCTTCTGGCTTTCAATCGAATCCAGAAGAGGAAAAAACGAAACCCTATAAAAGCCAAACAGAAAGGGAAAAATGAAGCTAAAGATTCAAGATTTATAGAATTTCGAAAGTCAGATTTTGAGTAAACGAAGTTAGAGGAAGAATAGAAATGAAGAGAAACGAAACATCAAATAAAGTAATGGAAAATAAGGAGATAGAGAGACATGAACTGTCTGAACTCTCTGAAGCGAAGAAAAATGAAGATGTCTGATAGAGTGTGATAGATGTTTATGAATTTTAATATTAAAAAAAAATGGCAAGTGAATTATTAAAAAAATAAATTTTTTTATTTTAAATTTGACGGGAAGAAATTAATATAACCTATAGTCTACGCAATTTCTTTACAGTGTCTCACGCTATTTCTTCAGGCAGTGACTCGTGCTTCTGAACTGAAATCTCAAAATTACCCTTAGAAAGGAGAAAAAAGACTCGTCATCCTGAACTGAAATCTGAAAGTTACCCTAGTCACAAACAATAAAATTACTTAATTAACCATCGATCATATGAAATGAAATCACCAATTCTTTATTATAGGTCAAAACGATCATGGCACAGATCTCTAGGTAGATAGTATGACTAATGGGGTTTAGAAAGGGGTTATGGGTCATATGCCACTTGGGAAGATTCCCTCTGGTGATATTTTAAACAAGCAGTAACTTTTTACATGGGAAAATTGTCTTAACAAGAAGCATGTGCAAATATTTACCCCACAAAAAAAAATGTGAAACTCACCAATGAGATCTATAGGGGTAGTAATGTCATTTGATTTGAACCAAAGGCAAACCAGGGTAGGAAAAATTGCCGATTGCTGAAATTAGCGGTTTTGGTTCAAGAGCGAAGCTCAAATTTATCGCCAAATTGGCAATATATCGTGATATGTATGATTTATGCGATTTATCTTCTTAATTTTCTGTGATTTTCTCTCTCCTCTCTAAACTTTTCCCAAAGCTTCTCTCTCCTCTCTAAGCTTCCCCAATAACTTCTCTCTCCTAATTCTTGGGATTTTTGCCATTTCTTAGTTCGATATTTGACATAAAATCTTAGTTCTCACTTCATTATTGACGAGTATAGCATTATTCATGATGATCAAGCCAAATTTCACACAAATCTAGGTGTTTTGTAAATACATAAGTGACGGATCTACTGAGGCATAGTACTTAGTATGAGTCCCGGATCAGCTACAAATGGGACCTAGGGGTTGGGTGATGGGATCTTTCTTCTCTTTTTTTTTTTTACCTATGGGTCCCACAGGATTTGTGGTGATTTAATTGTTTACAATAACGTGATGATCAAGATTTCATTGAATATTGACATGTACTTAATTGATGTTTATCACTCTATTGTCACTGTGCATATTTATGTTGATTTAATTGTTTAAAATAATGTTATAGAATTTCAGTTTTACCCGTATATGGTTATGTGCTGATAAAAAACACCAATTTGGCTGAGTTTTTAGGCAAAAACAGTCATTCAACTATGTTGGCATCAAATTAAGATATACACCAAGTTTCAGCCCAAATTGACCAAAAATACCCCGAAACTGGGGATATTCCACACCTTGAGGCATACCTCACTCAACAACTGCTTAGATAATTTATGTCAATTTTAATTATTCACTCACATGTTGTTCCACTCTTCTAGAAAAATGTTGTTCAATGTATGTTTCATCCTTGATGTAGTGTTTACACCTTTCATTATATTCTAAAATGACGTGAATTAGTGAACAATTCAGTCTCACCCACTAGTAAATATATATAAATTTATTGTAGTGTGAAATGAAAATTTGTATCATTGTTTTAGTCAATTTTATAATATATTTTTAAAAAGTTATATTGTTAAGCTAAAAGTATTAAATACATAAAAACTAATATGAAAGTGATTTATCATGTTTTGTCGAGTTCACATGTAAAATGACAAGGTATACCCTCACTGCAAGAAAAATGTAATGTGACCACTACTTCACCGAGTATTAATAACGAGATATGTTTTCATGTTTCATTAAATTGATAGGTTGGATTTTTTGTTCTTTATTTTTATTAAACCTATTGTACCATGCACCATTATGTGATAGATGTATCTTTCACATTTGTCATTAGTTTTTAATAAATTTTATATATTATTGATAAAGAATCAATTTATTACTTAGAATTGTTGGCCACCATTGTAATTGTAATTAAACAACACTCTTTGCATTTATATCTAAATAAACATAAATTTAATTACATTGAACGCTTATCATTACGGGCTTTCGATATTTGATCTCACTACTTGGATAATTCTTGAATTAATAACTTAACATTTTAAATTTTTACAATTACTTCGTCATTCTTATGGAATCAACGAAAATAAATTAAACGATTGATTTATTTTCACACATACATTAAGTTCAAACCAATGATGCATCACATATGCCTAGAGTTCAAGCCGGTGATTGCTCAAATCCATCTTACATGCAAAGCCGTGTGACAGACAGGAAAGAGAGGAATTGTTTACAAAATAGAAAGGATAGGAAAATTAGGGTTCTAATAATATGAAAATGAAAGAAGACTTGGGATGGCATGAGATTTTTTTTCTTCTCCTTCTTGTAGTGATGAAATGGATTACAACTAGAGTCTTTTTTCTTTTTGCCCAACCAAAGTCAATAGATAGACTTTTGTTTAACGATTTATTTTTAATAAGGGAAAATTACATGCAGACCTTATGTGTTTGTAATCAATTATATTTATCACATTTGAAAAAAATTAATTACAAATGCCTCTTTACTATTTTAGCAGAGCTGTCAATTTATAATTTTTAATTATTAACAATTGGGAGACATCTGTAATTAGGTAAATTTAAGAGTAGTAAATGTAATTGATTATAAACACCGGATCTATATATAAATTTATCTTTTAATAAAATTGACTTTTTAAAATTTAAAAACACATGATACAAATATTTTTTTAATATATAAGAGAGAAAAAATTAGGGATGGACATTCGAAACAATAATAAAAAGACAAACTTAAATGAAACATGTAGCACTAAGGGAGGAAGACTCCATGACAAATATTAATTTGTTTTATATATGGTACGATGTCATTTCACTAATTGTGACCTATGAATTACAATACTATTTTGCATTTCAAAAGGTGATTATGATAAGGATGTTAAATAGTTGTCAATGAAATATTTTTACATTATTATCAAGAGATGATGTCTATATATGCAAATCTTTTCAATATTACGTATATGATGACGTTTTTATATCTTTGTTGGGAAGTCATGCTAGAAAGAGAAAAATAAACTTATGCTTGGTTTGACATATCAAGCGACTTCTAAGTGAATGGGAATTCTCATTTGTGAAAATGATTTGTGTTGAGAAAAAATGTTTGGAATTTTTAAAAATCATATTAAATTTTTTTTTTCTTCTTGCGTTTTTCTAACAAGCTGTCTTACTTGGGGAGAATATGTTCTATAGACCAACTAACCTGAGGATGTAGTTAAGGTGTACATATGCATCCTGAAGTGATGATGTCTATATGCGTATTTTTTTAATATGTGTGTAGGTTGACGTATTCGTTGGTATATATGGAAAAGAGAAAATTAATTTTGATATTGAGTTTTTTGCAGGGTGCATGCTTAAGTGGGCCCATTTAATAAATTGCAGGGGCCCTTTTTGTATATTTTATTTTTTATAAAACTGCAAGTTAACCACAATTAACTTTTCTGTTAGTTTGAAATGAAAATGATTATTTTGTCCATAATATATTGGTAAATATAATTTATGTATTTTATATTTAAGGATTTCAAATTTCTAAATTTAGGAACAAAAAAATTGAAAACACTGACTCTATTCGATTTGAAATGTTGGAATTTCTCCTATTTGTTGTTGCTGTAAACTGTATTGCCCCTCTCCTGCTGTTGTCAAAAATTGTTATGCCCATAACACTTACAATGCTATAGTGACCTTTCTACTCTCTTCAGTAAATACATCAGGGTGCATTTGTTTGCAAATGTGGAGTGGGGGAAAAAAAAAACATATGGGCCCCATGGTGAGTGAAAGGGAAAGGAAAATAAACGATTTTGTGAAAATTGTTAAATGTGGGTCCCACTTTTTTATTTTTCTCATTTTTTCACATAAATTCACATATTTTGTGGGATTTAAAAAATGCATGTGGTGGAAAAATTAGCATGTCACATCACGAGACTAATTCTATAAATATCAAGACATGTGAGAAAACATGGACCAAAATCATGTCCATTTCTTACAATGAATGGATGGTCCATTTCCTTGTAGATGTGTGACAAGTGTCTCAGCATCACATCAAAATGATGGAAATCTATTTACAAATCACTGGGACACTTATTACACATCTCGAATGAAATGGATGGTCCATTTTTTACAGAAAAATGGACTTGATATATTTCCAAGAAACCATTGTTATAAAAGTACACTAATCAAGCTTAAGTCGAGGGGAATAGGGGGGAAAATCAAAATTTAATTTTAGAGCTATTTATTTGGATTTTGGAGAAGACTCTTTTTTGAAGTGTACAACTCGAGACGATTGGCGTGTGGATCTGAAGAAAAATCTTAATTTGTGGGTTGGGATGGATGGCACTGATGGTGAGATTCTATCGGAAGGTATAGAAGGGGAGGGACACCAATTTCCAACAACGGCAAATGGGATAAATTCTAACCTTTGAAACTGAGTAGGAGTCATGGGTCTATTTTTGTACATTTATAATTTTTAAATCATTAAATATAAAAGACAAATATTATACTTACCAACACATTATGAACAAAATGATCATTTTAGTTTAAAAAAAACTAGTTTAAAAAAAAACTAACAGTAAAGTTAATAATAGGTAACTTGCAATTTTACAAAAAATACAGAAGTAGGTGCCCTGCAATAAAGAGATTTATTAAAATTTTACCCTCATGTGTTATTTAACAAGCTACCTTATATGGGGAGAATAAGTTTAATCGACCAGGTTACCGATGCTATAAGTGGATAGTTAGGAATTATAGACTCAGTTAAGTAGGTGCCATGCAAAAAACTGAAATTTATCAAAATTTTACCCTCATGTGTTCTCTAACAAGCTGCCTTATATGGGGAGAAGAAGTTTCATCGACCAAGTTGCTAATGCTATAAGCGAACATTTAGGAATTATAGACCCAATTAAGTGGGTGCCCTGCAAAAAACTGATATTTTTCAAATTTGTTTCCCTAATGTGTTTTCTAACCAGTTGCCTTACATGGGAATAATAAGTTTCATTGACTAGGTTGCCGATCCTATGTATGGTTGATCCTACAATGCACCATTTTTTTGAACTGTCATGCACTTATTAATACATCTATTTATGTTGCCGCCACACAAGTCTAATAACCAATTGCCTCTTAATTTAGGATTTAGGGTTAAAAGATTTACCTCTTTCCATGATTATAGCTTGATTTGCAAGTAACCTATAAGGTTATAAACCCTTCTAATGAAAGTTGTAACATATACAACAACATTTAAGCACTAACGCCCACCTAAGGGGAGACACACCACAAAGGCGGAGATTTACAAGCCACAAGGGCGGACACAAAACATGCCACAAAGGCGGAATTTCGGTTGTCGCGGTGGTAGCATTAATATTGCGGATAAGGTTCTGACTTGCCATCCATTACTGCCGTTGAGGCGTACCTGTAAAGTTCATCGTAGAAGAACTTGGACTTCCAGAACTAGGGTTGTTCTGACCTTCATTAGTTATCGTACTATATATATAGAGACAAAAGTTAATATAATGTTCACGTTCCATCATTGCTACACTATTTAGTTTTGAGGGAACAAGTTAAGAAGAAATAAATTTACCCAACAAAAAAAATGTTAAAAGGAATAATGAATTCTTAGGTGAGATGCACAATGTTTATCGTTTCTTTCATTTTATTTAGTTTCCTTCACCTAGTTGCCTCTTCTGCAAATTAACTTTCAAGTAAAATTTGTTTGTGGATGTGTTTGTGGCACAATTATATCAGCTTCTTACATATAGGTAATAAATTCAAAGAAGTAATGGGTTTGAACCTCCGCCTATATCACAACTTTCCCTCGAGTCAGTGGGACCCAATTGCTACAATTGATTGATAATGACAAAAAAAAAAAAAAAAAAAAACAAACAAAAGAAGTAAAGACTATATAAGCAAGACTATGATGGAAACTGTTCACACTAAAGAGTGTGGATCATCTCCTAGAGAGCACACTCTGTGCTATAACCACAAATTACGAGGGGCCACAACAAAAAATTTGTAGGTTGTTGGGTAATGTTTTTATTTCGTTTTCCTATTTTCGTGTAAGAAATGATATTGATGTTATTACATTTTCATTGTATTTTTTCGTGTAAGAAATGATATTGATGTTCTTTACATTTTCATGACCCGCGTCGCACACCTGGCTATAGTGGGTGAGTCTTCCAGCGGGGATTTTTTGTATTCACAAGGATTAGATACCGGAATATTGTTTAAGCGAACCAAGCTGCTTACCACTTGGACCAACCTCCATTGGTTGTCTTTTTGTTTTTTGGTAATATGTGTTGGGCACTTGTACTCATAAATGGTTACAAAGGGAAAAAAATAAAAACAAAAAGGAAAATAGGACGTTATGTTCTGATATAAAAAGAGAAAAATTCGGGTGATTCGTGCAATAACGATAACCACTGATTTTCCCGCTCTGGGAAAATGAATAAAAGGAAAAAGAAAAAGGAAAAAGAAAAAGAAAAGCATTTATTTTCATGGAAATGATTTCCGTTATCTATTATCACTCTCTCATGTACACACATATCAGGAAATCAGTTGCAGAGAGGGGAAAGGCAAAGCGAGAAGCTAGAGAGCGAGACTTTCTCCTGTAGACTGTAGAACTTAGAATTAATTTCAAAGCGTTGATGTTGTAGTCGCCGGCGCCGGAGCAATGACAGTCGGTGCGGTTATCCCGAGCCGTAACTTTGGTTATTTTCTTGGTTCAGGTATCGATCTTCAACTCTGAATCTGATAAGTACTTTATTCAATATTCTATTATTGTCTTTGATTTCGAGGTTGTTTTATATTATTTGTGGATTAAGGTGTTGGCTGGAAAGGATGGATGGTTTAAGCTAGATTTATATTTTATCATTCTTTACTCTTTTTTTTATTTTTTTTTTTTATTTCAACAATTCGTGTTAACTTTTTAATTTCCTTTTATATTTTTGCATTTTGTGTTTCCTTTGATCAGACAGTATTTGTTCATTCTGATTGATGTTCATTTACTGTTTCCTCTGTTTGAGATCAGCTTGAATGTTCTTTTTCTGAAATCAGTTCGAATCTGCTTATGCTCGAGGTTTCGATTCTTGATTTGTTTATCTCTGGGGAAGGAGAGAAATGCAGTTACATGACCTTTCCATATATATATATATATATATATTTTTAATTTTGATTTGTTATTATTTTAACTAATGTGAGCTGATTCTGTAGCCGTATATAGTTACTTTCGTTGCATAACGTACTTATAGCTGTGCATTGCGCTGTTTACTGAAGTGTCATAACTCATAACTATGATTTTGTTGTTGGGAGTATAGATGTTATATAGAAGATTCTGTAGGATTTACTCTTGTTATCTGTTTCCTTGTCAGCAGAGGATCCAGTGCATGCCCCAAACTGTATAAGCTCTTCATGTTTCACAGTTTTTTTCTTTTGGGGAATGAGGATGGGGTGAATGTTAACTGGTTTGCTTATGGTTGCATGATTTCTTGACTTTTCTGAAATGGTTTGGAAGGTTGTCTAGACTAAATTTGTAAGGTGTAATAAAAAAAGTCAGAATAGATCGACATGATAACATCCTTTCTTTCTCTGTTTAATGCTTCAACTTATGAGATACTCAGTGTTCAGGAATCCAGTATCCTTTTTTATGCCCAAGCTCTTGTGTTAATTTTCTTTGATGTTTTATGTGTGGTAGATCATTTTCTCCTCGAGTCTGTCTTCCTGTAAATGATGAAGATGTTAAATGCATGGTACCTTGTTCTGATTCTAGCACTCTCTTCCAATATTTTCTTGACTGGAACTTAGCATTTCATGTGCTAATGAAGTTTAAAATATGAATAGTTGTCCATCTAGAGACATTGGAATTTGGATGGAGGCAGGTTTCGTATTTAATAAAATAAGGGGAATTTTGATCCTGGTAATTTGACCAGAAGGTTGAATGTCGTGGAAGCTAAGAAAATCTCGTTTAATGTTATTGACCATGATTCATCTTCGTTGGTGCAATTCTCTGTCCCCCAAATCTGAAACAAAGGGAGGTCAATAGGAGATCAGAGACTTTGGGCAGAAAAAAGTTTCTATGCATCAAACGTGGCAGTGAACCAGAGTCATGATCCAGTATGGTACTTCTTTTGTAATTTTTGATATTATTTTTTGAAATTGTCTGCATGGATTTTACTATGAAATGAAATTCCTCTGTCAACTTGGCAAGGTTTACTGGTAAATGAATTCTAGTAGACATTGACCCCCCCCCCCCCCCCAAACAAAAAAAAACTATTAGACCTTTGTTCTTATGATTCTTCTAATTTAGGAAAGGAATGTTTATCATTTTTCTCTTACAGATTCTAGCATGGCTATTGGCAAACGGTTCACTTAACCTCCACCATCTTTTTCTATGGCATTTCCCCCCCCCCCCTGCTTTAGACCATGGCCTGGAACTGACTGTGACTGTAGTGTCTAGTATTTCTCCACTCTACTGTACTGCGAACTATAGAGCTAGTTCAAGCAGATCCTGTGTTTAACTGAAGTATCTTCCATGTTTTTGCTTCTTTATAAGGTTGTAGGACAGCTCCCTGTTTCATCTTTCTATTTATTTTCATGTTGAACTTGACGTCCTCCTTGAATAACTGCTTGCTAGCTTGTTAATGTTCACCACTGAGCAGTAATGTGACTACTGTGGGTTGTCCGTGCGCAGCATGCATCTTTTGTATATGCGTAAGTAGATGGAGGATTCCTTCATGCCTCACTCTTCTTAATAATGATTCAGCTGTTTCATTTTGTGGATATGGATGTCACTTATTCTGTAACATTTCACTGTTTGCTTTTGGCTTCAGTGTGCCTGAACGCATCCAACTTTTGTATTTGCTTTCTGGTACTTATGGACCAAAAAATGGTTCAACTAATGTGCTTTGACACTTCTGTTGGGCTCTTTTGTTACTTAGCAATTCAATGATCGCTGCAGGAAAAGCATATAAAACAGAGCAGGGTCGTATACGTCAAAGGGGAGAGCATCTAGTTCTTTTTGGTGGAAGACATGCGCGGGAAAATATTTCAAGCAAAAAATCACCTATTCTAAGGAAATGCAATTCTCACATGTCGAGAAACTTGTATAGTCCGGTGATTCATCTTACTGGTCCTTCAGACATGAAAACTGGAAAACAAATGATAGGAAACCTTGGTGAAGTAGAGCATCTTCATTCATGCTCACCATTTGCTGAAAAACTTGATGTGTTAAATCTTAAGCACAGAATTCAAATAAGATGCAAGTGTTTTATTTCTTCAGATTCCTCTGTTGGCAGTTCAGTTATGCCCAGAAAGCTGCCTAATATTGGATTATATAATGGGCATGTTCAACAGTCTCATAAAGCATCTAGGACACGTGCCAGATATAAATCAGAAGACTATGATGTAGCAGGGGCAAGACTGGACTCACTGAGCTCTTCAGAAGTGCCGAATGAAGCTGCTTTAGTGAAAGGGAGTGTGAAAAATATATATTGGTGGGAGAAATTTCCAAAGCGCTGGGTTATTGTACTACTATGTTTTTCTGCATTTTTGCTCTGCAACATGGATCGCGTAAGTGCTGACCTCCCTTAATAGTGATGCGTGACCTTTCCAAAACTTACGGACTCCTTGGCTCTGATATTGTATTGTTGCCTAAAAGATGCAGTTCTTTCAGTTAATGGATGTGGTATTATTTACAATGAATGGTTCAAGAAAATGAATTGCTGTCTAAGTAGCAATTAACCAACATAATTCTGTGCAGGTCAACATGAGCATTGCTATACTTCCTATGTCACAGGAGTTCAACTGGAATTCTACAACTGTTGGTCTGATCCAGTCTTCCTTTTTCTGGGGTTACCTGCTGACTCAGGTTTGCCTTGAATATTGGTTCCTTGACTTTGACATGAATGTCAGTATTAATATCTGGTTATGAAAATGGGAAACCCGAGTGTGAGTTCTACACCCCAAAGTATTATGAAAATGTTAGATTGCACCAAAGGAATCCATTATTTTGTTTTAGGAAGTTCTACCCAAGTGTTATTGCGATTTCCCTCAAGGTTCTTGTTTTTGGATGCTACAGAAGACAGCCTCTGACAGTTTAGGGCTAAGTTTAGAATTTGATGTCTCATGTCTGCATGCAAATGGACATGCTAAGATGTGGCAAGAACAATCATCTGAACATGACATGCTTTTAGACAGATCAGACCTGGCAACTGGCAGTCAGGCTTGACTGTCTGAACTGTGTGGGTAGGTTTTTATTTTTATTATTTATTTATTTTCTTATAAATGAAAAAAACTGTGTGGGTAGTTGTAAAGATAAATATTCTATGCAAATACTAAAAGATTCATTCTCATTGAGTGTAGCTAGGTGTTTGAATAATTTGTTACTTAAGAGGTCTTGCATTCAAATAGAGCACAATGGACCTCAAGAGTCATATTTTAGACCTTCATAAAGATCCGCGCACTGCAACAGTGGTTTACAAAGTGGTTCGAGTTTTTGGTCTGAATGGTATCTGGGCATTACAACTGTTTGAATGAGAAAATCTGTTGACCAGTCAACGGTTATTCTGTTAAGAGAAGTTATGACATGAGACGATTGTTAGACACACTGAGTGATTTGTCTGCCGGTGCAAACTGGCTATGGAAACACCAGGTATGATGATACTTAGTATTATTAGGAGTTGCATTTTTTCTTCCTTTTTTTTTTTTTATGTCAGAAACCTAGAAAACCGTGTTGACCATATTATGGATCAAGTTTATAGGACACAGAACTGGTGAGGCCTCAGGTCAGTTTGACCTGGTTCAGATGTTGTCCAAACTAAATGCTCATACTAGATTTATAGTAATCTTACCTTTTGGCTCACTAGTTTCTGTGGTGAATGAGATTCACATATTGGAGGCTTGGAAACACTACCAGTATGCTTTGGCATTAATCATAGCACTCACCAGTCATTAGAAAGTTGATTTAACTAACTACAGCAGTGCTGGAGATGTCAGAAATTTTAACTAATGGACCTTCAACCATTGAATTTAAGAATGCTTTTAAACCAGAATTATTGATGAGGAAAACAAAGCTAGTTGATACTCTTCAATCTGAATGAAGGACTAATCAAATGCTCCTAATCAATGAGTCAAAAGCATATTCTTTTATCCCTTGAACGTGATCCTAATAGTTCTGGCTGGGTCTTAGAGAACTGTTCAAACAGAGTGAAACTGAAATCATGACAGTACCAAGTCAGGACTGCAGCTGACTACTAAAATGGTATAATTTTTGGGTATGCTGGGCATGCTATATACTTGTGTAGGAACCTGAAACTTAATCATGATGAAAGATAACTAACACAATGGAGAGAAAACAATCACACAGATGCAACAGAAAGATTTATGTTGTTTTTCAAGATTGCCTACATCCAGGGTGAGATGTGAACTGCTTCACTAAAAATGGAGACTTTGGTTCCAGCCATTCATCCATTCCCTCACTTCAAATTATAGTAACATAATATTGGTACAGTTTACCAAAGTCATGTAACCATAAGCCCTCCACACCCCCTCTGTTTTTTCAGAGAATTATCTCACTAGATATTATAGCAGACTATATATTATGATAAGATCTCATATGCAGCACAATGGAATTCCCAATTGCAGAAAAATAACATGAGAAAAAATGGCAAAATAACTGGATTACGTAGAGTCCAGCACTCCCCTGTAGCAGCCCTGCTACCACACCAAAAACTGTCTTCTTCCTTGATTCCTCGAGTCCCCTGTCCTCTCCCAAATCAGCCTTCTAGTCCTGAAGACCAATAACTGAATCTCATAACAGCCCCTCTCCTTACCCTCCACGTGTCCCATTTATTCCTCTTATTTAGTCTCTTTTATTAAAGTACTTCTACTGCTGGCCTAACAACCAGCCCCCAGCCTGGCTCAATGAGTATAGACTTGGGTAACCTCATCTTGGTATAGTAACCTAAATTACTGATATAACTCTTTTAACATTTTTCTGTTGGCCCTTTGGGCATGTTACATCCTTCAGAATCTGCAACACATATAGGTGACACAATACTAGAAATCCTCCCACCAACAAGTTGTTTTTTGTGGTTAATCGTTTATTAAAATTTCTTTGAAATATCTCTGCTACTGGAATATCTAAATTCATATAGTGTGTTACATCTAACTGCATTTTCCTCTGAATGATGAATAGATTGTTGGAGGTATATGGGCGGATAAGATTGGTGGTAAGCTTGTGCTAGGTTTCGGCGTGGTTTGGTGGTCTATTGCAACAGTTCTAACACCTATAGCTGCAAAACTTGGGCTTCCCTTCTTACTTGTCATGCGTGCGTTTATGGGGATTGGTGAGGTTGGCTTCTCTCATTGTTTGGTATTGGTTCTCTGAATAACTGTTGGTTCTTTTAATTTTTACAAGTAGGTGTTGAGGACGATATATGCACTCAGCCATCAGAAGACCGTCCTACTTAAGTGCTTGTTATTTCCATGTATCTCTCATGCAAACTTGTTGATAAGTTTTAGCATCTATATTTTGGGAAGCAGAAGTCTCTCTCAATCTTATCACATTTACATGTGTCAAATGCTTCTCCAAGTGTGTGTGTGTGTGTGTGCGTGCGCCTTTTCTTAATGTTTGTCTGGAGGTTTTTCTTTCCCTATTTTCAATCCCTTGTACCTTCCATATGGATAATAGATCCAAGATATCAAGGGAGAGGGGCCTTTCTGGAGTATCTCTTGATCATAATCCTTGGCAGTCCATCTTTTGCAGTCTGGGATTGTCAATCCAATGACACTCCAACAATTACTAGGCACAACATGAAAAGGAAATGATGACACAACGTTTACATTATATTGATTTAATTATGTCATATGAAAGTACTGTCATGCATCATCAAATTTTTAAATTTTTCTATCTTGATTTTATTGCGTCTTCATTACTTGGCAGATTAGTGGATTTTTTCATTCATCAAAATATTCTCTCCTCAGGGTGTTGCTATGCCAGCTATGAATAATATACTCTCAAAGTGGATCCCTGTGTCTGAAAGAAGCAGATCTCTTGCACTTGTATACAGTGGCATGTACCTTGGTTCTGTGATAGGCCTGGCCTTCTCTCCCTTTTTAATCCAAAAATTTGGCTGGTCGTCTGTATTTTACTCTTTTGGTTCCATTGGAAGTATATGGTTCGCTTTATGGCAAAATAAGGTATGTGTTGGTTTCTTTCCCTTTTTTTTTTCCGTGTTTTTGGTTTGGGGGGGGGGGGGTTGAATTGGATGAGAGTGGTATTGACAACTGAGAAAGGGAACGCTAGCTTCTACACTGGAATAAATTTATAATATGCTTGCCTCCTTAAAAGCATGAGCTAGCCTCTCTTTCTCTCGCCCCATTTCTTCCTGTACATTGTTTCTTAATAGAATAATAGGCAACAACACTATCTGATGATCCAAAAATTGTCTCATGTCTCACTCTTACTTAACTGTACTTCTTTCTGTCTCACTCAACACTAATAAAACAGTATTTTTGAGTGCTATTTGATGCTCCAAATGTTAATTTCATGGAAATTTCTCTGAAACTTCTTGTTTTGGTTTTCATAGGCACACAGCTCTCCGAGAGAAGATCCAGAGCTTTCTGCTGATGAAAAGCTAATCCTGGGTGGCATTGCTTCAAAGGATCCTGTTTCTGTCATTCCCTGGAAATTAATTTTGTCAAAAGGACCTGTTTGGGCTCTTATAATCTCCCATTTTTGTCATAATTGGGGAACTTTTATTCTTCTTACATGGATGCCAACATACTACAATCAGGTATCTGATCATGTCAAGAGTAAGAGCTGATCATTTTATAGTTCGGTGATATACTGGTACTTAATGCTTGAGCTTTTGAAAATTGGAAGTACTTAAGAACATGGATAGAATGAAAATAAGTTACCGGTTTATTCCGTTTAATTAGTTGCCATGATGCCATTTCTGTGTATTGGCTTTATATGATTTTCTTTTCTTTTCTCTCTCCCCCTTTTTTGGGTGGGGTTGGGGATGTCACTTGACATCATGCACCATGAGTATAGCCAATCAGCTTAGTAGTGTATCATAGACATTGTGCTTTTGAGAAATGGAGATCTTGGTCACCTACTTGATTATTAACGACACTCGCAGGCTTGGGTAGGATTGGGTGGCAGGATGAAATGTTTACCGGACATACATTATTGTTAGGTATTGATATAGATTTACTATGCAACTTTTTTAATGAATTCAACTTCCATGAGTAAATAATGTTTTACGTAATTCAATGGATTTCTTGAAGTACAGAATACATGTTCCTTTTTCTTATTTCCCTTTTAATTCACGCTGTTGCTGCAAACTCAGAGTTTCCTTGTACTAGTAATGAAGAGATGCTCATAGAAAGCACACAAATGTAATGGTAATTGATAGTGCACGTGGTAGTCACACCTGATTTTTAATTTTATTTGATAGACAGAAACCCTCAAATAGAATATATAATATTTATTAAGAAGACAGTGAGCTACATGAATCTTACTTATCCCTTCTTCTTTGGCCAGGTGTTGAAGTTCAACCTCACTGAATCTGGATTATTGTGTGTCTTACCTTGGTTAACCATGGCCATATTTGCAAATATAGGAGGGTGGATTGCTGACACTCTTGTAAGCAAAGGTCTTTCAATAACTGCAGTTCGAAAGGTAAGCTCTGCTCAGTGTTGGCCAAGGAGTACATAACTGGAATCCATGAACATCATCAAAGTGGATATTCAGTGCTTTAATCGTATCAATGCGTTAATTGTTGTGGAATATCTGATTAGAAGCTTATGTTACCAGAAAGAAAAACTAAAAACATAAACTAACTTATTTTAGTTGGTTTTCCTATTCTTATTTGACTATGAGTTGTCCGGATAATTAGCACATATGCTTTTTCACTCTGTATAGGTCATGTATTGTGTATCCTCCTTACATGGATGGGAACCACATGCATTAATTGCAGTGAGAGAAATAAGTACCCACTCATCCTTTCTTTCTTTCTTTATTTTTCTTTTTACATATTTTGTGTATAAAAAGAAGAGAGAAGCGGTAATGGAGAGTATGCGTGACTACTCACCCGGTCCCATGAGAGCATCTTCCATCAATCATAACTAACTTTTCGGCCCTTCCTCACCTTGTTGCATGAATGTCGAGTAAGAGAGACTGATTACACCAAAGAGAGGGTACTTGTGAGAGAGAGGTAGTACACTAAGTACACTAGAGAGGGTGCACAAGATTCCATAGTATACAAGAAATGGTACACTTTTCTACATGGAGGTTGTGCGCATAGAATGGTATGCAATTAAAAAGAGGTTTTCCTTTTACGAGTTTGCAGACTGATGATTTTCTCTCCGTCTTGAGGAGTAGGAGGTGTGTAGTTCTTTCTGTGTCTGTCATGTCAGGTATTGAGGTGAGGGCATTGTAAATCAACCTATTTTGGTGGTGTCATCCAAGAGGAGTTTATTTTTTGATATTTGGTAGTCTCTGGAATTGACTAGAGAGAATTGATAACCCCATTATTTCTCATAGTGGAAGATTTTGACCTCTGTTTTATGTTTTTTATTTCTCTTTACCATTAACATGTTTCCAACCTTAAAAGTTGGTTCTTTTTCCTTTTGTTGGCTTGATTTGGAATCAGCGGCGCACATGCTTTATTGTTGTCTATCTCCATTAGCTTGCATATGAGTGAGAAGTTTTTGCCTCCTTAACCCAACAATATAAAGTCCTGTCGTACAATCCCTTTAATAAATGCTCATAGTTTATCAGAACTCATCTTTCACTTGGTGAACTAATCTGGACCATACGCTGTGGTATAAATTAAAGTAATGAGAATCAGCAGGGCTTTCACAATTGATCAGTGAAATTATGGTTTAACACTTTTTTGCTTTCCATTTCTTTTTGATCTTTCTTCTAAGTACTCCATTGTTGCAGATTATGCAATCAATTGGATTCCTGGGTCCAGCATTTTTTCTCACACAGCTGAGCCATGTTCGAACCCCAGCTTTAGCAGTGCTATGCATGGCATGCAGTCAGGTATGCTACCATGTATTGGTAAAAATTAATTTAGGGTTGATTGTGTTTATTATTCACTTTGAGCTGGTAATTCACTTCCTTTTACTGTGACTGTTTTATGCCAATTTGATTGGTTAATAACTTGTAAAGAGAATAGCAGTAACTGTACAAATTATCGCCCCCCGCCCCCAAAAGGGGGGGGGAAGAGGAGAAAAGGAATTCATGATACACTAAGAATTATTTAAATCATTACACAGCATACTGATGACAGGCATTCACATGGGGCTGAATGCTTTTGCATCAATTTGTATAATTGTTAATATAGAGGCTTAACTAGTTTGTTGCAGGAAATAAATCCAGTGGAGAAATTAGAGAAATAAATGTAAAGAAACTAAATTGTGTTGTCCTATCTGGCATCCCACATCAGGGCTTTAGAGGAACTAGAGAAAACAACTGAACCAAAAACTTTGCAGTCAAATCTGATGCAAGGGGGCAAAAAAGGAAAGACTGGCTAGAGAGGGATCACAATGGTCTAAAATCAACAAATGGACTTAGTTCTTGATAGGGCCCCAGGATCACAGTATTAAGCTACATGGAGGAGAGAGAGAGAGAGAATAAGGGTTGAGTAGAGGTTATAAGTAGGGGGAAAATGTTAGGAGTGGGGGGGAGGATGTTTGAGTTATGTTGGGCAGCCATAGGCTGAGGGGCACCGTGAGGTGTTGGGGGTGATTGGCACCATTAAAACTAGTTCTTTCTTATAATTTTTTTGTATTTTCGTATTCATTTTGTTAATGAATTAGAGGGTTCTTATTAACTGGCATTAGAGCAGTTCAATCCCAGGGAAGCGATGGAATTGCCATTGTTTTTAGGTGAAGAGGATGTGTAGAGATGGCTATTGTAGATCTTGTTGTTTTGCTAGGAACACCACATCGATGATGACCAACGGTTAGGCATAGCTCTCTAGCACTTGGAAGGAGTCGCATTGAATTGGGTTTACGTAAGGTCTTGGCCAGTGTTTGATTGGGTGAATTTGAGAGAAGCCTTGCTAACTGAGTTCGGCGATGGCCAGACGACAGAGGTCAGTGTGATTTTGGACGACAACCAGGAAGAAATGTTGGATGCTAATGGGGTGGTGGAAATGGGAGACCAGGCAAAAACGATGGAAAGACCGCCGAGTGAAATCACTAGAAGACATCAATCGATTACTACGGGTGGTTCCATACCATACTAGAAGAAGAGAGAAGAAGAGAATGAGAGGTTTGGATGTCGATGCCTACTGGAGTGAAGTTGTAGCAGCAGAAAATCATGCCATTAAAGTGAGAGGCAGTGAAGAACAGAAGCATAGAAGGAGGCCCGGTGCAATCGGTGGAAAGTTGCAGGCGGCGGTTAGGGCTCAAGCTCGTTGAATAAGGAGAAGAGAGGAGGAAGGAGGCTCTTTCATTCGAACCGCCACTCAACCGGTTCATTGGTTCGGTTCGAGCTCTAAACCACAAGGACCACTTTAACCTAGGAGAACCAAGTATAAAGATTGGACCGCCAAATTCCCTAAGAAATCCCCTTGGGCCCAACCCATTCCGTTAACCCCAAGCCCATCTCATTTCATTAACCCATATTTCTTAACCCATTCAAAAGAATTATCTTGGGCACAATCCAGTCCATCAAACCAACGCCCAACCCATTTATCTTAACCCATGTTTGTATTTGGACCCCACCCATTTAAAACATCTATCATGGGCGTGGCCCATTTCGTTACCCCAAAGCCCACTTCTTTTGATTATTAATTTGGGTCCAAATAACTCAAATAGACCAAGGCTCAACCCAAGGATCAGTTCGAACCAATGATACACCAAACCAGCGGTCTGACCAAGCCAAGAAAGGGAGAAGCCATCATCTTCAACCTCTCCAAATCGAGATGGAAAGAGAGGTGGCGAGAATGGGGCGGCAGCGAGGGAGATCCGACCTAACCAACAGGAGAGAGCGTTGTCTTCTACCTCCCTCTTGAGAAAACCCTCGCATCTGGATGTGCGAAACCCCAAGGCGGAGACGCAGCGCTCGATTCCGGCAAGTGAAGCCCTCCTCTTTCGTTTGAAATTCAGTGCAACTTGGCTTCCAATCTATCGGCTCTCCTAGCACAGGCATTATTTGCAGGGGTGCAACTTGTACCAACGACGCTTGGACTGAAAAACTTGCTAGAGAAAACCACTGTTCGACATTGTCCCCTTGGTTTTTCGCTGCAAGTTCTTGATTTGCTTGGAGGTCTCGCCCACGGTGGATTACATTCACTTTTTCTTCTTCGTGGTATGGTGCTTTATTTAGAGGACCTGCGCTCCATCACTCTTGTGCCATGAAGTCAACGACAGAAATAGCTTCCCTCTACGCTGGATTTCAGGGCTCTTTGGAAGAGGAATTTGAGACCTTACGAAATTCAGTACACCATCTTCAAAACAAGCTCCGCGTGGGACTAAAGATTGAAAACCATTTAAAGAAGAAAGTTTATGAGTTGGAAAAGAAGAGGATTTCTTCAGATGATTTGATCAGGAAAAGGATATCAGAATTGTGTAAGTGCCATAACTTAAACGTGAGGTAATTTAATTGGGGAAGGAAAAGCTCGGGTTGGATCAGTGCTTGATGTTGTTGAAGAAAGTAAGAGACAACTTCATATGGGTGAGCCACAAAATTTTGAGCCCCTGCTGAGAGATGAATGGTTCAATGACATTGAATGTCTAGATGTTCCTTTGCCCCTTTTGTTATATGTGGGAAAAAACACCCTTTTCCTCCTAACATTGTGACCGGCCCTCCGGGGTCTTGTCCGGCTTTGCAAGAGAAGGTGGCTGCATTGCTACTTCTCTCTCAGCAAGAAGTTTGAAGAGGATAAAAGAACTGCAGAGAAACTTATTGCAAGTAACTAATGAAAAGGTCAAAGCTTTGATGGAGTTGGCACAAGTAAAGCAAGAATATCAACTATTACTAGAGAATGCTAGTCAGGGGATCAAACGGTGAAGTCTTTTGGCTGATCTTGGTGATAACATTCTTGCTGCTCAGGATGGAGATGGGAAATTGAAAAACTTGCTTAAGAAAACATATCCCCGTCTTTGGTGTTTGGTATATTGCTCAAGAGGGACTAAAATGGCGTGGTTACGTAGCAAGCATGTGAAGACTAAACTTCAACATTTCCATCATCTTGAGGACAAGGTGGTTTTGGAGGGGCTGGTAGTGATAGGGCCCCAGGATCACAATATTAAGCTACATTGAGGAGAGAGAGACAAAATAAGGGTTGAGTAGGGGTTATAAGTAGGGGAAAAATGTTAGGAGTGGGGGGAGGATATTTGAGTTATGTTGGGCAGCCGTAGGCTGAGGGGCACCGTGAGGTGTTGGGGGTGACTGGCACCATTAAAACCAGTTCTCTCTTGTAAATTTCTTGTGTTTTCGTATTAATTATGTGAATGAATTAGAGGGTTCTTATTAGTTGTCAATCAATGAAAATGTACTACAATAATTGTTTGCTAAGCTTTTAATATTTTACTTAGATGATATAATGATGTGGTGAAACTTGATGAGAAGGATCCACGAAGTGATTATTTTAGCTACTTTGGCTCAATCATCATCCCACCAAAAAAAAAAAAAAAAGGGGAAAAGGAAAAGGAAAAGGGAAAGAAAAGAAGAAGTGATATAGTGGATGATGTTTCCTAGATAATTAAAATAGGGTGGATAAAGCTGAGAGGCACATCTAGGGTTTGTGTGATCAATGTATTTCTTCGAAGTTCAAAGAAAAATTCTATAGGATTGTCATACGATGAAGTAAGATTTATGGTGCAAAGTGTTGGGCTGTTAAGAAGCATTATATAGATAAACTTAGTCAGTATATTAGAAGTTAAGATGCTAAGATGGATGAGTGGCAAAAATAGCTAGGATAAGTAAGGAATGATCATATTATAGCTGGTCTGAGAGTAGCTTTGATAAATGATAAGTGATGAGATTGTCATTTGAGGTGGCACCACGGAGTCCTTTAAATGCCCATATATGGTGGAGTGATTATTGAAGGAACTAAAGGAGCTAAGGCAAGCCTAAAATAACCTTAGAAGAAATGGTGAGAAAGGATATGTATGGCTCAGGCCTTGTATCTAGTATGACCTCAAATAGAGCTGATTAGAAGGCAAAGATCCATGTAGCTGACACCGTTTAGGTGGAATAAGGCTTGCTATTGTGTATATAATGATAAGAAGAATGGGATAACCTAAAGCTGATGTGTCGTGGTGACAAGTCATGTGGTAGGGTTTAGACATGTTGAAACCGATAAATTTCACAACAGTGAAAATTCAACCAAAATTTGCACACTTTAGCTAAAAGAATTGGATCAATCGACTCCAACACTATGGAAGTAGTATAACGTGCTCAAATCCTTAATCTCATACTCCTTGCCAAGGTATGCTTTCAATCTAGCTATCTTAGGATGTTGAAAACATGCTCACATTACAATATAGGATCACTTAGTGAGACCACAACACGCCTGAATACCTGATAAATAGAGTGTGATCAGCGTAATGCTATTTGTATCCCATTGACACGGTAGTCCTATGAAAACAACCAAACCAGGCCCTGGCAGAATGCTTCAGCTTATCCAACACATGATTTAACTTGTATCTTGGTTTGCTCCGCTGAAGTAACCTGGAGGATGATCCGTATAGAATTCCTCTTCAAGCTTGCAAGGAGGAATGTTTGTTGATACCTGATTCAACTGAAAAAAGGGGGGGGGTGTCATGGTCATGTAGCCTTAGATTGAAGAGGTCAACTACAGGCCAGTCTTCCAGGATATCAGTTCAAAAGGTTAAAAGAAGAATTTTGGTTTAGAAGATTAGGAGGAGCTCCTGGGAAAGAAAGGAGATGGAGAGAAGAAAAAAAAAGTTAGAATTGGTATAGCAATTCCATATACATTGCCAAACAGCACCAAAAGTGTTAAAGTCATACTATTGAATCAAATCATCTCTAACTGTTGGGGAATGCATTACATATATATATAGCTAAAATTCCTAATTTGACTAATAAAAGGACTCCTAATCATTCTAAGAGACAAAAAAACGTAATTATAATCAAAACAGAGTTCTATCTAATAATTAAGTATTGCTTTCTATTATGTATGGTGTAGAGTATTGGGCTATTAGGAAGCATCATATAGATAAACTCAGGATAGCAGAATTGATTTATTTATTATTAATTATTTTTTGTAAAAAGTAGTTGTGTATTAGAAAGAAAAGAAAAACTGTTTTTCAGCTTGAAATAAGTCTTCCCTTCAGCGTCATCTTTTATAATATGAGACAACGCTTTAGGTAAAGAATGAGGAGAGAGAAATTTCATGTACAGATGGGTAAAGCCCAGCTAAAAAATCTGCCCCAACATTAAGCTCACGGACAACATGATGAAGCCCATATTGGCATAACTGTCTCAATGAGTCTCGGATGTCACAGATATCCTCTGTTGCATACCATGGTATGGTAAACCTACCTAAAATCATCGCAATAGCATTCGATGAATCAGAATGAATCTGGACTCTCTGGATAGAATGTTCTAAAGCTAGCACTAGTCCTCGACGAATGGCCATGAGCTCCATGCAAAGAACATTTGTTTCTAGACATCTACCAGAATTAATGTGATGATGTCCTGGAAAATTATGTACCTAACTAATATGGATCTTCAAGAATATGGACTGATTTACTCCATTACTTGTTCAAATTGTTTATTATTTATCCCTCTAGCACTTAACATGTAAATGTGTAATTATCCATCGGGTTGTGAGACCATGGGTGCAACCAGGCTGGTCTTCTGAATGCAGACCAATGTTGGGCTGGAATATGCTAAGACTGGCCTAGATCATTCAGGCCCTGTTAGCGCATGCCTAGTGCAGAATATGATCCTGACCTCAGTACTGGATCTCCTAACCCTAATGAAACCTGCAGATTGAAAGCCCCCTCCCAAGCCTGTAATTTTGGGGCAGGCCTCTGGCAGTGTTGGGCTTTTCAGGTCAAGCTTGAAACAGTCAACATGTATTTATAGAGTGCAAGATAATGTAACAGAAACCAAACTTGTGTTTGCAACCCTACTACCAGATTTAGATAAGACAATCTAGACTAGTACTTCTTTGAGATTGTGATGTGATACACTGATACAGGTTATACCATATACCTTATGAAGAATCTTGATTTATTTCCATAATACTCTTTTTCTTCTTCTTTGGAAGTGGGGGGAAGGGGGGGGGGGGGCTCTGTGTGTTTCTTCTCTTTTCCTACTCGTTGCAACTGTGCCCTGATGTTTCAGCATGCATATCCAGCTTGTATTACCAGAAAGCATTAAAATGGTTTGTTGTTGTCAATAGGTTTTTGGGATCTACATAAATCCAGTACTTGAGATGAAGCAAAGATAGTTTCATCGTCTTTTTTTTTTTTTTTTTTTGATTCAGTGTCTCAAGGCCCAACTGGATACTATTAGAACTTAGAAGCAATTCAACTTAGGTTTTTGTATCCTTTTGCAGTGCTTCAGCTGTTACACTTATTCTCACTTCATTTGCTATCTGGTTTCCCCTGTAAAAAATTTGCAATGTAATCTAAATGATTGTGAACATTTTCCTTCTTGCAGGGGTCAGATGCTTTTTCACAGTCTGGTCTCTATTCTAATCACCAAGACATTGGACCACGTTATGCAGTGAGTTTACCTTCTTATATATTTTGCTTACTTTGTGTGAGATTTCTTATGGTTCTTTTGATACGAGCTCCATAAATCTCTGTTTTCCATGCAAGAAAGTTTGCCTTCATGGTATGTCTAGATTTATTCTGTCAGGAAAAACCGGTAAACTTTTGTGCACCCTAATGTTGAGGAGAATGACAATGGGTGATAGTTCAACAGGTTCGTTCTATGTTGCAGTCTTTAAGGACATCAAGTCTGTGCTCAGATACGTTACTACATTTGCAAACTTTAGGCTCCCTACAGTTACGCTTTTTTAGTGGATTGGGTTAGGTCTTTCCTTTCTTAGTAGTCTGAGACTCTGAATATGGCTTTGCGTATTTTATATAAGTTTGCATGGGACTACGACCTTGTACACGGATTTGATTAGTGAGATTTGGTTTGGGCCTTTCTTTCCAAGGAGAGATTCCAATCAACATGTTGCATGAGTAGAGCCCAGATGGATTGTTCTAGTGATAGTGCTCTTTGTGCTGTGTCTCTTATATTGTATTTTTTTATTCAATCTTGTAAATTCTGCTCTTAACAAGTTAAAAGTTCTAAAAATTGACTGCCACTTCCGCTCTATCTGGAATCTATATGTTCTTTTTATTTATTTTATTTTTCTCTTTTTGAGATTAAGCGAGCCAGCCATTAGACTTGATAGAAAAAAATTGACCAGTTCCTCAGCTCAAAAGGGGAGCTTGATTTAAATTTGGTACAAATTAGCAGGTCTGATCTGTATTTGTTCTTACGTTTTACCTCACTGTTTTACTGAACCATTTACTCAAGTCTGTTTATCTGTTAGTATTAGTCTGTTTTGGCTGGTCAACCCTAATAATGATCATAATTGAAATAATGATATAATTCTGTTACTTAATAAATATTATGATTGCCCAAATTACTCTTTAACCCCTATCATATTGGTACTAGGATTATCATTGATATTGTGTTGAACCATTTTATCAATTTATAATATTCAGAAACTATTATCCTACATATTTACTGAAATCAATTTGAGAGTCAGCCTCTTACATGCATCTGATTTAGTTTAATTTGATTTCTCCTAAACAGTGAAATTTAGATAATGATAACATGCAAAGTATCCTCTTTTCATACTTTCTTGTTGACTATTAACAAATATCAATAGTCTTGGCTATTTTATTTGCACGCGTATCCTTTCTATCTTCATGGAAACGATGGAAGTAATTTTAACTTCTGGAGACCGGGAACATGATTTGTTATGTAAACTTTGAAATGTAGGGAGTATTGCTGGGTCTGTCAAACACCGCTGGAGTGCTTGCTGGAGTCTTTGGCACAGCTGCCACTGGATACATTCTCCAACGAGGTACAGCCACAGAACTGGCACTGTTTACACTATATCTTAACAGTTTATTTTTGGGTGAATAATATATCCTGACAGTTTTTTCAACTGTTTTGGTTGAACTTAGCTTTAACTTGGCTATTTGATTTTCTTATTTTTAACTCTTGAAGGTACATGGGATGATGTTTTTAAAGTTGCTGTCGCCTTATATATCATTGGCGCATTAGTCTGGAACTTCTTCTCAACTGGAGAGAAAATTCTTGAGTAACGAATTTAAAAATAATAGAAAGGGGAGGTCAAAAAAAAAAGAAGAAGAAGAAAAGAAACAGATGAACCTTATGATGAATAATCAGAAATTATAGAAGGTAAATGAAGAAGAGAAACTCTACAACAAAATCAAGGCTGAGGAGAAAGGGGAAATGCAGCTAAAACCTGATTGTCACCGTTTTGGGGGTTGCTACCTTTGCTAGTAATTTGATGCTCTGCCCACCAATGAGGTTTGTCACTGGGCTTCAAAACCCATCTTTTCACAGGTATGTGAAATTCCTTTAATCCCTACTTGGCTGTTATAATATAGAAAATCTCAGGTAATTCTTCATGAACTTTTCCCCCAGTATGTTCAGCAACAATTAAGTGGAGACCCCATGGATAACCTCAAATCTCTTTTAGCTGATAGTGTAACCTTTGGTCATCTCCTATGTCGAAGTAAACATTTTCTTATGCTGGTTCATGTATCGTAGGCATTGAAGCCCTATGTATGCGAAAATGAACTAAAGTACATTTGTAGTCGAAGAATTGGAAAATATTGGATAACTGGACAATATTGTATTTTATATCCTTTCCGGAAAGGAAATTAATTATTGACCGAACGAAGCAATGGAAACATCAGAGGCTTTGGCTGAGCTCCCATTTGGTTGTGCAAGGAAGTGGAAGAGGAAACAACTTTGAAAAGGTAAAGAGAAATTTTTGTATTTTCGTTACTTAAAATTCTTAACATAATTTTATGTTGTATTTGTAAAATTTTGTTTTATTTCTTTGTATTCTGAGTCATAAATTTTTGTTTTACTTTTTAGATATTTGGCTTTGAAGTAATATAATAACCAGTGCTGCATAATTTGCTTAGTTATGCATAGAATCTGGGTGATGAAACCTATTGAGAATGTTGGAAGAGGAGTGAACAGTTTAAGACTAAAAGAATAATGCTCCGTAGTTCTGTAAATGGAACCATTTTGGATACCGAATGACCACTGCAACATGGAGCCATTATTTATAGAGATGAGGCTTTGTGCAGCATCATGAATCACACAGGTACAGCTGTATATGTATCTAATTATTGAAGACTGAAAAGGTGCTTTAATGTGATTGAACCCTCGCCCTTCTTAGAGATATCAGATGGAAGGCGTCGGTGGGAGGTGGGGTGGGGTGGTGGTGGCGGGAACGGCGGCCGGCAACTTAGAGGGGTGAATTTAAAAGGTCAAGTGTGAGTGACCCAAACATGAAGGGGATGTGGTGAGTTGATTTGGTACACCATTAAATTTTTGCTGATCACAATTCATCGCAGGTCCCTCGTGTCACTTCTTATGACCCTGCAATGGGACACCGACCCTATGTAAAGGGAGTGAGATTTGATTGCGCAGCACCTGGTGCCAACAGTCGAGATCGAAATCTCAATCTAATTGTAGGGTCACCATATCTTTTTGTTCTTGTAGTTCTTAAACCAACTCTTCAAGAAGCTCCCTGAAAGTTTGTAGGGTGATAAAGAAGTATGGTGACCCTACAATTCAACCTGCATTTGATGCGCAGCATTGAAGTCAAAATGATGTAAATGCCGTCAATTCAAAGGCTAGACACGGTTTACAATGTCACCATATCTTTTTTTTTTTGTGGGTTCTCAAACCAACCCTTCAAGAAGCTCCCTGAAAGTGACAGAAAAGCCTTTCTTTCCGGTTATGAAGAAATCTTCAATTGGAAAAAAATGGGAAGAAAAAGGTAAGCCTGAAGAACCCAGTGCAGAGTGGGTTGGGTGGGGGAAGGGAATAGAATAAATGAGCTCATGTGGGATGTTCATGCAATGGCAATAAGTATCTAGCTACCCCCTTAAAGATTAGCAAGACTTTCAAACCCACCTATTCAAAGCTCCTATCTTCTGTTACAGCTATGAAATCTTAGAATCCGCCAAATGGCTAATGGGTGGTCATAAATTATCCCAAAACATCTTTTTGGATTCTCTTGTCATGTGGTTTAATTTTCCAGACAGCTTTTAATTACTGTTATTGTTTTCTGAGTCACTATGATGTTTCTCATTTGTGTAAAGGAGCAACTGAGTCAACTCTCCTTCCCAGTTTTTGCAGTGCAAAGTGGCTATATAAGCTACCAGTGACAGAAGAACCAGTAATTATAAAAAATGAAGCCCTGAAGGTCAACTCCTTGTGTCTTCTTTGCCTGGGTTTGGTTGGGAACCGTTTTCTTCTCATCATCTGTGGGCTCTGTCCCTGGTGAGTAGATCTTCTGTGGGTTCATTGCCCAGAACAGATAAAACATCACAGAGCAGCAGGCCCGTTAATTTATTGTTTGACTTCTGATTCATAATCAATCCAACTCCATTAACTGATTCGGCACAGTTGCCGTCTTGCCGACTACAGTTTTCTGTTGACCATCCTTTGCAGTGCCAGTCCCTGAAGTGGCTATAATAATGAACTCTTTGAAAGCCCATAGAAATGATAGTGCAGTGAAGGCATTCAATGGAGGTAGTAAAACCTTTTTTTATTCTGGGCATGCGTGGCTTTTGTTTCTCAGGCCTTGTGTGATTCAGTACCGAATGAATTGGCTTACCCATTCCTTTTTTTTGGGTAAGGAGAAGATTCATTACGAAAGCGGACAAATCGACACCGACATCCTGATTACAAAGATCAAGAAGCTAGGGAGAGGAACAAGGCCAAACCGTCTTGTTTACCAAAAACACGGTTGTCTTGACTAGGGAATGAGCTACAGAATTAGCATCACTATAAATAGAATTAACTACAAAACCCCACTTTGACTAGTAGTTGTAAAAGATATATCCTGCATAATCAACCTCACATAATAATTGGTCTTCTATTCTTTTCCCCCTTAATTCCTACAATCCCACTTATGTTATACAAGCAGTATTTCATGTTACATGTAGAGATCTTTCACATAATTGACCATAGAGTGCCCCACAGGCCTAGACATCTCCATATAATTTAGGAGGAGCTGTAGTATGGTTGAAAATAGTTCTATTTTTTTTTTGTCTAGTATAGGAAACATTCATCTTCAAATAATATTGTGAAAAAGAAAGAATGCTACCTGGTTGCATGGCCAGTAGTGGTCTGATCTATGTGGTTCTTTTGTCGCGACACAGTAATGTTCTCATAATAGGAGACTATTCAATCCAAAGAAGCAGCCTTAATTAATGAGCAACATGAGGAATCAAAAACCTACAATCCTTGTAAAATTTGAAAGTTTCTATATAAAACCAGTAATGGGGCTGTGCAAGTGCGGTGAACCGTGGAGATCTCAACGGTTCGTGCATTAATTATGCAGCATTGAATTTGAACTCCATACTGGCTAATGTCCACTCATGAAGAATTGTTTCCAGAAATGCTGAGTTGATTTTTCTGTAATTCTAATCCTTGAGCTAACGTCTTTAAAAGAAAAATATTCTGACAATAAATAGACAAATGAATGCAATCAATGGATGTTGATATCCTAAGTTCCTAAACTATATGTTTCTCATCAAATGACGATCACTTTCGGGGCTATGATTTGATATAAAATAGTTCTAATTTTGTCTTTTTACACTAAAATGGATGAGACTTAAGAGGACGAGTTGTCAAACTCTTTTATTTTTCAAGGGGAAAAGAAGGCTATAGAAAAAGCTATCTAGCGTGCTTCGAAGACCGGATGTCACAGAACAACCGATAGGAAGGAACAACAATACAAACATGAAGAACAACTGAAGAAGCAAGAACCATGAGCGATTTAATAGAATACTGGAAGAGTCATCAGCTAAAGTCAAACCAAGTCTCAATGCATCATGCATGACATGACATGACTCAACCCCACTTTTGATGGTTAGCAGTTAGCTATAAATTAAGTTCATGTTTGCCGTATAAGTATTGACAAGGACGTTACATGTAGTTCAATAGCCATGCATTTTTGCACAATTGAATTGATGAATCCCTCATCCTCTTATATTTGGATTTTTATTTGCAGCAGCGGCTTTTGTCAGTTATGACGACAGAGATTTTATCATATATACAAAAGACAATTTAGCGGTGTGAGATCAAATGATAAGGGTTTAATTGTAAATACGATTTTCTATTTTTGAATTCAAGAATTTTAAAAGTTTGCAAATTTACGAAATGAAACTCCTTGCTCCCCACTTGATCCATTTGCTCCTTTTGTCCTAGCTAAACCCCAATTTTGCAAGCCCTAGAGAGCAAAAGAGATGCCCTTTTTCTCCACCGACTCCTCTTGCAGTGTCAATGGAGCTCTCGTCTCTATTGGAATTGTTGTTACTCACACAAGTAGCCCTAGCTTCAGAATAACCAAGTGAAATTAAACCAATCTCTCGCCCTTTTTTCCACTCTGTTTTTCTTAGTCCCAAAACATAAAACCCATCTCTGTATCCCATGACAATCATGTAAATGGAATGTCGATCCAAACAATTTGATCCATTTCTTGAAATTTGTTTATTGTGTGCTTTTGCAATCTTGAGTCTGCTCTCAAAATCTAAAATCGCAGAAAGAACTACTTCCCTATGATCCTATTGATCCTTGAGATGTTGACCTTGGATGCCCTCTCCGTAGCAACTATGAGGCTACCTTTCTCGTTCACTATGGCATCAAACCCATGATGCGGAGCGGCACCTTGTGGAGGTGAAGCCCAACTGCGTACCCCAAATTGCTGAGGCAATCTATTTCCAACCCTAAATTGCTGTTGTGGTTGTTGCTAGTCTTTGACCGAAGCAACAACAGCACAGCCCTCAACAACACAAAAATGAAGGGTTAAAGGAGCTTGTAAATCCAAATGAGGTTTAGGATTTTGTTCTCATCGACATGAGCAAGGATTATTTTTGTAAATTTAGAGAGTATAAGGTAAGAATAATTGTAATTTGTAAAATATTTTAAATATAAAAAATTATTAAAATAATCCAAAACCGTTCATTTTTTTTCACACCATGTGGCAAGTTCTGACGGCTGCGCGGATGGATACCCGCGCAGCCGCGAACAAAAATCCCACCACTAGGGGTTGCCAAGATGAAGAAGATGTAAAAGAGAAGAGATGAACTGTTGCAAAAAACTGATTTTGATGGATTGGATCATCGGATATGGAGAAGACAAAGAATAGATATCCCTTTCGCAGACTGAAGCTTCCTCTTAGAAGGGTAAAAGGAGAAAATGGATCAGAATTGACTTAAAACAGAAAGTCATATTTACAATTAAACCCCAGCCTTTTGATCACACCGTTGGATTGCCTTTTATACATGTAGCAAAATCTCCACCGTCCATAGCTGGTAGCAATGGCTACTACAAATGAAAATCCCTTGCATTTATCTACCCCAAAATACAAGACAATTAGACAAGAAGATACAAAGCACCTCAAAAAAAACTCAATAAATTAAACAGATATATGCAATGATACAAGGAATGGAAATGGAACTGAAACCTTTTTGATTTGCCAATCAAAATCTGGCCAAGCAACACAATTTATGGATATCCCTGCTTCACACTGTACCGAGCTGCCAATTCTTGTTTTGTTTTGAAAAATTGCACAGAAAGATATAAAGAGAGAGTGAGATCAGAAGGAGAGATCAACCAGTAAGTTGTATTTATTTTCTATATATAAATACTTAGGGTAAGCCCAGAATCCCTGTAAATTTTATTCCTGAAACAGACATGCATGTACTGTAGAATGTAGATATCAGATCTGTGTCTTTCGAAAATAGAAAAATACAGAAAAGAAAACAAAAAATTGGTTTTTGATAGCTTTTCCTGTCTCATCCACGGTCCACCTCCTCTCCCTTTATAATTATTTCCTCCATGTTTCAGATACATTTATGACTCCTTCAATGTCTCTCTGCTAAGATCTCATGCAATCTTATCAAGACTCCCATCCACCTTATACAACAAGCATTAATAGCTTCAAAATAAATATTACTATTTACTACCCACTGTAGCAAACGGTAAATATTAGTAGTAATGATAATGATACTATTCACAAATAAATAAAACCAACCCACCACCAAACGCACGCACCCTCACTTTAATTCGCGCCAACGACCATCTGATTGTAGCCATTAACACCGCCGTTACAATTAACAGTAACGGCTGTAACGGCGGAAACTCCTTTCTCGTTGCGGATTGCAGCGGCGATGGGCTTCAGATCCCTATGGTGCACGTTAACCATCAGCCCATTCTTCATGAAGAGAGTTAAGGACATCTTCTGCTCCACCTTATGCCCCGGTGCTAACGCAAGCCGGTGCCTAAGCAACACCGCAGCTGCAATAGACTTCATTTGAAGATAAGCTAAGTCCTTACCCAAACAGATCCTTGGCCCTGCGTTAAACGACACGTACTTGAACTGATCTTTCGCTTCATATTTCTTCTCGTCCGGCGACAACCACCTCTCCGGCCGAAATTCCATGCAATCTTCTCCCCACGTGAATTCCATCCTTCCCACCGAATATATCGAATACGTAACAGCGGAGCCGGCCGGCACGAACGTGCCGTCTGGCAAAACGTCGTCGGTGATGACGTGTTTAGAATCTTGCGGCACCGATGGGTATAACCGGAGAGTTTCCGAAAGAGCTGCTTTCAAGTATAACAACCGATCAACTTCATCGAACACGAGCGGCTCTTCCAACCATTTGGAGGTATCATCGCCACGTGTCTCCATCAAAACCGTACAGATCTCGTGTAGGATTTTATCCTCCACTCTAGGATTTTGTGTTACTAACCAGAAGAACCAGCTGAGAGCAACGGATGACGTGTCTCGTCCAGCTAGGATGAAATTGAGTGCCACGTGTTGGAGGAAGGAGTCCGCGTAGGATTCCTTCTTCTTCATGAACCGGGAGAGTAAATCGTCGTGTGGGTTTCCGCCAGTGTTTTGCTTGAGCTCCGTCTTACGTGTCTGGATCACATCGGACAGATAGTCATCCATGTGGCGGATGCTCTGACTCAGCGTGACTTCCATTCCCAGCCGGAGCCATTTCTTCATCTTCCATATAATTTCAGGGAGGATGAACCGCTGCAGAGTGGCTTCTGTGGCCCGGTCGAATGAAGAAGCGAACCGGTTCTCGGATAAACCGGGTGACAAGGTCTGAGGATCCTTACCAAAGGTCAGCCCACAGATGTTGTCGAAGGTGAGCCGGAGGAGGAGGTCCTGAAGGTCGACCGGCTTGGATTCAATTTGGGCCGTTTTTAGTATCGGACAGAACCGGAGCTTGATGGCTCGGTTAACCCACCGACCCATGGCTTGTCGTAGAGTCCGGGTGGTGAACTCGAGCGCGGCGGTCTTCCTTTGGAATAGCCACGTGTCGCCATCAGAATTGAAGATGCCTTCGCCGAGTAGATCATGGAACACAGCTTGCCAAGTGGGGCCCTTGGGGTAATTGTCGAACCGGGTCTTGAGAATGTGCTCTAGGTTCTTGGGATCACTGGTGACGGTCACCAAGCCCTGCTTGCGCGCCAGAAAAGGGATGGGGCAGATGCAAGTTTGGTAGGTCCCACCACAAGCCCGAAGATTCTCGGCAATCCAATCATGCATGCGGTCGCAGTTTTCTATCAGTCCCGGCAGACTACCCAGTAAAGGCCACACTCGTGGGCCCTTCAGCGACCGCGAGATGAATGTGAACCACAGTAGGTAAGCTGTGACGCCAGTGAAGAGAAGTAAAGCCGTTGATATCTCCATAGCGTAGATCGGTTAAACAAGCAAAACTCAAAACTCAGAACAGAACCGATATTTCTAACGAACAACCACCACCACCTTCCAAGGTTCCACCTTAGGCGCCGGCGGCGGAATCTGAAAGATGCTTCAGCTAAAGATGAAAGCCCAGATTACTTGTCTCGTAAGCAATGGCTTCAGAATCGATTGCAAACTGCATTATTAGAGAAGAAAAAACCCACCCACCTGGGTTTTACTTCTCAGCTGAAAATTGAAGAAAACTCACCTGGGTTTGCTAGCTGTAGAGGATTTGAAAAGATCAGAAGGAAATGGGAAGGCTGTGAGTGAGAATGAGAGTGAGAGAGGAAGGAGAAGAGAGAGGGATTTATAGGTAAAAGCATGAGCAATTAATGATGACAGGCAGTTCTTGACCTGCACCATATTTCACCTCTTTCTTTCTAACCATTGAAGCCCACCATTAAATGCCTCCAGTGGTCGTTGAGAATTTAAGGTAAACCAGGAAAAAGCAAACAAAACCTAACACTAAATCAAGTTCCTCGATCAAGAACCTAACACGGGAAATCAATCGATTTTCTTCTAAACCAAAACGATTATCTCTCTGCTCTTTTTCTTTCTCTCTCTCTCTCTCTGAGTTTCTTCACCTAACTTTGCAGTACAGGAGGTCCTCTTAAATTCATGCATTGAATGAAGGAGGACAGTAAATGAGATTGGTTGAGACTTTGAGAGATTATATATGGAAGAGAAGATTACAGCAATGGGTCACCGGAATTACGGGTTGTGATTGTCTTCCTGTATTAAATTAGTAAAAAACAAAAAATTGCACAGGAATAAGAAGAATAATATATATATATATATATATCGATCGCTTCTTCAACTAGTGAAAAAAAATTCTTCAGAAGATAGTTTGCAGTTGGGTGAACGACCACCCACCAACGATATAAGAAGAATCAGATCACCTTCTAACTTGTTTATCTAATCTAATTCTAATCATTTTTCTCATCATTTCCAAATCCTTTTTTTTTTTTTTAAGAAAAAGCTTCCTTATTTTCCTTCACGTTATGGTTGAAACTTGAAACCATTAGCGTGGATTAAATTCTTCTGAAACAAGAGAAAATGGATTGCTTATCCAATCTATATGCTCCACACACGTGTGTTGGGCTTACGCATCAATGAAGACAACAAGAAAAAGACGAGCTTAAAGGTCAATTCAATCAAGAAGAAAAAATGAAAAGGCAGAGAAATTAAAAGTTTTTCTTTTTTTTTGCTGAGAGAAATTAAAAGCTTAAGAGTTAGAAAAATTAGTTGGTTGCTGTACGTTATGGTACCACTAAACTAAGATTCTTAGACTGAAATGCAATAGTCCTTGAGAAAGATAAGCAAATTTATACGCAAAAACAAGAACCCTATCTGTAATCATTTGCCTTCATTTCTTTTTAAACTCAAGTACTTGCACCAGCATATGTGTATCTTGACAAGTTTCGATCTAATTAATATCCATTAGCGTAGAGAACCATACTCACCTCATAGTTCTCCGACACATATTAGAGGTGAGGTCCACCTATTATGAATGCTGAAAATTGCCTCACTCGACTCCTGTTAAACGTTGGTTTTGGCTGTCGGATTGAGATCTCGGTAGAGATTTCAGTCTTGACAAAATCTCGACTGTTGAAAATCAATGGCTGAGATTTTTTCTAGATCAAAAATTCAATATGACGGCCCAAAATGCATTGCTTAATGGATCAACCCATTAATGGCATTGAAGGTTCGAGAGCTTTAAAGGCCTGTTTGGTTACATGAGTCTGGAGATTTCAAATATCTAGAGATTTCAAATCTATGGAGTTATAATTTATAAATTTAGATGTTTGGTTGTGGAATGAAATCTGTGGATTCATCCTAAAAAACTATTTGATGGACGTGATTTTTGTGAATGTGCAAATGTATAGCTTTTTTGAAATCTCTAGATTTCACCCATTACCCATAAATCTACAGATTCACGTTTTTAGTGTAAAAAGGTGAATCTCTAGATTTCATGAATCTAGAGATTTTTACAACCAAACGGGTATAATTCTCAGATTCATGTAACCAAACAGGCCCTAAAGAGAGTTGGGATCTTGACTTATGTGGAATTGGCCTATCTCAACTATCTCAACTGAACTAATCCTCTTGAGGCCATTTACTACCTTAATTTTTTAAAACCTCAGGATGGGCTCAAGAAATGATATGAACACTCCAGCTGCGGTTCCCTTTGGTGACCTAGATTGGGAACTCAACAATAAGATTCATTGCACTTGGGCCCAAGAACCCAACAAGGCAACAATGTTCCCACTAGCATTACCAAAAAATAGTGATTGTTCGTTAACAATCTTTAGTCACAGCTAGACAATGCCAAGTCACAGATTTAATGGAGAAGTTATTAAGAGGATCACATGTGAATGATTGCCCCCTCTCAACAATCCTTTTTTTCTTTTCTTTTGTTGGTACTTGGTAGAAGCCCACTTAACATAAAGGATTTGCATCTTAATATTGATTTATACTTATTATAGAATAAGATCTATAATTAGATTTATCGGCTACTTACAATTTTGCCTAAGGACTGAGACACATACTTCACTTGAGATAATGACAGAGAGGCTTGAGTAGGTTTAATTACTAACTTACATTTATATATTTTGGGATAGTGATGCGTTCAAAAATTGTCTAATCTTAAAGAGCTCTGAATAATTGCAGAACTTAATTGAGAGATATAATAGAGGGAGAATGATTCAATTATCTTCTTCTTGCCCTAGTCATTAATTTATATAGATTTTTCCTTTTATTCTTGATCGTTGGATCAGTCAATGATTCTTGTTTGCGACCGTATGATCCTAGGGTTTAACTTCTCTAATCTGTATTATTTCAAATTTCTTCTTAGGCACGATCGCCTATCCCGATTCTGGCGGGATCATATATCTTATCATAGTGGTTGGATCTTCCATAATGGTTAAGTTTCTTCATGCTCAAGTAACCTTTGGGTTGGCTATTTACACTAGTCTTGACCGGGACGAACCAAACTACCTTGGTTCAACCCGGCTGACTTTTAATATTATTTCTACTCATCATGGGCCCCCAAACCAAATGGTTATAATTTTGAAACTAATCGGTTGGTTTGTCTTTCTCGATTGTCAATTATGAACGTTGTTGGTAGAATATTGAACAATCACTCTTCTCCCGAGTGCCATCCAAGAGTCGCATTTATTGTCAGGATCGTTACATCCTCTCGAGCCATTTTTATCTAGTGCAAAACACGCAATATCCACCACATGTTCATTGGGAACAATTTAGGCACCATCATGGCGTCCCTTTTCTCAAATTGACGTTCGCTCTTGATCGTTGATTTGAATCAATCTCACCCATTGATAGTCTCGCTTCTACTTTACCATTTTTGAGTTTCTAGTGCAAAATAGTAAGCTCTATGTCGTCTTCACCCTTCAGCTTCAAGATTTGGATACAAGCACCATCATGGCAGCAAGTCCTACTTTTCTTAAATCGGCCTTGAATATTCTTTGCCCTTTCTTGCTCCTTGTTCCTTCTTCTAATCTCACCCTTTGAAGTCAGATATCTTGACTCCTGGCTCTCGGGATCTATTTCGAGAAGACCCAATCTATGCAAGACACTCCTAAGTATGCGAATCAAAGTACTTTTCTATTTGTGAAATTTCTTGCTCTTGAGATGACAGTGAGCTTTGTGTCGTCTTCAACCTTCAACCTTCAAGATTTTCATACAAGTTTCTTAAGCAAGCAAGTACTAGTACTACTTTTCCTTTACATTTGCTTTGGCTATTTCTTTGCTCATAGCATACCTTCTTCCTTCTTCTTCTTATTATTTTTTTTGAAGTCCGATATCTTTGACTCCTGGCTCTTTGGATCTATTTTGGAAAGACTTCATCTCTTATAAAAAAAATTCTAAGTATGGGATCAATTCCCAGAGCATTGGAACCTTACCGATTCCGACCATCATTGTCATTATCTTTCTAAGTTTTTAATTGCGTTTTGGGAGTGACGCTACCTTCTTTTCTTGTTGAAAAGTCTTCAAGTGTTGATACTTAGTGGGTCATAGTCGGGATATTAATGATGCCCTCATTTGAAAAATATACTCTTAACTTTTCTAAGTATTTAGTGGGTTTTATTCTTCTGTGAAGCCTAATTTCTTAGGTCTTATTCGGGAAATTCGAAGCCCTCTATGGGGTCTTACTTGAAAATTTCTAAAGATTTTTTTGTGAAGCCCAATTTCTTAGTTCTTACTCAAGAAACCTAAAACCTTTATGATCTTACTCGAAAAATTTCGAAGCCTTTTTTTGTGGGTCTCATTTTTTTCCGAAGCTTAGTTTATTTGGTCTTACTAGAGAAACCCGAAGCCTTTATGGGGTCTTACTTGAAAAATTCCAAAGCCTTTTTTTGTGGGTCCTATTTTTTTGCGATCAAATCAATTTCTAGGATGAAGTCATTTCATGGGATCCACAACCAAACACTTAATTGTGTCAATTATAACCCGAAAAATTCCAAAGCTTTTTTTGTGTGTGCCTTACTTTTTTGCGAAGCCCAATTTTTTATGTCTCACTCGGGAATCCTGAAGCCATTAGTGAGTCTTACTCTTTGGCAAAACCCCATTTATGGTCTTACTCTTTTGCGAAGCTCAATTTCTAAGGTCTTACTCAGGGAGCCCGAAGCCTTTAGTGGGACTTGCTTTTTTGCGAAGCCCAATTTTTTAGGTCTTACTTGGGCAGCCTAGAAGCCTCTAGTGGGTCTTACTATTTTGCAAAGCCCAATTTCTAAGATCTTACTCAGGTAGCCCGAAGCCTTTAGTGGGTTTTACTCTTTTGCAAAGCCCATTTTCTTAGGTCTTATTCGGGCTTTATTCGGGAAGCCCGAATTCTTTAGTGGGTCTTACTCTTTTGTGAAGCCCAATTTCTAAGGTCTTACTCAGGTAGCCTGAAGCCTTTAGTGAGTCTTACTCTTTTTGCAAAGTCTAATTTCTTAGGTCTTACTCAAGTAGCCTGAAGCTTTTAGTGGGTCTTACTCTTTTGCAAAGTCCAATTTCCAAAGTCTTACTTGGATAGCCCAAAGCCTTTAGTGGGTCTTACTCTTTTACAAAGTCCAATTTCTTAGGTCTTACTTTGAAAGCCCAAACCCTTAAAAATTATAAGAACTTATTCAAAAAAATTCTGAAGCCCTTATGGCGACTTATTCGGAATTGTAGAAAATCAGCTCCGTCTCTTCAAAGAATATGATTTTATCATTCAAGAACTCTACTAGTTTGTGAAACCATTCCTTTACAAAAAAATTCAAGAGGGTAAATAACAAATTGTTTAGTCCAAAACTCTTTTAACATCGTGTTCCTTCATTATCCACATGTCACACTTAGAGCTACTTTGTTGATAAATAGCTAGACAACCACCCATCACAATAAAGATATGTGTCCAAATTTCAGGACGTTTTGGTATCACTAATCAACTAAATCATTAACATAAATCCACCATGGACTTCTCGAATTGTTTTCCATAGATGGCGCCAAATGATGCGTTTGAAAATTGTCCAACTGTTGGAAGCTTGCAAAACTCGTGGGTCATGAAGCTACCTTCCAGGCTCCCATGACCAACCATCAAAGAGCTTTGAATAGTTGCAAAGCTTAATTGAGAAATAGAATAGAATGAGAATGAATCAATTATCAATTATCTTCTTCTTGCCTTAGTCAATAATTTATATAGATTTTACCTTTTAATCCCGATCGTTGGATTAGTCAATGAGTCTTGTTTGCAACAGTATGATCCTAGGGTTTAACTTTCCTAATTCACGTTTTTCCACTTTCCTTCTTAGACACTATTGTCCATCTCAATTTTGATAGGATCATATATATTACCATAAGTGTTGAATCTTTCATAATGGTTAAGTTTCTTCATTCTCAAGTAACCTTTGGGTTAGCTATTCACTGTAGTCCCCACCGTGGTGAACCGACTGACCTTAATTTGACCAGACTGGTCTTATTGATATTATTTCTACTCATCAAATAGAAACAAAGCTATAAGAATAGAGAACCTCCCATATGTGATTTTTTTTTTTGGTAAATAATATGCTGTGATTGTGAAGTACAATTACAATTTCTTTGTGTACTTTGATGGCTCAAGCGGTGCCTACTCCTATTTTTATTTTCTACTGGCCTTGTATACATGCTTCTCTCTCTGCTCTCTCGCATGCTTCTTCCACGCCTATGGTTGGTAGTTTAAGTATTGACGGTCCAGACCTACTTTTCAGTTCAACCAATAAATGATTCAAAACTCTGTCCTTGAGGTTGGATCAAGGTCAGGTCAGGCCCAAGAGTTGATGTGTTGCTAGGCAGATATCCATCTCTGTTAAGATGGCAGGAATTACAGACACTACATTTTAGCTTCATTGCAATCTTCCCAGAGAACCAGAATTTAATCATGCGGTTACAAACTGCACACTTTGATTCTGGGCAAAACTTATCGACATTAATATTTTTGGGACCACCCTGCTGTGTGATTGGTGTTGGGAAGCCAAATTCATGATGGCCCAAAAAAGATCAAGTTTGCAGCTGAACCCAAAAGGCAAAAGGGAGAGGCTTCTAGTTCTAGCTACAGTGTTAACCCGTGCCTCCTCATCAGCTGAAGAAATTGAAGCTGCTGATGCCGCCACAGGTGCTCCAAGCGAAAGAACTGAGATAAAATGCAGCTAGCTAGATGCAATCAAATACAGTATATGGTTGTACCTTGTATGGATCATCAAACAGATGTTTGAAAAATTCCACCTAGAGCCTGATCGAGTAATTCCAATTCCTATACGTTTTACTTATTAGTGTGTGCTTCTCTAGGAGTGTGTAACAAATTTACTTATTAATCTTGTTTGGGTGATAATGATCTTTCAACAGGATACAAGAAGAATCAGTTTCAACAAACAGAGAAAAACAACATTTGAGAGAACAAGTATCACAAAGGAAAGTTCAGCAAAGCCACTGACATGATCTATTTGTGCATAGGGTTCCATGAAATCCCACACTTGGTATTCCTGTTCTTTTGAAGCCTAAAACTATAACAAGCATACCACAGAAGAAGACCAAGAGAGAAGCACACCAGAGAAGAAGACCAAGAGAGAAGAACAAAAAGCAATTAGTGTTCCTCAACTAGTATCTGCAGAAAGAAACCTTTTCAAGGCACGGACAAGCATTTTTGATATCAAGAAGCACAAGAATAAGTGCAGCAGTGATCGTGTCCATGACATGTAGAGACCCATCAGCAGACAAATTAGCATTCCAGTGGTAACCAGATAAATAATTTCTTCCATCTCTGTCTGATTCCCATATCATCCAAAGAATGTACAGAAAATGCATCTCCTGGAACTGTTGGAGATTTAGTAATAACAGTGGTTGCACTCCTGACAAACCTTCTTGAAGGAATAATTTCCTCTCCCCAATTTGAAGAGCCTTCAGCACTGGGAACATCCTTTCATTCATCATAGTTTCTGGTGGACTCAAGAATCCCTGCGCTAGAAGAAATCTGGGTGCCATTACCACTGAAATGTACCTATTCTCTAGCAGTCTCCACATTCAGATCTAGTGAACTACGGATTTGCAAAGATTCCAATCTGGAATTTAACTCATTCAAATTTAAAGATGAGAGATGTGACATCCTAATGGGCGAGAAACTGCATGACATCCCCCTCTTCAAATAGCTTATTTAGGCACTTCCTCTACATTGCACTCAGTAAGTTCTGACACATGCATAGCAGGATAAATGCATTCACAAGCACTCCCACATTCCACAAGCATTTCAGGGAAAATAACCAATAGGAATTGTCCAAGTGAAATATTACTCTTGGTAGTTATAATCAAGTTCTGGGGGTTGCCAACTCGAGTAGCAGAAGACCCAATATTTGCACTAGAAGCCAAGGCCAGTAGTAATGGGTGTGCTGGAAGATCATGCTCTCCCGAAATACTGGAAAGCAGACACAAGACAGATACAGCACAAAGTACTTGAACATGTCGTCTCTTTCAAGATAGATGCTTACAACCATGGTTACAAAGAGAAGGCCAAGGATTGGGAGGTCAATTGCTTCATAAGCTTGTTCTGGGGTTATGACCAAGAAGATGAACATAAATATGGCCCCAAAGAGAACCCCCTACAGTCATTCCATGAAGCTTGAAATCTCTTTTCACAGAGGTTATCCTAAAGCATGGGAATGCCAAGGAGGACTTCTATAATTCTGGAATGCGGATGTACGTTAAGAATGGAAGAGCCATAGACAGCGTGAAGTGCAAAAACAAATTACAGAATTAAACAGTGAAAACCTTAGAGAAGGTTATATATTAAAGAACCCACAATCCCAAATTGAATATTCTCAGCATAAGGATCCCTATGTTGAAGAAGATTACAGTTTATGAACTGGATAATGAGAGAATAACTAATACAAAACTAGCCTGGTAGCATTACGAAGTAATCATTCAGTAGCTGGGCTGGGCTTGGCAAGCTTCTATTGAGCTTCTACAGAGGTCAAGAAATCAATATCAGAACCTCAGCAACATCACAATTATAAAAAATGTGTTTTCCTTCTTTAGGAAACCCAGGCAGACATGCATTACTTGAGTTCCCAGAGGCAACATCACAAAGCACATACTGATTGCTTGCAGGCATCACAGTAGCTCGAGGATGATTTAATTCTTCAGAGCTACCCAAGTTAGATTAGCCACAGTTTTTATAGCATTCATCTGTGTATAATTTTGAGTAGCCAAATAGGCAGTAGTCCACTTATGTATGTCGTGGCTTCTATAATTTTTCCCTTTATCATTTTCTTTTCTCCATTTATCATCGATGGTTGAACACCCATTGGAGAACGTAGCACAGAGATCATGGCTCTTGTTTACTGGGTGAGTGGGTAGGCGGGTGCACGCCTGGGTACCAGGAAGATGAGAAGAAAAGCTAGATATGTGTAAGCACAGAGGTTCTTCTGTTTGAATGCGACCAACTCTACTCTTAATGAGTGGTTAGGTCCCCACAAGTGAATAATTGAACCACTTCTATGGCAAGCAAAATCCTGAGAGTTGTGAGCTGTAGAGCTACAGCTCACAAGAGTCATAACTCGAGATTGGTAACACGTCGTGTTGCCTCTCGTTGCCTCTCCAACCACTTCGTTCTTTGGAAACCTAATTGCTACTTTCACTGCCCTAAAAATTGCAGTCAAGCCAAATGCAGTTTCAAGGCTTCCAGATCCATCGCATGTCCTCTTCTTAGATTCTTTCTCACATAACCTCATTAACTCCACTCTAAACATTAAGTCATCGAAGGAAAACATAACAGCAGATCATAAACAATCCTGTAAGTTCTTATTGATCATTTACAGCCTCAAAAAAGAAAAAAAGAATCAAGAACAGACGATGAAATGGCCATTACAAAATAAAAAATTTCCCTTTTTCGTTTCTCCACTAACTACCCACTTGGCGTTGATTGCCACCAATCCACACATTCACAAACAATCAAATGACTAGCACAAACTGTGACTAAAAAGAATGAATTTTTTTCTGCCCTGTCTGATGAAACTCATGAATTCCTATCTAATAACTAAACCATTTAAATAAGACATGTACATTTATACTCCATATCAGATTCAGAACCCCCTTATTGGACTCTGCCATACCTCAACAGATTGCTGATCCTTTCTAGTAACAATCATTTTGTTACCTCCAAAAGCCAAGTGTGTAATCCTGCATCCTCCCATGTCTTTGTTCCTTCCCATTAAATTTTTCCTGAATATCCTTTCGTCTTGTCCATCTTCAGTGGTTCTCTTTCCAATTAAAACCTCGGACCACAACTCCATATCTCCTCTTCTGCTGCAAAACAGCTGATTTCCATGGCTTTCAATCCTACATCCAGCACCTTCTTTCTTCCCTTTAGTTCCCAATCTTCCTTCTCCAAGACAAATCCATGGATTGTCAACGTCAAGCTTCCTTAAATCCGCAAAGAACACATCGCCCGAATTTACTCCCACTTTGAAAATTGCAGACAGATCATCCGAGACCGTGACATCAGAGAAGCAATCCTCTTTTTCCTTCACTTCCCAAGTAGTGTTACCAGACCGGATATCCCATAACCGTATGTTGCCAAGCACCCCAGAAGGTCCTGAATGAGACCCAGATGCCATAAGCAGATTGTAACCAGAAACCCACTTCAATTTGGTGGCAGGGATGCCGGAGTCAAGATCGGCCCCGTAAATCTCAGAGTGACCAATTTCCATAACTGGACGGAAGCTACCTTGGAGATCAAAAACCATAATTGAATTCGAATTGCGACGCCCAGATTCAAAGCTGGTAAAGAGAAATTCAGGAGAAGAACCAATAGCCTGAACAGTGGAGCAGGATTTGGTTCGATTCTCCCAATTTAAGGTTTCTCGAACGAAACCCTTTTGAAGGTCAAGAATCTGGAGACCAGAGATGTCGGTGGCACCGACTGCTGCAATCGAAGGCGATAGAGCAAGTATTGAATCGACGGCATTGAAGCGGGTGAGGATGGTAGATTTCCGCCGCAACGACCAATCAAAAGAAGTAATTTTGCTACCATGAGCGACATGAACCGACCCATACGTAGTAGTGGATATGGCAGAAGGAGGATCCCTACCGCCAAGAGGTAAAATCAGAGATTTTTCGAGATTAAAGGCATCAAAATGAGATGGGTTCGAGAGAGCAGAGACAAGTAGATCCTCGATACCGTAGAATTGGGCTTCGAACACCAAGTCCTGAAGATCAAACTCCCTAGCCTTGGATGGAAGAAAACCTGTTCTGAGCAGGGAAAGAAAGACGGAAAAGATCTCTGGGTCTCTATCCACGAATCGAACACCTGATGGAACGTTAGAAGAATCGGAAATCATGGAAAGTAGAGAGTTAGAACCAGCCTGAGCTAGGGTTTGTCGGGTTGTTTGAAAGAGCTGTCCGCCGATGTCGAGAGTAACTACACCCGATTCTGATTTCTTAGGACGAAACCCATAAGAGAGATGAAGTCGATTTTCTGCCAACGGAGGCATTATTCCGACCCCTTTCTGCACAACCCTATTGAAACTCTTCTCTGAAGAACACAGAGGAAACAATTCCAAGGGAGAAAACAGCGAAGAAATCCCAAAATTGATGCAGAAGAGAACAAAGGTTAACCAAGTTCAACCGTCAATGACGGCTCCTTTAATAAAAAAGAAAAAGAAAAGAAGCAGCCGCTATTGAAGGGAAGGGAATTCAACCAAACTGGACGAACCCTCTTCAGCCCTTCCCCTTCTAGAAAGAAGCCAATGCCGCAGGCCTCCATTGACCGAAGCTTTTACCTGTTTCTTTTGTTTAACAATAATTCGACAGTTCAGCAATTATAAGCCAGATACTTTGGCGGAGAAAAATATGATATTTGACAGATCATCAATCTAGAACCTTACATATAGAAAATTAAAAATTTTCACTTAATCGAATGCTTCACTTTGCCAACACGAGTTTGATTGGAAGTCTGAAAAGTAAAAGGTTCTAGAGTTAGCGTACATTCCTCCAGATTCCATTCCAATGATTTCACTGGAATTTTATCTAAATCTGAAAGGGGATTTTTTTTTTTTTGGATAGAAAAATCTGAAAGGAATTAGCTCAGTTATAATTAGCCGGTCCATGCTCGCAATTCCCAACTTTCGACAGCCCATAGTTCCTATGATGGCCCATAATTAATTATCGTTGTCAGTTCAAATTTGATTTGGGCCTCCATGGACCATTGTGGTTGGTTCTTGGCCTCTGACGGCCCATGAACTACGTCGGGCCCATCCATCAAATATAGTATTAAGCGCACTAGATTCGCTCTTTGAAACCCTTCTCTTCACTGTCGAGGTTGTTTAGCTTGAATAAATTCTTTCATTTCCAAAGAGAAAAGGAATATGACACAATTTACACGTTGGCTTAAGAATTTTTTACCTCAAGGCTGCATTATTGCTGGAATAAAGGTGGGGTGGGAAAAAAAATTTGAAAAAACAAAATTTTTCATTAAATCCTAAAAATGTGGTTTGTTTGATTTAGGGGTGGGAAAGCTAGAGACTTGTGAGGTCCTATGCTAATTTTTTTTCACCTCATGCCTTTTCAAAACCCCACAAAATATGTAAAATTTTGTGAAAGAGTGTGAAAAACCTAAAAGCGGGATCCACATGTTTTTTTTCCCCACCCCAACTTTGCAAACAAACGGAACAAAATATTTCAATATCTTTATTGGCATGTTTGGGAGTGTTGGAAGACGGAGGCACAAATAGGTAGGTTCAACTTTTAATACCCAGCACCTGCGGCCAACAGTCGTGATCAAAATCTCACTCCAAATACGTTGGGTGGAAAGTAGGGATGTCAACAGTGCGATTTAGAGTGCTTTCGAGCTAGGCCTAATGGTTTCGGGCTAAAAAACACTCCGCCCAAACATGGCCGTTGATGTTCTAAATTTCATAGCTTGAGGGAGATGGGAATCTTGTCTTTGACAGATATACGGGTTAGAGGTTTAACATGAAAAAGGAAAAATGTTGCTGTGTCAGACTACATAAATGAATGATAAACAAAGATGTTATCTTCCAGTTTCAGGTTTGAAATCTAGGAAAGGAAAATTTATACATTACAGCATGCTACCTATCCGACAAATTCACAGATCATTCCATTTTGTATAATCTTTCTGGTGGGGATACACAAAACTAACCCACCAGTTTCGGAGACTTGGGCCACATGGATACATATAAGCAGTTATCAACAGGAAGTTCCTTCCCTCCCTTCTTTGGCAACCTCCTCTGGTGATGATTTCAGAATTGCATTGCTCTTTAGTTTGACTTCCACTGGAGTATCTAACCCAGTTTCTATTCCCTTCTGCCGTGCTGGCTAACACCTGTGATACACATGATACACAGATGCTGAAAAAGAAGACTGGACATGTTTATATAGATTAACTGACACCAGGTTGCATCATACGGAAGAAGGCCCACTTAGGACAGGGGCTAGACTCCTTCCCAACAAACTCTTCATTGACCCACCAGTCTGATCCAATGGTAGGCTTATCAGACAATTCTCCATCTGCATTTGAAAACTTGAATTCTTTCAGAGACCCTTGTGCGAAAGAAGTGTGCTTCTGCTTCTCCTGTTGCTCCTCTTCTTCATCTCCTGAAGCTCCCTCAGGCACATCATTCAATGTTTCACCAATACGGCACTCAAAATTATCATCTGCTTCATGGGAAACACCATCCTTCTGAGATATGGTAGTAGCTGTTCCTGCTGCAGCTGCATCTGGTAGAGCTTCCATTGCAGTCTCAACCAACATTCCAGGGGCCTTCTGCTCACAGCCTGGAACCATTGCAGCCTCAACATCTTCAGCAGTTAGTTCAAATGAAACTCGCTGACCAATTACAACATCACCATTTTGGGATCCATTCTCTGAGTTAGCAAGAGATGCAACCTCTGACATCCGACTGTCAAGAATAAGACTGTCTCGAGAGGTTGGTCCAGCAGCATCCGGTGTCAAAGAGCCAGACCCTCGTCCTGGTCCCCAGTAACGGTTAGAAAGTACATCAATGCTCAAAATCCTGGGGACCTCCCCTGTGCCAAAATGAAGAAAGGGATGTCCTCCAGAAAAGAAATCAGAATCAAGGTATGGAGATGAGGTTCCAGAACCTGAGATTGCTGAGCTAGGTGATATGAGGTGCCCAACTGGGCTTCCGGGGTAAAGATGATATGACTGGAATTCATAGTTGGAAAACGGGGATTTCTGATGTGTGTCATCCGTTATGTGGTTGGCATCTAATGATGAGGTAAGCAGCTGAGCAAATGGCACCTCTGGTGACGAAGGCGTAGTCATTTGGACAGTTTCAGGAGGAGGAGTGAGGGGAGCAGTGGATGGTTCAGTTGTGAAGGTTGAGAAGACGGGGGGTGATACTAACTGAGTCTCATGAGCATAAGGCCCAGTCGCAAAAATAGAGGCAGGCCCACTGGGAGAGTAAGAAAATGTGGTGAAAGATAATAACCCAGTTGGTGACTGGGTAGCAGAAGGAGGTTCTGATTGGAGAAAAGAAGCAGGAGATGATGGAGGAGCAACAAAAGGTAACATTATGGTGGATTGTTCATGTACTGGATTCTCGGTGGCAGGAGCATTAGTTTCTGGAAATGTTCGTTCAGGAATGAGGACAGCATGGCTAATTCGCTTGCCATTTCTATGAGATCCAAAACACCAGTATAAACTCCAGCAGCCACCCCACCTTCTCTTCTGTATATTCAGTAACAAATGTTAGGTTTTATGAAAACAAAAATTTGTTGCAGTAAAGTAATATGCAGTTTCTTATGCAGTTGCCATACAATCGAGTGGCTTGGAAGGCAAAAAATTTGAGAAAGTTATATTACATCATTCAGAGAAAGGGAAAAAGATAACCCTTCATGGTGTTCTCATTTACCCCAAAAAACAGTTCAACTGAAGTAAGCATCATACGCTGACGTAACTTCAAGCAACAAACATAACAGATTATGAAGAAAATAAATAGGCTAGCAATGAAGCAGACCAATAGGAAAGGTTGCAAGAGAAAGTTTCTTCACATTTTCATGTACCTCTAAGAGTAATCAAATTATCACATGTGTTCTAATAGTTCAAGAATAGCTAAACAGATTGATGGGATGAGTATAAATACAAAGACAATCTTACAACCATAATATTCCAAAATTCATTCGAAAATTTCAGTCATATATGAAAACCCATCCAAACATATCTCCAAATGGCCTGTAGGACTGGAAAGGTGAGCTAGGGCCTGAAATTTCCACTTCAGATTTGACATATACAAATCAACACATGGAAGTTGATGGCTTTGAGATGCACAGAGCCCAATTTTAGAAATATTGGACTCTTTTCTCCAACATCAAATGGTACAAGAGCAAAATCTACTTTCTTAATATCCCTATGATAATTTATGAAATCCTGTGGGTAGGTAGAATAGACAGACAATGCTCCTTCTCACCAGTGAGAATGGTTACAATAGCAAGCAATGAGATGCTCCTTAAAAAGTGCCAATTTCATCCAAGGGAAAACGTAAACAGTAGATGATACAATCAAAAGAACAAAACGAAAATCAAATTCAACTGAACAACCACCTAGGGAACTTATAAATATGATATGCCTTGCCATAATCACCACAACAGTCAGTCACATAAGCAATTATATGCTGATAACAAAGCCTTGGAATAACTTAGAAACCTATAAGGTCTAGCTGAATTCAAGATCTGTCACTATTGAGGGAAAATAATATAAATGCCTTCCCTAAGCACCTGAAAAAGGTGTACCCAATTCAAGAGGCTCCTGCCACTGCAAAGTCTGGGGAGTGTTAGAATGTACACACATACTTCTCTCAGTTCCAAGTGTTGAAATTCCTTCCTACCCCAACCCAGTAGAAGAAAAAAAGGGGGGGGGGGGACACTTGCTGCCCATAGTTTAATGAGAAAGATGGCATAAAAACTTATGGGCACTCGAATGCAAAATAAAAAGGGAAACTACTCCATAACTCCATAACAAATGAAGTGGTACCTCATAAACATTATCAGTTTCTACGGGCTCTACACTTACCAAACAGACTCATGAACGTGTTAATATATACTGCATAACGTTATTTAATAATAAAGGTGAAGGCTTTGCTGCATACACAAAATATCCAATCAGTAAGATATTAATGTTCACAAGGACAATTCAGGTCCAGATTTGAGTTCATATTTATATAATCCAGAATATGAACTAAGGCATGAACCTAACCAACAGTCAAACATCCAAATTATTGAGACTTTCTATCCATCCTCCAAAGAAAATATTTAGCTTGCTTGGGAAAAGATTAGACATTGATAGAGTTTCAAATTCCCATGGTAAACAAAACAGCCATCAATATTTTAAGTCCAAAAAGAAATTATGCACTTTGGCATAGTATTTATTCAAATTTTACAATATAGCTATACTTTGAAAAGATAGTCTTTGTTTTCTATGGACCAAAAATATGACTTCTTCAATTGCAAAAAGAAGGATGTGAGTTTGTAACTACTCTTAATTTTTTTTTATGTTGGGGGGCAGGGGTGGGGAAGGTGACTCTGCAGCAGTAAAGGTTGGAGGCCTAGAAATCATTTCGGCCATCAAGGTTCTGCTACAAACGCAAATGACAGGGCAGCTCATTATGAAAAAATTATAGGAACTTCAAATCTTCATGCTAAGAAGCTATTATATAACAAAGACGTTCATAGCAAAGCAAAAAGCTTGTCTGGACCATTGGAGATTCCAACCCATTCTATATAAGCACACAATTTATTCTTTCCCAAGTTAAAACACACTAAGACACCCATAGGAAGCAGTATCCACAGAATTATCATGCGCATCAGGTTGTTTTTCTCTCAAAGCTATGCTTAAGATTGCAATAGGTTCGATATAAGAATGACTGATTTTACTCAGGGGAGAAAAAGAGTCGTACACATAGAATCTCCAAAGAATCCTAGACCTCAACCAACTCCTTCTAAGCAAAGAGCTAGACTAATTTTTTTTTCTATCATCATGGCAAAACAGAGTACAGCCTGCTAACAGGAAACATTCTATGAGGGTACAAGAACCTAACTTGAAGAGAGTGATTCTTGGGATAGAGCACCGGACAGGTATCGCGTAAAGCCAGACATCCAACAAAACCCTTTTTCATTTGGGTCGACACCACGATTCATTCTGTGATTCCAAAATAGTTTCATATACAAAAACATAGAAACTAACTCTAAACCACGTCTCCAGGAACCAGAATACGCGTAAGTAACACTGATGAAACTCCAAATCCACGGCAACCCAAAACCATATGATTCCTCTTAATATAAGTCAACTCGCGTCAAAACATCACAGAGAACAGAGTAAACTTATACAACATTCAAAAATGAAAAATATTCATCCAAACCAGGCCCTCAAGCTACCTATAGTCGATTACCAGATCAGAAAGCAAAAGCAGAGGAAGAAAGAAACGGAGAAAATCATTCTAGAAACGAGCATAAGATGAATAATTTTCCGCAGATCTTAAAATTCCGAACGGTTGTAACATAAACACCTTCAGCCTACAAGTACACAAAAAACACAAAGCGAGTTGAGTTGAAAACGAAAAATACGATCAAATAAATGAAATAAACGATAAACCTGGACCGTGTTCTGCTGAACTCGACTCTCTGCGACTGCGATCGCATTAGCAGCAGCATTTATAGTCTCCATAGTATTATTTACACCTCTCATCTCTCTTTATGTTGATCAAATAAACCTAATTTTGAAGAATTGTTTCTTTCTTCAACCTCCACGGTTGTCTCCTTTCAAAAATCTTGCCGGAAAAGTAAGTCAGAGCGGAAAGGATGCAAGAAATACCGGAGAAGAAAGTAAGAAAATGGTGACATATAAAACATCCAAAAAAATCCAAACACCGTTTTCTCTCTCTCTCCCTCCTTCTCTCTGTTATTTTGTAATGATCGACCAAGGGGTCAAACACGCAAAGATGTAAACTTTGATTTGTAAATAATTGTTATTAACTAATCATACTGTTTAAGGATATGATGTTTTTCTGATTTTAGCAGGATACCTTTATTAGTCATTCAATTATCAAAGCAATTGTTGGTTAATTTACTTATCTACCCTTATGCCTCCACTCATATTGCCTAAATAATTTTGTGCCCCCTTAGAAGAAAGAGGTAGAATGGGAAAGCTGTTGAATGAGGGTGGTATTTATGATATTTTACTAATAATATAGGTGGCCGTCTGTCAAATTTAAGGTCACCCTGTGATAAAATTAAACTTGAAAATGACGTTATTAGAAACAGGATAAAACTATATACGTCAAAGCTTCTCTGGATATTATTAGATGTAAGAGTTTTATTTGAGCATAGAAGTATTAAACGAGTTAGAATCCTTGGCTAGAATTGGACAAAGGAAATGCACGCGAGACATTACATGATTGATTTATTTGTTTGCTTCTCTGGATGAAAAAACTATTCTTATTGTTACATGTGTTAGTTGTCGATGTGCTTAGCTATTGCGGACCCAAAACCAATATTTAGTGAATCACTTAGCCATCTTGTCTTCGGAAGAAGGGGTGGGGTGGGAATCAGACTATGAAATGGAAATTTAAATAACGACGAGGGTAATTAAGGAACAAGGAGTAAAAGCACATGAAAAATGAAAACTATTTAATTATTAATTAAGATAAGATTAGAAGGGTGATTAGAAAGATGATTAAAAGTGTGTCGTCCGTGCTTTAGGTGCTTTTACGTCAGAGAAAAGGGGTGCACGTGTGGGTGGTCCAGTTGTTGATGCCATTGGTGGGAAGTGCGCCCAGTAGTGCGTAAGATAGGGGTTAACGTGGGACCCACTTTTCATCTATAAATTCTCTCTCTCTATTTCTTTAATAACTTTACACGGTTGGGTTGGTTCATCCGTTCATCTCCTTTTTCTGACTCTTTGTAGAAGAGAGAGTCTTTTCAATTTTCATCTATAAATTCTCATTCTCTCTCTCTCTCTAACCTTTTCATATTTTTCCTTTACCCATGAAACCTTTTGCATTCCTCCATTGAAGGTTTCATTAAAGCATGGCCTTTTAATTCAGCTTTTGAGATAACTTTTGTTAGATTTCATGAAACTTTTAACTTGTAAGGTTCCCATTTGGTGGGCCCTCATATCTAAACCCCACAAGTGGCAATAAATATATTTTTAGATTTTTTTTTAATGGGCAAGAATATGTCTAGTCTCATGGCTGCAAGTTGATAAAGTTATGATCTTTTTAGGGAGAAAATGGTGATTACTGTGTTCACACAAAAGGGTTTGGGATTACTAGGGTTTTGATCATACGAAACAAGAGCTATTGAAGCATTACACGTGTGTCAAGTTGTTGGGTGGGTGAGTGGTCGTTGATATGAAATAAATAATAAAAAATTTGGAAGGATAAAACTATAGACACTTACAAATTGTCTAAAGCTAGGATTAGGGTTTTAATTAAGAGTCATTAACAACTCAAAACCCATCTATCATCTACACAAATATGTAATTTATGCACTCTCTCTTCCCACCCAACACGCGCACCGAGCTAGCTAAGAGAAAAAGAATCCACTAAGTGATCATAAAGTATAACAGAAGTTCTCTTAAGAAAAACTTACAATGACTAGAACACGTAACGTGCCTACTGCAACTTGTAAATCACACTCTAATTTATGGGATTATTGATAATAAACCAATAGACCCAAAAGAAAAAAATTTGATCATACAATTTTAAAATTCTTGTGTAGTTCTTTTATTTTTCTCTAATGTTGAGGTGATTTTACCTTAGAAAAGAGAAGAGCTTTAGAGAGAGAGAGAGAGAATGAAGTGTAGGTTCAATGTGGAAGGGTTTTGGAAACTACAGCGTGGCTTGAAGAGGAAGAAAGTCTTTGCTGAACATAAAAGTCATGGTTTTAGCCGTGTTTGAGGGTTTAAGTCAGCTGAGACCCTAATCCGAGATTAGTGGTGGGGGTTAATAAAATCTAATCCTGTGGGCCCTGTGCTTAGCTGTAATGGGCTTCGGACTAAGGCCCATTTAGCTATCAAGGTTGTCCATATCAAAGAGCGGTGAGTTTACGGTGGTTCCAACCTTGATTTGGGGGAAAACCTAGAGAGAGAGAGAGAGAGAGAGAGATTTCATATGTCGAACTCACAATTATAGTTTAATAAGGGTGCTCTATCAACATCATACAGTTGTGAACTTGTGATTCCAGCCCATTAATTAGTAAAACATTTTATTCACTTTAATTTTGTATTACTCCTAAATAAGTTCTTAAGAGGTTTCCTTAAATTAAATTAGTCTTAATCACGTTTATGATGTTAGTGATGACGTATTAATGGTGACAAGTCAAGAAAGGGAATAATAGCTAACTAGTAGTAATAACTCATGAAATGCGAGCTTGTAGTGAAGGTGTGGCATCACGAGGAGGACTTTATAGGTAAGAAATTTACATAGAAATTTAATGCTTGACTCTTCATGTCGAAGGTGTGGCTGCAAGGAAAAGACTGTAAGTTATATTATTTTGCATTATTCTTTTTCAAAAGTGATATGATTTGCAAGTTCCCTATCTCATCAGAATTTGATATTTTCAATATTGGATTAAGTCGTGGGAGAGTTGGAAAGGGCGTGAAGAGGAAAAGGCAGAGTAGCTAAAAAGCATGGTTACTTTTATTGCATGGTCGATTTGAAAGTCCATAAATAGTTTTATTTTCTCCAAAACTCAAGATGCCCACCCTTTCCGGCTTTCGAGGTGCTACTAAAAGCTCTTAGTGTGTTTGAAGAGTTCTACAAGGTGAAGAAAAAAATAAGTAAAAACAAATATAGTAAGGTCTTCTCAATCTCAAGCAATTGTATGGACTAACCTTCATCATGATTGGTAAGATTATTTGCAATGCATCATGGAAGAAAAAATAAGCCTTTAAGGATGGCTGGATATTGATAAGCATTCTAACCAATCACCCAGGTTTGGACCGGTTCAAGAATTGAACCCAGAGGTATTGTAAGCATGAAGAAACCGAAAGGTTATGGAAAGAGATATGTTACAGTCAAATTCGGGATAGACGATCTTGGCTGACTTAGATGAAAATAGGGAAAAAATCCTACGATCTACAAAGAAAGACTATAAATGAATCCAATGATTTAGAATAAGAGGTGAATATTATATATATATTAAAATATCACACAAATCAAATGTATCTGAATCATTTCCTCCATTATCAAATTTTAATTAAGCTCTATAACTAGTCAGAACTTTGTGGTGATTCACTTATTGACTTAACTTTTAGAATTGGCTTTTTGACCGTTGAGTTGGTCCACATTTGACTTTTTTTGCAAGAATCCGAATGTTTGTATTATTTGTAGGAACTTCTATAGAACGCTTGATAGTTTTGGCAACAACAAGGAAGGGGAGGCATTGACGATGTTACTTGATGCAATTGAGAACAAACTTTGGGTCATATTGAAGTTATCAGCCCTTTTTCTAAAGCTCATTGGTACTCTCATACCTTAATTAGGTCCATTTTAGATGATATACTGTAGCTTAAGAATAGACTTGAGTCTTGTGTTTTTTAGCATATTTTTAGGTTGGCAAACTCAATAGTCAATAACCTAATTAGGACTTAGGAGAGTCATGTTGTTTAGGAATATGACTTTGGTACTTGAGTCCACTTTGTAGTTGAAAGATCTTTGTATCCTTCCTTCTTCGAAACTCTTCTAGAAAATAGCGAATGTAGTCATGAAATGCAAGTGCGCTGATGCAGTGTGGATCCCTTCACACAGATTTCTCTGTACTGGCGCGAGGACTCATCTGAATTGACACGTGTCTATTTCTTCTTTTAGAAAGAAATATAAAGTATATCCAAAGAGTCCGAAAAATATGTAACTTGTTCCGGCCCGGCCCGGCCCAGCCCAGCCCACATTAGTGTTAGCTGCTGCTGCTATGGGGTTATTCGCTTGTGGCCCAAAGTGGAACCAGAAGCATGACCTGTAACGGTAACTCCGCGGCTATAGAGGATTCTGATCCCTACCTCTTCAGATTTCTGAGTGAATGAGCGGTGATTACAAATTCATGGCTTCCACCACTTCTACTGCTGCGTTTTTGTGTTCTTCTACGCGTTCACGACTACCCGTTGTCGCTTCCTCTACACCTGTACTTCTATCTCCCCAGAAATCGAAGTTTCGTCTCTCTACATCTGTTCCTCAATTGGGTTTTGGTTTATTTCCGCCATGGAGTGGCCTCAAACATTTGGGTTTATCCGTCAGACCGAAATCCTTGAAATTTGGTAGTTTTTTTCCCCTTCCATTTTGTTTGTAGCAAGATTTTGTATTCTCTTCTGGGTATTGTGTTGGTATCTCTGAAATGTTGTGTTTCAGGAGTAAATAGAAGAGGCAGAGGGAAGCTGGTCTATGCGTCTTTGTTTGGAGTTGGAGCTCCTGAAGCGCTTGTAATTGGAGTCGTAGCTTTGTTAGTATTTGGACCGAAAGGACTTGCAGAGGTGAGGTTCTTCATTTATTTTGCTTTAAACCTGTGGATGTCTTATATTTGCACCTTTTATATACATGTTTATATTTCGGGTTGTTATGAATAAAAGAGAGAAATGAGCAAGACTTACTTAGTAGCAATTGTATAAGGAAATGAGCAAGACCTTTAGGCTGAGGTTTGACAATGGACACTTCCTTAAAACCATAGACTCCCCTAGTAGTGCTTCTGGGTTGAATTGGCCTCTGAAATAGCTTCCTAATAGACGAGCACTTCACCTACTAATAGACCCTTAGAGTTCTTAAAGGTATGCTCAAATGGTAAAATGGGCAGCATAAAGAGGAAAGAGTAGATGAAACTCCAACCTTGAACCCTTGGAATGATCCTCTATTTGGTGGAAGAGACATTAGATGTGCCTATTAGTCTCAAAGAGACACCTCTTAGCTAAGGGGACACCAAGGTTTCCATGGTCTCAGAGAGACACCACACTTGGGTTGGAATCCAATGAAAATGTAGCCTAAACTGATTAACCCATTTAACTATCCATATTCTTAATAAATGGATACAAATTATAGAACCAAATCAAGTCACGCCACATCATCATAAAACGACCAATGGTGTTTTTTGAAACTTATTTTCCTTGCAAAACCAACATGGGTTATGGATTGAGTTACTTATTTCAGGTAGCTCGTAACCTGGGGAAAACTTTGCGGGCTTTCCAACCTACAATCAGGGAACTTCAGGTAATTGGGCAGGTTCATTCTTCGATTTTAATTTATTGCTCCTGCTGTAGATTACTTAGTATTGACGCTGATATTCATTTTCAATATTAGGATGTCTCCAGAGAATTCAAAAGCACTCTTGAAAGGGAGATTGGTCTTGACGATATCCAGACACAGAACACATACAGGCCTACTAACACAAACACTACTTCCACCACATCATACACAAACACTGAGAATGCAGAGGCCATGAGTGGAGAAAGTGAGTTATTATACATCTATATTCTGTGTAGAAAATGGGAAGTCTCTTACTTCTTATAAGTTTGGGTCTTGAAACTTTCAGTCCTGGAGGCTGATGGCATTGCAAAACATTGTTTTTAAATACATTTCTTTTATAAAATGTTTCTGGAAAGTTGTTTAGTTGTTAATTAGAATTGATAATTGAAATACATCAATTGAAAGGTTGAATTTTCTGTTCCAGTTTCGTTTTAAACTACCTTGATTTTCATTCTTTCTACATTCTATTATTACATGAAAGTTTTTGGATGTAAGTTCATGATCATCATTCTTACACTTCCATATCCATTTTCTTTTATGTATATTCTTTGACATCTTATATGAAATGATAGTGTAGAAGAGGCTCTGCTTGCTGGTAAAGATCAGATCTTACAGCCCCCTTTCCCCTTCCCCCCCCCCCCTCCCCCCCCTGGTTTTCTTTCTAGATGTTTGAATTTTCAGTTGCCCTGATTAACTTTGTTAATTAACCATCTTATTTAGTTGCATGTGTTCCAGTGGGTTGATGAACCACTTTATGGACTTAAAAGGTGTGGTTCCTTCAAATTCATCTTGCTGATGATAAGAATGAAACACAGCTCTCCAAGAGCCCAAAATAAACCTTGATATATCGAACCAAACATATTTAGTTGCATGTGTTCCAGTGGGTTGATGAACCACTTTATGGACTTAAAAGGTGTGGTTCCTTCAAATTCATCTTGCTGATGATAAGAATGAAACACAGCTCTTCAAGAGCCCAAAATAAACCTTGATATACCGAACCAAACATAGAAGTGCATGTTTATCCCCCTCCCCCTCCCCCTCCCCAGGATGTGACTAAGCAGATAGCTGACACGAAAGATGATGGTTGTGTGAAACGTTAAATGTGCTGGCCTTTGGAATATTGGCTATGATGTATCAAAGGGCTTCATGTTATTTATGCTCTCAGAATCCTCAGATACAACCTCAGATACAATAACCAGATCTCTGTTTTATTGGAGGCCTTACTTCCAAAGACCCTTTCTTCTTTCCTCCCATGGCGTATAGAAGGGAGAAATTGTGTCTCTAACAGCATGCTGTTGTGAAACCACTGATACAGTGGTAAAATTTAACAAAAATTGGCTAATATGATATAGTAAACATGTTCAAATTACAGTGGATTAGTGGAAGCCCATTTTATGCAATAGGCCTCCTATTTGGATGCTTACTTGTTCGTGGGAAGAGCCTTTGATCATCGTCTGTTACTTGATATTTAATGGGAGATATTATTCTTGCTATATGTATATCATTGTTTGTTTGCTTTTGTAAGATCTATGACTTTTGTGTCTAAAACATGTCAGAAAATAGAAAAGGAAAACTGGAAGTCTGAATCTGATGGCAATGTCACTTTCCACTATAAACAGATGGCACTCCATCTACTAAAAGAGCATACTCTACTGAAGATTACTTGAAGGTTACAGAGGCACAACTGAAAGCATCTTCCACTCAACAGCAAGGACAAACACCCATTCCAGAAGAGTCGTCTGAACCTGTAGTTCAGGCACAAGGTTGCATTCCAACTCATATTTTCTTCGCCTTCTGTTTGTTTCTCCATGGTTCTTATCATACAATGCAATTTGTAGCAGCTCTCAATTCTGAAGTTGCCACTACTACACCAGAGAACTCCAAGAAAGAGACATGAAACTGTTCTTGATAAAATGAAACTGATGAAATGCTACATCCACCAAAATATCTGGGGTTGTTCCGACTTCTGAGAACTTTTTGATGGAGATTGGAAGACTTGGGCAACTTAATGAATCTTGCAGGGCCATATAGCAGAGACGTGTATGTACGCTAGGAATCACTTCAAGAAAGAAGGGGTGATGGTCTTTAGTTTTTTTATTTAAAGTTTCGATTACTCAGTGTATTGGGTTGATAAGCGTTATGCACATATGTTTTGTGAAATAAATATGCACAATTTTGATTCTTATTCCCTAAATGATATTTGATTGTACAAATGAGTCCAGGAGTATTTTTTGCTGTAAATCAAGTCTGTTCAAAAGTACCGCAAAGGAGACAACAAACCATAAAGAAATTAGAGAATGAAGATGTTATTTATTAAAATGCAAGCACAAAAATGAGGAATATGATCTGGCCAATCATATAGTTGCTATATATGGAAATAGAGCATGAGGGGATAAATCTCAATTTGATGATCAGACATGGGAAACCCTGCTAACTTCCCATTAGAAGGGTGAATATCATGTTCCACTATTTGAAATATGATACAACTATACAGGACAACTTGAATGTGTCATACATTATAAGGACCAAGATATCAAAACTATCTTCTTTCCCTGTATATTAAGAAAAAAGAATTACAAGCTGAATATAGCACCTTGGGTGCCTGAATTTCAGTTCACTTGTTGACATTGACGCATGGTATCCACTATTGCTTTTACCTTCGTGTCATGAATGGCTTCCATTTGAACGTCCAACAGAGTCAATTGTTTATGTTGGTAGAAAAAAGCCAGTCGTCCAAGGTTGCTTTTTCAGTGGCTTCCATTTGAACGTCCAACAGACTCAATTGTTTATGTTGGTAGAAAAAAGCCAGTCGTCCAAGATTGCTTTTTCAGTGTTAGGTTCTTTCAAGTTTGGCACTGCTCAAGCCTGGGGAGTAGACATTTGAGATAGGAACTAAGTTTCTTGATTAATTTCAATGACCACTGGGTTTTGCAGAGAGTATATAGCTGGTCATTTGTTCATCGAATTGGCTGTTGATGCAGAGAGGATTTTCACTGTTGCTACTGATTTCTTTGAGGTGGTGACTTGGATCGAAGAGCCTCAATCTCACGAGTCAGCTGAGAAAAGATGAGGTGCATAAATCTCATGAGTCAGCTGAGAAAAGAGCCTCTTTTGGCTCTAATTTCTATCAACTAAGCTCTTCCACACCACTATCCCGTTTATCAGATTCTTTTGCATTACTATGATTTTTCAACTTGCTTGATCATCTTTCTCATATACAGCTCTATCAACCTTCTTAGTTGAATAATCCTCAAATACCCCATTTTGTATAACTGCAGCTGGTTTCCTGCACACCCATTTCAACTGCGGGGCACACTAAATTAGAACCCCTACGTACAAACTAGTTTACAAAAATCAAAATTTCCTAAGTCTTCTAAGGAAGTTGTTGAATAAATCAATCAATTAACCCTCCATACCTATTTTTTTGAGTGTGAAGCACTAAGAGAATCCAACCAATAAGGGAAATTCCATTGAATTCAACACTGTCTCAATGTGAAGCAGCACCCTTATTTTTCTTTTTCCCTCTGAATGTTCAAAGCTAAGACCATTTCATACCCACCCTTATTCTCCTTATATATAGAAGATAAATGTTCTGTTCTATATTTGCCCAGAAGAGGGAATAGTTCGTATTCTTCATTAGGCAAATAGAAAACTAGCCTCAAATTCAATCTTACAAGTTCCCTGCGAAAACTCCTTGGGATATCCTGAAAACTCAAGATCCTAAAGTACATAGTACCATTGTATCCACATTCTCAACAGGCTTGAAATTAAAACCCTAAATCTTTAATGACAAGACAAACAGAGCGAGCAAATTCAAATGGTAAACAATCACATCAAATTACGAACAAGGCCAACAAACAAGCAATTCTAGCAAGACTAAGAAAAATACAAAGTCAGAGCAGAAAGAACGAAATTATGTAAGTACCACTAACTCAAACAACAACAAGAAGAAAAGCATAATATGGGATCATCCAGTATAGTTAAAAGGCAAAAGCAAAAGACGAAAAGATATTAAAAGGAGATTAATTATGAGAATAAAGATCAAAGAAACAAGTATATCTTCTGGCCTTGTCTTTAACTTGTGATGCATTGGATATAAAGAACTCAGATATTTTTCTTGAGTTTATGTTCCTTCATCTTTATTGCCTCTGCAACTTTTTAAAATTTGTTTTGGCTTCTGTTTCTTGAAAAAAAAAACACTAGAGACCTCAGAGAGGTTTCAAAAATCCTTGAAAGGATATTGAGGTCAAAATCTTTTTTAATAACTGTTCAGTGTTCCCCGGGGAGAGCAATGCTAGAAATGCTTCTGCTGCTCATTCTCAATGCATTTGAAAATATGAACAGGAAGAAAAAGCATGTATATAAGAATTGTAAAATGACACAAAAATCTCAAAAGTTCATTCAACTATATGAACGACTTATAATTTGCTTTTAAAATCATACTACTATTATAAAAGCATGAACTCAAGAGAAATGACTATATTTTTTTTCTTTAAGAGTCCTTAACTAGACTAGTAAATAATACCCAAAACTGTAATTTTATTTCATAATAAATATAATAATAATTAATATTAGTTATAATCACATGTTCAATAATACATAATTATTTGACAACCATCTTTTTCCTTTTATGTTGGTTAATTTTTACAATACCTAATTTGGTTTTTTTTTTTTCATTTCTTATCATTGTGTTTGATTTAACTAATTAGTTATTCTCTCCCTTTTTCTCAATTATAAGAGATAAGTTACTTGCACACTATTGTGGAAGAGAAAAATAAATATTTAATTTTTTAACTAAAATTAAAATATCAATAAATACTAAAAAACCCTCTTATTAGATTAACCTAACACCACAACAATTTCAATATAACTTTGTTCTACAATTGCAAAATTGTAATTTTGTTCACCTAATCTTAATATAATAATACTTCAAATAAATAATTTATAATAAAAAATATATATAAAGAAGCACTTGATATGTATGTTGAAATATATGAAATTTTGTAATTATAAGGTTTGGATAATCATTCAACTCATTAAAAATCAATAATCTAATTTTTTATGAAATTAAAATTAAAATTTACCTGATACTTTCTTCTTATAGACTAGTTGCATTTCAATTGCCTTCAATATATCAAACTTATTCTCCAAAATAAGATAAATTAAAAATTATTGTGTTTTGCTATAACTAAATACATAGAATAACTACAGACAATAGCCATAAACATTTTGATTATCTATGCGAACTATGTATGATTATTTATTATCCTCAATCATGCATAATGTATTTAAATTTTTTTTTTTCAAAAACACTCCAAGACAGTTGGCAAAAAACATAAACACCCCAAAAATATGTCAACTTGACAGAGACCCCAAAATGTCTCTAAATTTTCACAACGGTACACTCCTGTTAACAAATTCCATTATATCCTGTTTAGTTACATGAATCCAAGGATTTGAAATGAAATGGGATTTCAAATCTATGTATTCATGATACAAAATATTAAACTATTTGGTAGCCTCAAATATATCGATGTTCGTAAAGTTCCGTTGGATTACTTCATATGAATCTGCAAATTTCATTCATTTTATACTTAGGGTGGAACCCATGGATTTCATCCAATATCCTATAATAGCTTGATTCACAAATTTAGGCAAAAAAATGAAATCCCTAGATTTCATGAATCGAAAAATGTTTTATAACCAAACAGGAACAAATTTTTGATTCATGAATCCAAGATTAGAAATCCCTAAATTTAGATAACTAAACAAGCCCTTAAGTCATGGATACATAATTTCATAAATTCAATATTACCCTTAATCTCTTGTATAAATCCTATGTTTAAATCCTAAATTTTATTTTATTTCTTCCTTAATTCGTCATTTTATATTATAAGATATAGAATGATAAAACTAAAGGTATACATCATTTCCTTTAACTAATTAATGTTTCTAACAAAAAATAGAGATGATTGTCAATTTGGCATAGTTTTGGGGCATCTATGTTGTTCGCCAATTATCTTGGGGTGTTCTTGAAATTTTCTCAATAAAAAAAAAAAATCATGCATAATGTATGAATTGAGTAATTCTAATTACTAGAAGAAAAAAATGAAAGAAAAGCAAAATAAAAAAATTGTTAAAACGCCCCATGTGATTAGCATTTTCAATAAATATTACAATTTTCAACATTTGTTTGTATTCACTTAATTCATTACTTATATAATTTGAAATATTATTGTCCCCATAATACATATCATATTCCTCCTGATTGGAGTTAAAAGAAAATATATTATAATACGAGATACACATGTCAAACGATAGGCAGGTTTGACTGAAAAACAGACCCGAAATGGTCCATTTCCAAATTAATCGATCCCGTCTGGCAAATATCGGTATCGGAATACCAGTGACTTTAATTCTGTTACAAAGCCATCCCCACAGAAGAGGCTTTGATGATGTGAACAAGTTTTCCTCTCCAACTTCAATTTAAAAGGCCTAAAACAAATACTGAGAGTTTGAGATATGTCACCTCATAAAATAAGTAATCTTTGTTTTTTCTTTTTTCTTTTTTTCTTTTTTTCCGGTAAAGCATAAAATAAGTAATCAAACCCGGAATATTGCCTCTGTCACAGCCAATAGTTTACATATTACACTCCAAACAAGCATATAATGTACCAAGTTACCAACTCTTCCTTCCCTCACCTATTTTTGCATTCCTAGAGTTTTATCGTCATCATCATCTAATGATCAGCACTACCTCTGATGGTAGAACCCCGGCGGTGCCCGCCCATGATCACATCTTTTAATCGAGAAATGGAATCCAGCATTCGGCTCGTCTTCTGTTCACCAGAAACGGGGAGAAAAATGGGTGAGTGCTCACAAAAAAGACGGGCAGAAGGCAGAGGATATGAACATTTATCATCACAGGCATACAAGCTATAGCAAGGGGCAGCAGGGAAATGCTACCAGTACTATTTTATAAACTAATAATTGCAGGCCTAAAATTATCTCTACTCATAGATCACAGCTGATGGAGTTTCATCCCTTCATGTCTCCTTCATGTCCTCATGTCTCCTGATACAGCTGTTTTTCATTCCCAATATTAAAGATGTCATTCTGATTTGGATAACCTAGGGGTGACCCAGTGGAACTTGACTGGTTGAATATGATGACCTACATTCCCTGGGTGCGAAGAACTGATAGGGTGAAGAGATGCATATTCATGGTCACTAGCCCTGACAAGGGACAATGTGTTCATAAAACAAACAGCACAGCTTACAGCAACCGGCAAAGGACACAACAAATTTTAGGACTTTACTGGGCCAAATAGCTCTTACACTCCAATATGCATATGGCCATTTGGCCTTTCAGGACTCTTAATTTGTGCACCAAATCTTTCCATTATAATTTAAGCATTTGCAGCAGGGTAGCAGTGGCTTCATGCTTCTCTCCCTCCTCTAGCTTTTTCCCACCATCATGTGGAGGTAAGTTCAAAGAAGCAAATGCTGAAGTTTCTCTTCCTGTTCAACTAATAAACTAGCGAACCAAATATGATAAGTCTGACTGCCAGACATGTTTCAATTATTTATGTTGTCCCATTTTAGTGGGTTGCTATCTTTAAAAGACTCCATAGTTTCATTGACTTGCAATGACAAGAAGGCTACAAATACAGAAATATGGATACGCATTATACCCTCTTACATGACAAACCCAAGTAAACAAGAAGTCTAACCATGTGGCAAACACGCCACAGAATCTGGTAATCAACCAGGTTTCAATATTGTTAAAAATAAGTCATAATGATGGAAAGTTAACCCCAAAACATCAGATGCGAACAGATTATGTTGCAAATGCCAAGTTGTGGATTAGAATCATCAAGGTGCTGGATCCATCATCCAAACCTTAACCCATTGATGCTAGAACAGAAAAAGGATCAGTTCTGCAACCCAATCAAGTCAAGAAGTATCCACTAACACCTTTCACAACCTCAACATACTGTTAACTGGTCCCTCCAATTAGCCTACATGCAAAAGCCAAAATCACCAAACAAAGACTTCTCACTTATTTCGTTACCTACTCTTGGGTACCCTCAATAATTTTCATCTCCAATATCATCAATCCTATTCTTACCACTAGTCCACCTTGAAATCCTCATGATTTTTGATAAGTTCTTGCATCCAAATGAAATGTATTCTAGTAGAGGTATGACATTTTTATTTCTAATGGAACAAACTGTAAAGGGAAACTGAAGATAAGACCACAAATCTTGACATCTTGAATGTTCAGAAACAGACTATGCAGATACAACACTATTTTAACACTTAAACCCAGATAGTTTCTCCAGGGTTGCACAAGGTGGTTAAGTGCTAAAGTGTGCTAAAGCTCCAAACCTGATTCTCAATGACACTGAGGAGGCATTCTTAACTCAGGTTACCCCTCATTATTATTATCATTATTTTTAAAAGCAAATAGAAAATCTTTCCTCCCAGAAAGCACATGGGTTTCTAACTATTCTACCTGGGTTTTGGTGATGTGACAAACAGCAAGATGATAGTCTACGGGATTACCAAACATGTCTGTAAAAGTGCAAGGATCTATTAGAATCCCAAGTGCACAAGTGGGGATCAAGAGCAAGCCCAATCAGGCATTAGGAGCAGGGTGAAGGTAGCTGTAAAGCAAGCATCTTAGTGGAAGATCAATTCAAACTTGAATAAGATTTGTGGCATTAAAGCTCCACTAGAGTAAGACCAAGGGGAAAGATCCTCAAAACTTAGTAGAAAAGGGCATCTCAACAAGTGTTTAACCTTCATGTTGTCAAGACTTAAGACTGATGTTGCAATAATGTTTCTTGTAAGTTCTTAGACCTATAACGACTAAGCTTAAATCACCAACCCTTAATGGGTTATAAACCCTACTGCCTTAGACAATAGCATAATTTGGACACAAGTCCTCAGAGCCACATACTTCCACAACCAGCTTGCCAGACATTCAAGCTAAGTAGACTGTGAATAAGCACTCTCAGGTCCTCCATCTGAGATGCATCTGCGAGTCGTCAAAACATTTATTAGACAGCATGGAAAAAGGATGTAACATGCAGATGTCTAAGCTGAGAGCAGTGCATTTTGATTTCTCATTGATGGCACTCAAACTAATAAACCATAGAATCCAGAACTCCCTTAACATAATCAGAGGGCTTCACAAACCAGCAGGTTGAAACCAGCATGGCAACATTACTCCCAACATAGAAGTACGACCAAATCTAAATTAACAGTGGTAATGGACTTTCTACAACAGTATAGGATATCTTCTTAATCATTGCATCCATACTATTCATTCTTAAGAGCACAGAGTCCATTCTTTACTCGTGCTACATCATCTCTGCAGAAGCAGGAGATGGTACACAAAACCAATGTGCTGAACCTATTCATGGCATCTATAGAGTTCCTTCTTTTCAGCACATCAGCTGATCATCAGAGTTTTGCTCTTCACCGATAACATAGCATGCATTCAATCACATATCCAGTGGTCGATGTCATGCAAGCTTCATTGTGGTAGACATACATGGATAGAGACAATGACTCAAAAAGCATAAAAGATTAATTACCTGTTTCATTGAGAGGTCTTCTAAAAGGATAGACATCAGCATACCTCATCCTTGATGCTGTGCCACTTAATTTGTTGATCATGCCACCGCTTTCCTATAATTACAAGTCCCATCAAGGCTGCAGCAACAAAGATAGACCAAAATGTATTTGTCTCCTTTGCATGAGCATATAAAGAAGCAGCCCCTCTCTTCCACCAGGCTTCACAAGGTAGGTCATCCCCATCGGACTCATCCTTTGTGTTTTCACTTGTTGACTTAAATGAATCCGATGGAGAATTTAAGCTTGGCTGAGAAAGATCACAGGGTTCACTAATGACATTGTGTTCATCATACACAGTTGATCCACTGACATTTGCTTCAGCAACAAAAGGACTGAACTTAGCAGCACTATATATACTACGCTCATCATCAACCAGATTGAGCCCTTGCAGGCCTACACCTTCTTGCAACTCTGTTCCTCCAACGGACAATGTGTCACCTTTTTCATCACAGAATCGCATTCCAGGCAACTCCTCAGGCATGGTTAATCCTTTCACATCCCAATTCTCATCAATTTTCTTGTCAGATCTGTCCCCTACCTCCATATCTAATCCAGGCACCTTGTTTGAAGCTATAGGCATGTCCCTAGCTTTATTATCAATCTCACTATTATCTTGCCCTAGAGGGAGATTCTCATGCTCACTTGGTGGGAACACGAAGTGACCAGACATGATCATTGCAGGAGAGGTTTCCTGATCGTCCTCAACAGAATCATGGCCCTTATTATCATCACATTCAACTTCGACTGGACCAGGAGCAGCAGCATATGTTGAGGCCGTGAGTGACACAACTTCCCATTCATTTCCACGGGAAGAAGTTTCCTCCCCCTTCCCACTATCTGCCATTTTCCAAAATTCAGATTCCCTACAAGATCAACAACAATGATCACAATTGGCTCAGTCATACCAAAATAATTCAGAGATGCAAGATCAACAACAATAATCACAATTGGCTTAGTAATACCAAAATAATTCAGAGATAATGATGAGTCAATATAACACACTTTGATTGGTGGAAGGGAGGAAAAAACACTGAAGAATAATACAAAAACTACCAAACAACATATAGAGAAGTGCAAAATCGTAAAATTCAAAACTAATGCAGCCGAAATATAATATAAATTCATATAAAAGTTCAGACGAATAGGTACTGAAAGGAAAACAATAAACGAGGAAAACCAAATATGCACCCTTTTTAAAAGGCAAAATCTTGGTTTGGTTTATCCATTCTCAACACTACAACGCAAAACTACGAACCAACTAGTATAGAAAGAAATAAAGTATAAAGAGAACTGAAACAATTATTGCTTTCTGAATGAGAAATCGATCAGTTACTAAAATTTAATGAACCATGTGGAAGGAAAAATAAGGAGAGACATGGAGGTAGGGACTCTTGTTCAGAGAATTTTTCCTTTCAAATTGAAAGAAGACTCGTAATCATAAAAGTCCAACCCTACATAATCACTGAAACACCATAATCTTCTTGCTTTTCGCATAAAAGTAAGAAGGAAAAAGATCTAATTATGGTTGAACTTAGTTTCGAAACGAAATCGAGATGATTTCTATTGAAAAGGGTAACCATACCTGCGAAGGATCAGAGTCAACAACAACTTCTATAGATCCGATCTGCACAAAAACACAATCAAGACGAAATTTTTACAATGAATTACCTAAAAATACGAAACCAGCAACACTTTCCTGTGAGATTTAAACAAGAAAATTCGAGCGACTTTGCACACTTGAGGCAGGAAAGAATCGGAGTAAAGGAAGAAGCATGGGCTGAAACTAAAAGACGAACTAAAAGAGATAAAAGGAAAACGGTTTCACCGGTAAGTTTGCGTAAGTTAATCGATTTTACCGGCTGTAGTGAGTCAGTGGTGTCGTGGACTCCTTGGAATGGAGAGAGATAATATCCACAGTGTCCTTCATGGAGGGTTTTGTCGTTTCAGACCGGGGTCATCGGGTCATCGGGTCATCGTCTTCCTTGCTTGTGTGAAACATGTCTTTGGCGTATGGAAGAGTGTGGACTCTAGAGTCAAGAAAACATATTTAGTGCTTGTTCCGGAACTCGGAGCATTTTCATTTTACGTTTTTGGAATTGAGGCTTGTCCAGACTAGCTTACGTGGATATGAACTACATCCTTAGGGCAATGTAGTTATTATATATATAATTTAGAGTAAATTGTACTGGCACCTCAAGATGGAGGTTTTAAAGCACTGACACTTTACTTTATATTTAAAAAGCATATAGACCCTTAAAACTGAATTTTCATCAAATATAGTTGTTCAATTTATCACTGAAAACCTTTTAGACAATGTTTATTATAGATAATGTTTTTTAAAATAAACAGTAATTTAACTGTTTTCAGTAATAAATTTGAAAAATATATTAGATGAAAATTCAATTTTAGAGTTTCTTGAGGGATCATTTCGTGAGGACATCAATTAAGGGTATGTGTGGGGTTTACCGGCGTATATCAAATCAAATGATTCCCTTACCCGTCAGAAAAAATATTGAACGATTCAGAATAGAGGAGACATGTAATGACTTGAGCGAATTACGATACTTTTGGAGGGGCATCATGGTATTTTAAAGATTGAGGATCTTCCCATGATCTCATCCATTAACTATTTGCCATTTTACCCCCCCCAAAAAAAAAAAAACCTACCATGTGCTGTTTGGTTCTAAACCAGCTTCTGCTAAAACCTCTCATTTGGCAATGAGACATGATTTTTCAACCAAAATATCATTTAGTTTAGTTTTGGTTAGGTTTTTTCGATTGATTTTACTTTGCTTTATCCAGTTTAGTTTAGTTTTAGTCTCAGTTTTCTTCATTACCGGTTAAGGTATCGAGACAGATTCTTAGCAAAAGATGTTGCAATAGGAAGATTGCGAAAGAAAATTGGTTCTTCCTATGCGAGAACCTTTAGCTCCAGATTCTCTATTTCTTTATGCATAATTTTTATAACAAAGTCAACTAAGACTATGAAGAAGTTGTGGGTTCGACTATTGCTTAAGGCGTATTAATATCCCCATCCCCAAACCCCTTTGTACAAAAAATAAAACTTACAAAATTTACACTAGTTGGTTTAGATTGATGGTTGCATGAAGGAGGTTTGATTTCACTACTCTTGAGGGTAGAGGTAGAGGATAACAATATCTTACTCCCAAGTCCCACCATCATATATTCAAAAGTGGGGTCCACCTTGTTAATAAGATGAGATATTAAACTGGGAGAGGATTCATTAGATTCAATTCTTAGTTCGGTTTTAATTGTGATAGTTGGATAATTAATTGCCATGTGTCATTATCTTATATAGGCATTACAAGAAATCCCATGGTGGTAGGAATTGTAGAGGACATGAATCCGAATTTGTGGATCCTAATTCGCATGAAGATTTATTAGTGCATCTGGACTAGAATATGCTTCATAAATGACAAGAAGCTATGTCTATCTTTCTTCATTTCCCCTTCCAAGGTCATTTTCGACCAGGTTGTATCTCTTTGGTTAGTTGGGTCTTGAAATGCCCAACGCCCAAAGCCCATGATAATGATATACGTTTATTACTCAAAGGTGGGCTGGGCTGGGTTTTTACTTTATACCCAAACCTTACCAGTCTTCCCTCCTTACTTTTTTTTTTTTTTTTGGGTAAATAAAAGAGGGGCTGCAGTAGCGGCAACCTAGTGCACCCCGCTACGCAATGTTCGGACTTTTTATCGAGTGCGACCTATGCAAGCATTAGCCCCACTGGCCTTGTCAGCGGAGCCCCATTGGAGGCCTAGTATAGTCCACAGAAGCCGTTATGACTCATGCCCAGGCCAAAGAGCATACAACTGTCTAAGGGTGTCAAAACCTAACCCGGACTGTTAAAACCGGACTGAACTGGCCCCTTATATCCCGGACCGGCCCGAAGCGTTAATGGGTTGTTTGGGCGGACTTTGGTGGGGGGGGGGGGGGGGGGCGTGTGTGGCTCACTAGCCCGAACCGTTTGGCCCGAAACTAGCCCGAACCCAAACCAACTCGTTAAACCCGTTATAAATAAATTAAATTTAAATGTAAAAGACAAAAAAACCCCCAAGTGCTCATTTGTTTTCCTTAATTGTTTTGCTTTGGAACATGCAAACAAGAACCCAGTCAAAGCCTTTGCCATTTGAAAGATGGGTTTAGTGAATATTTAGCAATTGTATTATCATTTGAAAATCTTTAAATGCTTTATTTTGATCAATTTTTACAAGTATTAAGAAGAGGGAGTAGAATAAGCAGAGACAATCCACTAAAATTTATCAAGATGCCAACTTTCATTTGTATATATTAGTTCTATAATTTTTACTTATTTGTAGAAAAAAGTTTTTGGTTTGAACACCGAACACAAGAGACTTGGAGAGAACTTAATGTTTATATGTATTTACATGCTCTTGATAAATTCCACACATCAACAAAGTACTCAAAACATACAGCTAGTAAGCCCGAACCCAAACCGTTAGTAAACCCAATTTTAAACCGTTAGTCAACCCGAACCCAAACCGCACCGGCCCGAAACCGTTATTTTCTTAATGGGCCGTGTTTGGGCTGAATGTTTTTCAACCCGAAACCGTTAGGCCCGCCTAACCTGGGACCAATGCAAGAAACAAAGGAGCAGAGCAGATTCCAATCTGAGACGTGCGGTTTACCAAACTACTTGGGAGTGAGCTTGAGACCACTAGACACCAACTCGGTGTTAGTTTCCCTCCTTACTTGATGCTAAATCAGTAAATCCACACCACCCCCAAAAATCCCCTACCTAACAGAACTGCAGAAGAAATATTTTTACAGATACTCACAGATTAAAGAAGAGAACTTGAAACTTCCATTAATGAAAACTTATTCGATCCAGTTCTCTCTCCCTATATGCCTCTCCATTCCTGGGGGACAAAAGTAGTAAAGTTCATCTAAACCTTACATTTTCCACTTACAGACATTGAATAAAAACCCTAATACACAAGATCAACTAGAAACAATAAGCAGTAAACAGCGAAGACGACGAACCTGAAGCTTTCATGAATACAAACACACCGACAACAAATTATACCCTTTTAATACAACTACTCCTCCATGAGAAAGTCCTTATCTTTCTCAAGAATCTCCATTGTCTGAGGATCCAAGCTGATCTCCACATCAATACTCTTTCCCCCACCCTTTCCTTGATACAGGTAAAGCATTCCATCAAACTTGTTGTTCCTTCCACTCCTCACGGTCTCCGGCTTACCAGAGCCAAAATCAATATCGTAAATCTGAAATCTCGGCGAACTTCCGACCGCCACACAATTCATCCCCGCATCTTTCCACTGAAACAGCTTCGGCGAAGCTTCCCACTCTTTGTTACGACCTTCGATCGTCTTCCAATCATGCATCTCTATGACCTTCTGCACCATCGACGCCCCAAAAGCCGGCGAATTAGCTAGCAATGCTCCGGCGGCCGTCACCGTAAAAATGGCCTGAATTAGGTTTCCGAAGTAGTTTTCCGGCATCGGAGGTTCCAACCTCTTCCTGCAATCGGCGAAGACGGTGAAAACCGTGTAGTCTTCGGGTTTGAGGTGGCGTGCACGTGTAACGGCTCTCCATATGTGGACCCCAAGAGACTGGAAGGTTGAGAATGGCTTTGAACCGTCTGATAAAGAAGAGTTGAGATCAGATTTGATCTTATCAATAGCAGAGCCGGAGAATCGGAATATCTTCTCTCTCAAGGGTGCCTTGGCTTCCTCCCTAAATTTATCCAGCTGGGCTTGGTCCGACGCCGAGGGAAGACTGAGCTTCACACGTGTGTTTCTCGCTTTCGTACGGTCGTGAAAAGGTAGGACCGATATTGAGCTTTTTCCCCGGCAAATCTCCGCCCACGAGTTCATGAAGTGCCACGTGGAATGACCGTCTAGGATTGCGTGGTTGAACGCGCACGCAATTGCTAGACCGTCTCTGACTTTGGTAAACTGCACCAGCACCAGACAAGAAAAAAGTGAGAAAAAGAAAAAGAAGAAGACTTTCACTTTGTGCTTGGTAGGGTTAGTTAAGGAGATGACTGTGACTTCACACAGGCGTAGGCGTAGGCGTAGCTACTCTTCTCTTGGTGCCGGCGTAGATTAAATAGCTGCACTGAAGCGGTTTCTGCATGTGAGAGTAGTATAGATTTTACCTGAACGGCTAACAAGGGGCGGTGGAAGCCTTCTAGGTTAAGAACTCCGGTGTAAGGGATGATCTCCTGGAACAACATGGAAGATTCGTCTTCTCCGAGCTCGGCAATTTCAACGCCGTCAGCCACCGCTTCCACCACCTCAACCCCAACTTTCTCAGCATCACAGACAACCCTCAACACGCCTTCCTCATCCATATCCAATCTTCCTGCCAATGGATAAAATTCTACCAGTACTTCTCCCAGAGCTTCCTTCATCTTCCCAATGATCTCTTCCCAATCATTAATTTTCTCATCCTTGTACAGCAACAACTTCTGGTTGTAATAAAATGCCACGTAAGGAAGATCGAATGTAACTAGAGGACATTCACGTCTTCCCAGGTCTTTACTTGGCAGAACCATATCCTTTTTCGTCACCTTCACCATCTTTGCTTTCTCTGCAACTTCAACCTTCTTCCCGTTCTCAATTGCCATGAGGGGTAGTTCAACTTCTGATACCAAGAAAACAAAGACGAACAGCCACCTGTGCGGAACTATAGGAGGGAGGTGAAGCTTACTTATAGATCAAGAGTCGTTCCATTAGAGAAATAGTTGAAGCAGTGAGCATTAATGAAACCACGAGGGCAGATGCCATCCTTAAATGCAAATTTTAACTTTCTTCTCTTTATCTTTGGTTGGTGATGGGTTCTAGGATGTAATCATGGAAGTTTGATGTTGAGGTCACTCACTTCTTGGCCTGCTTCAACTACAAACGAAGAAAATACAGTTCACTTTTTTTTTGGTAAAAGAAAATATAACTCACCATGTCTATGTTTTGTTGGGTTAGGGTATGTCTTGCAGCTAGAATTTTGGCCGTAATTATAACGGGTTTTGGACCAATTAAAGGCAAGCAAAAGATAGTACTTTTTAAGATGAGGGAGTGATGGGGTTTTTATAAAATAGTTGAATCCTTATTTCTCTATAGTGCATATAGACAATATTATCAAACCATAATAAATGAGTTCAGATCCTCATCCTCTCCACTCGGGCAATACTCTTATCCGCACAAATGAGCTGCCCATGGTACCAGGAAAGCCTGTGTCAGCCTGACCATGAGGGTGGGCAGATGGGAGAGCGAACGGCATGGCGAGTGGAGAGGATTCAAATCCTATTAAATTTCTTGAGTGTGTTTCACTTGTTTAAGTAGTCGAAAAACCTTAACTCTGAACCTTGGAGACCTTTTAAAGCTGATTGGTTTCTTTTTGGTTATACATCTTTGTTGTCTACTATGTTAATTCAACTAAGATTACTATATTTTTTTACACATGGGGTATTAATTTTAGGATTTTTTCGGTTGACTTTATTAAATTTTATAAATAATAAAATAATAATGCCAGGGTTTTTCTTGCCAGTTCCTAAGTCTTGTCTTTAGGTTTAAATGCCAATTTTAGTGTTCTTGAGATTAAGGTCAATTTTACCCAAAAAAAAAAAAAAATAATTAATTAATTAAGGTCAATTCAATTCTAATGGGAGTCGTTTTATAATCTTTAAGACTAAAATGGCTTAAGAAAATGAGGAAGGGGGGACTGTAACCCTTTTTTGTTCTTCTTCCTTCTAATACCTAAAATTGGTAGTTCAGCCTCCCTTGGAACCTTGTCTTAGGTTGACTAATTTGTATAATGAACTTCAACTACCAAAACGGCGAGCTTAAAAATCAATAAATTTAAACATCCTTCACCAAACCGGACCAGCTGGTTTGATCAATCAGTGTCTTTGTATTTTCCAATAACCCCTTTTTTCACCTTTTTCTTTTTTCTCTTGTCTTCATCAAACCTTTTGTCACCTTTATCTTTTTTTCTCTTGTCTTCATCAAACCAGTCAAAAGGACAGGGTCGATAGACCCACAGGATGGGAGGGTGCTGGGAGGGGGAGAAGATATGAAAAGATGGATTCGAACCCAAGACTTTCTTAGTTTTACACTTTTACAGATAGAAGACTGCCACCATTGTGCCAGAAGCACATTCACCATTCTTTACATTTGATCGATGGATTCATCAATCAAACTAGTCAAAAAGGTGATGGGAGGGTGTTGGGAGGGGGAGAAGATATGAAAAGATAGATTTGAACCTTAGACTTTAGTTTTAAACGATGGATTCATTAGGTCTATTGTTTTGTACACTTTATCAAGTAAAACCATAGATTAGGAGTCAATTACTCGAGGCATTGTGAGGATCAACCCTAGTAGAATATGAGGTCTATGCCCTCACCTCTAGGGTTTAGGATCCGTGCCCTATGAACAATTGTGATCAGTTCCACCCCACCCCTCCCCACCCCGGCGCCCCCCAACCCTGGAAAATTTTTTTTTGAGTACTCTCTCTATATATATTATATATCTAAATCAAACACAACAATGAAGCCATATTACTCCAATGATTACGTGTAAAGGCGAATCCGGTGTTAAAGACTTCAGCACAAGGAGGATTCAAGAAGACAATTATCCTTTACTGGTTAACAACCCGAACAATTTTTGTTGAGAGAACTATTTTGATATCCTGACATTAAGTTACCACTATGGTATACCAACCATCATTCAAGGCCACTCCATAATGATCACATGTGAAGCTATCAACCAAAAAAGCATGCATGATTATGACTATTTCATAATAATAGCATCAAATAACAACCTCTCCTCCCCTTCAATAATAATTTGAATTATTGGGGTGGGCAAGCAAAAGAGGGTTGCAGATCTTAATGAGGGGCCAAAAGTGTCTAATGAATACTAATTCAACCATTCACACTAGTGTCAATATTAGTTGTGATCCATCCTAGACTAATGTACACTAAAATGGTTCTTATATATGATCAATCAATTAAATTGAAATCCCACACCAACACGGTCCATCTTTCTGGTCCAACCATATTCCAGCCAGCATTTCTTGGTTTTAAAGATTTGAGTTGTAAAGTTGTTTGAATTAAGACCCCCTGACCCCTACACAAATTACCCAAAATTCCATTTTTTTTTCACCAGAGTCTTCTTCATCAGCATAACAATTTTGGTAATGCTTGGTTGGTGAGGAATTATGAGAAGTTTCCAACAAGAATTATGAGAAAAGTAAATGAAGATTTGATTTGGATCACTCATAATTTTGGGCAAACCGGCTTTGCTGCTCCTTCAATGAATAGTGTGATTAAAGTGGAAAAAACAACCCATTTGAATCGCAAAGTTGGTGTAGACGCAGATCCAACATTTCGGTCATTTATAGATACAACAACGTACAAGCCTTCAGAAGAGGATATTAGATGGATAAGCACTGTTTTTTCTCATGAACTTTAATCAACAATGATGTGATTGATCATATATGTTAACTTTATCATATACATTCACACACAAAGAACCCAAAAAATTAACATATACAACTCACCTGTTAATGACGGCAATTAATTAAGTTTGACAATTCATACTAACCCAGTCCCAGTCCCAGCCTTATTCTTATTGGCACTCTTAATCTCAATCTCAATCTTAACGAAATTGCTTCTGGTGTATGACTGTCAAGTAGAATTTCAGACTGTTAGATCCAAAATTTTGATCGAGATTTCGATCCGACGGCTTGAATTGTTTTGTATGACGGCAAATGCGCATAACTGAAGCAATCAATCTAAATCTTTCTTCTTCAAAGATTAATGGTTTGCGCTTAATGGAGCTCCCTCTTATATATTGGCATCAGATTAGTCCAACTTAATATGGGATAAGTCAAAAGATTTAATTCAATTCGTTCCATCAATTACGGAAGTTTTGACATACTTAACAAGTACCTAATGGTGGAGATGGCAAATAATATGCTTAAACAATCTTTGATTGTAACACCAAAACTCCCAAACATCTCACAAGTAAAGTTTAATTCAAATAACATTGCATACTAGGACAAATTTTTTTTTTAGTTTCTCTCATTCTGTCTTTCATATCTTTTAATAAAAAACTTATATTTTTCTTAAGTCATCCAACATACTATAAACCACACATAAAGGCCAAATAAAAGTCGAAAAAAAGGAAGGAGTTTCTTTTTGTTTTTCTTATTAATTACTTATTTTTATTGGTGGTTGATGTGAGGAGCGCGATGTGATTGGGATTGGTGAGATACATCAAATCAAAAACTTAATTTCTTTGAAACATTTGATAAGATTTTATTTTTATTTGAATTTTGAACAAGTTGCGTGATTATAAATATCAAATGGTCAATCATTGATATTTTACAATCGGAATCTTATGAAGAATTGCGAGATTTTCGATTAGGCATCTTTCTGACTATCAACACATCTAATCTCAATCTGGGCTTAGTCTCCCTGAAAATGGAAGGGCGATTTTTGCAGTCCACAAGGATTCGATACTCGAACCTTGCTTAAGCGACGCCTAGGCGAAGCCTTGACCACTATGCACACATCTCACAGTTAAGTATTAATTCTATTTGCATTGCATAGTAAACAATAATTTTTTTTTTCCTATTTCTATCAATTATTTCTCTTTAACTTGTTTTTCTAAACACACGAAGATCCCTGAATCGATAGTTGTCTTCTCCCTTTTCTCTATTAATTACTTATTTTTATTTGTGGTTGATGTGGGCGCTGTTTTTTTAATATTTCATATCTATACACTTGAAACATCAGATAAGATTTTGTACTGATCTTAAATCTTTGGGAAGTTGGGTATAAATCAAATCAATCATTGATGATTTTTGCCATCTCAAAGATAGTCTATTTCCATTATGATATTGACACTAGAAAGGTTTTTTGTGGCTTTTCACTTGTTTTTGTTTTTAAAATTTACCGATTGGATCGGTTCAAAATTAAAACTAATAGTGTTGTGTTATGGTCCTCTCCATGTTGAACCTAGGTTCGCCATGCCCTTGGCTGTCATGGTGTTTTTGCAAATTTAGCGGGTGGTGTTGAGGTCCAATTGATATCACTTTTTTTTCTTGTGAGCTCATGGGGATGGCTAGTGGCCTTAGGGAGGTTGTCTCTCAAGGATATGGTAAGGTGCGTGCTTTATTTAGGGACTCGGGTTTCCACTACGAACCAACTCCCGGTATTGATGCTATTTGTTTAGTAAACATTAATATTTTGACTTTTCTATAATTATTTCTCTTGAGGGACTTAGTGTTTCTAACCACACGATCCCTAATATAATGTCTCTCCTATCCATGATTCTACCCGATTTGGTTTTAATGACTCACCATTATTCTAAACATCCAATTTTTTACCTGATCTTTCTTTGGGAAGTGGGGTCTTTCTGTTTCTTATACTCTCCGATTGCCATCGTTTCATCATTGGAATCCTCCGAACACTGGTACCTTGTTCGGTTACATAGGGGTGGTTATGGTGCTTTTTGACATGCTTGGTGATGGTGCTTTTGCTTAGGAGTGGTGTTGAGAAGCAGAATACACTTCTTTGGAGCTCCATGGGGGTTGGTTGGGGCCCTGGGGGGGTTTTCAACACCACGTATAGTGAAGGTGGTGTTTTTAGACTCGTATTCCGTAGACATGGTCTAAGAAAGTGGTGAATACTCACTGAACGTCCTTTTTTTACTTGAAGAGATCTGGGATTCCATAGGGAAGTTGCAACAATTCAAGGTGGTTCATCAAGTTAGAGAGACGAATAGATGTGCTGACTTCTTGGTAAGTCTGATAAATGATAATAAGGAGGTGATTTTTGATTCGTGAGGGTTCCTGAACGCCTCAAAGCCATTGTGGCTGAGGAGGCTGGTGGGAGAGTTTTTATGAGACTATAATTTGCTTTGTAATATCATTGTATTATTTCTTTTATATATATTTATATATTCTCTTTGGTTTAAAATTTTTTTATATAAATATCTCGATCTCCGAAATAAATAATACGGTTTCGACCTAAAATTCCCATTTTGTTTGTTTTGTTTCAAGGCATATTTGTTGATGCATTACTGCTAAAAGCTAAACTCTGTTTCATTAGAAATTTCATCTAGAGCTGTGTTCTGGGTACCCTTTAACTTGGTTTTCTTGAAACTAACTTTCACTCCTAAGAATTGTTGAAAGCAGGTTTAAGGAAAACCGAGGCACCTGGGTCTAACACCCCACTAAGATTTCATCATTCCTCTGAAAAAGAACTCACTCAACAACCAGTTCTTGAGAGGAAGATAAATTAAAAAGCAAATATCAAATTTGTGATTCTTTGGGCAGTTTCATTGATGTTCGATTTTGAACTACAGTAGGCTTTTATCATCTTTTGAATCACATGAAGCTCACAGTACATCAACTACCAAACTGAATTAGAACTGACAAACAATCATCAAACTGAAAGCACTAAGCTGAAGATTTTTAATTTGATTCAGCAAGAACATTATAGTTCGTCCGATTTCAGTTGATTTGAAGACTCTGTAGAACTATCATCAGGGGCTTTATTCTTCTCAGCGTGGAGCTTCTCGAGAATTTCCTCTAGAGGAGGATCTCCAGGTCTCCGGAAGATGTTATCACCTATTTTTATCTCATATGCCTCCGGTTGACTCAGTATAAAATCTTTCAACTGGCAAACATAGACAAACCCAATCGAAATCTTTTGAGCAGATGATGGAAACAAATTCTTGTCTAATATCAAAATTGAACTTTTAAAAGTAGTTTTCATAATTAATTTCTGAGCTTTTCCCTTGAACAAAATCGAATTCAATTCACTTTCAAATCTCAATTTTTTAAGAAAAATCTTGAGTTGGTACAACTTACCTCTGTTGTGTCCTTCCCCTTTTGCATGGTGAACATAATGGTACTGAGATCGACAGTCATGAAATTGGTCTCAACGGATCCAGTTTTGAGAACCTTGTTCCATTTCATAGCAAGCTCCGAGACCATTTCCTGAAAATACCCATTTCAGATTCAGAGATTTGGAAGGAAACCCACAAATCAACGTTGTCGTAGAAGAAATTGAATAGGAGCGAAAGCGAAATTAGGGGAAAAGAAGAGGAGTTCTTTTTAGGGTTACCGGTGTCCGTTTAACACCTAATCGAAGCTTGACGAAACCAAAAGCGGGGCCAGTTTGGTGCTTCAACATTTCGGCTTGAATCTCTGATGGATCCATCTTACTGAAATCTGGAGGAGGATCAAATTCGGAATCTTGCGATGGGCTGCGTTTTTGGCCCCATTGCCTCCACCCATCGTCCTCTTCGTCATCGATCACATCATCCAGTTCGTCTGGGATATGAATCTTTTTCTTTCCTCCCTCTGCAACTCTAACAAGACCACCATCTTCGGCTACAAAGAGCAGTGTGAGGAGCAGGAGAAGATGAACCAGAAGTAAAGAGGAGAAAGGATTGCTCTGATTCCTCATGATACTAACTTCTCTTTCTCTTCACAATAATTGACTAGAACTACGCAAAAGAGATAAATGGAAAAACACTCAAGAAGATCGGAAGCCAGGGTGGCCTGAGCAGTGAGTCGTGCTCAGACGTGAATGATTTTCAGGTAATTAAAAATCGACGACAAGACCTTACCGCAGATCACAGAAGCAGGAGCATTTTTTTTTTTTCTTCTCTTCTTCTTCTTCTTCTTCTTTTTTTTTTTTTTTAATTTCTTTTAATTTTTCAGTTTTTTTTATTACTCTTAGTTCAGCCAAGCCCAACTCAATCTTGTATTGGGCTGAAATATCTCAGCCCAAACTCTACCTGACTTTGCCCAACCCAAACTGAACTCAGCCCAGAGATTGGGCCTTAGATATTATAACCCAAGCCCAACTTATACTGTAGGTTGGTCTAGTATTCTAGTAGAGGCCCAACCCTTTGGGGCCCAGGCTTGCATGATTGCTACGGCTATCAAAACCTTGGCCCTATTTGAGCTAAGGTGGGCCTTGGTTTATGGATTAAAATCTTTTTTTTTTTTTTTTTTATTTTAACAAAGACACTTCATATATAACATACCTCCACATATATAACCCCGAGGGGTGGCTCAGTCGGCAAAGACCAACGCTTCCACATAAGAGGTCAGAGTTTGAATCCCCTCAGGGCCGAGTGAAGCCCGCCTCATATTAATTAACCTCATTCCAAAAATATAAATGAGTTTTTCCAGATGTCGTTGAAGGTCTCCACGTGGCATTCAATGGATGGCGGTCTCTCTTTGGCCGCCAAAATTACGGAAAACGCACACATTCACAATCACAAGTGTATAATGTCAAATCATCATAATACTCTTACCTTAAACTGAAAAATAAAATTAGAATCTCACCCCATGCAAGATCCTAGAGATGAAATAGCCATAATATCCTCATTCTAGATTAACGAAGAGCTTTTCTCTTCACTAATCTTCTTCTTTCATCTGAAAATCACCCATTGCCACCACCAAGAATTCTAGTTATAGACTTGATAGAAAATGAATCCCCACCATGTAAGCACGAAGAGAACCGGTGTAAAAAGCCCACCCGCCCAAGAATCCTAGTTGTAGACTCATAGTAGTAGAAGACCCGACCCACCCACGACCAACAGGTTTCGAAATAGAATTTAGAGAAGTCGTCACTCGTCACCATCGTCACCACCATAACCACCGTCGTCATCGCCATATCCACCGTTGTCTGAGTCATTATCCTCCTCAACTCTCTCCTCCACATCGTCAGCGATCTTGTCTTCCAAGTGATCAATACCTTCGGCTATCACCAACCCACCTATCACTCCTGTAACCGCCCCAACAGCCAACCCGGTTCCCAACCCGTACTTGCTCTTCTCACTCTTCTCCGCCTTCAACGGATACCCGCTCCCAACCTGCTCGTAAGACCCGGATCCGTAGTAAGGTTGGTATCCGGCAACCGGAACCGCATAGGGCTGCGGCGGCGGCGGAGCATTTGAATACGCATTGCCATAAGCCGGCACATACGGAGGAACCGCAGAGTATGGGGCACGATACGGATCTGGCTCACGATAGCGAGGATCACGAACGGTGATAGTGACATCGAGCTTCCCATGTGGACGACCTGATGGACGGATTAGCCGCAGCGTACGGTGCAGTGGCTGTCCATAACCCACATCATCTATGATCTCCTTGAGCCGAAGGCCTGCGGAACCGATCAAAGGCTTGGTGTCGCGTGCGGCGTTGGCGTGAACGACGTCAATGAAGAGTGTGGTGGAGTGGTCGAGATGAGAAAGGAGAGGGATGACAAGTGTCTCGTCCCAAACGGGGGAAGTGTCGCCGTTTGGGTCGACGCGGGTGGATAATTTGTTGTTTGGGTCTACCCAAACGACGGCGTAAGGCTGGAGACGACCGTAACGCCAATTCACATTCTTGAGGTCCTTTGCAGAGGAGATGCTCAGTTTCGCCTCTAATGGACCTCTCAACGCCATCTTCCGTTGCTGGCTTGCTGCCGCTGAGCAATGCAGGACTTAAAAGACAAGATCAGAGGAAAGAGGCAAAACGTGGTGGTAATGGTGGTCACGACGTTCACGAAGGCTTCTGTTCCTGGTACATATTATTATTATTATTATTATTAAACCTGTAAGGGAAGAAGTGGAAGAACAGCGACCATCTGCCCATTAGCACACTTGGCAAAATAAATATTTAAAGTTAAAACCAACTCCATAACAAATTACAAATGTCAAGACGTTGACCCATGATAGTTTATCAAAATCTAATCCATTACATCAAATGAGGGGAAGGATCAATTTGTGAAACAGAGGGGATTGATAGATTACACAAGGAAACCCAGTATCCACAGTGCAATCAAGCGGCTAAGCTTTTTGAGGCAATCTCAAATACGTTCTCTGATAATCCATTGGTGGACATTATCATCTCCAGTTGTGCCTGTACAAGGAATGGAAAACCATATAAATTTGTATCAACAAACATAGACTTAACATGAAAAGCTGAGGCTTTTCAGGCTTTTCAGGCTTTTCCTTCCCTCCCTCTTTAGAAGCAAATATTAACATTGGACATTGCAGCTTACCTTTGCAAAGTTTTGTCTGGTCTCATCATAACGCCTCCATCTTGAGAATGCTGATACCATGCGGGAGGCAACCTTGGAATTCATGCAAAGAAGTGTGTGTGAATAAACAATAGTCTGTGTTATATATAACTCAGAAGTGGAAAACTAACATAGGAGGCATCTCATGATTCGATAGTATCATCTTTTCATAATACCTGTGGGTTTATTTTGTCCAGCTGCACAACAATTTCTCCCAAAAATTGGTAGCCTGATCCATCCTTTGCATGGAAATTCACGGGAGATCCACAAAATCCTCCAATCAGAGAATATACCTGATTCATGAAAAGGATCTAGATTAGTAACCAAGTGCGGAAGAGTTTTCTTGACATGCAGCTATCTTCACTATGTGGAGGTTATGTGGTCATCTAATGATGGGCGACATAGGGTTCTCTCTATTAGCCTCATGACTTTTTGAGTGGATACACAGTGTCGGACTATTGAAAATAATCATCAACCTATTGTTCAGAACTATCAGACTTCAAAAAAGTTGAGTTTTGCATTTGACAATATAGAAACTAGTTCTCTTATGGTGATTGGTGTTTCCTTGTTTTTTCTCAATGGTGATGCACTTTCTCAACTCCTGCAGGCCCTTGAGTAGTCAAGTATATAAAAGAATATGAATTAAAAATAAAAGGTAGCCCTCAGAATATTGATTACCTTGTTTGGATTACGCAAGTCAAAGGCAGGATGCTCCAAGAGCTTCCGAACATTCTCAACATTCCCAGGAATATCTGATGTGGATTGTAGTGCAAACCATTTATTCACAACCTGAAGAGTGAAGATAAAGATGAAAAGATGTAACAAGCTTGCTTTTTCTTAATTTGGTAACAAAACCATTACACCAAGAGGATAAAGTTGCAACACATGCAAGGTATAAAACCTCATCCTAAAGAGGACTCTTACCAACATTTGAATAGAACTCTCACAAAGAACCATACATTAGTACTTTTTAGAACCCAGCATTTATATTTCAGTTTGCTCCCCCCCCCCCCCCCAAAAAAAAAAAAAAAAAGGAAAAAGTAATACATGCACATAAGTAGCTGGAAAAAAAATATATATACACGTGACCTCACGCTATAAATGCAGAAAAAAAGTGCGACAATGAGTATTGTGTTAGTGGTTTCTAAATCACATATCAGTAAAATCAAGAAACACTGAGTTGTTGGCTAGCTCAATCAACAAGGACTATGTTGGTTGCAGCTAAGGTCCCAGGATTATATCCCACTTTACCCTTTTTTCTATACATGCCCCCCTGAAGTGTTAGGTACATGGGCTACCCATATGAGTGCAATTCCTAAGAGAATACAATATAACCACATGAAGAGAGCCCGAGAAGCTTTGTGCAATTTTAACCATTTATAGCCATTTAACATTTTGCCCCATCCACTTGGTAAGCCAGCCAAGAGAGGAAGGCTTTTCAAGGATAGTACACAACTACAGGACTACTACTAAAGAGGCATCCATACAAAGAATACTACTACTCATTATACCAATAAATGGGTCATGCAAGTTGGGACAGACATGAAAATTAGCAGGGATCAATTACAGAAAACAAACCTAAATGCCACTACGAATTTCATTTCTTTTTCTTCTTCCTTCTCTATAATCTTTTGGTCGGGGTTGGGAAGCAGAAGTAGCCAAGATACAGCAAAATCAACTTGCAAAGCCCTAGGGATGATTTTAATAATATTGGCACTGGGTCTGAACTCACCAAATAGTCATTCTCCCACTTGTTATAGAAATCAGCAAGCACATCATCACGGGCTTTACTAGGACTCTGGGCAATAGCTGCCAGAGCGGCGAACTGTTCAGTCATGTTCGTAGCCGATCTGTACTCATGCAAAGCCAGCTCGGTGATTTCTGAATCTTCAAGTGATGTGAGATACGCTACACAAAAATGAAAGAATAAATAAAAAATAACCACAACAGCATAAACAGAAGAATTAATGTCTAGAAAGAAGTCCATCATTAAATTTCTAATGACACCCACCCAGAGCAATGTTCTTCAGAGCTCGCCGAGACATATTATGATGGTCAAATACATAGGGCTCCGAACTTCTGTTTTTCTCAACCTGTTGTGATGTAAAGTTTAGTTGATGTAAAACTTCCAACAAAAAAAAAGTAATTAACAATATTGCCTGCTTACTGTGCTAAGGAACTCTGCTTTTAGTTCTGAAGCGAGCTTCTTCTTAATGAAACTCCGAACATCATGCACAGCATCAGGATCTGCAACTTCCATCAAGTCCATTATCTCCCCTTCCCCAGGCAGAGTTATCGCCTTGGCAATAAATTCCTAAAGGTTTAAAAAAAAAAAACACACAGAATTTTAGTGATTGGTAGATTCAATTGTGGTTTCAACAAAAAACCGAATTCTCAAACGAGACAAGAGCTTCTCTTCTCCCTTCAGGTACCTTATCCAAGCTTGAATCGGAAAGTATGCTTTTGATCCCTTGCACAAATTTCGGATCAAGAAACAACTCTTTGTTTTGCTGGCGATCAGCCACTAAGCTGAGCATCAGCTTTCTTGCCAATATCTGACCTGCTTCCCAACTGGAAGGTGGAAAAAATTATCATTATAGCACCCACGGACAACTGACTGTTTAGTCACCACACAGGAAAAAATAGAAAACAAAAAAGCTTTCTTCAAAAGCAAAGAAGGGGGGTTTTCCAGACAAGACATACCGGTTGAATCCATCCGAATCATGAGCAAGCAAAAAAAACAGGTCAATATCAGAAAGATCAGAATCAAGACGGATAGGGGCGCTGTAACCCCGTAAAAGAGAGGGAGTTGGACGCTCAGGTATATCAGAGAACACAAATTCCTCTTCCTTCTGCTTATTAACAAAACACAAGATAAGTTAACACTCTGGAAAAATTCATTACAAGAATAAACAAGGACTGAAGTCCCACAATTTGAAATCGTTTGATAGCAATGCACAAGTTCAATTCATGTCATAGAGACGACAAAGAAACTTCAGTCTCTGATCGCCCGTGAAAATCAAAAGCATATTCACCATTTCTACAAAGTGTTGATCCTCCGGATATCCTAAACGGACAAGTGATAGTCACCATTTAAATATTAGGATGGATGTATAAGTGGCATTTCAAATCTATTACATATCCCTCTACTTCACACTTCCAAGTGGTGACTATAAAGAATATGAAACAAGGCATGAGTGATCCTGAACATGAAATTCAGAGACAAACATCTCAAACATGTATATTATGACCTGTAACACAGAGAGTAAATACAGCATGCCATTCAGGGAACATAGCAGTTACCTTTTTCATTTGGAGTACTGTAGTGAAAACACATTGACCATTCTTTTCAATTGATTGCAGCATCCCTTCATGATACACCGACTTAAGTGGCATATCCTTCCCATTTTTATCTAGGAGACCTACTGCCACCGGAATGAACATAGGTTCTTTCAACGGCTGCCCTGGAGTTGGTGGCACCTCTTGACTGTGACAAATCCCATTGAAAGCCATGTAATGATTTCCTGAGCCCTAAAAAAACTTAGGAACAGATATCCGCAACAAAAATCTTCATATATGCACCTGAATTTTAGAGAATAAGTCTGCGCTTCAGCATTGTATGATGATGTGACTTTCACAAGGGGTGTCCCTGCTTGAGAGTACCTATAATGCAGTTTTATCCACCCACAACCATAAGATGCGGGATAACTCATGAAGTCACAGCTGAACAAGACTACTCATATCCATACCATAATAAGAAATTAGCGAAGTCTGCATCGTTGGCATCTCGCATGGCAGCAAAGAAATCTTCACATGTCACAGCTTGGCCATCATGCCTTCTGAAATAAAGATCCATGCCCTGAAACATTACACAAATATTTTCAGCTCACAACTTTCCATGAGAATCAGCATTAACAAATGGTAACGAAGTAACAAGAACATATTGTTCACCATTACAGATTATTAAGGCATAGCTTTCAAAAACAAACTCATAAACTGTATTTATATATCAAATAACATGTATTTAAATAATTTTTTCCCAGCTGAAAGTGAATAACTAAAGAATGAAGTTACAGTATGCTGAAGCATAGAGAGAATACTATGGATGGATTGTGGGCACTGTCTAGAATGGCGTAAGCTACTAAGTAAAATAAATCAAGATCTGAATGGCAATACAGTTTCTTAGAATCTTAACCATCAAAGATTCATCCAGCAAGACAAGTATTCCACTACTCAAAAGGGCGAAGCTACCCTAGAAGTTAGGATTTACCTTCTCACAACCCTTAAGGTAACAAGTGTTTCTTCAATTAAAGCCCACCCAAAAACAATTATCTTCTTCAACTGTAATCTCATATTCAGTTCTGAGATTATTTAAATATTTAAAATTCAAGAAAATCTAGATTATATATATATATATATATATATATATATATATATTGGATGAATAAATAATTATATAAAGACAAAGAGAAAGCAACAGCAGAAGCAAACAAACAAACCGAAACAGAATTGAGACCCCAGAAACTAACAATTAACCTATTTCTGGGAGTGTCACAAACAGGGGGATGGGGAAGAGAAGGCAATCTAGAAAAAACATCAAAATAAATGGCATTCCAAATTGAGTCTGAAGAACGAGATTTGGAAGTCTATCTTCTGATGTGACGCTCCCAACAAATGTGATGAATGGTGGCACCAAAGACTAACTAAATAACATGTTACGAAGGATGTTGAACCAATGTTTGTGTCTCTGACAACAGAATTTCCTGACTTTGAAAAGGACTGAATACCAGGCGATGACGAGTTGACAAACCGGATTCATCTTTCCACTTGAATGATTTAAGAATCTGAATTTCACGTGGCTGTTACCAATAACCCTGCCATTTTCATGGCTAAATAAGTGGAAAATCTTTATTTGTGAATAAGACCTGCAATGGTTCTGCTATATCTCTAACATAGGCAATAAGAAATGGTTCCCATATTAGAACTACAATAAGATCTCTTGAAAGCCTTTAAAAAGGGAAGAAACTATTATCCCATTGAATCTACTGTATTGCCCAGAAGGCGGATAATGTTATACATGGTCTAAAAACTTGCGCCTTCACAACCTCTGATCTGGGTCCTAGATGGAACTGATCAAGACATCAATTGCTAGACAGCAACCATTATATGTAACTCCTATCAGACCTCCAAAATGTATGCGTACATGTGGCCTAAAACCATTGAATTACATGCCTTGGTGTAATAATATAGTAATCTATTGGAATTTGAAGAAATTATTGCTCAAAAGGTGTTATTGGAACAATCTTAGAGAAATTAGCTTTTTGGTTTTCCTCTTCTCTGCTCAAAATTAGTAGGCTTCCCATGGAGCTTCCAATAGTTGGTCTTGGTATGACATGGTTTGTGACAATGCTCACACTTGACAAATTCCTTGATCGAATCTAATTTGGTGCTAACACACTGTAGGCCTAATTTATCCACAATAAGAGCATGCAACATGGTTAATTGATGGCTTTCCTCACATTGAACAAGCGCATAAGACTGTTCTAGTGTAGGAAAGGGAGAATGATTCAATACTTGTACCCTGATCTAATCATACTCCACATTCAAACCAACTACGAAATCATAAACACAAATCTTAACAACGTGCTTCCGATAAGTATTCACAACATCTGGATTAGTGGGGTGATAATCCCTATAGTGATCCAACTCTTGCCAAAGAGATTGCAATTTAGCATAAGACTAGGCCACAGTCAAATCATTTTGGGTAGTCTCATGAAGCTTCTTCTGTAGCTCATAAACGTGTGCATCACTCCCCAACTGTCCAAGTTTTTCTGTAGTAGCCTTCCAAATCTGGGTTGTAGTATCAAGTAATAAGTATCCACAGGCAATACTTGGATGCATGGAATTCAAAATGAACGACATGATAAGAGAGTCATCTAAAATCCATTTATTTTGAGAAAAACCTGTGGTGGTAGACTTAATAGTGGTCCCCGTAATGTGTCCAACAAGTCCTTTTCCAGCAATAGTCAAGTACGCAGATAGAGACCATTTCCATCAAAACTTACCAAAAGAAGAGCAAGAGTAGGATAATGTTTGGAGCTAGTGGGTTTATTGACCAACCAACTACGACATTTTAGTTGTTCGAATCTAATGGTGGTTGCCATGTTTGCAAAAAACTTGTTGTTCTTCAATCTTCACCCTTTTTTAAACAACTAAAATGTCGCAGAACTGAATAACTTGACCACCCAATTAGAGGTTCATAGGATAGAGGACATCTTTTTTTCTTTTACGAAAGAGACCCCTAGATCTATGGGAAATCACTAATAAACCCTCAAATAAATGAAAAATCACAAATAGACCCCTGGATATATGGAAAATCACAAATAGACCCCTAGATATATGTGAATTCACATAAGAGACCCCTAGATATACGCGAATTCACAAAAGCGACCCTTGGATATATGCAGATCACAAAGAAACCCTTGGGTATATGTGAACTCACAAAAAAGACCCCTAGATATATGTGAATTCACAAAAGAGGGATATGCAAATTCACAAAAGAGACCCCTAGTATGGTCTGGTCTATGTGAGTTCAATAGATGCTGGTTTGGTCTACTTTAGAATTATAAAGCATCGTCTTCTACCTTCGATAGAGACTATATCGTCATCTAGAATTCTGGAATGTGGTGATCGATGGTTCTGGAATGGGTTTTATCTTTCCTCAAAAGGTATCGATTCCGGGTTGGGGCACCAATTCTTCAAAGTATATCAGAGGCAATGCGGTGACGGTGGAGAGGCGACGGCTCACCCCCCAAAAAAAAAAGGATAACCGGAATCTCTAAAGTATACATGCTCTGAAAGTGTTGGCTTTGTAGTTTGTAGTACCCCAAAGTTTAGTATCTTCTATAAAGAGCCTCATAAAAATTAGTGTATGTATAGACAATAGACATAAAATTAAAAAAGTTGGCATCTGTGCAGTACTATATAACAGAGGGGAATAGAGAGAACTGTAGATTAGTCTTGAGAATCAGGAAAGTTCATGTCTTACTTTTCTGAACCCTTCACTACCCAGCAACGTTTTGTACATCCTCACAACTTCAGCGCCCTGAGAAGTTCGAAAGCATAATTCATCAAAATTAAAGAAGCAATTGTAAAACATCAGTATCTGTGCGTCTGTGTGTGTGCTAGAGAAAGAGAATGATGAGACATGAGATTTGAAGTCAAGAGATGAAAACCTTCTCATAGACCTGGAAGAAAGAAAACAGCAAACAGCAGAAAAGAAAGACATGTTAGACATTTATAAAACGAGAAGAAATGAAAAGGGAAAAAAATGACCTACATTGCATGGACACTCCAAATGAATCAAATCTTTAAACTAGACTCATTTTCAAGTCACTTCAAGAGCTGTGGTTCAACACTTAGAATCACTATACCACTTGTAACTTATATGCAATACATAAGAATAAGTACTATGATGTACTGTAGTAACAAGTTCCCATTCTAGAAAATCTTTAAGTGGCAAGATTCACTAGTCTACAGGTTGAATATGAAAACTGCATAGAACCTAAAGTAAAGTCCCATACAATATTGATGAATCCAAACTTAAGCCTTTTAAAATCCAATCTGTCGACATCTGGCCCACATTCATAAAACACTAAACTAATGCCAGTGAATGATCATGCAAAACAGACTAAAAGTATATCTACAAGAAAAGAGGGCATTTTGAAGCATACCGTCACTGCCAATTGGAGTAGGTGAGACCCCACCGCCCCAGCAAGATCAAATTACAGCGTCATCCAAGTATTTAAACACATCAGTGTTTATAAAAAATTTAAAAATAAACAAATAACATATAGAATCACTGCCACCTTTTAAAATATTTCAGGTAAAGATAGAAATTGTTCAAATCACCTGTATAGAAGTTGTCCATCTGTTCAGATACAGATAAAGCAACAGTCAGTACCAATTATGGTAGATTGCTATAAATTACAATGTTAAATAGCTGAGAATTTAGTAGAAGAATTGTAAAGAGACAGGTGGAAAAGGGGGAAAACAAAGGAAAAAGAAAAGGGGTGATTTACTTACCTTGATATATGAATGTGGTCGAACTGGATGAGCCATAGGACCAGCATCCTAAATAACCAAAAAGAACATAAAATTTTGTAATTAGAAACAGACATAACAAAGTAATAAGTCTGTTTATGTATAGTCTACGGTAATAGCTTCTTCTTTTTAACAATACAATAGAATTGAATTGTAAATTCTGAAGATGGACAAGAATTATTTTAGAACTGTAATCAAGCAAAATACAGAAGGTACAAAATGCACAAGCAGCAAGCACTGACTTCTGGGTACTAAACCACCAATTTTAGCTTTGAATCGAAATTGTAGACAAATTAGTAACAAGTTGGAAAGCATAGCCATAGAACAGGTCATACATGTTTGTCGACATTTACATTAGGGCAAATTACAAATAGACCCCCTATGTTTGCAATCAATTACATTTACTACCCCTGAAAAAAATCAATTACAGATGCCCCCTACTTTTAAGAATTGAAAGCAAAAATGGAAGCAGTAAGGGTACATCTGTAATTTTTTTAAGGGATAGTAGATGTAATTGATTGCAAACACAGGGGGTCACTATGTAATTTGCCCTTTACATTAACATTGTCCTTCCTAACAATTGAGCCTTTAGGTGAAACAGTAGCAAACGAAGTTAGCAAACTAGTCATGATAGAAGGAACTAACAAGCTACTGCTAGCCTCTACCATGGGTACTCCCGAATTCCATCTAATTCATAAACAACACTCCTTTTTCAGATTATTTTGCGGATACGGGATACATAATTCGTGAAAATACACCTCTAAACATGCATTATAGTAATTCAGCAAGGTTCCTCATGGTCACCACACACACGGACAGCCCCATCAAGTTCCAAAATACTCACTACAACAGCTGACAATATCCAACTAGTGCAGTGCTCTGTAGGAAGACAGTTCACCTAATTTTCCTGCATTTTAGACACTCAATGACCATGTCTGAATCTGGCATCAAAACTATCAGTTCTATAAGCACAGAATATATATGGGTGTATCTTGTTGTCATTGAGTGGGTGAACTTAGAAGTTGTAACCTCATTTTTTTTGCCCCTTGTCTTATTCCCAAAAGTTACTTAACGCAAGTGTAATCTTGTCATTTCTCATGGATAATGACAATTATTGAAAATGATATAGTTGATAAATCATTCTCAACCTATTTTTCAACTTGTTTTGAAAATCATTTTTACCCATGACAAAAATAACTTTTGGAAATAAGACAATGGGCAAAAAAGTAAAATTAGAATCTTTCCCATTCCTAGCGACATTGCACAATGACCATCAACACACGACCTCTAAATGCAAAAAAATCCCCAATGTTGATGCTCCTGCATGATTACAGATGTATTGATCTCCAATAATGCAAAATAGTTGATCCCCTAATTGGACGGCGGAGAATAGTGCTACTTTCAGCCACAGTACCCAACAGGTTACTATTCATCAACAGTAACCGTTGTAACATCAATACATTTTATCATTGCAATCAGCTACAGTGCCCGACAGCATCTCCTATTCATCTACAGTGACAGATGTTTAGAATCTTGAAGGAGCACTATTTTGGATTTGAAATTTCAAATTTCAAATCCATCATTGCCTATAAATAGAGGGCTCTCTCTATTGTGAAAGGGGGGCTTTTCTTACAGGAAACCCCTTCTCCATCATTCTTGGATCATTTTCTAACAATGCTCCTCCATCAACACTTGTAACACCACAAAAGATCCTTGATTATCCTAATGTGTGTGTGTGTGTATATATATAATACTCCAAAGCCCTTGTTACCTCAAAAAAGCTTTTCTCCCACATTGTAATTAGAGCATCAGACTAGCTAGCTCCAACTACAATGTGGGAGAAAAGCTTATTTGAGGTAACAAGGGCTTTAGAATTACTTGATTGGGGTGTAGGATTTTTGGCATAGGATGCCTTGGATTTGATGATAGAGGACTCCTCTTTAGGGGGACATAGTAATTTTCATGGTTGGAGAATATCATTAAAGAATGAACATACACGTCCAATTTAATAGCCACTCTAAACATTGTAACACAAAACTACTGGAAAAAAGGCCAAATCTGTGTATCCAAATTATTAACCAAAATTGCACTCAAGCACTTGAATCCAAATTTCCAACGCAATTACCCAGTAATACTTGGATCTGACTTGAGATTACACACAAGAAATAGAAATCCCATGCAAAACGAAATGAAAAACAATAAGGAGCTACACAAATTAGGGAAACAAATGAGTTGCAGTGAAACAGGGAAATAAAAAGCAACAGAGGCTTTAAAAACATGCAGAAACAATGAAATTGAAGTAAGCAAAGCATGGTTTCCACTTCCACATACACATATGACATTTACACATTGCAATGTAACGGAACTTGGCTAGAGATAAGTAGATAATTGTTAGTATTAGACGAACAAAGGCAAATACCAAAAAGAAGTGATCCAACAAAATAAATGAACTAATGTATAGAGCATTGACAGTAGAACCTGTGGGAACTGGTAACTGCGAAGCCTTGAAACATCAGCAATCCGTTTGACTGTACGGCTCCCCATGTCAGAAGAGAATTCCTGCCCATTGCTATACACTTTTAGGGAAAATCTTAGTGCAGAAAGGATTCAACACATATGATGATGCTCTTTTAAATGATCAAATCGCTACAAAACCTAATGAGACATGCAAAAGAATATTTATCATATCATAATTCATATACTATCTGTTGTACCTGATCCCTGAAGACGGTTAGACCTTCCTTCAAGCTAAGCTGGAACCAGTCACGACAAGTTACCCTGCCGTACATGTTGAGCACTTCAGTCAACTCAAGATAATCATGAAGGGTAATCATGCACCATCCATAAAAACCAATTCAAAAATCAGAAAGCACTAGTCTTCATATTAGTGGTGAAAGCAAGGTTTGAAATTTCATTTTGACTACACCAAAACACAAGTACAATGGTGTACCATGTTTAGTATGATGGTTTTGGAGGTTTTCGGTGGTTCTTACACCAGGTTTTTGGTGTACAGCCTAATTTAAGGCTAATAAACACAATGGTAATGTTATTTCTTACTAAAACCTAACACAAACTGGTCTCCTTGATTTGCACATGCCCGGCTGTATGAAGGCAAAGCTGGATCGTGTATTTTCACAAATCTAAACATAGATATACAAGAAAATGTTGAAACTTCCATTAAAATGCAAGAACGAATATCAATAACTAATCAAATCTCAACAACAATTTACAATTTACAATTTATGAACTACAATCCCTTGAAATTTTTTGATGAAATTTCACTGAAATACCGACATTTTGCAGTCAACTGACTCAATTTTGTTTCAGACCAGGTTTATTTCGGTAAGCTTGAGAGTTGAGACTACCAAAATTTCGGCATAATTTAGTACCATGGGTACAAGAGACAAAGACTGGCTTTTAAAAGTCCTAGAGCAAGTTAAGGATAAAAGGTGAACCTGTTTCCAGTCCAGTTGTGGAAATACTGCAACAATAACAAGCCCAGAAGACTTTAGTTAGTATAACTTACGGTCTTCCAAAACCATATTAGAAAACCACAGACATCACAATCTTCAATGCATGCTAAATAAGAACAGACCTCATGACCAATAACTCCTAAAATTGCAGCATAATCTGCATCTGAAGCAGTTTCTGGAGACGCCAAGACAAGCTTTGAATTAAATATCTGTTATTAAACATTTCAAGAAAAACTTTCAGAAAATTAACCAACTATGTAGACAATTAGTTACTCATTTTCAAAATGCTTTGAAGAATTAGACATACATTCAAACTCTTATTTTCCATTGCACCCCTGAAAATCAATAAGGAAAAAATTTACATTAACACAGAACGCAGATCACTAAAAGGCGTATACAACCAAAAGAAATGTGCAACTGAATTTTATCTTACATATTAAAATCTGGGACAGCCACAATATTAAAGAGATCCAGGTCATACTCAAGACCAAAAACCTGTTAAGCAAAGAGGCGCATGCATTCGGAAACATATTCCACTTAGTAAGCTTCAAGATTGCAATTAAAAAAAAAATTTAAAAAGAGGAACAAAAATGAAGAAAACTAACATCCTCATCCCATTTCATGGCTGCCTTGAGAGAATACATAGCATGGGCCGTCTTCGGTTTATCTTGTGCTGGGGTCCAGATCCTCAAGGACACCTTCCTCCCTGAACGAGTAATGAATGTATCATCCCTGCTCTCCAACTGTCCAGCAACAAGTGCAAACAGATAACTTGGCTTCTTGAATGGATCCTCCCAAAGGACAAAGTGCCTGCCGCCCTGCAATTCAAAAAAACAAAATTCATTATGAGAGAAATAGCATATATTGGTATTCAATGTCCCCTAGCCATTAGAAAGTTTTACCTCAAGGTCTCCTTGTTCTATAAGATTCCCATTAGATAATAGTACAGGATATAGGGTCTTATCAGCTTCAACGCGACAAGTAAATTTGGCCATGATATCGGGTCGGTCCTGAACACAAGAGGTAAAACTTCAAATTTCAAAAACATTTGTCATAAATATCAATTACCAAATCCACATACACAATGGGAAGAGAAAATTAACCTGGTAAAATGTGATCTTCCGGAAACCCTCAGCTTCACACTGTGTGCAGAAATTTCCAGAGGACTTATAAAGGCCCTGCAGCAAGGAAGGAAAATAATTAACGCATAGGAAATACACCTGCAAGTTGTAAGCACACGTATTTACGTTAAGGACATTAAATAGGCCTGTAAATTGCAAACACCTAATATAGATACAAATTCAGATGGGCAGGATAGAGATATTTCCATTATAGTTGAAGAGCCAGATCTCTTTTTAATGCTGCTCTAATCTTGAACCAATGAAGTCCAGTGGGAGATCAGCTTGCGAGAGAATCACGGGTAGACTACTCAAAAAAAAGAAAATAAGGTGAACCCTGTGCTGGAGGCTCCCCACACACGCGAAGTTCCACGACGGTGGGGGTAGCCCTATTCAAATATTGTGCTCCAAAGGTTTATTCACCAAGGAGAACAAGTCTGTAAAATCTTATACTGATTTAATGGTCAGATTTGACAACATAGAGTAGTCTCAGAAAAGGCCAATAACCAAAATAGAAACTCAAAATTACTAAATGATCAAATATCAAATAAATAAAAAATGTTTAAAAAAAAAAAAAAAAAAAAAAAACAGCAGCTATAAACCAGAACTCGAAGTACCAATGAGTTAATTAACTAGGGAGTAGCTAGAGGATGGCCCTCCATGCAGTGGTATACAATGTATTGTTCCCTTAAAGTGGCCTATTAGGGAGAAGCAAAAGAAGGCGTTTTCTAACATGATTCAAACCTCAGAAGCTTTTCTTGTGAACTTTTTCCTTTACTTTGTGGAGAGGGGTAGAGGGTATTCAGATAGCATTTTGATATGGAATCCAAATAGCATGTCCTACAGTATCCTTAGGTTTTTCTGGACTCGTGCTTCCCAAGGAATTTCTGTACTCTTAGTCTCTTACCTTGCCCCGGCGGCCTGGCCTGCACCGTTTAGCAGTTTGGCCCATTCCTCTTGCTATATCCTGATCAGTCTTAGTCATCTTGGTCCACAAGTCAGTATGCCAGTATAATCCCCACTCTTGCTGGGACCTGGAGAGGTGGACTGGAATTTGTCCAAATTTTCAGGATTTCCCCGAAACTAGCTGTCCTCACACAACAATGTGTCTACATGCTGGCGGCCTAAATTTTTCCTATCCCATAAACCAACGACCTCTATACATATTATTTTTTATATGATATATATAATATATAATGGGTAGGAGGGGTTGGGGGTGAGGGTGGAAAAGGTGTTTAATAGATGTTTATAAATATTACATATTTGACCCAAAAAAATATAACATATAGACAGACAATTTCACCTCCAAAGATGTGTTACTCTGAGGATATATTTCAGTAACTACTTCCAGAGTGAATCTAGCACTTGGAAGTGATGAGAGAGTGAGATGGCGTGAATCCAAGTTGAAATCCCCTTCCTGCAAGACAATAACAAATTATAATTAAGCCAGGTTTGATCAAATATGAAAAGCATGATGCCAACCTGTGTGAATTCACAATCTAGCAACAAAAGCTTTTAAAGGGCCTTAAAATATTTAAATTTAAGAATCTCATTTCCACAAAGAATGTTCATTTTGAAGAACAATATTATGAGATTAGTGTCATCATGGATCCAAGAAGAAAAAACAAAATCCAACATTAAATTCATGAATTATAAAAAAATTTGGAACAACTAGAATGCCTATAGTGGACAGACTCATTAAAGAACTGAAGGGGTAGTTGAACAAAAGGACCATCAATTACAGTAAAGCATACACTCATTTGTCTTTTTTCCCTCTCTTCAGACCCTTCATACAAATTTAAAATAGATCAGGAGGGCATCATATTTAACTGGAAGATACTCCTGGTCTACAACATCCATCCTGGTCTATGACATCAACCCTATACTAATTGGGACACCTAAAGAAAAAAAAATCAATGATGATAGGAAAGAATGCATCTGAAACAATTTAGAAAGGTTAGACCACTTATATGTGCAAATTATGCTATGCAAATACCATATTTATGCAATAGATCTGTGAAATCATAGGTCAAGATGAGAAGATGCCATAAATGACCTGAAACACCTACCACCTTCTGCTCCTTTCCTCCCAATACCCCCAACAGTCACACAGAAAAAAATCACCAAAGAACAATCAGTATTTTCAAAAAAGGTCCACTCCAGAATAAATGTAATATAGGGAAAACACTCCAAAAAAATAGAAGCCATAAGAAGTTGAGGAAGTAATAATAGCTGTTTTCAGTTTACCATCTCACATGCAAGAAAAATTATTCACGACATAATGTTCAACGTTCTTTCCTTTTAAAGAAAAGAATATCCAAACAGAGGAAAGCAACAAGAATAAAACTGAAGGAACTAACTTAGAACACCAATAAATATAGAAGTTGAAATAGAAAGCTTAAACTCAATACTTACAAACCTCAACTAATACTCAAAATGCTTTCCATCACCCAATTTTAAGATCTTAGATGCAAAAGGTTACGATTTTTAGCATTGGTTCAACTTCTAGAATGTAGGGCTTGATGTTGCAATTGATTATAGGCAAAGAGCATATTTTTCATTTTGGGGTTCCCAGACTTTGCTTCTTGTTATCATCACAAATATGATACTTCATGTTTCTTAACTAGCAGAACCATCAAAGTAAGCTTGCTTTCTCATTGGTACCAAAAAGTAGAAGATATTTAGATATTGACTTTTGCAGTTATTGAGCACATTATTTGTTAGAATCATACACAAGACCAAATACAAGCGAAACCCAACCCATTTGGATCAATAAATGCAGTTCATCCAGCCCAAAACGGAAAATCTTTTGACCCAAGATCTAACAGATTATTTATGGGTAAACCTCTAATTTGTAAATACGCAATCAAGCTGTGGAAGGCTCAGCACTTGTGATCAGGACTGGAATTCTTGGGTCAACCCAGATAGCCTATGATCCATCCAACAACATCCCAGGCCCTAAAGATATTCCTGCATACCCAGATATTATAGAAATCTGTAGTCTCTCGAATAGTACACATCAGACTGAAATCATGTGTGGGGTAGACTCTCAGCAATAAATCATCAAAAATGTAAGAGGGAGTTGAAGCAAACATGAAACTAATGCTTTCAAATTATACCATCAAAATCTAAAAATAGTACAGGTGGAGATAAATAGGAAAGCTTTAAGAAGACAAGAAGGTCAAAAGATTATGAACGATGGATCATAAAATGATACTAAAACACTGCCACAATAAATTAAAGTAAGAGCACCATATACCTTCAGTTCGTTGCCATTAACTTTAACTGATACCAGCTTCAGATCTTGCCCATCCAATACCAATGGAGAAGAAGCACCTATTTCCAAAGAAATCAATGAGCCGAAGATCACAAAAATATAGGCCACAACCACATAAGAGACCCGAAAAACTATACTAGAATGTGAGAGAGAAATAGCTTTACTTCTTTGCATGTGAGATATTCAGAATATAGATCAAACTTTATTAATTTGCATGTGAGAGATTCTTTCCATAGATTAATATTCTGTATGTAAGAGTAGACAAAAATAACAGAACCAAACAAATGTTCTTTTAATAAGTCAACAAACTGTAAATCACCTTCAACTCTGGGGAAAACAGTAATTTGTGAATGAACAATAGTTTTTTCCTCTCCCAGAGAAAACTTTAAATCCACCTGATCCACAAACCAAAAATTAAAAAGATGAACTTAATAAGTGGAAAAAATTGGCTTTGAGACAATATTTTGAATGAAATTTGGGTTGAATATCACAAGACTATCCAAGAAATCAATACAGATATGGAACAAATGGCCAATAAAATGTTGCAATATGCTCAATTTCTGCCATAAAGCACACATAAACCCTAAGTCTGTAAAACTTCAGTAATAAAATTCAAATTAATTAGACATACCGCATCAAAGTAGTACTCGGGAACCTTGTAATCTTTCAGAAAGATCTCTTTCGGGGCATCCATTTTGGACTCCTCAACCTGAGTAGGTAGGACTTCTGTTGCAACTGAACAAATCAACCTCCTGCCTGTTTGCTTTGTCCTCTGAAATAACGTTTAAGGCACCCACCAACAAAATTAACCAAAAGGCAAAATCAACCACAAATCATGAGCGAAAAATCACAAAGGTTCAGCGACAATATGGATCCTTTAAAACTAACACATACTTTGTATTTCCGAATCAAAACCAGAAGTAGAAGTCCTAATGTGAAAAAACGAAGTTTTTTTTTCTTTCAGGAGGTTAATTATGTGAAATACAGATTTTTTTTATTTTTTTTAAATGTTGGAATCAGCATGGACATGCAAATATGTACCTTAAAGTAACTTATATATTTCCACCAAAAAAAGAAAAGCAACTTACATGTGCTGACAATCGGTGAAACTGTTTATCTCTCCAACAAGTAACCTACAAAACTCAATTGATAGGTTTAAAGTGAGAACACCAAGAATGTCCTCTTCAAATTTAAACTGTCTGAATTACAATTATCTGTGAAGAAAAGAGGTGTTAAACCCATGCTCCATGGGTCCCTTCAAATACCTACACACTCCCATAACTCTAGTGGAAATTTGCTAACCTCTGAACAGTACTGCCTGTTTCTGGAGAGAGTCTTTGCTGAGTAATGAAAGGAACTAGCACGATGAGTTGTATTGAGCTGCCAAAAAAAACACTAACGTACATTAATTTCCAGGAGAAGCCATCAAAAGAAACCACTGCTTCTGACACACAAAAATGGTTCTTAGAAAAGAGAACCTCGAGGCAGTTCGTCACATAACTGCCTCAGGAATTGTTGAACAAGAGTACAAGACTAAACACAGCAGCTGCAACCACTATAACCCCCAATAACCCATGCGGGATTAGAAAAAACGCATATATAGTAGTGAGACCAAATCTTTAGTAACTTGTATATCCACTTGGTAGTGAAAACCGAACATCCGAACAATGGAAAAATAATTAACACCATCACAAGACTGAAGACCAACTACACCCACCAAAGCAAAACGAATCAGCCGCTTAATTGAACATACATCATCGCCAATGTGATGGTGATACAATTAAACCCAGATACGAGATTTAATCAGTAACAGTATCAAATAGAAGGGGGGAAAAATGAGGTTGGAAAATCACATTAAGAGAGGACAGTAAGCCCAAGAAACCCGTCTTCGTCAAAGTCGAGCCTTTGGATTGAAGAACCAAGCGAGCCATTTAATTGAGCTAGTACTCCACTTTGAAGCAAATCCAGATAATCCAACCAGATCAGCTTAAAGAAAAATAAATAATAATAAATAAATAAAACTCTCTTCTTCCCGATACTGGACTAATACAACGGAAACGAAACGAACCCTCGAACCCTTTTAATGCCAGCGAGAGGTAGACGATCTCCGCAGAGCAACACAGAGCCTATCACTTCTGTGCCGTTCTTATAAGTAAAAGGGATAAATCTAAATTACCAAATGAAATTAGGAAAAAACATAAAAAGAAAAACTTAAATATGACTTGTTTCGAACACAAATATCCATTAGAATAGATGTGACAAACGAAAGGTTTATAGAGAAGATCGATTGAAGTTCAAGTGTTCAACCCCTCACCTTTGCTTTCTCTGACCAGAAGAAGATCGAAGAGACAACACAGATGATCTCCCTAAATACTTAGCTCGAGCATGGAACAAAATAAATAAAGGTCCCACAGAAGATATTTTTCTTGCTGCTCATGTAAATAGAGAAGATGGAGGACACTTTGGACTTTTCAGTTGGGTTATTTTTCTTTTCCCTAAATCTAGTTGGAAGCTTTACCTTTTAAGGTAAAATAGCTGGCTGGAAATTTCTGTAAATAGAAGAATAGAGGAAAAACATCTTCAGTTGCGCACAATACTGCACATATATGCCAAATAACTGGTTGAGAAAGCAAATAAATTATAATATTATTTTTAAATATTTTAAATTTAAAATTAAACTTTAAATCTCAATATGTATAGTGTTCCACAGCAGAGAGAACTGTACAAAACAGAGGATTTTTTTCCAAAAATATATACTAAACTAAGTTTATTGGTTAGTATGGACCGTCATTTCATGAAATTTTACTATTTTTAGGGAAGGAATTATAACACATTAACAAATATTGACGGTTTTGATTTTTTTGGGTAGAAGACGGTTTTGTAAATTAAGTCCATTAGGTGTGTCAAAATTAACTGTTAATGTGATGTATCTAGATCCTACTCTTCATGCTTTTCGTTAGAAAAAGTTTATTCCAATATAAAGATAAATTCACCTAAGTTGGTTTACATTTTTAGATGCATTTCTTGGATTCGATTCTTTACACTTTTCCTTAAAAAAATTTATTCAAACATAAGATATATTCACCTAAGTTGGTGTACATTGTAAAGGCATTCATGGCTACATTAAGCATCTTTTTCTTTGGCAAAACTGTGGAGAGATATATATATATATATATATATAATTTTCCCAACAATGACATGGATGAAATAAAAGGGAGATGTTAAGTAAAGTTGGGGTAATATAGTAATTTCACTGTTAAAGGGTCTCAATAATTTGCATTTCAAAATTTTGAATGAGTTAAATGAGGTAAGGGTATTTAGCTAATTTTAGTGAGTTAAAATTGGACAATAATGTTATTTTACTGTCGAAAGAATATTTAGGTAATTTAAATTTAAATTTTAAGTGAATTAAATGATGACAAGGACACTTAAGTCATTTTACCCATAACTTGAAAGAAATTCTTAACTCTAATAACTTGCAAATTTGACAGTAAGTATCATGTAATGTAAAGAACTCTATTTTTTTTTTCATAAATTAATAATATTAAATAATATTTTAACAAATTTATTTAAAAAAAAATTTAAATCTCAAGAATGGCTCAATAGACAAAAGACCAATACTTTTACGTAAAAAGTCAAAACTCAAATCCTCTTGAGGCTTGTATAAAAACTCTCTTGAAGATGTAGAGAGGCACTCGTAAGTTGGTCAGACTAAATTTTTGATTCCAAACACAAGAAATTCTTGCTTTAAAATTAAACATGTATCAAAATTCTCACCATAGGGTAGAAGATCCAGAGTCAATCTGAACACCTCAATACAGCAACCAAGATACAGCATCTAGCACCGAAAGAGGAAAAAGAAAAAAGAATGACCAGAGAGCAATAAATGGGAGTACTCCATATGATCTTAGCTTCTGTGATCAAAAGTGCCTATTATTAATTCCTGAGAATACTAGGTCATGTTTCCCAAACCAGATCAACAAACTAAAAACCTCTTTTTAAGAGTATTCCTGTAAGATTTAAGGCGACAAAGGTTACACGAAGAACTACAATTGTATTGACATTATAACCCACTTTTGACTTGTACAGGTCAGACGAGCCACTAGCTTACACATGGAATTAATAGTGAGACCTTTTCATTGTATGTACATTAATAATACTGTAATTGGATCACAAATGGCTTGGCCTCCTTTTACCAGTATCTGTTCTCATTCTCTTTACAGGCTTCGCCCAACCCAAAGTCCCACCACCCCCAACAACCCCATTAGCCTGTTGAGCTGACTGGTGAGACCACCCATGATGAGATGCCGACTGGCTCACTTTCATTTCCGTTGGGGACACCATGGATCCTGGACCTGGGCCAGGGCCATGACCATGACCAGGGCCGGCTGTTCTGACCCCTCGCCCCACACTGGGAGGAGACACAGGGCTGTTGGTCCTCGACTTCAGAGAGACCTTGTCTCTGTCTTTCCTCTTCTTCTTGCAGATGACTAACTCACCAGGATGAGTAAGAATTGGAGATTCATCCAACTGGCCCTGTTCTCGGTTGTTGCTACCGCTTCCCAACCTCGTGGATTCCCTCTGAAGCTTGGATATATGACCTCGGGTTTTGGGGTCCTCGTCAACTGAGGCAGGAGCACGGGACAATAACCTAGCGGAAGGACTGGGTTCTGGCTCAACATCATTAATCAACTTGTGTCGTTTGTTCTGGCCAGTAGGTCCCTGCTTTGGGGATGGTATAGAGTTTGTTCCCTGGAGTGACAACAGAACTGCATTTCTAGCTTCTCTGAGGTCTGTGTCAGGGAATGCTATCCTCATAATCTCGAAGAACATTTCTAGCACTTTCCTTGCTTCTGATCTCACCTGCCAATGGAATTCAATGATTTCTTGAGATTTCAAACTTGAAGAGACCAATTAAAGAAAAGGAAGACATTAAATTTTATTAGCAGAATAAAGCAGGGTTCCCAATGTTTAACAAGAACAGTTGCATCCTTGACAAGAGAAAACAAGGATGTGGAGTACTTGAATCCATTCGGTTTAGCACATTGGGAAGGAGACATTTAGGGCAATGTCAACAAGAGACCCCCCCCCCCAAAAAAAAAAAAGAAGAAGAAAAAGAAGAAAGACATGAGCTCATACCTCGTAAGAACCTGTATACTGAATCACATTTTTCAACATGGACTCAATGTCTGCAACGAACTCCATCACCCCACTATATTCTAATCTATCCACCCGCTGATCAATCCTCCGCAGATCCAAAAGGTTGCTCCCTGCCATGCTGCTCAAGTAATTTGACCCCTCATTCCTCTTCCAAAAATCCGTTAACAGCGGTACAATTTGATGACCATCTTTATCTATCCTTCTTTGAAGCTTGTTTATTACATTCTTGAACTGCAAATAAGCATGAAAATTTATTCATGGATTTGAAGAGTTACAATGCACCCAGCCCCTCCTGCGACACACACATATATTGCCCCCAGACAAGAAAAAAGAGGAAAAGAAACTTTAGCATTAATTAAGTTTTCAAATGAAAAGAAGGCATGAAGACAGAACAAGTCACTAGGGTCCATACATATCCTCCAGTCAATCAGTCACTGAAAATAAGAGCAGACTTATCGTCTGGACTCAACAAAATGGAAGCAACCTCCCATCCGTGTCAGCACATGAACTTGCCACTAGGCAAAAGTTACAGGACTGATTATTGGTCAGTACTCTAAACTCTTATTTACAGTACTGAAAATAAGAGCAGACTTATTGTCTAGACTCAACAAAATGGAAGCAACCTCCCATCCGTGTTAGCACATGAACTTGCCACTAGGCAAAAGTTACAGGACTGATTATTGGTCAAACTCTTAATACATTCCAGTAGTCAGAAGGGGGGAGGGGGTGATGGTGCCAAGAAGGAAAGTGGCCAAGGACAAGGATTCCCCCCAAATGAATAAATAAACAAATAACCATTGCCTTCATACTGATAGGTTAATCAAGTATGCCAATGCAAGGGCATTTACATAACAGGGAAATGTGAAATCCTGTACCATGATAAGAAGCAAAACCTTATAAAAATATACAAATGGTTTAATACAAACTTAATAAAAAATTACAGATCTTTTCTTTCCAATCTAACTGTATCTACACCTTCAACATCTACTTCCATGCCATGCTCTCCAGAGGCAAAACTGGAAAAGAAAAACTTACAGAACCACAAAACCTCCACACCTGCCCACAATCCTGCCATACACATCCTCTCTACTTTTTCACCTAATCAGGCGTTGATGCTTTCATCTTCCAGCATAACCAATGCTTTCTTGAAAGAGGAACTGCCATTTAATGACTCAATACAAATACCCAATGTCCTCATTATTAATGAAATCAGTGAATCCCAATTTAAACAAGGAGCAGGAGATGCTCATCTAGATAATATAATGGAATGATGTAAGCATCCTAATATAATGGAATGATGTAAGCATCCTATAACTGGTTCAGATTACCCATTTTCTCTCGTCACCATTTCAATAAAATATCTTCCGCAACAATACTTCTAGTAAAGACAGTTCCATGAAAAGGTAAATCACTAAAGGATCAACACTATAAAAGTAACCCAACTAGGTGTGAATCTTCCAGAGTTAACCAAGGAACCACAAGAAGAGCAAAATGGGATTAACAGAGTAAATAAACTAAAAGGATTATTGACCATCAGAAAGTCTCCTTGGGAAATCCACTTTGCAAGTAACAGATTCCAGATCAGAAAACTACGAAGGATAAATTCTACTTTGGAAAACGAGTTTGAGCAAGGTTTGAGTGGCCCAAGCAGATTAGATCTCCAGCGGCATCTTGTAGATCCTTCTCCCACAGAAATTAGGGACTCACAGCAGTCGCAATCAAAAGGGCAGAAATATTCAACAGCAACAGAGAATATAGAAAGAAAAGACAAGGGAAGTTGGTAAGTCTGAGACAAAACAGGTGACAAAAAGAAAGAAAAAAGGAGGTCAGAGGGGCTTTCTCAGCCCTCGGTCATGACATCCAGTTCTGTTACATTTGAAACCCTCTGTTGAATGGTATGTTTTGATCTAACACTTAAAAACCTTGACCCAAATCTTGTATGGTATAAATTATGCCCTGAAACACGACAACCAGATGTTAATAACCCCTACAAGCATAGACATCCACATGAGAGAGTGAGCGCTAGACTCATGGATGGGGTATTTTAAACTGCCAATTTGACCAGCTGTTGGAGTACTTCTGTTCACAGGGTTAAAACCAGATTCAGAGAAGAAAATGCCGCCTGAAATCCAGGCCTGGGTTGCTAGGTCTAAATCTAGACGTGGGTTAGGTTGGCTTGGGCCAGTCCATGTATGGCAATTTGAACTAGTTTGGTTTAAAATATTGCCGAAAATGATATGATACAATGGATACAGGACGATAACAACAGCATCCTTCGGCACTGATGCATATAGATATATATATATATATATATATATATATATATATATAAATAGATTCAATACATATCCTTTTTTCAGAGTATGTCATGTTTCAATTAGTAATCATATTGCACCTGCCAATGTGGACCAACATGATATGATACAGGCTAATACTTACAACATGTACATAAAATGTTCAGCTAGAACATCGATATGTTTTAGTATGTATCAGCAGCTTGATACAGTTGATACCATCGTATATTGTTGATATGGACTAAAACTATGTGACTATTGGACTTTATTTTGTTTTCGAGATCAGAGATAGAAAGAGACATCATAGGAAAGGGAGATTTCAAAGAAAACGAGGGTTTAAGAAAAACATGATCTTCAGGTGAAATATAGTTTTAGTCTTTTTTATTCCATATATACATTGATAAATGGTTAGACTAAGTTTAAAGAGTAACGACGCATCAAACTTGATCATCTATTAGGAATTGTACTCAGGTCGTTTAAAGTGTTTTGTCCTGTTAGATGTCGTTATTTTGGTGTTTATGCATTGTGTGTGTTATATGGTCTTTTTTATATTGCTTTTGCTCCAAAGTGCTCTTCAGTGCCCCCCCCCCCTTTTTTTCTTTTCTTCTAGTAAGGTTTTCTTGCTCCACGAGTTATCGATCACAAAGAGGGACCACAAAATTTAAAGTTAGGAGTCAGCTGAATTCTTTGAAACTATCTAAGATATCTATAATAATAGAATATCTATAAATTTTCTGAAACATTATTAGCTGAAAACCCCTGTTTTCAACCTCGAACCTCTAATAATTAGCAAGTCCCATTCAACTGATTTTACACTGATAGCACCCACTCCCATATTCTTAATTTCAAAATGTATTGACTCCTACAGTAGTGCAATTAAAAAGAGGGATGCTGCATATCCAGGATGAACCTCAAAATCATAAAAATATATGGTTTTTTTAGCTACGGGCCTAGCAAAAGAAAATTTGGGATAAGTTGCTATAGGATTTCCTCCTCTCCCACAACAAACCCCCCGCCCCCCAATCAAAAAAAACCAGTGCCCCTTCAACCAATAACAACACTTTAAACCTTGGGTAAGAATAATATTTGAG